>NC_141154.1:102050404-102799154 GCF_053477565.2 Lygodium microphyllum | reverse complement strand
AGCTGTTATTGCACTTGTGAAGAAGCACACAAGAAGAGAAAGATTGCATATCTCTAGCTTGCCCACTGTTACGAGCAAGACAATTGATATATCCAGTAAGTCACCTACTTTTGTGGCTAACCCTATGGATGTACCTACTATTGTTCCCTCTATTAGGGAAGATGTCTTAGATGAATTGGTCAAAAGCATGCGGGATCTTCAATTGAAGGTTGCAAAATTGGATGAAAAAGGATAAGAGAAAAGGGGATTGGCAGCAACCCTTAAGCCAAGAAAGAGATGTATGTGGTGTGACAATTTGTAGCATGAGAGAAAGGATTGCGTTGCCTATCAGGAGGCCTTGGCATGACAAATCATCTTTTGGAAAGATGGGAAGATCCATGCACAAGAAACAGGATTGCCTCTTGCTTTGAATTTTGGAAAGGGAGGTATACAGAATTTTGAATCTTAATCTCTCATGCAGGGCCAGACATTCGTGACATAACTGGTTAGGAATCACCGATAGATACATATTCGATGTATGCATATTTAGCAAAGGTACAAAACATGGATGTACTTGTGGAAAAAAAATGAAAAAGAGATTAAGATAATGTAGGGACATCTAAAATAATGACAAGAAGAAGTGTGGATCAGCCTAAAGCTGCAAATCAGCCACCTCCCGAGCATGTTATGGAAGAAGTTTTGTAGGAGCAGAAACATGATAGCAAGCAAGAGGACAAACAACAGGGATATAAGCTACAGTCTAATATCGAGATAGTTATGGATACCTTGGAAGATCCTGTACTGGAAGATTCATCCATTGCATCTATAGATTTTCTTAATGTAACTGAAGAGATTTACGAAGATCATGTTTTACTTGATGCAGGGAGTAAAAGGGAGATTGATGACTTGTTGGACACACATGATTTGCAGGATAAAGTTATTACCTATGAGACAGTTCATGAGCTTGAGGATATGCATGTATTAGAGGACATTAGATATGATGCTCCACAGTTGGAAACTATTTCATATGCTTTATCAAAGGCCTTGATAGACAAACCAAAGATGCTTCAAGATATGGATTGTTTTACTATTTTCGGTGATGCTGAGAATGTGTTGAGTGTAAGTGAGACTCAATTTATGTTGGATGAGGAGCAAAAAGGTTATCAAAAGCAACTTCCCATGTGATGGACTTTGAAAGAGCAGGCATATTGTTATGTATTTGTTGATGGGTGTATTGATAGCATGTATATGGAGATTCAACAATCTCTAGTGTATGATATGCACCCAAGGCCTTATTACCCTAGAGGGGATACAAAGTATGGCTCAAGAGTTGTACAAATGCCGAGTATTTTGATCTATGATCTAGGGGGATGCTTTCTTATATGCATAATGAGCAAGAAGTTGATGCTATGGGTGTTTAATCTGGGTGGTGCATTGGTGGCACATACCGGAGGATGTGCAGGTCCAAAGGGGGTGGATGTCGTGCCACTACGTGGACACAGTGTGAAAAAGCATGGAATGCATCATCATCCGACTTCTTTATTGATCTAAATAGTCAATGTGATTTGAGTCATTAGTGCTAGTGTCCGTAGCAAGGATTATCCAAAAATACTAAATTTTTTTATAATTTTATTCTATTTTTTATATTATTTATTGTAAAAATCCAAAAAAGTTAAAAAAGCTTCTAGATTAGGATGGCATGCAAAAAGCAAGCTGCTTTTTCAGCCAGTTATGGGATTTTCATAAAAAGAAAGATTGGCGAAATCATGCGCGTCGCGAATGCTGTAAACAGGCTGAAAGCTATAGTTTAAAGTGAAAGAGGAAGAAGGAGTGATCTAGGAGATCCGTGACTAGGTGTCCTTGGGTTTTACCCCCCCCCCCCCCCCTTTCCAAGCCAACGCAACCATCAGATTTGGGTTCCGAGCAGTAGAGAAGGAGCTATAATTTTGATGCACGTTTTCTTCTACAAAGAAGCTCCAAGAGATCTAATGCTTAGAGATTACTTCTGAGTAGTGCAAAGATTTTAGGTTCTTTTAATACATATTGCTTCAGCTCATTGTGCTTTGTCTTTGTCATGTTTACCTCTTGTCTATTCTCTTTCTTCTCTTCCATCTCCTATCTCTACTTCCTTCTACCTCTAATCCCTAGTGGATTCGACCTTTTGACAAAAACCCCTCCGACAATGCTCTTTCGGACTAAAACCCCTATGACATCATCTCATTGCAACCCATGCTCTAATCTATGAAAAGGAACACTGCAAGAGTTGATTTGACAAATATGTGAAGCAACGAGACTTTGGGTAAGGAGATTTAGTCTTGCTATACTCTGTCAAAGAGCACAAGCAGAAAATGAAGTTTAGGGGATTTTGACCCTTTAAGGTTCACAATGTCACTAGAACGGGGAATGTGAAACTTGACACCCTAGAAGGATAGGATATAGGTCTCTTCAACGGAAGTCGCATGAGAAAGAACTACCTTCCATCACATCCACTTTATGAACCTCCAAAGATAGACCCACTGTTGAACATGAGGATTGCAACCATCACAAAACTTGAGGAGGTGGATAAGGAGGCAGTAGCACCAACCTACATGCGGATCATCGTAACCTTCCTAAGGGTATACACCCTTGATGTGCTAATTGACGAGGAAGCGGACACTAATATCTTAAAACACCAACACTGGACCATCATGGGTCAACTCCAATTGCAACCAACCAATGCAAAACTAAGCCCATTCGGAGGGCAACACTACCCTCTCTTGGAGAAATGCAAGCCGATGGTTTCTATCGAGACTGAGAGTCTACCTTTCGTTTTCTATGTGCTACCCAACAAGCAAGGTGCTTGCTAAGGAGACACTCTTGGGACGAGTGTTCAAAAAACAAGTTCATTATAATGTGGAATATGACTCACAGTGCATCCCATTTGTCATCAGGCACATCAGAATAGTAATGGCTTAGGACACCATAGTTGCTTCAAAACCTGTAGTGCCACTAGTAGCTAAACCTAGTGTCCACCCCCCTAAGAAAGGGACTTGTACATCCCAATGTGCTCCCATGGTACCTACCTAGTCGCATCAATGAACCACAGTCCAAACACTCAAGTGGCTTCCTAATCATAAACCACAATTTCACAAATATCAAGTATTGGGAATGCATAGTTTCCATGCGTCATGCTTTAAACCTAAATAGTGGAGTAGAGCTCCTAGTAGTGCACATGTGATGGTTCAAGGTTGGGTTCCAAAAGCCCTACTGCGAGCCCAAGGATACTATGAGGAAAACACCTTAGTGTGGTTGCCTAAACTCATGAATGCTACATCTAATCCTTAATCTTAGGCCCCAAAAACCAAGCTTCAGCAATGTCAACGAAAACAGGGGAGGAGAAGAACTAAAAGAGAGGGTGCTCAATCCTGGAGTGCTCAAATAGTCTATTGACTGAAAGCTCAACCAAGAGTCCACGAGCAACCACTCATTAGCAAGCTCCGCTCTGAGGACTATAAGATAATCGCCACCGCAAAACCTAATGACAAATTGTCAATTGAACTTCAAACCTCACAATCCAAGCTTGCCACACCCACTAAGAATCTTCAAGTGGAAGCACCATGCATCAACTTGTCCTAATCAACTAAGCCCAAGCCACCAGCACACCTTAAGCCACCACAACCATGAGGATCCATTCTTGAAGTGGCATCCAATATGGCCATGGACATAAGGGATGACTTGGCTACATGTATCCACTAGCTGGATTCAACTTTTACAATATTTTCTAGAAGTTATAAACTTGTAGACCTAGGCCTACTTGATGAGCCTATAGCAAACGAGGTATGCTCCTTATCGTGTTCTTGGAAAGAATACGAATTCATCTTTATTAAGACTTTCACTATTGCAAATGAGATGATTGGATGAAATCTCAAGAGAAAAGGCCAAAAACCAAAGCTTGATCACATCTTATCGAAAAAGTAAAATTTCCATGCCATCATAGGAACTTTCTAAACTCCAACAACTCCTTGTCGTACTGTTGCGCATCTGAGGTGTGAAATCCACCAAAAAGTTGTGTGTGTGACATTTGTTACTTTGTACATACTTAGACGTTGTGCTTTGCTTTGCTTGAACATTTTGCCTTCAGTTGGTTCATGTTCAATTTCACAGAAGAGACAAGCGCTGTTTGGGATTGAATCTGATATTTGTTACAAACAATTTAGAAGGAGAATGGGTTCTAGATCTGCAATGAGTATGGTTTTCCCGAGCTTCTCAAGTTGTTTGCTTATGCTGAAGATACAAATGGTATCGACAAGGGAGTTCAAGAAGACCAGTGAATTTTCAGTAAAGTTTCTAATTTGGAAACCTCAAGCCTGCTTTTCTTACAAATGCCAACTTTGGATCCATTACTTGCTGTTGGGATGCGGTGTTGCAAGTTTTGGAGGACTCATGTTTGAGAAGGATGTGCTGACCATGTCCTTTGCTCTAAAGGATGAACATGAGGCTCAAGTGCAACTTGCCCTTGAGCATGGAATCCCTGCCATTACTGCAGTGATGGGGACTCAAAGGCTTGTGTTTCCTAGTAATGTGTATGATGTCATCCATTGCACGTGGTACAGAGTAGCTTGGCATATTGAAGGTGGTAAGCTACTTTTGGAGCTCAACCGAGTCTTGAGGCCAGGAGGATATTTCGTTTGGTCCGCGACACCAGTTTACTAGAAACTCGAGGAAGACGTCGCTATATGGAAAGAAATGGTGACTTTAACAGCTGCAATATGCTGGGACCTTGTAGCGAACGCGATAGATTCATCCACGGGCATTGGTATCGCTGTCTTTCAAAAGCCAATGACAAACTCCTGCTATGAGAACTGGGAAAAGAATTTCCCTCCTATCTGCAATCTAGATGATAAAGTCGATGCTGCATGGTATGTACCAATGACTGCCTGCATCCACAAGCTACCCTCTGATGAGGATGTGCGCGGTCTTGAATGACCCTGGAGTGGCCGAGCAGCTCAAGATAGCTCCAACATGGTTGGAAGGTCAGAAGGGAGTATATGGCAAAGCGGCACCAGCTCATTTTCAATCTGATTACGAGCATTGGCAGCATGTTATCCAGAAGTCTTACATTACAGGATTGGGAATTGATTGGAAGAAAATCAGGAATGTGATGGACATGAGGGCTGTATATGGGGAATTTTCAACGGCACTAAAACCGCGACCTCTGTGGGTGATGAATGTTGTAGAGTTCGATTCAGCAACAGATACACTGCCGATAATTTTTTACCGTGGTCTATTTGGAATGTACCATGATTGGTGCGAGTCTTTCAGCTCCTATCCCAGAACTTACAATCTCCTTCATGCTGATCACTTGTTCAGCAAGCTGAAAAAGAGGTGCAACATCACCGCTACTATTGTGGAGATGGACCGTCTATGGAGGCCAAAGGGGTGGGCGATAATCAGAGATACGGCTGATGTGATTGAGGAAGTCTGAGGTCTGTTGGAGTTGCTCAATTGGGAGATTCGGATGACATTTGCTAAAGGTGAAGGCCGCTTTTCAGTATGTAAAAGCTGCGTGTGGTATGCTATGAAAAGGAAGAGTGGCTAAAAAGGGGGCTTTTCTGGTTCGGGGAGGGAAGCCAATTTGGAGAAGAACGGAGGAAAAAGCATGGAAGGAGGCTGTGACGAGGGGGGTCGCTCCTGTTTTTGGGGATTCTGGGTACATATAGCAGGTCAACATGGACGTGCGAGGAATAGTTTCTCGAGACCTTGCGAGACAGTTTAATTGATCCTTACCTTCATCCTGAAGACGCAGGGTCCAGAGATTCCCTCTTCTTCATCTTCACAGATTTTTCCCCACAGTGTTGTAAATAGTGGTTTGTTTTGGGGATTCCATGCAGGTGGTGCAGAGACACCATGATCACAAACACCTATCTGAACAGAAGTCTGCAATTCAGGCATTCACCTACAACAACATGACAATTCTAGCGATTCAGTACTCGTTAGAGCTGTAGTCAGAGCTCTGTCTCTGCACAAGCGCAGGCTCAGTTTTTAAACCAGACAAGAAGCTTTACTTCCCATGTGAACCAGGAAAACAGGCCACAAGTGCTGTGAGGATCAAAAATGTCAGCCGCTCACCGATTGCTTTCAAATTCCAAACAACAGCTCCAAAGACCTGTTTTATGCGACCTCCTAGCGATGTTCTTTCACCTGGGAAATCTATCGTTACAACGATTGTAAAATTCATCCAGCATGCTGATTGAGTGCACAGAAAGCAGATCAGAGATAAGTTTAAGATTGTCAGCTTAAAGATGGTTGAAGGAGTTGAATTCTCTCCTGAAATTTTTGATGAGCAGAAGGACCTTGTAGTTGTAGAACAAATCTTATGTGTTAGATTCCTCGATCCCGATTATCCTACTTCTGAACTTGAGAAGCTAAAAACTGAAATTTCTGTCTGTGGATGATAACCATTTCTGCTTCCTGAAAGATGCTATCCCGGATAGACCCAAAGTGGAAATCTTTGGCTAACTGAAGTATGTTTCTCATAGATGGGCAGTGATTCCACTCCAGCCTCTTGTATCTTCCCTTGCTGTACTCACGGCAGTAGACTGAATTTGCACAGGCCCTGGACCATTCAGTTTACTTGTTGCTGAACAGTTACATTACCTTAGAAGTCAGATTGCAACTGCTGGTGACATGTCTGTGAAGATGAGGTCTTGTTGGGAGTTTGGCGGATCTATTACAACATACAAATCCTCTCATCTTGCTTATATGTATGATTGATCCTCTATCCTGAAATTAGTCAAGGTCCTCTGTGGTTGCGACATTGCTTTCACAAACCCTTCGACATCGTTACACCTGGGTCCAATTTCTTATGCAAGTGGTATGATTTGCGCCTTTCATGGGCCCAAGAGGGATACTAAATCATGACCATGCAGAGCAATGACATGCCATCAAGAATTTTTGAGTAAAACCTGACCTATGTGGCCCCACCTCATTTAGAGTGTTGGTCGTTGTAACCATGAATCGGCCATTAGAAGATAATGTCATGCTTCCCCAATACTTGGATAAGATTCTAACAGAGGAGGAACTCCACATTGCAAGTGGGCTCAACTCAGGTGACCTCTTGATTGATGTATTGACGTACATCATGCAAGTAGGCATGCGGCCATAGGATTTGGATTGTTATGTAACTCTTGAATATAACCCCAAGTTTTACAACTGGTTCTTGAGAAAGTAAGGCGCACCACAAATGCACTAAATACCCATACACCTTGATTTCCACAATCCTAGGAAGAATTTTCATTCTTTCCGAGGGAAAGGGAAGTAATGGATGAAAATTCAAAAGGAATTGAATTGTAAAAGAAAATAATGAATGTGTGGATTTCTCAGTTGAGAATTCTTATTTTGTGGGTTATATTCCTCATAATATGAAACTTCTTATTTTCGAGCACTGATCTTTCTAGTCATCTTACTTTCCATGCAAGAGACACCCTTTAAAGAAAATTAACTATGAGATATTGTGTGGCGATAAGAACCTAAATGGCAGGATAACATGATAAATCCAACAAGCTCCCCTTTTCAGAGGAGGAACATAGAAGATATAGATTAGCTATGGAGATTCGAGCATTCAACCAATTAAAATATTGCAACTTTCACCATTTGAAAGGAATTGTGACATCCAAAGAGGTGGTGGCAAAGATGATAGAGCGATGTAACCTTACCAAGTACCTTGAAAAGATGGGACAAGACATAGATTAGTAAATGTATAGAATTCCTAAGGACTTTTGATGTCCAAAGGAATAGTGGCATGGTGACTATCTGACAAGATGAGACATCTAGAAGTGTGGAGGTTTCCCTTAGTCCAAAGAGATCGTAAAGAAGGCACTAGGGCTAGCAGAGAAGCTAGAGAAGAGGCCCAATAGAGATGTGTATGAAATGCTAGGGATGGAAAAAAGAAAGGTCTACACCAACAATGGAATGAGCCTAGCTAATATTCCTCCAAACCCCACCATTTGGCTACAAGCTAAGATGGTCCACACACTTTTTTCAAGTCAAAGATACAATGCCCATATGAATCCTTGTTGAAAATCCTTGCAGTCAATGCCCTTGATAAGGTGAATTGGAATGTCTACATCTGGAAAAAAATACAAACCTCGACAAAGATACTAGCCATAGTACCAAGGGTGGCAGGAGAGAAGAGTCTCCAGCTACCACTACAGAGTTTGAGAGGAAAAAACTTGCCTCCAAGGCTTGAACCATAGGATCTAGAGGAGTATTGATGGCTATTATCGAGGAAGCTCTAGAGGAGGTGGAAAGAGAAGTCATAGAGGAGACCCTGTAGCCGTCACCAATCCATGAGGAGAATCGCTCTCCCACACCAGTAAGCCCAACCATCTCTCTTTCAGCAGGAGAATAGGGGGAGGAAGAAACCCACAAAGAGAAACATGACAACATGGAAAGAATCATTAAAATGAAGAGGAGAACATCTAACCATCTTGATTGCAAGAAACCTCGAGCAAGAGGACAGTCACTGTGAGCAGAAAGCCTCAGAGTTTTCAAGCCAAAGGGGGAGAAAAAAGATCACTCTCAAAATCCCCATATGAAAAAATTGCACCACCACACTGAGGAAAATAGAGAGTTGCAAAGGGTAGAGGAGGAGTTAGAGAGGCTGGAAGAAGAGCACAAAAAGAGGCAAGAGGAAGAGGAGATTTCATTGGCCTTTCGAAGATCCATGGAGCAACCCTTCCAATCTCAGGAATTGGTAATGATGACCCTAGCAAGAGAGGATGTGCCAAGTGCTATTGCAATAGCTGAAGAAGCATGCTCAAGGGTGATGGGTGGCAGAAGGTAAAGGTAAAGCCCTGCTCGAACCAAGCCCACGAGTTGTCCTATCCCCAACAACAATCTGCTCAACACAGGGTATTGCAGGGAAAGGGCAATCAACAAAAGCAATATCATGGCATGGGTGTAGTATCTTGTTAGCAAAGTACAATAAATTGCACCTGCATCCAACGAAGGAGTTCCCCTTGTAGGAACAAAGAACCAACAGCCAACACAGAGTCACTCCACAGGTCAAAGGTAACTCACTTAGAAATGTCAACCACTTCGGTGCCTCCGGCCATGCACCACAATGAAGATAATGATAAATTGATAAAGGAGTTTCAAAGACAACTCCAAAAGCCAACAGAAGACAAAAGGGCCGCTCTCCAAGAGCTTGAAAAAGAAAAGACTACCTTCCCAGACTATAGGATGGAGTAAGAAATACTAATGACCATCATAAATCAAGATTTGATCACATTAAAAGCGGCCATAAAGGAAAGAGAGGGAGAAGAGGGCCTAAAAGAGTTGTATAATGAAGAGAGGGAGACTCGCATCTCCCTGAAAAATATATGTGCCTTGAACTCCCGCAAAAATAAACATCTAGAGCTAGAGATAAAGGAGTTGAAGAGGCAAAGAGAAGAGGCTAGGAAGAAAGAGATGCAGAAGGCAAGGAACTGAAGGGATGAGGAGAACACGAAGAGACTGATGGAGTTGCACAACTATCTACAATTTTCTCTCCATGAACAAAACATACTAAAAAAGTAAGTGGAATGAAAAACCCAAGAGTAAGAGCAAATGGATACACTATGCTGGTGGGAGCAAGAGTGGGTGATTGCCACTCTAGCCCGATACTAAAACCAAGGGTTAGAGCAGATGAAGAAAAAAGTGGAAGAATGGACAGCTAGGAACGAAGAGCGAATAAAAAACTTAGCCTGCAAGCTGGCCCATTCTAAGAGTGAGTGCCTCCTGGGTGGTTGTCGAAAGCAAAGCCATGGCTATTGAGACTAGATTGGTGGAACAACAACTTGCATTCTTAAGCACAATATTGAACGTCACATAGCTAGGAAAGGAAGAGACATTGGAGCAACTAAGAAGAAAACTAGAACTAACAAGGAGGGCCCTACAACAACATGGACTTCATGACAAGGCACCCAAGCCTAGCACCAGCTTGGGAGTAGAGGAGCAATGCACTCACCTACTCTTAGCTAGTTTAACCACATAATAACTTGCCTTACTAGGGCTTGGGGAGCCAGAGCAGCAAGTGCAACACCTCAACTGGAGCTAGTAGAGCCAATCAGGGAAGAAGTGCATGATTTTGAACCAGACTATTAAGAAGAAGAACAAGTGTAGGAGCCAAGCCCCCTATGCAACCACAAGTATAACTAGAAGAGCAAGGGGAGGAAGCAAGACCACCTTTGAGTAGATGGTGGAGTTGAGGCACAACTAGAGAGAAGACCAGGTGGAATACGCCCACAAGAAGTTGCAAGCCAAGACATCACAAGTTCCACAAGTGGCCATCCCTCAAAGTGAGGAGTGCGATCCCATAAAAAATGTGTCAAAAAACTTGCAGTGTCGAAGCAATGGGAGAACCATCACCATCTCTTCAAGTTCTCCTTCACTCTTTCTTGCACATTGGACAGATTATTATCTCCTAGGGTGTTGGAGCATCATCAAGCTTTTGGCAAGACTAGGAAGGGCAGTGGCTAGATGAACAAAGGAGGTACTCCACAAGGTGGAAAAAGGAACGTACAGACTATTGGGAAGATAAGGCGATGGAGGTATCCAAGAGGGTAGAGGGATATGAGGCATAGTAGCCTAACTAGAGTAAGAATATATGAAACTCTAGTTTAGAGGCTTGGATCACTTTCTATAGCACCTTATCCCATGAGCAAAATGATCCTATCTACATGCCCTATCCAAGAAGGCTTGGAGTAGAGTTTAATTAGGAGGTGCATGGTAGATACAATTTCCCTCTGATCTACAATGTAAATGCCTCAATCCCTAAAGAGAGCTTAACTTTCACGAAAGGGACGTCCGTTCATCTATAGTAGGTTTCCTCAATAATTTCTTCTCATGTAGCCTTGACCACCCTGCTTTAATCGCCACATATAACTACCTCCACCTACCACGAGTATTACTAAAACAAAAACCTACTACAAATGAAGAGCGGTTGCTGCCCCTCTTTTTTTATCTCAATGCTAGGATAGATAGCTGTGCGATGGTGCACCTCATGATAAGAGCCACTCTCTTACTAGTATTTTGCATGAACCTCTTAGAAGATATGAGTGACAGTAGATTCATCAGGTGTAACCGTCCATTTTTTTCATATATCCCACTCAATGTAAGAACCAACTTAAAGGGGTACCTATAGAGTGCAAAAGGCATTCCTTAGTAAATCCCTCAAGTTGCTATGTAACTTGGCCCCTGCGCTCACCAATGAGATGCCTCTTAGCATGCTTCCTTAGTAAATTTATTCATTCAAAAAAAAAGAGAAAAAGAAAAAAAAAAGAAAAAAAAAGAAAAATGAAGAAAAGAAAATATGAGAAAAATGACAAGGACAATAAGAAAAGAAGTAGAAAGACAAGAAGCATGGTAAGGAAATCAGTCCATTTGTACTCTACAAGCATCATAAGCACTGCACCTAGGGACCACCCTAGCCCTTTCCCCACAAGGACACACCTAGGGAGCTCCCTCTTAGACCTGTTTCCCTAACTCACACCCACAGTACCTCCCTTTGTACATGAATTGGGTCCTCAAGTGTGGGAAAACACCATGTGTTTGTGCTTAAGGTTTACCAAACTTCCAGTTCCATTGGTAAAGACACCATTCAATACACATTGAGGTAGGCATACCCCCAGGTAGTGCACTTCCTTTTCCTTTCAGGTACATTTGGCAATCCGCGATCAACAACCAGCATCAAAGGCCCCCATCACCCACTCAATCCATCCTTGGCCTCAACAACCTCTCATCCATTTTGGTATGTTCTTCTCCATCACCAACCTTCCCAAGATCCCATCATTGACCAACATGGCAAACCTTCAACCACCCAAGTCTTTACCAATAAGTCCCATGGGACTCGCACTCGGCTAGGGGGGGATAATGTTACACCTTTGGAAGTCCAAGATGAAACAAAAAAGCCCAAAAAAAAGGCGGAAATGGAAAACAACCCAAGGCAAGAAAAAAATAGAAGAGAAAGGAAAGTTGAGAAAAAGGCAAGAAGAGCTCAATGTAAAAGAAAGCACACCATAACAAGTGCACAGAATATTCTAGCAAAGAAATCATTGGGTGTGTTGTAATTCATTTTGCAAAAGAGCGTCAGGCTCCCTCCTGTGAAATTTGTAAATGTAGATGGGCATTGGTGAAGGAACTGTGAAAATAGGAAGGAATAAGGAAAGAGGTCCTAGGCCAAAATGACCGATCATGTAAAAAGGGATGGGTGCCCAAAGAGGAGGATGGCATGTACAAAAGGGAAAAAAGTGAATGAAGAGGATCATTCTTGTATGTTGCCAAAACTAGCTCTCTTCTTCTTCTTTTTCTTGCTTGGTTGAGCTTGTGCTTTGAGAGAGGGTGTATGAGGGAGTGAGTGTGTGAGGGTGAGAGACTGTGGTGGAGAAGCTCTCTATCTTCTCCTCTCTTTCTTCTCTTCTCCTGTTTCGCACGCGTGGAAATGGAGCTTGGAGCTTGGAGTGTGAGGATGGAGTTTTCTTGAGCTTGCACCTTGGATCGTGGAGCTACTGGAGAGCTTGCAAGAAGAGGCAACTCGATTGAACATGAAGGTAAGTTCACTACATTGGTAGGTGTGAGAGTGCATACGGCTATGTGAGAGGTAGCCATTGCACTTAGCTTAAAATGCTTAAAGCAATAAGCGTTCCATGGGTCTTGGTGGTTGAGTGAGAGCTTCCATAAGATAAGAATCATAATTTATTTTGTGGTTTGGGTAATATACAGCTTTCCACTCAGAGGAAGACTCTTGTACTACTAATGGCCATAGGTCCTCTTTCAGTTTTGAAGGTAATTGAACATAACAATAGTATTTTATTATCTTGCATATATATAACATACATATATTTAATCTATTTACTCATTTTCATATGTAATGTGTGGAGTCTAGGTAGCATTTACTCAATAATATTCAACAATTTGAGCTCCTTGCTAAAATGGATCTTGAAACATTGATGAAGTATGCCAATGATGAGTGCAACAAGCTGGAGCAAGAAGATAAAAGACATTCAAGGTGTTGTATCTGTCCCTTATAATGGTCAAGAGTAAGCTCGTGAAGCTACAATGATGACATAGCCACAATAACTATTGTCGTGGACTACTAGAACAAGTGATTACTTGTTGTCAACTCTAAGACAGGAGAAATGAGACAATAATGATAATTTCTTTTGTTGTTTTTTCAAAAGGGTATACGATACTTAAACTAAACTATAGAGTTTGAAAGTGCTCTTCAGCAACAACCAAGCATGGGTTGTTATGACTAGCCATCAAAGACTTGAATTTGATACATCTGATTTCGAGATGATTATCATTTGTCAAAAAACCACACTAGCATAGCGGCCTTCTTTATAGCTTTAATCATAGCAAGTCTCCCGCAAAACATGCTCGTTAAGATGACTTCACCATGAAAGTTGACGCCATGTTGCTCTAATTTTATTGTTTCTGTCGCAGGGTATATCGTCCTTCAACTCACGACTTGCCCTTAGTTACAGTCCGCGCAGACAGGTTTCCGATCACTGTGAGTTGATGAAGACCTGGTCGGCGCGCTTGACCTTCTTCTTGATGTGATTCCCAAGCTGGACGTAACTAACCTGTCCATGCACCGCTTTCCTGTTCGACCAATATAATAAGTTCACTTCATCGACTCAAGTATACCATTCCTCTTCCTAATCAACCACGACAGGCTCTACTGATTGCTCTAACAAACTGTCAGTTCGCAAGCCTTCTTCTCCATGTTATCCCCCCTGCACTGCACTCCTTCACGAGCCGCCGTTCCGACGAAATCATCATGCTCAGGACCGGAGGCCGCGCGCGCGCAAGGAACTTTTAATCATTTCCCATATAGGAAAAAATGAAAATTCCCCATGGAATTCCCTAGTTAGAAATACACATAAATAGGAAATGTGAAAACTAGGGAAAATGGGACATTTCCTAGTGAGAGTAACTAGGGAATCATGTAGGTTTTCTTATATAGGAAATTTGTAGGAAAATATTTCTAATTTAGAAAAATTGAAAATTCCTTATGTAGGAAATATTTCGTATAGTGAAAATATTTCTTATATAGAAAAAAGACTCACAGAGGTTTCCCTAGTTATCCTTAATTAGGAAATGTATTAGTTTTCTTAGCTCACACATATTCCTAAATATGCTAACATCTAACACGATACTTACATAGGGAATTTTCAGTTAGAGATTTCTATAGAGAATTTTATCACTTTTATGTAAGGATTAATACATAAACATCTAATAATCAAAATAGATTATAAATCTTGACAAATATCTAATGTCAATAATACAAGGAAAAAATTTAAAAATTTTGAAGCAACATAGAAGAGAAAAAATTAAGCATCATGTATGTCTTCATGAATTTTTTAATTCTCTAGTATGTCAAAATTACGTAATGAATCCCATGAGAGTAAAATCCAATAGAAGTTATGCTAAAACTTCTATATCATCTAAACTAATTAACTACATTGCCTTTTTTTGTGTATTACAACTTTTCCATTTCCTAGAAGCCAATAGACAATCTCCTTAATCATGTCATCACTTATTGGCTTCTTTATGTCCTCAATCAATTCTGAAAAGCTAGCATGGGTCTTCTTGAGATTCTTGTATGTACTTTTTAATGAAAAGTACATATCAATAAAAATATCCAAATTTATATGTAATATCTTTGATTCTTTTTTCGTCATACATTTTTAATTGATAATGATATACAATCAAAACATAGATCCACTATAAAGTTACCCTTTGAGCATCTTTTGAAATGTTAATCTCAATGTCTTCGTTCGAGAGTTCCTTGAAATCCTAACTCAAATGAAATTAAAAAATCAAATTATGGTTCAATGTATGATATAAATAAAAATGTACAAATTTATATGTAATATCTTTGATTCTTTTTTCGTCATACATTTTTAATTAATAATGATATACAATCAAAACATAGATCCACTATAAAGTTACCCGTTGAGCATCATTTGAAATGTTAATCTCAATGTCTTGGTTCGAGAGTTCCTTGAAATCCTAACTCAAATGAAATTAAAAAAATCAAATTATGGCTCAATGTATGATATAAATAAAAATGTACAATTTTATACGTAATAACTTTGATTTTTTTTGTGATACATTTTTAATTAATAATGATATACAATCAAAATATAGATCCACTATAAAGTTATCCTTTGAGTATCATTTGAAATGTTAATCTCCATGTCTTGGTTCAAGAGTTCCTTGAAATCCTAACTCAAATGAAATAAAAAAATCAAACTATGGTTCAATGTATGATATAAATAAAACTGTACAAATTTATTTGTAATATCTTTGATTCTTTTTTCATGATATATTTTTAATTAATAATGATATACAATCAAAACATAGATCCACTATAAAGTTACTTTTTGAGCATAATTTGAAATATTAATCTCAATGTCTTGGTTGGAGAGTTCCTTGAAATCCTAACTCAAATTGATAAAAAATCAAATTATGGTTCAATGTATGATATAAATAAAAATGTACAATTTTATATGTAATAACTTTGATTCTTTTTTCGTGATACATTTTTAATTAATAATGATATGCAATCAAAACATAGATCCACTTTAAAGCTACCCTTTGAGCATCATTTGAAATGTTAATCTCAATGTATTGGTTCGAGAGTTCCTTGAAATCCTAACTCAAATGAAATAAAAAAATCAAATTATGGTTCAATGATATAAATAAAAATGTATAAATTTATATGTAATATCTTTCATTCTTTTTTCATGATATTGGTACCTCGTTTCATGTTCTTTTGTTGTAAGAGATCCTTTATCTTCTCGCTTAGCTAGAGGAAACACATAAAATACATATTAAATAGAATACATAGTTAAATAAAAAGTCACATTCTAAATTATTCTCTAAATTGTGGAGATATTGTTATGTCACAAAAATATATTATACATTTCTCTTTCTTTGACTTTTTCGAGATGCTTTACTAATGTCATCATCTAAATGAGACTATATCAAAAGTAAAAACTAGTAATGAAAACAAATAACATGTCTATAAAGAAGTAAGTTTTAATATACTTGTCATTGCCTGGATTGTGGATACTTTGTTCCATGGTTTCTTGACATTTCCTTGAGCATACTGTCTCATCTAAACCATTCAATAACAACTTTGAAATCTTGCACAATTTTACTTGTGAAGTGCCTTGTCTTGATTTTCAACATCCTACATTAACAAAACATTTCAAGTAAGTAAAGAATAAGATAAAGCTTCAAGAACATGATCCATGTAATTGAACTTAAACTTATTCTTCCTCCACAAACATATTCACCTATAAGAAATGAAAAATGTTATATAAAGGAGGTATTCTCCAAGAAAGTTACTAGATATTAACTTAAAAGCATTACTTGTGATGATAGATCTGTGTGAGGTGTCCACCAGTCTCAATCAACGGCACACCTTTTAGTAGTCCATCAGTAGATTTTCCAAAAATGATGCCGCCCGGCACTCCCTTGGAACATCATGGGGTTTGTCACTTAGGCCCTAATGAGTCTACATCACAACGGGAGAGTGTCGACTGAACCCACTAGGATCAACCTGAATTTTCGGGTTCCTAAAATCAAATGGGTCTCCTAGCCAGCTACGTCAATAATTTCGAGTTTCTACTTTTATAGGAATACTCGATCAGAAGCGGGCTTGCCATTGCACTTGGTTTAAAGAGAATGGGAGACGGAGGGGACTGTGGTACGTCAACCCTCCTGCCCATAAGGTTAAATCCCATTCTGGCCCCCTAAAACAATACAAGTCGGTTCTACCTAATGACTAGTTGGTCAATTTTCCTATTTCTATTGCTGATTTAGAAAAGCTCCTAGCTAACTGAGGCCACCCTAACGACGTTGGACGGACCCGTCGGGGGTTACGTTGTCAAGCGTTTTTTTGAAACTGAAAAGCCCTAGTCAAACTGTAGTTAGGTTTGATTTTTGCTAGCTTAGTTATTTGCATGATAGTTTGTTTTGTTATTTCGTAATTGGATTTCTTGTGTTTGTCTAGCTTAGGATTTGCTTCTGTCATTTTGTTTGATTTGTTGAGTGTGAAACTTGATAGCCTTGGTTGAGCTTGGTATTTTTTTGAATAGGATAAAGTTGGAGTTTGCTATTAGCTACTGAACATTGAGGAGTTAGGTATGTATTCTTGTTGAGACTCATGCACATCACAGGGATTATGGGTTCACGAGTACTTCACGTTGTACTTGTTGATGCACTGCACTCGGGGATCGTCTCCTGTTCTTATCAAAACTTCCATGCCATGGGTTGAGATTATATATGTTTTGCGCCATCATTGAGCACTAGCACAGCATGAGGTCCACTGCAACTATATGCAGTAAATTTTAGATGCACGCGTACATGAGAGAGCACCTGTCATTGAGCACGCATATTTCTTACACGCACGATATTTGGGATGCTCATCACAAAGTTAGGAACCTCGGGTTGAGTGTGTAAGGAGGTTGGGTGAGTTTATAGGGTCGTGAAGGATGCCACCAATTGTGAGATGGGTTGTTCTTATCTGGTCAACATCTTGAGGACCATCATTTTCTAGAGTGATTGTGAGATTTTAGATGGGTGGAGCAGAGTAAATCATATTTTATTGATGAGAGTTGAGAGGTGAGGATAAGGAATTTTAAATTAACAAGGAATTTTTTTTGCATCTTGCATGACGCACTGGCACATGTAGATAAACTAGGCACAATTTCTTCATTGCATACATTATTTTTGTGTGTAGCATCGATTGATTGGTTGCATATCATGGATCCAACATTGCATATTTTTTCAAATCATGAATGATTGGACATGGAGTTCATTTCAAAAAACCATATTCCTCCTAGGGCACACTGCATAAAAAACAGGTTCATATCCAAAGAATATTCATTTTGAAGACTCAAGGATCAAAGGAAAAAGGTCATATGTTTTACATCGTCAACGAGTATTTCTTGAAGAAAAAGAGGACATGTGTGCTAAAAGTGTGTGCAGTTACAAGAACAATAGGCCAAGGAAGGGAATAAGTCGTCCAAGATAAAAGATGGAGAAAAATGATGCGATTTATAAAAATCAGTACTTTTGCCCATTTCTTATGGATTTTTGTAATTCTACCCGCGTTGGCTTGTCGACCAGATGCATTCTGATCTTTTTGAGTAGCCAAACAACTATATTCGGAGTTCAAATGACGAAGTTATGATCCAAACAAGTTGTAAACAGGCATAAAGCAGAAAAAAACGAAAATAGTAAAAAGCAGTAGAAAAGCAAAAGCCAAAAGTTGATAGCAAAAAGCCTAATGTGTGTGAGTGTGGATCGAAAACTATATAAGGAGAGGAGATTGAAGAGTTAAGGGCCTTCCTCCTCTTATACAATTGTATTTTGTGAGAGAGGAGAGTGGAGGGTCGCATGCTGGAGTGAGCTCTTATCATGCCAATTTGAAAGTTGGAGCATTTGGATGTCCAAGCGTTGAGTGTTGGCTCAAGGTTATTAAGGTATGAGAATATATTTTACTTGGTTTATTTTCAAATTGTTGGTATTTTTTTTGTGTTGTGGTTGTGTGATGCTCTACCCACATATGCGTTTTAATTATTTTTTGAGCTATAAGAGGCTTTGTTTTGTTTTTGTGTGGCTTGTGGTATATGATCAAATAATTGAATTTTTTAAGTTGTGTTGTGCATTCGACAAAGTCAATTACCCCAACTAGCACTCCTTAACGTCTCGTTATCGCGTTGTGAGTGAGGCTTGTTCTCGATCACCGCTCGCGTAACAACGTCCACCCACTTTCCTTTGATGACAGAATCATCTTTAGTTTTTTAATTACCAACAACACATTTATTGGAACATATACAACCAGCTTCCTTAATTAGTCTGTTAAATGGCATGTTCCTTCATGTAATTTATCTCACAGACATACATACAATTCAAACAATCCTTGAATAAAGCAATCTTCTTTATTATATTGGAAGCTTATTACAATTTCCATCTTTTCGACCCTGCGAAAGATACACAGAATTCCACAAGGGTATCCTGCCCACCAAGATTCCACCCTTGTAACTAGTATTTAGGGTTCGAGGATCCCATCCTAGGTCACAAAGGGGCTTGTCAGATTCTAGGAACAATGCAGGATTTACAGCTAGAGCCCCCCCTAGCACCCACATTTTCTACTGCCCGAGACTATCCCTAGTGACAGACCTTTCGCTAATGGAGCCGGTCTAAGCCTCTCGAAGAAATAACCATGATTCCCTTGGAGTAGGGTATTGCTGCTAGCTTAGGGGTAGCCTAGTGTGATCCTTCATTTTATTCTATTTGTCAATAATTTCAATTAGAGATTTAGATTCTAGCAAACACAAATAATCCTTTCAAACATATATCAAATGATGTAATGACAATCACACCATCGTGCAACTCATAGCTTCACATAGCCAAGGTAGACTTTTATATTAAGATAACCTTACATTCTAATGAGGATTCTCCTCCCTATAAAGAAGTGTTTAGTATATCTCTTACAACATGTTAAGCAAGGCATGAATTTCCCGTTTGGGCTATCTTACCCAACATAAGCAAAATTCCTTAAAGAAATATATTGTGCTAATAACTCAACGAGATGACTTATAGGATTCTTAAATAGACATTCACTTTTCATAACAAGTATTTGTCAATACTTAATCTTGTCGCATTTGACCATAACTATATTGAATGCGCATAAAGACATATGTGCAATAACCTTTGGCAATAATTTATAACATGATTCTACAATTTAGAATCTCAATTAATCTAGCTGCAATTCATAACGATTAATCATTTATACTTGTACTAGTATGCTTTCTAGATTTGTCATCAATTCGTGTAAGTGAAAAATATAGAAGCTAATATTTTATGTAATTATTTTATGAGACGAAATAATAACCCAGTAATGAAAAACCCGGTTCGGCAGCATGACGGCATTGGGAATTTCATCTTTTCTCGTGCTTGCATTAGCCACACCCGATGTTCCATTGGTAGAAACTCCGACAATCTTAGGCACTCTCGTATCTCTGGCGATACCCGTTGCTTGACTGGTTGTGGTGGCTCCCATGGTCTCTCCACTTTGTCACTTTGAAGCCATCGTCCATGATTGGTTTGAGAGATGGGGAAGGCGGAGTAGATTCGAGATCAGAGAGCGTAAGAGAAGATGGCTTAGTCGAAGATCGGGACAGGGAAATTGAGGTAACTCCCTCCCTCGCAGCCTCTTGGGGTAATCTCTCTCTCTTTCTCTCTCTCTCTCCCTCTCTCTCTCTCTCTCTCTCTCTCTCTCTCTCTCAAGCTCCTTCTCACAGCATCTTGGAGGGGTATCCTTCTACCTCTCTCTCTTTACTCTCTCTCGCAACCTCTCGGGGTCTCCTTGTATCTCTCTAACTGCTCCCCATACCTCTTATGTATAGTGAATTAGAGAAGAAGGGTTCACTACAAGATATAGGCCTTATACCGACATTAAAAGCAACGAAAATGTAAATAACAAAAGTTGCCCCCGTCGTCACAAAAAGCGTCGTTATTGGCGATGCCATAGAACAGTCGATATCAACGTCGGTATCAGCGTCGTTATTGGTGCCGGTATCAGCGTCGCATTTATTATTGGCGTCGGTATCAGCATCGCAAAAAATGCGATGTTGATATCGATGCCAATAACGACGCTGATACTGATAGTTTGCGACGAAAATAACGATGCCAATAACAATGCAAGCAGTAAATTTGCAACAGGGAAAAAAAAATTGTGTAGCACTGTGTGCTTTATTTGAGCCATACAAAATAGTTTCTGCACAGTGTACAATGCTCATGCAAACAAAAACAAAGTATACTGAAATCATAACACTGATACATAAAATAAATACATGATCGCATAATGAAAGCGATTGGTATAATCATGACAAGATATCACTAATACATAGAAAATGCCCACATATCAGGCGACCAAAAAATAAAGGTGTGTGAGCTCCAATAATCCAAGGGCGAGCTACGTATCCTCGCCATCTGAAAGCTCGTCCCGCCCCGCAAAAGAGCATTGAATGGACTCTGCAAAAAAAGAAACGACAACACATCAGTCCATCATATAATAATGCATTCTAATGAAACATGGTAACTACGGACAATAAAGATGAGTGACTTACAGGGCCGCCGCATCTATACAATTCGTCGATCAATGAAGTGAGACCGTGCCTCTCTACATATCGAGTCTCAAGGCCGATCGAATCGCGATTTGTAATGGAGTGTTGTAAAGAAAACAAAATACTAACTGTTAGAAACATGATTGTCAGTACAAAGGATATTGCAAAAAAATAAACAAGCAAAACAAAAGAAGAACTTACAAAGTCCTCCAAATATGTCATGTAGCCGCCACTCCCAAGATGATGGACCACTCTAGCCTCGAGTCGTATCCTCGCCGCCTCGCGCTGCTGACTTCAACGTCCTGGAGAATTTGTAACCTCCTCCCTCAATCGACGCCAGTCGTGCGTATCTAACCATTCAGGCTTTGTAGCCCCACTCTTGAGTCCCTTGCGTGCATCCAATTGTCTGTGTGACATATGTGCACGCATGCAATCCATCATCCAGCCCGTAGAAAATCTATCTACTAAGGCTGGAACCAAAAACTCCTCATGCAAGGATGCTACTATATATTCCTTGCTCCCCTCCGGTATGTTCTTCCAATGACCTAAGACGTTGTGCCGAAAAACTTATTGGCACAACTCTCTCATACGAGCCATCACCCTCCTCCCCTCATCATTCATGATGATGGCTCCTAACCTATCATCGACTAGATATGCATATCTCCCTGGGGTATACCTAAGATGGGTCCTCTCCCATCTGTATCCACGCTCTTGGGTATATCCACGAGACCCTTGTGCATCCGGTGTACTGATCGGGGTAATACCTGTCGGAGGGTTGTTACCTGTAGACGGATGAGCAAAAGCCAGAGTAACTAGAGTAGACGTCCCCACAGGTGTGACAAATCCTAGAGGTGATGCAACTCCAACTGAACGACAAGACGGAGACACCGCGTACGTGCCTCCACAGCATCCACCTGAGCCTGAGCCACACTCCTTGGAACCGCCACGAGAGCAAGGAGTGGCACCTGTATCCCGTGCCGACCGCGGGCTCACTGCCTCCGTATCTCTACAACATCTCCCTGACCCTAAAGCACTACCTCCCTCTAGCCCAAGTCTGGAGCGTCGATCTCGTCTGCTCGAAGCTGAAGCATCCGATCGCACTAAAATAGATCTGGCAGAGCGGCCTGACGATGTCCGAGACAGCTCTTGGTCTGCCATGTCTCTGAATCTCGCGATCTGGTGTAGAGACATGCGTGTGAAGATATCATGCAACTCCTCATCGATCATCCATCGACTCATCCTGAAAATGTCACCTGCACACATATAGAAAATGATGTTAGAATAATAAATTTAAATCATACAAAGCATAGTAATATAAATCCTTTTTAAAAAAATCTCACTTAAAATGCATATCGTATGTAACCTTATAAGTGATTGGTCAACAAATTGAGTAAGTGGATGCTCCAAGTATGAAGTATCCTATGGTCCCATGTTAATCTCCTGACACAACTCCGCACACACTAGAAGGTCGATAGACATGTCACCACAAAAGGATGAGTCCACCTCGTTCTCAAAGAATTCTTGGACTCCTGTATTTCCATCATTGTTAGTTGATGCCGTCTCCAAGCTTTCGGTGGCATCCACCCCTTGCAATATCGACCCCTCTATTTGCATATTGTCTTCATCTATGCTCGGAACATTGCTTTGATCATATACTCTTGTACTTCGGGGAGCTGAAGGTATAACATACCACCATCGAGGTTGTCGGGGGTTTGGATAGAACATTACCGTTCACAAACACGTACAAGATAAATTAAACTATTGTGACATGTACCATGTCGTAATACAATTAACAAACAAATGAGTCCATGCACCTATTTACAATGGAGCGGCAACACAAAGGTGTCGTGCAAATCCGACCTTTTTTTTTGGAATCTATTTTGAGAAATCCAGATGGACCTTGTCAAACTATTTCTCCAGCTCCTTCAAGTAGCACTTTGAACCACTGCACATTGAATAGTATCATAAAGAAGCTACGGTAATCCACCGTAATAATACTTTGCAAGTTTCCAAAATACTCCAGCTCATCTATAACCGTGTTTGGATCCATTGCTCGTCACCGGCTCTCTTGTTCAAACCTTGCCATGATATCATAGTCCATTGTGGAGCGCATTTTGTCAATATGCTCCATGCGGAAATGCTGTCCGCGCGACCACACTGCACTATATATTTTGTACTGTACATTGAAACACTCAAATTAGATGCCGCATATAAAATATAGATATGACAAATCCTAAATACCTCATCACCTTTGGACTACATCCCCTCGAGAATTCCCACTCCTCCATTGAGACCTCTGTCCCTTCGCGAGATGCTGCGGTCAAAGCTCCATGTAACCATCGCATTGACATGAACCGCAACATCTCCTCCATGCCTTCGGGATATCAAATCGATTGATGATGCGTACTACGTTGGAATTGAGATCGCGTTTCCTCTCGATCTTGCCTAGCGATCTGGTACTTGGCGAGCCATGTCTCCATAGAGGCATGGTGCAACATACAAAAGCGATTCACCTTCTCCTCCATTGTAGCATCCATTCTTTTTTCTACCCCATTTCCAATCACCACATCTCCAGCCAGTCTATCATCGTCCTTCAACGACCATAGCATTTTGTTGTCTGGATCCACCGTTGGTAGCCATTGTGAAATATGCACTAGCACCTTAGACACCAACCAACCTTCAGCCATGCTACCTTCTGGCCGAGCTTGTTGTCACACAAAGTCTTTCAGGGTTTTCATGAAGCGCTCCAAGAAGAACATCCATCACGTATGGACATGTCCAACAATCTGCACTTCATCTACAAGATGCACAAGAAGGTGAATTTGTATCGTGAGCATGTTGGTGGGCAGGTATTTCTCAAAGAGACAGACCGTCTCCACTGCTCCTCGCCTCGCGGATTCAATAGAGGACGTCTTAATCTCCTTCTGTGAGATCCATTGCACCAAAGTCGATCTTGAACATAACTATTTATCATAATCAAAATATCTTGTCAAACCAAATCAATCTTCCATGATTACCAACCTCCATGTTTAAAAGATGATGTGATCCTAGAAACAAGAGAACCAACTTAAATGGCCCCACATATTTCTGGAGTAAGACACCCTGCGATTGTGATTGGTAGTATAAACAGCCACAAATGAGAAAGCATTATGAATAATGGCTACACTCCAAATAGCAAAATGTGCACACCAATTACAATCCATTCGTAAAAAAATATACTAGTCTTGTCCAAAAATTTAATCTTTTTAGACTATCCATACTATGCACATTAACACTAGTGATTAATATAGCTCATAACTCTCATTCATGTTGTAACTTCTATGAAAGGGTGGCTACGGTCTCTTTCAATCCAAGAAAAAAATCGGATTATGACTCTTGATTTTATTTATTTATTTATTTTAAATATTTGTTAGTTATTAACATTAGTTTTTTTTAAAAACTTTAGTTAGTAACCTTACTAACTTATTAATTGACTAACTAACTTTTGAACCAACCAACTAACTTTTATTGCGTGGAAATATTACAATCTGTTTCCTTATAGTGTTGGTCTTGAAAGGAACTTATTTCTTCAAGAGGCTATATTTAAAAAAAAATATGATACGTATGAATCAAATCTATGACGACATGTCTCCAAAATAGAAGAAACCAAGTACAAAAATAGTAAAGATATAATAGTTAAAGATGCATTTTCTGAATCTCGATCATCATTGGAAGCATCATCCATTGTGGGAATGTATAGACCAAGTTTATCAAAGTCCATAGTAGGAACATATGCTTTGCACTACTATCAATAGGCACATATAAATGAGTATAAGAGAAAAAGAACCATTCTCATACTTATGATACTAAACATATAAATCTTATCGTTTTACCTCTAATGATGTTATGATATTAGAATTCATATCTTTTGATATAGATTTGAGCTTATCTACATCATCCACTTCATCAAATGTCAATCATCTTGTCTACATGCCATTTCCCTATATGCACACACAATAAACCTAAGATTAGAACAAGAGAAGATTATCAAGAATTCTAATAAGAAGTATACATAAACTCAATCATTTAATTTTATAGACTTGGACTATAACATATAAACTGGTTTTAAAATGAGTAAAATTTTTATTATATAGACTAGATACATTTTTCTTCATCCACCACTGAGTCCATGAGCCCAAGTAAATTTGGATCTTCATTCAACATGTTTTTCAAAAGAGCCATCATCTTGAGGCTAGAAGTTCACATATCAAACCTACATAGGCATGGGGACAATAAGAAAATGTGCAATACATTAAGCAACATAAAGAAAAAAAATTTAATAGACATACAATCATAACATTGATGCATACTCATGTGAATGCCACATAATAGGTATGGTCTTTTGTTTCTTGTTAATTATAATTGAGTTAATTTTGATAACTTGCTATTGCTTTTTGGTGGATACACATAGCCACCAATCCTTCCAATCTTGATCCTTTGTTCTTACCTTCCAAATTTTGTCTTGTAAGTTGACCATAGTTAGCCATTCCACTTTTACTTGCTTCATTACATAATCCATTGACATTATAATAGCACATTTAAGGTCAATTGAATCATATAAAGAATTTTGATAAGACTTCATATAGATGACTTCATTTTCCTCTAGCCAAGGAGGAATGCAACCTATACAATCTATCTTAACAAGGCGTGATCTTGGTCTCAAATCTTTTTTCTCATACACAATAATATTATTTCCATGTTGAAAAGGAATAAATTTATCTAACAAAGACTTTATTGGTCTAATAAAATCCCATGAAAATGTCATAAATTGAGTTTGTAGAATGCTCATATATGTTGTAGTATCCACAGCCAAACTTTCATGGCCACTTTCATTCACAGTACATTGTATGTATTAATAAGCTCTAAAGAGAAGTTTCACTTCACAATTGCATTTTAATGAAAAAAAAGATTTACATGCTTTCCAATGGCCAACATCTATGACCACTCTAGTATATTCTTCACATCTTACCAACTCGTTATCTCCCACTTTATAAACTCCTCCCATTAGAAATACATTTTTATATCCTATCACTCTTTCTATCTCTATAATGGAAGTATGATAAATGTATCTCTTTTCTTCACTAGTTGCATCCCTATATTTTGACTTCTTCCCTCATCTTGTTATCCTCTTCATTAAAGTTACTCTTTTGCAGGCACAATCTTTGACTTTTGTTGAGAAACTCCACAAATCTTTTGCTTTGTCAACACATGATACATGGATGAAACCTAATGCATGCCATTCTGGACATTCATCATATGTATCAAGATTTAGTGAATACCCATCAAGTGGTAGTAGTTTTTGTGTATTTGTATTGCCATCCTTTGATGTGGCATAAGTTTGTCAAGCTAATATTTTGTGATATCCATAAATACACATGTAAAGAATTATCTTTATTGTTTTTCTTGATATTAACATATGTAGAGACCATATGCTCGTATATGTAGCACAAAAAAGAATCATGACTACCATGATGAAGAATATCATCTAAAAATTCTCAAAGACCTATATTTAGTACTATAAGAAAAAGTGAATTACTAAACTTATATATATATATATATATATATATATATATATAGTTAGAAAATATATACTTGCAACATGCTCTAAAGGAGCTAAGTTTGACCTTATGAGTTCATCATATCTAACTCTCCATGAACCAAGTAATTCTTTCATAATGTTTATAATTTATCTAGTCCACCAACCATGCTCGCAAGTTATTAAGGGCTGAAAATGACTTGGTTTTTGAGCCTCATTTTTGTTGTTTTTGTGAGTTGAATGGTTGATTTTGAGAACCACTGCATTGCTTGTGCACTCTCAATTACTTTGAAATCAAATTCTATTTAGGAAGGTTAGCTTCACAACCTCATCTCTTGTGCAGAGATCCCAATATCCCCTATCAATTGAAAAATTTTGCATCCTAAACTTTCATAAAGCAAAGTTCTTATTGTCAAGCTTCTCACAAACAATTTGTGTTATATTGTCACTCCCTATAGCATTTTCCATATCTGCAATAGAAGTTATTCATTGTAGTATACTACTTGTAGATACCTAACTCCCTATAGTCCAAGAGCACTTCTTCCACTAACTTATTGTTGTGAACTATATTCCACCAGTGAAAGAACATAGTCAAACTAAGAATAAACCAATGCTCAGATCATCTCAAAAAAATTCTAGGGTAGTGGAAAAACATCCCACTATCAAACTACGTTTATATAGGCATCACTGAATGCATGAAACTGATGCTGACATCCACTAAACTTTCCCATAGTTTATGACAGGCATTAGTGAATGCATGAAACTGATGCTGACATACACTAAACTTTCCCATAGTTTATGATAAGCAAGTAGTCTATTATGACTAGCAATGAGAAACTCTATAGTAGGTGGAGTATTCTCAACCCAACAACACCTCAATGCATCTGGAATAGCTGCCAAATCATATGGGAGTTGATATATGTTGCTATGAATACCATGCATTGTATACACATCAAACAAACATGAAGAGAAAACCTTATCTAGATAGTAACCAACCAATGTCTTACTATAACCAGTAATAACTCCACTCTAACCTAAGCAACAAATGCTCAAAACAATTCATAAAGCCCTTCACAATACCAATCACCATGGTGGCATCACTAGACATCTGTATAAACTCCAATGAGTGCCCCCTTTATGATGATTCTTGTTGTACTTCTTGCTCTTTAACTTACTTTTTCTCTTATCCTTCATACATATAATAGTGCACTTCATGCTAGGCTTACTATCCCACAAGATGCATATGCTTGTTAGGCCTTGAATTTAGGCCTGTGAACTCAATGCCTTCTACCCCTCAATTCATATTAAATGTCTTTTTCGAAAACTGTGCTTGCTTTTTCTCTCCTCTAATTTATCATCTTTTCTTCAAGATATACCCCTTATTCTTCTTCATTGATATATTTTGTCTAAAGGATCGAACCTTGGTCTCTTTGAAGCAAACAAGATTATATTTTAAGCAAATTTGTATTTGAAGCATAGAAGATGTAATATCGCCATCGGATAAGGGGAATTTTTTAAAAAAATATTAATTATCCCCTCCTTCTCCCCCAGCCGACCTCGCACTGGAGGAGAGGGAGGGAAGTCATGCTGAATAAGTAGCACGCTGGGGCTCATGAATGAGCCGAGGCCATGCGTGCTGCCGCGTAGGGGAGGGAGAGGTTCCTCCCTCCCCCTATATAAATCACTTCTGGGCATTGTGAGGTAGGGGAGGTGTTTCCGCCTACTAATCTGCGAGGAGAGAATTCGCCATAGACGCTGTGAGGAAGGGAGAGGTGAGGCGCTGACTGCCACCGAATACCAGGCCCTCGATGGCCTCTGCCATCACAGACCTGCCCCCGGCCATCGTAACGCCATCGATCGGCATTGTTTGCTTTCCCCCTCCCATGTGGCGTTGAAGCTTTAGAAGCTTCCTAGGGGGAAGCTTCTAAGGGGCCTCATAAGCCCCCTTTTCCCCCTTAGCCCTTCCCATGGTTCCTTTTGGGCTTTGGAACCACCCCCCCCCTTGTTTAAAGCTCTCTTAAGCTCTCTTCCCATGGGCTTTGGAACCACCCCCCCCGTGTTTAAATCTCTCTTAAGCCCCCTTCCCGTGGGCTTTGAAAGTACCCCGCCTAAAGTTCCCCCTTAGGCTTCACAAGCTCCCTTTCTCCATCCAATAAAATTTGACCTTAAAGGTCTTAATTCCCCTCGCGTGTTTTAAATTCCCCCCCTTAGGCCCTTTTTCTTATAGCCTTAAGTCCACCCCCTGGAATTCCTCCTAAGGGCCCCCTTAACCCTTTTTCTTTCCCCTCCTCGAATTTCCCCCCTTGAACCCCCCTTAGGCCCGTTTCCCACCCCCTCAAAAAGCTTTTATCTTATAGTTTTTTTTCTATAAATTCCTCCTAAGGGCCCCCCCCTTAGCCCTTTTTCCCGTGTAAAAACGAGCCCTACTCGCGGAGGATTTTCACAGTATCCCCTTCCCGGATTTTTGACCCCTTTCTGTGGTTCTTCCCTCCTCCACACACACATCCCTTCAAAGAGTCTCCACGAAGGGAAGCAAAAGAACTTGTAAAGGACGGTGGAACTTAAGAAGGAAATTCACAAAGCAGCATCAACGACGGAAAGGCTACACTCGCAATGCCTCCTAAGAAAGCCCAAGGCGTAGCCACAGGAGGGTCGTCTCTTGGCATCCACGTGGACATCTTACCCCAAGCCCAGGTTTTCCTTCCTAATTTTTATTTGGTATTGTTGTAATTCAATCATGCAAGGTTAATTGTTGGAAATAGGATATATTTTTGTCCTAAATGCTCACAACGGAGGAACTTAGTCATTAATACTTTCAATGAAACATGCAAAATAAAGGAAGCATAAATGCATTTCGAGCAAATAGCTTTATGGATTGAAATGAATCAAAAATTAGATTATTGTCCATTAAAATAATATACTTCGTTTAAGCTAGAAGTATAAACTGCAAATCGCACTATTAACCCATATCCTCTTCGCAACGAATCATCGTGGAAAGTGCAAGGCATGAAATGATTCTTACGATGCATAACTCTAGGAAATTATCATTTGTCAATTGCATAAATTATCAAGTAAAAGGTTGCTTGTTTAGCATGAATTTTTGTTCGCAAAGTTATAGGAAGATAGTTGGAATTTAACCTAACCTATGCCTGACCTCAAATCGATAAGTTAGGGTTGAAAAATCAATTTACGCATAGACAACGAGTCATGTGAAAAATGATCACGTAATTATCTTCTAGAGTTAAACAAATTGGCATAAACCTAAAACACCTAAGCTGCGGGTACTCGTTTAGAATGAGTTAAAATCCAAGAAATTCACTAGGAAATTAATACGTGACCTTATGTTAATCATACGTATTGCTAAAACTGAAACTCCTATACCTTAAATACTTGCCCACATTCACTGAATGTAGAGACAGTGAAATGTAATTGGAAAGTGAACTAGGGTTTGTCCCTAAGAATCTTTCAAGATGAAACTTGGAACTCTAGGACTGACAACGTCAGCTTAATGTGATCAGGAACAGATTGTTTCGTGACTCCGTTCAATGCATAGAATAAGTCTCATAGTTCGATGCAACACTTGCGCGGCAAGTGTGGAGTCATATGATCTTTTGATTGGATCACAAGGGAATGGCCAAATTTTTGCAATGAGGTTGGCAGGTCCTTACGCAAGTTATCTTGCAAGAGGATGAATAATCATCCTAATTTAGTATCTTTCTTGAGTAAAGAAGATTGATTGGAAACTAAAGACCAACTGATAAACTAAAATAACCGATGAACTTAAGGTTTGACCAAGTCGGGTTAATAGGGTACACCCTAACCCAGGATATAGGGGATCTTGCCAAGTTGCAAGTCATCCCGGATCGAGTGCTGGATGCATTCAAAAGAAAGGATTCAATCCTTAGTAGTTTGCCAACAAAAACGATCAATGGAAATGTTTGTGCTTGCTACAGATTTTAGAGCACTGTTTGGCTTTGTTTAATCAATGAATTAAAAGATAAATGGATATGTATACTTCAAGTTGAAGGCCTGAAGGGAGAGGCAGCTTCAGTTACCCCCGACTGCCCGCCTGACCCTAACCAAGGGGGTTGTTAACTACACCGGGCAAGTGGACCGAACCTGGCGCGAGAGGTCTCTCTGTTGAGCGCTACTTGGAGTAGGAGGACGCTTGGGTGCTAGAGGGGGCTCTGGCCGTAAATCCCTCGCCTTCCGGGCCCTGCACAAGAGGCTAATGTGACTCGGGATTGGATCTCGAGGCCCGTACACTAGTCTACGGGCGGAAACTTGGATTAGTGATCCTTGTGGATTACTGGATAGCCTTTGGGCGGATTAAGGGTAAGCCTACGGGCTGGACTTTTTTGTATTTCAAAGATAAATATGATAACTATTAATAAAGAACTTGTCTGATATTGTTTTTCTATGTCAATTGATATGATTACGTGAAAGAACGCTAATTAAAGAAGCTGATTAATACATGTCCAACTAGTGTGTTAGGTAGTTAAATAACTAAAACAACCCGAGGAAAGTGCGGAGGATGGGCCATAGGTCCGTCCTACGGATGGGTGGTCCCGATTGGTCAGGAATTTTTTCTCAAATCACGAGGGACAACAGGAAGATCGTCAAAGAACACGAACAACAAAAGCATTGACCTAGAGTTATGATTGATCCCAATTTACACTATTTTAGGGAAACTGAATGGGACTATACCTTATGGCAGAGAGGTTGAGCTTTGCATCCCTCTCGTTTCCCATTCTCCTTGAACCAAGTGCAGCGTGAATCTGCTTCGGACCTGGTGTTTCTGTGTAAAGTAGTTCGCTTGGGTCTGACGCTAGTTGCTGTTAGGAAATGACCAATAAGAAAAACCCTAATTCAGGTCGATCCTAAGTGGGAACAGCCGGAATACTTCCGCTACGTGGCAGATGCGGAAAGCCCTAGATCCCAAGCCCCGTAACATTCCTTGGGAGTGCCAAGCGGAGCTTTCTAGATATCCTTTCCGATGGACTGCTAAGACGTGTCCTGAAGATACAAGTGGACACATTACAGTTGGTATCAGAGCCGACCAATAACGGAATTGTTTTTATGAAATCTTAATAAGAAGAGGTAAAGTAAATGTTGATGTTCCAAACATTTCCTTACCTTCAATGTTGTCTTGCAGAATTACGAAGCATGGAACAAGTTCTTAGTATTTCGAATCATGTTTATGATTGCAATGCACTTTCCGCATTATCGACAAAGGGTTGAGATGATGAACATCCTAGAGTAAATCTATAATCCATCACCTTTGTACATGGAACGAAGATGGACGGGTGCCTCAGGAATCTATTATATAGCCGCCCACTCGTTTGCTTATCTACAAACCAACCTAAAAAGGATCAAGTGGTTGGAAGACTTGAAAGTCGTGAAGTTGTTCATTTTTGTGGAAGCTCACGTAAACTCAACTTTACATATTCAAGGTCGGAGGGTTGAGATGAACTCATATGTATATGAGGAAGTAACCTGTGTGATCCCCACCCGACAGGATTAAAGTGTTGGGGTGCCATGAGAAGAATGGGTTTCAAAGAAAAGGATACCGTGAACTTCCAATGACTTACCGATTCCTGAAGATCCATGACCTGGAACCATACTATTATATAGTTCCTGTAGATAAATGTAATACAATGTTGTTCTCCCCAAACTAAATGTAACAGTTGGCTTATCATCACAAGAAATGTTGTATTCTGAAAGGGCTATGCCCATATAAATACAAATAATACTTCTTTTTATCAATGTCTGATTGTGCATTAGAATTGATAAAAAGTTAAGTGGTTAGATTGCTTGGGTGATAGCGGAATTGAAGATGTAATAAAAATCAATAACGTTTATCGTATAATGACATTAATAAATCTTTATCCAGGCACAACCCCAGGTACAGGTTCCTAGTTCGCCTCCTACATCAAGTACTGTTGTAATCCAGGAGAAGTTTCTTCTCAAACAGATTAAGCCACCTGAGTTTGACAGGAGAGGCAGGTCCCTCCAAGCTGATGGTGAAATTTGGATTGAATCCATGGAGGATTACTTCGAAGTAGCCGGTACTGCACCTGCCAATCAGGCTATGCTCGCCAAGCTAAAACTCACCGACAAAGCGAGGCTTTGGTGGAAGCAATGGTGCAGGGATCAAGGGATCGCGGAGGGATCCGTTACCTGGGAAAAGCTGAAGAAAGCCGTGCAGGGAAGATACTTACAACTTGCATACCGCACGTAGAAAATGAATGAGTTCTACGAGCTAAAATAGCTGGAACTCCCTCTTGACGCATACTATTCTAAATTTGTCTCACTTCTTAAGTATGCACCACAGACGGACATGACATAGCAGGTGTCCAAATTTTGTGCGGGTTTAAATCCACTAGTAAATACCCGTCTCGAATCTATGCGTTCATCATATCTTCAGGATGTACTCATTCGAGCGGCGCATATACTTCAGGAGGTACAATCTAGACCAAGGGGTAACAAAACTTGGTCTTACAATGACCAAGGTGTCCAAATTTTGTGCGGGTTTAAATCCACCAGTAAATACCCGTCTCGAATCTATGCGTCCATCAGATCTTCAGGACATACTCATTCGAGCGGCACCTATAATTCAGGAGGTACAGTCTAGACCAAGGGGTAACAAAACTTTGTCTTATAATGACCCGAACAGAGGCGCATTCAGACCTCAAATGAAGAGAGTTCAAGGTCATAATCAGGGATAAAGAAAGAAAGCAAGGACTAACAATGTCAACAACTTTGTTCCTACTCAAAGCAATGGCCGAAACCTCCGTTGTTTCCACTGCAACGAACCCGGTCACTTCAAGAGGCAATGTCCCAAGCTTGGTGGAGGACATCGCCAAGCACCTTTCCAAGGAACGGGCCGTGGTCAAGGAGCCGCTACTCGAGGCAGAGGAAGAACTGCTTGCGTTGCCAATAGGCAAATGTAAGAAGAAGAAGAAGAAGAAGATCCGACCATGGAAGCAAAGTTTGAAAGGGCTACAGTCCATGTCGCTCTACACAAGAAAGGGCCGAATCACCAGTTCTCGGTGATTCAGACACCGTCCGACTATCAAGGTAAAAGTTTCAAGACCTTGATTGATTGTGGCAGTACACATTCCTTTATCTCACCAGCTTGTGCAAAAAGATTAGGAATAGCCACAGTAGAAGCACCTACGTTGCTTGTGGAATTGGCAAATGGTCGTGAGGTTACTTGTACTAGGAAAACTGCTAAGGTGGAATTCTTTTTGGGAGGAAAGAAGACTTCAGTCAAATTCAGAGTCATGAATTTAGGTATCCATGAGTGTCTACCCGGAATGGATTGGATTAAGCCTAATGACGCCCACATTCACTGTGGAAAGGGTCAAGTTTCCTTTCGAAACTCCGAAAGGGAATTAGTCACAACTCAAGGTGAGGCTCGAGTGCCAAGAATCCAATTGGCCAAAGTATCTCGGATCATAAAAGGAGTCAGAAAAGGATTACATGTCTACTTGATCAAACTCAACAAGTTAGATCAGAAGCAAGAGTCTAACGAAGGACCTTCTTGGCTAAAGGAATACATGGACGTATTCCCTAAAGAGTTGACAGAACTCCCGCCTCAAAGAGAAGTGGATCATGAGATTAAGTTAGTACCAGGAGCTGCGCCAATTGCAAAGAGACCTTATAGAATGTCCATACCAGAAGTAATTGAGCTGAAGGAACAACTCAAGCAACTACTAGATCAGGGCTACATCCGGCCTAGCAGTTCACCATGGGGAGCTCCTCTACTATTCCAGAAAAAGAAAGATGGGACACTTCAACTATATATTGATTACCAAGGATTGAATCAATCAATGGTCAAGAAAAAGTACCCTATTCCTAGAATAGATGAGCTTCTTGATCGTCTTCAAGGTGCAAAGATCTTCTCCAAGATTGATCTCAGGTCAGGCTACTATCAAATAAGGATCAAGGAAGAAGATATCCCCAAGATGGCCTTCAATACAAGATATGGGCACTTTGAGTTCCTAGTTATGTCATTCGGACTTACGAACACACCTGTCACCTTCAATAGGTTAATGCAGGATATCTTTAGGCCATATCTTGATGATTTTCTGCTTGTCTTGTTCGACGACACTTTAGTCTATTCCAAATAGGAAGAAGATCATGAACCCCAACTTCGGATTGTCCTTGAGACAATGAGGTCACATAAGTTGTATGCTAAGATGAAGAAGTGTGCATTCTTCAAACGCCAGATTGAATATCTTGGATTCATAGTATCAGCAGAAGGAATCTCAGTGGACTAGCCAAGGTCAGAGATGTGCTAGAATGGCCAATACCAACATCTGTCAAAGAGACACGCAGCTTTCTTGGATTGACAGGATGGTATAGGGTCTTCATCAAAAACTATGCTTTGATTGCAGCACCTCTGACGGACTTACTAAAGAAGCAAATAGCCATTGCATGGTCAACTCCCGAACAAAATAGCTTCGACAGATTGAAGCAAAGTTTGGTATCAGCACCTATTCTAAAACTTCCAGACCTCAATAAAGAGTTCGAGGTAGTAAATGATGCTAGCATACTTGCCTTGGGGTGTGCACTTATGCAGGAAGGTCATCCAGTAGCATACTCTTCAAGGAAATTGAAGAGTCATGAAAAGAATTATGCTACGCATGATCTAGAATTGCTAGTTGTCATCCATGCTCTAAAGCTTTGGAGACACTACCTGTTGGGTAACAAGTTTACTCTAGTAACTGACCATAAGAGTCTCAAATGGATCTTTACCCAGAATGAGCTCAACATGAGGCAACGTCGGTGGATTGAAGTGTTGGAGGAGTATGACTTTGAAATCAAGTACCGACCAGGAAAAGAGAATGTAGTTATCGATGCACTTAGTCGCAAGGCATTCCTTAATTACCTAATCTTACAGAATCCATCAACAGCTAGATCTCTAGCTACTAAAGTATCTATGCCAAACAATCCAATACTTGAGTTAGCTAGAGAGGAAGCATGCCATGATCCAGCCTATCAAAAGATGCTAAGGGAAATCTCTATCAAAGATCATGATCAAAAGCTGCATGCTAAGTATCATGAATTTTCTATCAATAGTGGACTTGTCTACTATAGAACAAGGCTGTGTATACGAGCAAGCCAGTCACTTAAGCAGAAGATATTGTGGGAAGCTCATAATTCCCCTTTCGCAGGACATCCTGGCTATGCCAAAACTCTTAATGCAGTTAGAAAGAGCTACCATTGGGAGAGGCTTAAAGGTGACGTTCTCAAGTATGTCACCGAGTGTTTGTCTTGTCAACGTATCAAAGCCGAACATGTCAAGATGCCAAGGAAGCTGCAACTGCTTGACATTCCCCAAATGAAATGGGAATTCATTAGTATGGATTTTTTTGTAGGCCTATCCCAAGTCCAGGGAGGATACAACTCCATGATGGTTGTGGTTGACATGCTTACTAAGGTTGCACACCTTATTCCAGTAAAGACAAACTATAAAGCCTCAGTCATTGCAAGATTGTTTATCAAGGAGATATTCAAGCTACATGGGTTACCCAGAAGAATCATTAGTGATCGTGATTCTCTCTTCACATCACACTTTTGGAGAGCTATCTTTGAAGCTATTGGGACTCAACTCTGCTTTAGCACTGCTTACCATCCCCAAACAGATGGCCAAACAGAGCGAGTAAATCAAGTCATCAAGTATATGCTTAGGGCATACTGCTATCGTGAGCCGAAGATGTGGATTCAATACTTGCCTTTAGTTGAATTTTCCTACAATGCTTCTTACCAACAGAGCATTCAGATGACCCCTTTCCAAGCATTGTATGGTCATGACTGTCGAAGTCCCCTAAACTTCTCAGATCCAACCTTAAGGGTTGAAGCTTCAAGGCAGATTTTGGAAGAGATGGATGACCAAGTAAAGTCAATAAGACAGGACATCCAAGCTGCCAAGGATAAACAGAAAGCATACGCGGATTTGAAGCATCAAGATAGAATCTTCGAAGAAGGGTACATGGTCTTCATTTGCGTACGCCCTAAGAAGAGTTCCCTATCCTTAGGAGATTGCAAGAAGCTAAGTCCAAGGTATTGTGGATCGTACAAGGTCCTCAAATTCCTAGGACCTAATGCTTATAGATTGCAACTCCCTTAGAACCTAAAGGTTCACAATGTATTCCATATCAGCCTATTGAAGAAGTATGTACCTAATCCTAACCATGTACTTGATGACCAACAAGTTGTAATGCCTAGTCAAGGAGTCCTTGAACTAAGGTCTGATAGGATCTTCGACGTTAGGGAGAGACAAATAAGATCCAGAACCTTGAGAGAATGCCTCGTCCAGTGGAAAGATTATCCCGAAGAGGATGCCACTTGGGTAGATGAAGGCATTCTCAACCATCAATATCCCCAGTTTATCTCGAGATGAGGACATCTCGATTCCTCCAAGAGGGAGAGAATGTAATATCGCCATCGGATAAGGGGAAATTTTTATTTTTTTTGAAATTAATTATCCCCTCCTTCTCCCCCAGCCGACGTCGCACTGGAGGAGAGGGAGGGAAGTCATGCTAAATAAGCAGCACGCTGGGGCTCATGAATGATCCGAGGCCATGCGTGCTGCCGCGTAGGGGAGGGAGGAACCTCTCCCTCCCCCTATATAAATCACTGCTGGGCATCGTGAGGTAGGGGAGGTGATGCCGCCTGCTGATCTGCGAGGAGAGAATTCGCCATAGACGCTGTGAGAGGAAGGGAGAGGTGAGGCGCTGACTGCCGCCAAATACCAGGCCCTCGACGCCCTCTGCCGTCACAGACCCACCCCTGGCCATCGTAACGCCATCGACTGGTGTTGTTTGCTTTCCCCCTCCCACGTGGCGTTGAAGCTTCAGAAGCTTCCTGGGGGGAAGTTTCTAAGGGGCCTCATAAGCCCCCTTTTTCCCCTTAGCCCTTCCCATGGTTCCTATGGGCTTTGGAACCCCCCCTCCCTCCCCCCCCCCCCCCCCCCCATCCCTCGTGTTTAAATCTCTCTTAAGCCCCCTTCCCATGGGCTTTAAAAGTACACCCCCTAAAATTCCCCCTTAGGCTTCACAAGCCCCCTTTCTCCCTCCAATAAAAGTTGACCTTAAAGGTCTTAATTCCCCTTCCGTGTTTTAAATTCCCCCCCTTAGGCCCTTTTTCTTATAGCCTTAAGTCCACCCCTTGGAATTCCTCCTAAGGGCCCCCTTAACCCTTTTTATTTCCCCTCCTCGAATTTCCCCCCTTGAACCCCCCTTAGGCCCTTTTCCCACCCCCTCAAAAAGTTTTTATCTTATAGTTTTTTTTCTATAAATTCCTCCTAAGCCCCCCCCTAGCCCTTTTTCCCGTGTAAAAACGAGCCCTACTCGCGGAGGATTTTCACAATACCCCCTTCCCAGATTTTGGACCCCTTTCTGTGGTTCTTCACTCCTGCACACACGCATCCCTTCAAAGAGTCTCCACGAAGGGAAGCAAAATAACTTGTAAAGGACGGTGGAACTTAAGAAGGAAATTCGCAAAGCAGCATCGACGACGGAAATGCTACACTGGCAATGCCTCCTAAGAAAGCCCAAGGCGTAGCCCACAGGAGGGTCGTCTCCTAGCATCCACATGGACATCTCACCACAAGCCCAGGTTTTCCTTCCTAATTTTTATTTGGTATTGTTGTAATTCAATCATGCAAGGTTAATTGTTGGAAATAGGATATATTTTTGTCCTAAATGCTCACAACGGAGGAACTTAGTCATTAATACTTTCAATGAAACATGCAAAATAAAGAAAGCATAAATGCATTTCGAGCAAATAGCTTTATGCATTGAAATGAATTAAAAATTAGATTATTGTCCATTAAAATAGTATACTTCGTTTTAAGCCTAGAAGTATAAACTGCATATCGTGCAATTAACCCATATCCTCTTCGCAACGAATCATCGTGGAAAGTGCAAGGCATGAAATGATTCTTATGATGCATAACTCTAGGAAATTATCGTTTATCAATTGCATAAATTATCAAGTAAAAGGTTGCTTGTTTAGCATGAACTTTTGTTCGCAAAGATATAGGAAGATTAGTTGGAATTTAACCTAACCTATGCCTTACCTCAAATCGATAAGTGAGTGTTGAAAAATCAATTTACGCATAGACAACGAGCCATGTTAAAAATGATCACGTAATTATCTTCTAGAGTTAAACAAATTGGCATAAACCTAAAACACCTAAGCCGCGGATACTCGTTTAGAATGAGTTAAAATCCAAGAAATTCACTAGGAAATTAATACGTGACCTAATCGTACGTATTGCTAAAACTAAAACTCCTATACCTTAAAAACTTGCCCACATTCACTGAATGCAGGGACAATGAAATGTAATTGAAAAGTGAACTAGGGTTTGTCCCTAAGAATCTTTTGAGATGGAAATTGGAACTCTAGGACTGACGGCGTCAGCCTAATGTAATCAGGAACAGATTGTTTCGTGACTCTGTTCAATGCATAGAATAAGTCTCATAGTTCAATGCGACACTTGCGCGGCAAGTGTGAAGTCATATAATCTTGTGATTGGATCACAAGGGAATGGCCAAATTCTCGCAACGAGGTTGGCAGTCCTTACACAAGTTATCTTACAAGAGGACGAATAATCATCCTAATTTAGTATCTTTCTTGAGTAAAGAAGATTGATTGGAAACTAAAGACCAGCCGATAAACTGAAATAATCGATGAACTTAAGGTTTGACCAAGTCGGGTTAATAGGGTATGCCCTAACCCAGGATATTGGGGATCTTGCCAAGTTGCAAGTCATCCCGGATCAAGTGCCGGATGCATTCAAAAGGAAGGATTCATTCCTTAGCAGTTTGCCAATAAAAACGATCAATGGAAATGTTTGTGCTTGCTACAGATTTTAGAGCACTGTTTGGCTTTGTTTGATCAATGAATTAAAAGATAAATGGAAATCCATATTTCAGGTTGAAGGCCTGAAGGGAGAGGCAGCTTCAGTTACCCCCGACTGTCTACCTGACCCTAACCAAGGGGGTTGTTAACCGCGCCGGGTAGGTGGACCGAACCCAGCGCGAGAGGTCTCTCCATTTAGCGCTACTTGGAGCAAGAGGATACTTGGGTGCTAGATGGGGCTTTGGTCGTAAATCCCTCGCCTTCCGGGCCCTGCACAAGAGGCTAACGTGACTCGGGATTGGATCTCGAGGCTCGCATACTAGTCTACGGGCAGAAACTTGGATTAGTGATCCCTGTGGATTGCTTGATAGCCTTCGAGCGGATTGCGGATAAGCCTACGGGCTGGACTTTTTTGTATTTCAAAGATAAATATGATAACTGTTAATAAGGAACTTGTCTGATATTGTTTTTCTATGTCAACTGATATGATTACGTGAAAGAACCAGTGCCTAATGGGCTAATTAAAGAAGCTGATTGCTACATGTCCAACTAATGTGTTAGGTAATTAAATAACTAAAAACAACGTGAGGAAAGTGCGGAGGATGGGCCATAGGTCCGTCCTACGGATGGGTGATCCCGGTTGGCCGGGAACTTTTCTCAAATCATGAGGGACAGCAGGAAGATCGTGAAAGAACACGAACAAGAAAAGCATTGACCTAAAGTTATGATTGATCCCAATTTATGCTGTTTTAGGGGAACGGAATGGGACTATACCTTATGGCAGAGAGGTTGAGCTTTGCATCCCTCTCGTTTCACATTCTCCTTGAACCAAGTGCAGCATGAATCTGCTTCGGACCTGGCGTTTCTGCGTAAAGTAGTTCGCTTAGGTCCGACGCTAGTTGCCGTTAGGAAATGACCAATAAGAAAAACCCTAATTCAGGTCGATCCTAAGTGGGAACGGCCGGAATACTTCTGGTACGTGGCAGACGTGGAAAGCCCTAGATCGCAAACCTCGTAACATTCCTTGGGAGTGCCGGGCGGAGCTTTCTAGACATCCTTTCCGATGGACTACGAAGACGTGTCCTGAAGATACAAGTGGACATGTTAAAGACTCCCATCAAATGTGAAAGTTCAATGCCAAATACATTGTACATGAAGCAATATCAACTCCTATTGAGCTTAATAAATCTTTCTAATATGTTATCTCATTGAGTTTTCACATCCTTCAATATCATGTCATATTAATACACATATAATTGAATTAAAATACTCCTCTTAGTTTCTTTGAGCCCATTAAAATTGTAAAATACCAAGTACTACACGCATGAACCCCCTTTTTGTTTTTTTGGTAGTGGGATGATAATATTGCATTTTGAAAATTTACTAAGGTTATTGGAATTTTTTTTGCTTACCTCCCCCCCTAGCCAACGGTCGTGCTGGAGGGGGAGAGGGGAATAGAATGCCCAGCAAGCTCCTTGATGGAGCTTGCTCACCCTTAGTGCCATGACACGTAGGAGAGGGAGGATCCCCCTCCCCTCCCCTATTTAAATCAAGGGGGATTGCTGTTGGGTAGAGAAGTAGAGTGAGAGCTGCCGGGCTGCCTATCATCGCCAGAGCCTGGGGGAGGAGTACAAGGTGAAGCCGGACGGTGGGAGAGGTCAGGGAGAGGCGTTGTACGTCATCACACTATAGTGAGGGATAAAGGTCAAGCTGGTCGCCGCCAGTCCGCCCTGGTGGAGTTCTGAGCTACCACACCAGCCAGCCGCCATCGTTTTGCCTCCAATCCGCCTGATTCTGCCACTTGATCCTGCACCAGCTAGCCACAAAGACGTCGTCTATGCCTGCTTTATCCCCCCCCCCCCCCCCACGTGGCTTTCCAGCAAACCTTGGAAACTTCCAAGGGTGTGCTACCTTAGGCCCCCTTCCTGTGGGCTTGGGATTACTATCCCCCCCCCCCCCCCCCCCCTCGAATGTCCCTTTTGAAGCTCATAAGCCCCTCTTCCTATGCATCTTGAAACCCCCCCCCCCCCCCCCCCCCAGTGTTTAAACCCTCATAAGCCCCCTTTTCTCCCCTTAGCCCCTTTCCCATGGATGTTGGAAACCCCCCTCCCCCCCCCCCCCCCCCCCCGCGATGTTTAATAATTTCTTTTAGCCCCCCTTTCCTTGAGGCATCTTGAAACCCCTTCCCGTGGCCTCTTGAAACCCTTTCCTCCAAATTTGCCTAAAGGTCCTTAGACCCTTACTTATAACCTTTAAGGTTACTATTTCCCTTGGAGTTTTCCCCTTAGCGCTTTCCCCCCATAAAAGGGTTTTGACCTTTAAGGTCTTATATCCCCTTTTTTTTTTAATCCTCCTTAAGGCCCTTCCTTTGGGCTTGAAACTCCCTATCGTAAAAACCCCCTTAAGCCCTTCCTTTGTGCTCTTGAACCCCATGCAAAATACCCTTAGACCTTTGTTCTTTTCCCCACTCGTAAAAGAGAAGAGAGTGTTGAGGGATTTTAACACCTCCCTTTCCCACTCAAAAACCCTCGTAAGGGATTCCACACTTTATTTATTCCCCGTTTGTGCGAGCCATTATAAGGCCATTAAGCCCCTCCCATGGCTTTAATGGGTCTTATCCGCAAAAGATTTTGAAACACCCCTTCTTTCAAAATTCCTACTTCAAGGAGGGAGCCTTATAAAACTACTTTCGACGACGGTGCAAGGGAGCGACGGTGGAATTCCAAAGAGCAGTTGTAAAGCTACTTCCACGACGGAAAGACTACAATTGTGATGCCTCCTAAGAAAGTCCAAGGCGTAGCCGTGGGAGGGTCGTCTCCGGGCATCCACGTGGATATCTCACCCCAAGCCCAGGTTTTCCTTCCTTTTTTTTTTAAAATTGTTGTAATTCAATCATTCAAGGTTAATTGTTAGAAATAGGATATATTTTTGTCCTAGATGCTCACAACGGAGGAGCTTAGTCATCAATACTTTTAAATGAGACATGCAAATTAAAGAAAGCATAAACGCATTTCTAGAAAATAGCTTTATGCATTGAAATGAATTAAAAATTAGATTATTGTCCATTAAAATAGTATACTTCGTTTAAGCCTAGAAGTATAAACTGCATATCGCATTATTAACCCATATCCTCTTTGCCGTGAATCATCATTGAAAGTGCAAAGCATGAAATGATTTTTACAATGCATAAATCTAGGAAATTATCGTTTGTCAACTGCATAAATTATCAAGAAAAAGGTTGCTTGTTTAGCATGAATTTCGTTCGCAAAGTTATAAGAAGATTAGTTGGAATTAACCTAACCTATGCGTGACATCAAATCGATAAGTTAGGGTTGAAAAATCAATTTACGCATAAACAACAAGTCATGTAGAAATGATCACGTAATTATTTTCTAGAGTTAAACAAATTGGCGTAAATCTAAAACACCTAAACCGCGGAGTACTCGTTTGGAATAAGATAAATTCCAAGAAACGCCTATACCTTAAAAACTTGCCCACATTCACTGAATGTAGGGACAGTGAAATGTAATCGTAAAGTGAACTAGGGTTTGTCCCTAAGAATCTTACGAGATGGAACTTGGAACTCTAGGACTGACGATGTCAGCCTAATGTAATCAGGAACAGATTGTTTCGTGACTCCGTTCAATGAGTAGAATAAGTCTCATAGTTCAATGCGACACTTGCGCAGCAAGTGTGGAGTCATATGATCTTGTGATTGGATCACAAGGGAATGGCCAAATTCTCGCAACGAGGTTGCCAAGTCCTTACGCAAGTTATCTTGCAAGAGGATGAATAATCATCCTAATTTAGTATCTTTCTTGAGTAAAGAAGATTGATTGGAAACTAAAGACCAACCGATAAACTGAAATAACCAATGAACGTAAGGTTTGACCAAGTCGGGTTAATAGGGTACGCCCTAACCCAGAATATAGGGGATCTTGCCAATCTGCAAGTCATCCCGGATCGAGTGCTGGATGCATTTGAAAGCAAGGATTCATTCCTTAGTAGTTTGCCAACAAAAACGATCAATGGAAATGTTTGTGCTTGCTATAGATTTTAGATCACTGTTTGGCTTTGTTTGATCAATGAATTAAAAGATAAATGGATATCCATACTTCGAGTTGAAGGCCTGAAGGGAGAGGCAGCTTCAGTTACCCCCGACTGCCTGCCTGACCCTAACCAAGGGGGTTGTTAACCGTGCTGGGCAAGTGGACCGAACCCGCCACGAGAGGTCTCTCCGTTGAGCACTACTTGGAGTAGGAGGACGCTTGGGTTCCAGGGGGGCTCTGGCCGTAAATCTCTCGCCTTTCGGGCCTTGCACAAGAGGCTAACATGACTCGGGATTGGATCTCGAGGCCCGCATACTAGTCTATGGGTGAAAACTTGGATTGGTAATCCCTATGGATTGCTGGATAGCCTTCGGGCAGATTGTGGATAAGCCTATGGGCTAGACTCTTTGTATTTCAAAGATAAATATGATAACTTATTAATAAGGAACTTGTCTGATATTGTTTTTCTATGTCAAGTGATAAGATTACATGGAGGAACCAGTGCCTAACGGGTTAATTAAAGAAGCTAGTTGTTACATGTCCAACTAATGTGTTAGGTAATTAAATAACTAAAACAACTCGAGGAAAGTGTGGAGGATGGGCCATAGGTCTGTCCTACGGATAGGTGGTCCCGATTGGTCGAGAACTTTTCTCAAATCACGATGGACAGCAGGAAGATCGTCAAAGAACATGAACAACTAAAGCGTTGACCTAGAGTTATGAGACTGAACCCAACTTACGTTGTTTTAGGGGAACGGAATGGGACTATGCCTTATGGCAGAGAGGTTGAGCTTTGCATCCCTCTCATTTTCCATTCTCCTTGAACCAATGCAACGTGAATTCGCTTTGGACCTGGCATTTCTACGTAAAGTAGTTCGCTTGGGTCCGACGTTAGTTGCTGTTAGAAAATGACCAATAAGGAAAACCTTAATTCAGGTCGATCCTAAGTGGGAACGGTCGGAATACTTCCACTACGTGGCAGACACGGAAAGCCCTAGATTGCGAACCCCGTAACATTCCATGGGAGTGCCGGGCGGAGCTTTCTAGATATCCTTTCCGATGGACTGCTAAGACGTGTCCTGAAGATACAAGTGGACACGTTATAGAAAGATAGCCTTCGGGCGGATTGTGGATAAGCTTACGAGCTGGACTCTTTGTATTTCAAAGATAAATATGATAACCTATTAATAAGGAACTTGTCTGATATTGTTTTTCTATGTCAAATGATAAGATTACGTGAAGGAACCAGTGCCTAACGGGTTCATTAAAGAAGCTGGTTGTTACATGTCCAACTAATGTGTTAAGTAATTAAATAACTAAAACAACCCGAGGAAAGTGCGGAGGATGGGCCATAGGTTCGTCCTACGGATGGGTGGTCCCGGTTGGCCGGGAACTTTTCTCAAACCACGATGGACAGCAGGAAGATCGTCAAAGAACACGAACAACTAAAGCGTTGACCTAGAGTTATGACTGAACCCAATTTACGCTGTTTTAGGGAAACGGAATGGGACTATGCCTTATGGCAGAGAGGTTGAGCTTTGCATCCCTCTCGTTTCCCATTCTCCTTGAACCAAGTGCAACGTGAATTCGCTTCGGACCTGGTTTTCTGCGTAAAGTAGTTCGCTTGGGTCCGACGCTAGTTTCCGTTAGGAAATGACCAATAAGGAAAACCCTAATTTAGGTCGATCCTAAGTGGGAACTGCCGGAATACTTCCACTACGTGGCAGACGCGGAAATCCCTAGATCACAAACCCCGTAACATCTATTCGGGTAGATTGTGGATAATCCTACGAGCTGGACTTTTTGTATTTCAAAGATAAATATGATAACCTGTTAATAAGGAACTTGTCTGATATTGTTTTTCTATGTCAAGTGATAAGATTATGTGAAGGAACCAGTGCCTAACGGGTTAATTAAACAAGCTGGTTGTTACATGTCCAACTAATGTGTTAGGTAATTAAATAACTAAAACAACATGAGGAAAGTGCGGAGGATGGGCCATAGGTCCGTTCTACGGATGGGTGGTCCCGGTTGGCCGGGAACTTTTCTCAAATCACGATGGATAGCAGGAAGATTGTCAAAGAACACGAACAACAAAAGCGTTGACCTAGAGTTATGACTGAACCCAATTTACGTTGTTTTAGGGAAACGGAATGGGACTATGCCTTATGGCAGAGAGGTTGATCTTTGCATCCCTCTCGTTTCCCATTTTCCTTGAACCAAGTGCAGCGTGAATTCGCTTCGAACCTGGCGTTTCTGCGTAAAGTAGTTCTCTTGGGTCCGACGCTAGTTGCCGTTAGGAAATGACCAATAAGGAAAACCCTAATTCAGGTTGATCCTAAGTGGGAACGGCCGGAATACATCCGCTACGTGGCAGACACGGAAAGCCCTAGATCGCAAACCCCGTAACATTCCATGGGAGTGTCGGGCGGAGCTTTCTAGATATCCTTTCCGATGGACTGCTAAGACGTGTCCTGAAGATACAAGTGGACATGTTACGAAAATATTAAAACTTGTATCTAATCCATCAATAAAAAACCCCACTTCTCTTGGGTATGATTGAGACAATTGTTAGGAATTAGCATATTTCATCATCAATAATGCATTAAGGTAAAAATGATGTACAACCCAACCTCTCTCTTCACAAAAATATGGATTTTTTTAATATATTAATAAGAAGATACATCCATATACATGCATACACTTGGTCTCCCAAAATAGTACATTTGTCTATATATGTAGATCTATCTATGCATCTATAAAAGCTACATCTATAGTTGATAATATTTCTCTTAAAGTATATGTCTATCCACAAATTTTTAAATAATCTAAAAATTAATTTGATGAACCAAGAGATGTACACATAAACATGTGCTAACATAATAGCCAATAATAAACACATGGATCTCTCATTTACTCAAACAAGGGAAGCAAAAAAACCATAAATGAGCAATTTTGATTAGAAAAAATTAAGCAAGTCTTCTATCCAAAAGTATAAATTCTCATTAACATGGAGGTACATTAGGTGAAAATAAAAAGTGAAAAGAACTCACAGAACAATCATTGTACTAAACAAAAAAAATTTATTGTAAAAATTACACGGCACAGTGAACATAATCTGAGAAAGAGATAGAGATAGAGAGTACACAATAGATAAGAGGAGAATTAGAAATTTTCTTTAGCTCCAAACAATTCATATAGAGATGGCTCTGTCCACCCATCCACTTCCATAATGAAGCTTAGATGGCGATCTAGACAGAAGATAGGTGAAGAGCTTAAGGCTGGCTAGAACAACTCTGACTGGGTTTAGCTTTTATAGCCTGTGAAGGTGGTTGGGTCGGCATGACCGACCTACCATATGAGCCTCCACTAGTCAGCCAGGGAATATTCCCTCTACCGTCCCCACCTAGGGAGCCATTGGTCCCCTGCTAGGACCTGCCTGCTGCCAGGGGCCGCTTCCGCAGACCTCGAACCCCAAAATAGGGCCCCCTTTTCACTCCCTTACCCTGGAACTCGATGCCAAGTGCCTCGAGTTTCTACCAGCTTAACTACTCAGTCCAACCCAAAGATTAGACCCACAACGGTCACCTTTTTGCCATCCGGTCATATAGACCTCATCTCATATACAAGTTAGGACTCAACCAATGTCCGAGCTCACATTTGGCTTCTCCTCATAATGGGGGCCTTACAACTTTGAGCACCATGGATCATTGGTTACACCTTATGGGGGTGGGGCATTGAGAATATCTAACAATTATACTATCTTGCTCTTTGCAAAACATTACACTCAAGTTTCAAACAAGTAGTGAATTTTATAATATCTAATTATGACTGGAGTGGAAATCCTATATTGCACCTAGGTCACATAGGGACACTCAATATTTTTTTCAAACCGTATTGCTAACAATTCCCTTTTCTAGTTATAGTCTTTGTACCCTTGATGTGGCAAGGAGAAGGAAACTATGAGCCCCCCCATCTTTCCCTTATTTATCGAATGCAAGGAAAATAGGGAATATCTTAAATGGATTTATTCAATTCTTATATATTACCATCTATATCAACTTGGCGAGAAGGAACACTACAAGATACATGCCTCATATCGACATTCAAAGTGATGCAAATGTTCATTTAAAAAATTGCCAAAAAACCATTACTATTTACGTCGTAACTTTTGTCCGTTTTGTGATACAAATAGCGATGTATATAGCGACAGTTTGCAATGCATATTACAACACTAATAACAACACGTGCAGTAAATTTGCAATGCTAATAGCAATGGTTACAGAGAAAAAAAAATTGTGGCAGGGCAACAAGCTACCCTACCACATATAGTACCATGTGTTGTGTTTATATTCTAAAAATGAATTACATGTTAGGTACTCAATGGTCATCGAGATGAGCACAAAATGTACTTGAACCCACAAGACTGATATATAGAATAGGTACAAGATCACTGATGAAAACTCATGGAATTATGGCAAGATACAAAGGATGATAAGTACATAGTATATAGAAGATGCATGCATAAATCACAAGACCAGAAAAGAAGAGGATATGCACTCCACAAATCCAAGCGCAAGCTATAGATCCTCCCCATCCAAAAGCTCGTGCCAACGAAAGGAGCATTGAATGGACTCTTCAAAATGAACTACACATCAATCCACCATACATAATGCATTTTTTAGAAAAATAGTAACTACGGACAAGAATGATTGACTTAATGGGCCGCCGCATGCATACAATCTAGTGATCAATGTAGTGAGACCGTGTCTCTCTACATATTGAGTCTCAAGGCCGGTGGGATTGCAATTTGTAATGGAGTGCTACAAAGAAAACAAAATACAATTGTTAGAAACACGATCGTCATGAGTACAAGTTATATTGCAAATAAGAAAGTGAGAAGAACAAAAAAAAAACTTACAAAGTCCTCTAGATAAGTCCTATGGCCGCCAGTCCCAAGATGATGCACAACCCGTGCCTCCCATCGTACCCTCATTGTCTCCCACTACTATCACGAATGTCCTAAAGAATCAATAGCCTCCTCCTTGGGTCTCCGCTAGTCATCTGTGTCTAGCCACTCAAGCTTTAAGGTGCCACTCTCTTGAGTGCCTTCTTGCGTGCGCCTGATCATCTATGTTACATATACGCATGTATACACTCCATCATCCACCCAGTGGAAAACCTCTCTACTACAGTAGGTACCGAAAACTCCACGTGCACGGATGCTACTACATAGTCCTTGCTCCCCTTGGGTATGTTCTTCCAATGGTCCAAGATGTTGTGCTAAAAACTATGCGGGCACAACTTTCTCATGTGAGACATCACCCTCCTTCCCTCATCATTCATGATCACAACTCATGTCCTATCATCTATAAGGTATCCATACCCCTCTAGGGTATGTCTAAGGTGTGTTCTCTCCCACCTACGACTGCACTCTTGGGCATAACCAAGAGACCCTTGTGCATCTAGTGTACCCATGGGGGTAGTATCTCTCGGAGTAGCACCCATAAGGATTCCACCTGCGGATAGCTGAGCAAAAGATGGAGTCACTAGAGTAGATGTCCCCACAGGTGTGACAAATCCTACAAGTGACGTGCCACTACCAGATTGGCTAGACGAGGACACTATATCAGTGACTCCACAACACCCACCTGAGCTACTCTCTCTCGAACATATATGAGAGCGAGGAGTAGCACCCCTATCTCGAGCGGACTGTAAGCTCACAACATTCACATCTTCGTAGCACCCCCTAGAACCTTGTCTGATGGTGTTATCCAAGACAGCTCTCCTGGTCTGCCATATCTCTGAATCTGTCCATCTGATCTAGAGATATACATGTGAATATTGCAACTCCTCGTCACTCATCCCCCTCGACTCATCCTACTCTCCAAATATCATCAAAGAGGTAACCTGCACAAATAGGAAATGATGTTAGCATAATCAATATAAAGATTCAAGTAAAGCACTGTAATATAACTCTGAAAAAAATGATGTTACTTAAAATACATATTCTAGAGTACCCTTATAAGTGATTCATCAACAAATTGAGTAGGTGGATGCTGCAAGTATGACGTATCCTATGGTCCCATGTCAATCTCCTGGTATAACTCTACATACACTAGAAGGTCTATAGATAGGTCACCACAAAAGGAGGAGTTCACTTCATTCTCAAAGAATTTGTGGCCTCCTATCTTTCTATCATTGTTACCCGAATCTGCCTCTTCGACACATTCCAAGCCATCTTCTGCCTCCACCCCTTGCAATATCGACCCATCAACCTGCATACTCTCCTCATCTACAATTGGAACATTGCTTTCAACATACACTCTCGCACTCTGAGGAGCTAAAGACACAACATACCACCATTGAGGTTGTCGGGGATTTGGATAGATAATTACATGATCAAAGAGTCACATATTAGAGAGATTCAACATTTGTGACTGTTCTGTGTTGTGCACCTGTTCATAATGGGCCATCAAAACAAACGTGTTGTGCAGATCTGTCCATCTTTTCTCGAAATCTATTTCAAGAAATCCAAATGGACCTCGCCAAATAATTGCCCTAGCTTCTTCAACCATGCTACCTTCGACACTAGCTAACCTTTAGCTATACTACCTTCTAGCCAAGCTCGTTGTCGCACAAAGCCTTTCAGGGTTTTCATGAAGTGCTCCAAGAAGAACATCCATCGCATATGGATGGGTCCCACAATCTCCACTACATCTACAAGAGGCACCACGAGGTGGGTTTGTATCGTGAGCATGCTTGTGGATAGGTACTTCTCAAAGAGACTGACCGTCTCTACTACTCCCCGCCTTGCGGATTCAATAGAGAATGTCTTGATCTCCTTCTGTCAGATCCATTGCACTAAATTAGACAACCTATAAATCACCCCACATATTTTTTGAATGAGACATCCTGCGATGGTGATCGGTAGTACAAACTATCACAAATGAAGAAGCATTATCAAACACTGACTAGACACTAAATAGCAAAATACGCAAGCCACTTACAATTGAGGCCAATATAAACCTGAAAATGTTAGATCTAGAGCATACATCATTTTTCTTTTTCTCAACACCCCCCCTCAAATGATAAGTCCCTACACTTGCTAGCTTTTGGCCCCCCCCCCCCTCCACATGGTGACATCGCCTGAGAGACTCGCTCATAGGCAACCTAGTCAAGTTAAAGCTTGAAACTTTACATTTTTTGCAAGGGTTTTGACAAAGCAAATCTAATAAGGGAAAAACATATGAAAGATACAATGAAAATTCTTTAGAACAATATGTCAGAGTTATTGATGGTAGCGGAAGCATCCTCTTCTTCTTCTTCTTCTTCTTCTTCTTCTTCTTCTTCTTCTTCTTCTTCTTCTTCTTCTTCTTCTATGAATTGGTTCTAGTGGTGATCATTCTGCATCTGTTGTGCTCTTTTCTTGTGGAAACATTCACGATATGTATGGCTAGTCTTGCCACAGTAATGACATATAATCTGATCCTTGTTGTTGTTGGTGCTGAGTCCTCGACCATGGCCTTTTGCTCCATAAGTGCCCCTGGTGTACAAGAGACTTTCTTTGGTGGTGAGTTCTCGACCATAGCCTTTTGCTCCATAAGTGCCCCTGGTGTACAAGAGACTTTCTTCGGTGGTGTGTTCCTTTGCATCCCTGCTTTTAACTTTGCTTTCTCCATCAAGTAGTGAATGCTCAATATCTTTAAGTGAGATACTTGGAACATTACTTAGGGTGGATGCAAGATATCCTTATTTACATTTGCAAGCAATATGACTATTGCTTCATCTTCATCAATATTCTTCTTAAGAGTTACAAGATGGGTCTTAGGCTCTTGAACTTGTTAATGTGTATGGTCATGGAAGCGCTATCTTTTATATCCAGTTTGTAATTTTATCTTTTAATTCTTAACTTGGGTACCAAAGATCCTGTCAAGTTCCTCCCAAGCAGTTCTAGCATCTGTGATGCCAAAGATATGATGTAGCACATCATCACTTAGTCCCTAGGAAATTATGCCTAGTGCCTTGTTATTCATCTTCTTCCATTCTTTGGTTTTTAGTGGAGTTACTGCAAGGATACCACTTTTTGAATCTTCTTTCCCACAATCTACATCACCTTCATCATCTTCAAAGAGATCCCAGAGGTCTTTCCTCATGAGGTGGTACACATGGTCTTTTCCTTCCAGGCATGTAAGCCTTATCCATTGAAATTTGCCATTTGTTCAAGCTCCACCATTTTTAATCAGCAGCAAATCAGCCAGCAATAGAGTTGTACTTCAATGTGTCAAGAGACACAAGCAAAATAGTATCAAGAGATACTAGCTTGATTTCAGGCTTGATGTTGCTTGATTTCAAGTGGTCTTTTTGATCTTCACGTGGACTACTTGAATTCAAGTGGGTTGCTCCAAATCTTCTTCTTGAGGTTTGACTTGTTGGAACCTTCAGATTATAGTGGTAGAAACTTGGTTCAAGTGGTAGGAGTGAAAAAATATAGGAAAGATGAGCTTGAAGCTTGAGTGGCTATGGAGTCCACACTTAGGATTTCTATACATGACTGGTTTTTCTCAGATTTTAGCTCATATAGGAGATCATGTAGGGAACCCTCTAAGGTAGAGAAAGCTTATCTTTCATCTGATTGTCAGCTTGCACTGAGAGCAAGGACACGGGACACACTGATTTAAGAAATGTCTCGCGATCTTGGACATCACGACCATCATCGTTTTCCATTTTGTCTATGTTACGACAAACAACAGGTTTTTGTTCTCTTTCTCTTTTTCTTTTTTTATTTGCCTCCCTTCATCCTTCTCTGCTTCTCTCTCCCCCTTTATTTCTATAAATGTTTCTTTATCCCCCCATCTTCCCTCTCCACTCACACTTCTTCTCTCTTTTTCTTTCCCTCCCTTCTTTTCTCTATGTCTTTCTTTCATTTCCCCTTGATTTGCACTATATGTATCTCATTAAAATTAAAATCAAAGATCAAAAATAAGAAACTCATAAAAAAAGGCATTGAAAGACTCTCTCTCCCCACCCCTCTTTGTGCCTCTCTTCCCCCTCTGCCATTCTCTTTCTATAATTTTGTTCTCTCTAGTTCTTTAGTTGTTTCTGTTTTTCTCTCTTTTTCTCTCGCTCTCTATTTGTTGTTTTTTCTCTCCCTATTTTTGTCTCTTTTTCTTCATTTCTCTTTCTAGATCTCTTTTTTTTTCCACTATCCTTCTTCTCTTTACTTCACCCTTTTATCCACCTCTTCCTTCACTGTCCATTTCATGTTCTCTCCCCCTCTCTTTCTTTCTCTCTTTCTCTTTCTTTCTTGCCTCTCTCTTTGTTTCTCTCCTCCCCCTTGTTGTTTTCTCACTCATTCTCCTCTCTCCCTGCCTTTCTCTCTCTCTTTCTCTCTTTCTTTGTTATCTTTTACACACACACACACACACTCTCTCTCTCTCTCTCTCTCTCTCTCTCTCTCTCTCTCTCTCTCTCTCTCTCTCTCTCTCTTCCTTTTCCTTTCTTCTTCTCCCTCTCTCATTTCCTCTCTTTCTCCCTCAATGCATCTCATCCTCAAGAAAAACAAACAAAAGAAAAGAAGAAAGCACAAGAACAAACCAAGAGGAGGCAATGTACTTACCGCAAAGGCTCGAGGATGGATTCTTTGTCTCCTCTTCGCGATGTCCTCTCTTTCTCCTTCGTGCACTTCTTCCTCTTCTTCGCCTAGGATGGCGGTGGTGAGAAGCTCTCCTTCTCTCTCTTCCTCTCTCCCTCCCTCCCAAAGCCACAATCTCTTTCACTCTCTCTTTTGCTCTCTCAAACTGTTTGCAAAAAAATACCGCACTCGAGTTTTTGCCACTTTTTTTTCTCAGAGTGGCGTCGCTATTTGCATCGCAAATCCCATTTTCCACGCAAATATCAATGCCGCTATTTTGCATAAAAAACCACCATCGCTATACCCCCATTGTCTTGTAGTGAAAATCCTCCTAAGGGAATCCAACAACCTTCCTCTGCTCATATTTCTTGTATTGGAGGTATCTATTTGTGGAATGTTTTACTAATAAGAAAACATAATACTTTTCTAGGAAAATTTTAATAATAGATCAAGCTTCTAACATTCAAATTTTCATCTGAAGTACTAAAAATTGTAGATTGTATAGCCAAGCATGAAGAATAAATGGAAATTGTGAGAGCACAAGAATGATACACCAAGGAGAAGAGAGAGGTAGTTCTCCAATGAAAGACTAAAGAAATTGTTCTTAAATTATCCAACATGGAGAATTTTATCTATGGAGGAGTACCCTCAAATAATATCGCAAAGGATATCATAGCTTGGGATAGAGAGCAAGAGAGATAAGCAATATATTCCCCATGGTGCAAAGTGCAAATGAGCCAAACAATCTACAATCACCCAAGCCACTAACCATTTAGAAGAGGATGCATAAGTCCCAAACCATGATCCTAAATATGAGAAGGCACCCCTTGAAGAAAAATAGACTACCTGAGGACCTTAGGCTAGAAATGAAATCGAGGTCCACTCCCAATCCTCCAAGCCAAGACAAGAACAAAGCCCCTTCCACTTCATGCCACTGAGTTCCTTGCACCCTATAGGAACACATGACAAATGCTATGAATAGGGTACTCATGGATTTTAAACCACAATTGGCAATGCCCTTCTTGGATGATGTTCCAATCAAAGGGTGTGTAGTAGATGAAAAGAATGAAGAGATAAATGCTCATGGGTGCAGACAGTCTATTGCACACCATATTGTGGATTGTGAAAGGATTTTGATGCATCTAAAAGAGGTGCATTTAACTCTTTTTGGCAATCTTCGGCATATGTGGGGACCCTATAGTGGGTGAAGAGCATCACCACTGAAAATAGATGGGATTGATAGAATGCAAGATGTATATACAAATGTATTTGAGATACATAGATTCTCAGGTGCATGTGTGTTCTATTTGATATGGATCCCTTACTTTGCACATGTAGTTGATGCTCTGTATCAACTCTTGGGAAAAGGTCAGATGTTTCACTAGGAAAGGAAGCATCTAAAAGCAATGAAGAAATTGAAGCGAATTTTGAACTTTTCTCCTACATTAAGAAAGGCTAATTATTCACATGGAAAGCCTATCATTATTACTATTGATGTAAGGATGATTAGACCGCGATGTACTTGGAGGTGATTCGTCTACGAGACCAAAACAAGGTACTTGTCATATTTCTTTTGATGTTTTTATGTTATAGTGATTAGTACATCTATTTGATAAAGCAATCTTGGGTCATTTAGGTGCTATATTGCCAACCATATAATCCACATGTGAAAGAGGACAAGGATAGACCATTCATATTGGTTGTCCAAGATGAATGGATGCTAGAAATGACCAAGAGGTTCTCAAAGAACAATGCATGGGTGATTGATAGCACATTTAAGACCAATGTGTTTGGCCTTCCTCTCTATGCAGCGGTTCTACCAAACCAGCATGGAATGGGTATTCCTGTTTGGTTTATGTTGTGCACATGTGACAATGGGTCGAACCAAGAGGTCATCACTTTGCAGATCACAAATGAAAATAGTTCTCTCTAGAATGGGTGACATTCGCCCTTTTGCACTTGTCACCGATAAGTCTCAACAAGAGTTGGAGGTGCTCTCAAAGGTTTTCTTCAATGATCCTCATTTCTGGACTGCAAACTACCTTGATGGCACTAGACACCAAGTTGCATGCCATATGTTCTCTGTTGGTTCCATACAAATAAGGCTTGGGTTGAGAATCTTCCCGCACAGGTACACATTTCTATTGTTGTTTTGGTTTTAAGAACTACTTTTCGTGTGTTTCAATGAGCTTGATAGTGATTAATGTCCCACGTGCTCGTGGATCAAGGTTCCATTGGATGAGGTTGATCATGTATACGCATCCTTGTCCAATATCATGCATTTGACGAGTTTTTTCAATAGCTACTGCACGGCTACCCCTCTCATCCAAACGTGGTACGATACATTACCAATGGATGGTGTGGAAAAGATTGTATCTGGCGTATAAGATGGCCCAAGTTTGGTCGCATGTTTTCGCATGGTAATGTTGACACCATTAATCTAATTGAGAGACTATGGAAGTACGTCAAGTACACTCTACTTGATGCCAAGATCAATAGGTCTATATTGGATCTATTGCACACCCTTGTTGGTACTCGTCATCAGGATCGAGAATGGGTGGAACCGCACTTGAGTTCTTCAAATAGAAGTAGGAGATAGGTAATGTGCTTGATTTTGAGTTGGAATGTTATTTATCGTTTTGTTGTGATACATTATATTCTTGAAAGCGATTATTTTCTGGCAGCTGACTCTGAGCGCTTCAAAGTCTATGCATCGAGTAAGATCCACATAGCTAGATTGGCATCAAGGGAGAGGATACTCCAGTGATATGAGTTCAATCCCTTATCTCTTCAAGTCATTAACGAGAGAACCATGCTCTTCAAAATGGCAAGTGCAACACAACAAGACAAATGGTATAATGTAAGTGTGCAAGCAAACTATCGTGATTGCACTGATAGAGTTGCAAATTATAAACATCTCTATGGCTTGCGGCTCATCTTGAGGAGCTATTTTCCTCACCTTCATGAGGTTCTTCCCATCATCAATAGTGCACGGGCCTTTGATGACACACCACGTAGTCCTTATGGTGATAAAAATCCAGTCTTGGAGAGGCCATGCCCTGATGGAGGTGTGCAGAAAGAGGAACTTGTGTCCTCTATTGAGGACTTCAAAGGGTTCCTCAAACGCATTGAGGTTGAGGTTCTGTCCTACACCTCAACACAGAGGGATGGTATGCACCAATTGCAAAGTGCGAGGGAGTCTCTTGTTCGCATGTTTGCCCCACATGAGATTGATATGCCTGTGAAGGGTGGGATCTATGAACTCCAAGCAAATGTCACACAAACATGCTTGGGACATGGCAAGAGTGGCCATCCTCATCCAAATGAGGAATGTGGATCCTCCCCACAACCCAAGCGTCCCCACACCACAAGTGTATTGAGACGCAAGCATCAGTGAGAGGAAGGCGCCACATGAGGTTCAATGCAAAACAACACATATAATGTCCTCACTGCTGCACCAAAACATTATTGGTGGACCCTTTGATTGTTTTTTCATGTCACACTGGCCATGCATTGCTTCCCCTTACCTTACGGTATGGACCACATATAGCGGAATCTATCTTGATTTGCGAGATGGTGCAACTCTATGACGAGAGTTATAGGGGCATTTGTACTATTTCTAATTGTGCATACAGTGGTGAGAATGAGGAGTGCCAGTTCACTCTCTCATTTCCCAACGAGTTAGTGGTGACACATGTGTTGGCCTCTGGACTCATGATGTTAGCATTGTACTCATGAGTAGCACACCCTTGAGCATGATGTAATGTGAGACTCTCTTTGGAATTTGGATAGTCCTCGATACACATGTCATTTGGTGTTTGAGTAAACCTTGCTATGTGGATCATTCTCTTACATTGCAAATTCATCATATATATTTTTCTTAATGACTCGTGTATAATGAATAGGAAAACACATAATTTTTGGCATGACACGTGTGTTTCATCTAGGGTGGGCGAGGCATTCTAGTCAACATGCATGCTAATCTTGTTGCCTACTTGTAGTTACCAAGCATGCAAACGACAAGTAAGAGTGAATACCATGTCATGGGTGTTGAATGTTTATAAGCTTGAAAGTGCTTCAAAGAAAGGGGGTGGCCAAGTTTTGGATGCATAGTTAACCCTTGTGTAAGGATTTTGGGTGGGTTCTTAGTTCTTGATTGGTACCCCTTAATTAGATATGCAATCCAAAATGAATGGGACTTGAATGTACATAATTATATCAAGTTGACTTTACACAAGGAGCTAAGCTTGAGTAAACATTCATTTCACATGTTAAGCATGCAAGACACACTAACTTTGTGAAATCTTGAAAATGGCAATATAGTGAAGCATATTCATCTATTAGAGCTTCTTACAATTACATCTAGATGGACCAAACAATGAGAAAAAAAGGCACAATATAATGAGATGGATGGTTAGTATTGATTAGTGCTTATCAAATAATTGTGGCATTGTTATGGATGATCACAAGACTTCTTCGTGTGGGTGATGCAAGTGATCTTAATGTAGATATGGACCTATTGATTTGCATGACATGATTCGTGGCAGAAATGTCAAAAGTGGGAGTAGCATGCTGCATTGGAAAGTTAAGAGACCCAATATATGATGCCTGACAATCAGCCAAGAAATGTCTAATGTGAGAGACCACGGGCTTGGTGAGGAAGGCTCGATTGCATGATAGGATTATTTGGAGCCATCTATACTTGGTGATAGGGGCAACTTAAATGTTGAGTTGGAGAAGACATGGAACCTGTTTATGACAAATATCATGAAGAATAATGAAGTGAACTCTAACAAAGAGATACAAATAATTGATCATGCAAGTGTTCATGTATCATAGGTATGCCACTAGAAACCAATTATTTTGCAAACAACAATTTCAACCACAGTGTTGCCCCTCCTTTTTGCAAGTGGATGGTTGGAAATCACCTAGTTTTTAAAAGACCTTCAATTCATTGGCAATCTCAGTGGAGCTTGCTTATGCAAGGCGAAGCAAAGTACAAAGCTATAAGCAACATGTGCACTGTTAGGCTCCTAAATAAAGTTTTCTTTTCCAATGACAAAATCATCCAATGTAACTCATGTTTTGAATTAACAAGAGATAATAGTATTTGCAAACTAACCTATGCCAAAAATGCATGGAGAAACTTACTAACATGCATAAGTTTTCGGAGAATAAACATGTAAACTTAATGAAAATGTATGACATGGGAATACAACTCCATTATCCATGTGAAAAAACAAAACCCAAATTAGAATATGTCAACTGTTTGCATTGATTAAATATCACATTTTTTTCCCCAACCAAAAAACTTCCTCAAAAATGAATGCCCTCTCTGATTTCAATAAGCGAAGAGTGAGATGTTTTCACTGATGAGTTTTAAATCTACAACTTAAGCAAAGGATGTGTCACCTTTTTGCACATAATGTCCTTTTCTTCAAAATCTCTCCTCTTTAGCATCAAATTCTAGGTTGCTAGTAGTGAAAGAGAAGTATCCTTATGCAACATGTCAAGCAATTGATTATTAAGCAATACATTCTTAAGTTAGAGTTTGTAAATTCCTTATCGTGATCTTTTTGCGACATATAAAGAGCCATATGCATTCATTATAAAATACCAAATACAATGTCACTTTGCTAATGTTTGAATGAAGGTTCTTACGCAACCTCTCTATTTGTTACCAATGATATTCTTAAGATAAGCATATTGAGGTTTATAAAAAATGATTAATTTTGGAAGCCAATAGAAGTTTACAAGCTCTTCATGGTGACCATCTCTTCTAAAGGTCTTTAGAGGTTTCTTGAACTTTCTTTCACAAGTATACGGTACGCGTAGTAAGTCCTCCCTTTATATTTTAGAATGATGTGAGCATACCACTTTGCATTAAGGTACTCTCAAAAAAACATCCACCCACCCACCAACATTTATGTAGACCATTGGACATAAATAGCAATGTCATAATAATGAAACACAAGTAGTCAAATAAGTACGTGAACTTAAGCATTGTGGAGGACTACATTGGCTTGACATTTATATCTAGGAGCACATGAGACCCTAAACCGTTTATTATATGCATAGAAAAGCTAGTATGTTAATCATGTTTTATTTATTCAAAGCTACAATCCTCTCCTCCCACTTACAAAGACTAATATTTTTGTTGCAACCATGGTGCATCACATCTACACAATGTTGTAATTTGCTCTACTTCTTTATGTTAATACAACACCAACCCCATGAAAAGGACACAATTTTTTAGGTGAGAAGTCACTCATCATGTATAAAGAGCTAAATATAAAGGAATTATACTAGAGGAGGAAATGCATGGTAGTTTTTGAGAACCATCAAGAGTTCTCAATGCAAAAGAAACCTAGAACAATACTCACCAAGTACATGGCACAATGCGAAAGAAACCTAGAACAATTTTCCATCATCACATCCTCACGTTGCTAGCATGTCAAGAGACCACTTGTGAAGGTCCTCTCTGATCTTGGCCACATACGTACTATCGAACCATATCCTCCTTAGCTGCAATGAGCAAAGGCTAATGTAGCTAAGCAAGGCAAGCTACAAATCCAAAAGAAAACATCTGCTAAAAAACAAGTAATGCATACCCAGTTCCTCGTTGGCTTCCCCACCACACTACCATCAATAAAGGCCTTCATGTATGCCATCACATAAAACCCACAATCAACCACATTTGCTTGTTGGGGGGCTTGTGAATGAAACCATAAGATGATGGGTTAGCAAAAAGTAAAGCAACAAACAATGTTGGTGAGCTTTATGCAAATGAGCTTTATGCCACGCTCTAGTTGGAGGATCTTTATATGGATCAGCTTCATCTCATCAATGGCAAATAATGTCTTGAAACACTCTAGGTCTAGACAATGCTTTGACAAGGCAGTGATGGCCCTTGCATGCAGACATATTAGAGAAACTATTCATCCATGACAATAACACATGCTATGTGAATGTGTATAGGGTTGAAGGTACTTCTTGACGATTCACAGACACTCCATGGCATCCGTGCATCCCAACGAGTCAAGGTACAAGATCACACCTCGATCATTAGGTAGTTGGTCTACTCTTTTGACACGTGGATTATGAACCACGTATAGGCTCCAATGCTATTTGCAATTGAGACATATATTAGCATTGCAAACCCTAAATACTTATGAAACCAACTAAGCCATGCGCAAGTAAGCGCAAGATGCAAACCCTAAGCTCATATGTAGCCAATTGAGTCACATGAATGTAAAAGCACATTGCAACCCTTAGGAAACATGAAAGTATTTCAATCACTTGAGCCATGGGTGCAATTAGACCACACAAAAGTAGAATGCAATTGAACCATGCGCACCTCAAAACCACTGGCAAGAAGATAAATATTGCTCCCATAGGGTCAACGCCATCAAAGTAGTTCTGTAATACCACATCCTCATCATTTTCCTTGATCATGTTCAGATATTGATACCAAAGAGAATCAATGAAGCAAACATCGAAAATGTGCTCTCTTGGAAGCACTTACTCCATCCAACTATGAAAGGAAACATCATTTAGTAACATAGACTTTTGAAGCCTAAAGCCGAAAACATTGCACTATGCTTAAACCCTTACTTACATGGAAAATAAATTCATGGTCCTGGTACTCGCCTCTTCTCCACCTGGTGTGCAATTCGGATACTGTATGTGCATGTAGTAAATGCTAGAAGGTCCCCAAGGACAAAGAACGCTACAAAAACTCATAAAGCAAGAAGAAAGGTTTGCACGACATGAGACAAAAATACTAATTGGGTGCAATCTCCTCCCATGCCTTGTGTTAGCGCTTCACTCGCGCTTCACAAGGCATGTATTTATAGAATTATTAATCTCTAAGCTAAAAAATAGCCCAATTTACAATTAGGATGCTTTTGGCTTTTATGCTTGCTTTTGCCCAACTAAAGAGTAAAGCGTTTGGGCGTCCAAAAAGTCAGGCTATGCCCAAATATAATGTCTAATAATGATATATTTAAACCGAGAGTCTGTGACATACAAAATAATAAATGTTTGTCAAGTGCTCTAATAAGTAAGTGTGCCTAAATAGCTATTGACGCCACGCCTTGAGTGATAAGATGCACACATCAAAAAATAATAATTTTTCTAAATAATCTGAATACACGCCATCGCCCACAATGCTTATGTTGTCTGCTCTACAAATCAACAGAAGCATTCACGATTGTTAGAAAATAATAAGATAAAACCCACAAAAGTGAATACCTAGTAGCCTTCAGCTACAAAATAATGAAGTAGGTTGGAACTCTATCCTTACCTTAATTTAATATGAGTACACTCTAAACTCATAAACGTCCATTAATTTAAATATGTATGTTACGGAATCACCCACATAAAAATTAAATTAATCTGCCACCCAAAAAGGACCGGTGTCCTCGTCAATTTCTCGCACAAGGAATCCACCTTGTGTACGAGCCCTTGGAAATAAATATAGTTTTACAGAATCCACTAAAAAACCTCATAGAATCCACCGTGGAATAAAAACATCATGGAATCCACTATGGAATATGCCTCCTAGCATCAGCACTCACCAATGTAGCTATCAAGCCACTGTCAATGTCCACGTGGAGCTTCGACACACAAGCTACGAACTCAGGCGCACACCACGATCCAACCTGAAATGCAAAAAAAACCAAAACTAATTACAAAATGGAACTTATGCCATTGTAAGCAACACACCTACTAGGTACACACCTTGAAGTGGTGCTCTTTTGCTCCCTTGTCTTTCCGAGGGATCAACCCTTGATCACGTCAATAGTGCTACCCCCGATCTCCCATTGTGAACACACAATGGGAGGGGGGGGCTTGTCAGCTCGAGAGGGGAAGAGACAATGATAGGGGAGGGTCGCGGTGACAAGAGGCTTGATGTGTACAGCTTCCCCTCACCCTACAATACCATGCATTATATTTTAATAACACAATGCTACCAATAAAATGCAACATGATGCCAAAAATAATTAGACCATTTTGAAAGAATAAGCAATGCATTTTACCACTAACCTACGATGCAACATCCTCAATAGCGTGGGGGGACCCATCCTCGAGTAAGCCATCCAAATCCGTCTTAGGGTGATGTTCCACAATTTGCAACTCACGATGAGGGTCGATAGCATGACCCTCATCGTGAGCTGCCTCCTCAGTCTTAACCTATGCCCTCTCCTCTATGCGAGGCCGTCTCTGAGAGGCAAGAAAAGTATTCACAACCACATATACGTGAGAAGAAGTTATGTCCAGGGTTTCAATAAAACATTACACTATTCATGCAAGAGAAAAGAGAAAAAAAAGATTAGATACTATTCATGCGAGAAAAAAGGGACAATCCATGTGAGACAATCCGTATAAGATTTTTATAAAACATCACAATAATCATGCGAGATAAAGAGATTAGATACTTACATGCACTCCATACCCCTCGGCAATACACATTTTCGTGCACTGGAGGCAATGCTCTCTCTTTGAATTGTACTTGACTAACACTTTTCTCACAAATGCCTGGACATACTCCTCATGCGTCATAGTGCGCTCTGTCTCCTCCAATAGGTCCCACAACGTTGGGATCGGGGATACTAGGCTCTCTTATACTTTCTCTTGGCCAGCTCTACCTTCTTCTCAAGATTGCCAAATCATGCCTCTATCTTCCATTGCTACACACTAACAGTGGTGCGAGCATGCGGTGTACCAATTGGGTGACCTGTCTTCCTATGGGGAATGTCGCACTCTATGCCATGCTCAACTCTCAAATGCTCAACTATATGTGCCCTCCTTATAATATTGATGTGTTGCTTTGGGCACAAGATGTCTGCATAGCACTGGCAGGCTATAGTGCTGTTGAGTAGAGTAATGTCTACATAGGGTGAACGACCCTGCGTAAGCACACATGTACAGTGAGTGCCACTACTATCTGACACAATGAAAATTCAATGAAAAAAGAGAATCATACTTTCACAGCATTTGCTCAATAAGCATGCTCTTACCGAGGAGCTGGAGAGATCAACATCATCATGTGTTTGGGATACAGTGTCCCTGTGAGAACCTCTGCGTCCCTGACGGGAAGATGATGAAACTTAAAAAGAATATAAATTGAAATGCTTATCATGGAAACAATCTAGAGAAATTGATGCATGCGATCCATATTCCAAAAAAAAACAAGGAAACTTACCGTCTTCTTCACACGCACGGTCAAATTACACACCGAGGACTGCGCACGCGATGAGGTCTGACTCCTCGTGTGTGGAGCCATATAAATAACCTACCAAGCAATTAGTGCACATTTGAAAAACCATGTTGCCAATGGGGGTTGGGTGTCGTTTTAAGTTTCTCAAACTACAATTTATACTAGAGACCAAGAATGTATTGAATGTAAAGGAATGAAAAGAAGTGGATCATACTCAATTTCAAACAACAAACAATGTATACGAAGGTATCAAATTCACTTTCAACTACATCTGGAGCTCACATTATTAAACAACGATTAAAACCGTGATAAAATTATGCATTTAGTGCGTACACACACTAACCCAATTTCAAACACGTATGAAGTATTAGTCACGGTAAGTTGATTATATTTGTGAGTTATGTCGTCGACCAATTCAAGATGTGTGGAATTTCTTCCTACCTTCTCTTTGAAAAGGAGTTACAAATGAACGTTTTGCAAAGCGTAACATAAGGACATCAATTAGATGCATTCGTCTACTTCATTGGATGCACCATCAAAGCATGCATGTACAACATCATTGTTAGATATCATTAAAGCATAGATCACCATTTATTAAATGTTAAAATGATATTTTTTCCACAATATACAACTTGTATGGATCAAAATGGGGATTGCGATTATGTATCCATATGAGATGCAAACTTCCAAAAGACAAGATACTGAAGCAAAGATTCAATGAGTGACTATTACTTGAGTAACAATATAAAACTCCTGCAAGAATCAAGACATTGCTAGCATATGAGAAAGCCCAAGTGGGCAACACTTGTTCCATGCAGCCTAATGTTTTATGACTTCTCAACAAAGGCATGCTCGAAGATAAAGGTGCTTAATATCCTACGCATACCTCTATACAACTTGGAAAGGGAATTTATTTGCTAAATTCGAATCTTGTTCTTGTGTGCTCCTTTCAAACTTTTAAACAAACTCCTATTTCCAAGTGAGTGGTTGTCCTAACTAAGAATGCACAATATCATTTACAAAATGTCAAGCCAATCCAGAGTTTCGTAAGATGTTGTCAAGATGCTTTGATGGTTTTAGTGATATCTTTTCCATTTTGTGTATCATAAATCACCAAATAAAGATACAAAGAGATCTTAGCTTTATTGTTGCTTGTCAAGATCCTTGATTCTATGAGATATTCCATGCCTTGAAAACAATTGAAAGTATCCATTTTGATTGGTCTAAATAGGATGACCATCTAAGTCCACATGGTTTTCTTATGATTACCAACACATTGTCATGATACATATGCATCTAAAATTACATATGCATAGCCTGATGCCTTATGCGTGATGAAATTGGTATGCATTCCATGCCTTGAAAACAATTGAAAGAATCTATTTTGATTGGTCTAAATAGGATGACCACTTAAGTCCACATGGTTTTCTTATGATTGTCAATGCATTGTCATGATACATGTGCATCTAAAATTACATATGCATAGCCTGATGCCTTATTCGTGATGAAATTGGCATGCATATATGAAGTTTAGCATTCTTGCATATCATGTGTATGAATTTCATCGTACGGATGCTCTGATGTATGTTATGCCTTTCATCATACAGATACTCGTACCAATTACATATCATGTAATTTTTACAACATATCAGATAATTATATATCAGATAATTTCTACAACATATGTTACCAATTAAATATCAAATAATTTCATCGTACCAATTACATATCAGATAATTTCATCATACAGATGCTCGTACCAATTACACATCAGACAGTATGCCTTTCGTTATACAAAATATATATTAGATAATTTATGTAACAATATTAAGAACGGCCAAACTATGAACAGCCACAATCATCGAGACATTGACGGCAGGCCTCAACACTAACATTGATAGCTTGCGAATAGGCTGTGTCATTACATGCATGGGCCATAGAAAAATATATGGGCTACATCATTACATCCATGGGCTTCTCTTAACAATGCTGATTAATACATTCGAGGCAATTAAGACATGCATGGGCATCGATGCAATTGACACCTTCAAAGTGATCATCTATGCATAATCATCTCAGCAATTCATGCATGGTTTTGAGATACCTTTGATGCACTCGTGGCAATGGCCTTTGAGGGATTGCCTTCTGTGTTGCACTTCATCTCTCTACACTGTTGAGGCTGCGCTGTTGAGGTTGCACAATCACCCATCAAGGCTCGACGATGCTGATCTCTTGGACGGTGGCTGCGCGATGACCCGGACCAACCTCAAAACCCCGTCAACTCGCTTGGAACCCTCCACACGCACAAACAAAAAAAAAAGCATGCAAGAAATGGCGAGGTAAACCCAGCCCCTCCAATTTTGGTTCAGGCACAATTTTGGTCGAGGAGGGGGCGACGTCATTCGGGTACCAATAATAGTTTCTAAAAGTGAGGTCACGCAGAGACCTACTAAACCTTTTACATGTCAAATAAGCCAAGTTTGTAACATGTGACATGCCTTTTTTGTTTCTTGCTTACTAAATATGTAACCACCTTTACGTTTGGACGCAAATACAAATACAGACTAAACGTGTCGCAGCACTCTAACTTTCCTTGTCTTTTTTTCACTGGAAGCGTAGAAATCTACAAGACCGTAATTGCACCTCATATGTGCAATATTTACTTAATCATGTGATTAAAAATTAATCCACATGTTAAGTGAGGTTTCAAAAATACATGTCCTCGTGACACTTGGACTCTTGGCCCATTGGCCAATACATCTGTACATCGAGATGGTATGGACTCGCAGTATGGGATGCCAACGCTTGGGATGTGGTCGTGACCCGGAGTACTGCTAGCTCCCAAGCTAAAGAGTGGGCCCATTTGGTCTATGGCTAGGAGATAGTCTAATGTCCAGCATCTTTTTTATGGTACCATACTATTAAAATCCTGCTGTACGATCAGATTTCAATATTATGTTGTCTCTGATGGCAATTACATATGTCATACAGGTACTAGTAAATTGTAATAGTTTCTAACTTTGCTTGTCATTTTTTCGCTGGAAGCGTAGAAATCCACAAGATCGTCATAGTTTACTTGTACGGGAAAACAGCAGCTTTTTTATGGTACCATACTATTAAAAACCTGCTGTACGATCAGATTTCAATATTATGTTGTCTCTGATGGCATTAAGAGGCTGTGCGACGGGTACCGCATGCGTTGTGAGCTTTGATGGCATGAAGCTCGTGGGTTGGAACGGTAGTGCTTGAAAAGCGTAAGGTAACTCTTGAGTATAAAATTGACGGTCTTCCATATTGGGTCAAATTTTACCGTTGATTTGACAGCCAAGATGACTAGAACCGGGTAAACGGACAGCAAAAATCAACCCTGGTTAACGATGCTGGTGGTGCGCCTCTCCTTCACGCGCACGAGCCACGAGCTTGGATGTGCAAGTGCCTTTACAAGAAGGAGCAAGACAAAGTATTGGGATGTCATCCCAAGCTCATTGGCTTGGCCCCGCCCGATGGCTGATGGTTCTCGACCCCCGGCAACGATGCGCGCCAGCCGTGCGAAGCGCTCCTGAGTCCTGCAGCGAAAAAGAAAAAACAATCCCCCCTTGCGGGCCCCCTCGCTAAAACTAAAATATCTCCCTGCTCTCTCCCTCATGATGATTCCCGCATGGACAAGTGGCTATATAGCCCCATCCTTCCCCTTCGCTTGCTAGTCGGAGCTCCCCTTGGTGTGCTGTGCGTGCAATATATTCCGGTTGAGTTGCTGCTGGTGTAGCCTCCCCTGCGCGCCGCCACCATGTTTGTCACTGTAGCCGTGATGGCGGTGAGCCTTTGCGCCTATGTCACCTTGGCCTCTCGCCTGGGCTACACCCCCCACCTCACACTCGCCCTCTTAGCCGCACTGCCCATCTTCGTCTACAAACACCTCTCTGCTTTGAAGATGTCCCTGTCCTCTTTTCGCCTCGCCACCTTCTTCAAACTGCATGGGCCTACCGCCTTTCTTCTGCTGCGAGAGAAGCTCTCCAAAGGTGACGAGACCTTCCCTATCGGCAAGTACAACCTTGTGGTCTTCAACCTCAACATCATCAAGCACTGCTTGGTGCAGAAAGCCTCCAACTATGACAAAGGGGGGCGAGCTGCCAGGCTCATGGGCGACGTCGTGGGACCTCGCGGCATTCTCGGCGCCCTGGATGAGGATGACCACGTACCCTCCCACCAAGTTTTGAACCCACATACCAAGCAAGCCGAGAGAATTCAAGCCTTTGAGGACCTGGTCCTTGAAGAGACGGACAACAAGCTGAGAGAATGGAAAGAGCTGGTGGCTAATGGGAAGGCTACCCATGAGGTAGACCTGTACGTGGATTTGAATGAGATTTTCTTTAAGGTGCTCTACAAGTTCGCATTTGGGATAGAGCTCAACAAGGAGAAATTCCACCATGTGCATCATCTTGTGTCGAAGCTTGAGAGATACTCGGCGGTGGTGGGGTTTGTCCCTGCCAAGCTATTGCCACTCTACAAGCTCTACCGAAGTGATGTGCGAGCTCTTATAAGTGGCCTCAACAAAGTTGTGGAGGAAATCATCAAAGAAGGCGGTGCAGGATCTCCCCTAGCGGAGTTGCAAGAGGATGCAGCAGGCGTAGACAGTGTGCAACTACGTGATACAGTGAAAAATTTGTTGTTTGCGGGGGCAACGACAGCAGCAAATGCGCTAGGGTGGGCGGTGCATTTGGTGTTCAACGACCTAAAGTGGGGTGAGAGGGCAGCTAGGTCAGCAAGGGTCAAGGACCTTAACTTTTTTAAGAATGTGTGCCTAGAGACAAATCGAATGTACCCACAAGCCAATGTAATAACAAGGCGGGCAAAGAGTAATGACTATGTGGAGGGTTATGGAACCATCCCCAAGGGGAAAATCTTGGTCATCCCCATCATTGCGCTACACTATCATCCAGTTTACTACAAGAATGCGCAAGTCTTTAACCCGGACCGCTGGGCGGAGGGGGAAAAACTACCACCCCTCATGTCCTACATTCCGTTCACGGCAGGGCCACGACAATGTATTGGGCAAAGCCTCTTCAATCGAGCGGGGCCACCACTATTGATGCATCTCTATGACACCTTTTCCTTTGAACCATTGCAGAACCACCCAACACCCAAGTGGCCCAATGCTGTGCTACCTCCAAATGATGGTGGCTTTAGGATGCTCATCCACCCCAATGCTTAAAGGTGTAGAGCTCTCAACCCCATGGTCTCTTGTTTTATGTAAGACACCCTTGTCCCCGTTTAGTGTATCTATGCTTATGTGTGTATCCATATAATAGGATTGGCCATATGCTCAAGCTTATAACAACTCTCTCTTCAAGTTCTACTTGAGGAAAAGCTTTGCCATGAATATTTTTTAAATAAATGCAAAAATTTAAGCACTCATTTTATTAAAACCTAATAAAAATCTTATTAATGATTATCTTTCTTTAAAAATATAAGATTATATGTTTATAATTTATTTAAAATATTGGTAAATACATATTTTACACCCTCTCACTTATCAATGGTTACATATATTTTTATAGTTTGCAAACATTTACGCTAGGGTAGCAAGATATCTAGACAATATGTCCTTGTTATTTTATGTTTTCAATCATTTGTGATATGTATACTTACTCAAACAAGTACTTGAATAGAAAAAGATAAACTTCTCATCAATTGTGCATGTCCTAGAAATCACATGATATAACTTCTTATGGATGAGAAAATCATTTTTAAAAAGAGGAGTTATACTAGGTCAAGCCTTCTTGTATGCATCAAAATGAGCCATTCTTGATCCTTTTTTGTTTTGCCTCTCATTAAGATTTGATACTTATAACATCATTGCAAAGAAATAATATGGTTGTGCTAAGTTTGAACCATAATAGTAGCATATTCTTTGATGACAAAAACTAATAAATAAGACATGATATGTATAATAAAGTTAAGGTACTCTCTAGTTTACAAAAAGAAAAGTTTAAGGAAAAAGGGGGAAGGCAAATTAATGACCAAATGTTGCTAATTTGTTTAGGAGTATGCTCTATAATGTTTAGACTTGTGTAAAAATATTAGCCTCTTTAGCTTTCTAGATGTGCCAAGACATAATAAAATAAAACTCTCTTCCTAATAGATTTAGTTCCTATTACTATGTTATGGTGAAAATAATGACACTAGTGCCAAAAGCAATACCTCTCATTTTGTTTCAATGAAGTTTTGAACACCAATTTAAACTAATGATATTCAAATGAAAATAGTATACGAAAGGATATATTAGAGTTCCATCTTCATCTATTTTAATGTAAAAATAGAGGTTGTTACACTTGATTTGGAGAACATGATGCTCTCTTGTATAAGAAGTATACCCCAAAGCAAGGCCAACTCTATGCCTTTGTATCTAACCACTATTGTTCAATTAACACCTCATTATTTATTTTATGTGTACAAGTACTTCTTGTGAGTGTATGATTTACCTAAACATCCATCAAATGCATCAAGAAAGAGATGGAGCATCTAAGTTCTAAAAACATACATAAATAAGAAATGATACATTGTGAATTGCAAGAAAAGTACAACCTAAGGCAGTGTGTGTATTATAAAAGCTATGATCTTTGAAATATTTTCTTGTAGAGTCAATGGAATACATTAGATTGAGATGCAAAATTACATCAGATTGAGATGCAAAATTACATCAGAGTCAATGGAATACATCAGATTGAGATGCAAAGTTACAAGTTTTTTGGATACAAATAAGCAAGTATGATTTTCTATATATTTTATATTGAAATTGATCCAATGCATCAAAAGGACATGTGAAATAGGGCAGAGATAAATATCAATATGGGTCCCATAGTTTTTAGTGATGTGTTAGTCACTAGCCAATTTCATGCCACTAATGACTCCTTTTAATTTTATTTAAATAAAAGTTTACGTCGTTTATAACATTTCATTGGTTAGCTAAGCAAGCACATGGCGTAGATCCTAAGGGTGAGGCGAAGGTGCTCCAAGTTCGAAACTAGAGAGAGAGATGATCTAGGTGAGACCATTATCCCTTTTAGAGGCATTTTTAAGTTGTGGACCCCATGGGATCGGATTACCTAATGAACTCATGAAGACCTATGAAGCCCATCTTGATAAGTATCCAAAGTTAAACAAACATATGTGTTTTAACTTTAAAATATAAGAAGATTGATGCAATGCATCAAAATGACTCACAACAAACTACAATATTCCAATGCAATGTGGGCCTCTAAAGACACAAACGACTCATAATACGACACATTGCAATAGAAATTCATGAAGTAAATATTTTATCAATATATTGGTTTTCTTTGTTGGCTAAAACTCTAAACAAAATATTGAAATGCAGTATGCTAACTTTACTATGTAGAACATTATTTTTATGGAGTTAAGAAAATGATTATTTCTTAAATCTTTGCATTAACTAGACCTTGGTTACTTTTAATTGGTTTTACTAGTTTGCTATCTTTAAGGGGCTTTTCTTCTTACCTTTATTTCCTTATGAATCCTAAATGAACTTAGACATGGTTGTCTTGATAGCATTTCTAGCCTTAAAAGTAAAAGCTCTTGTTAGAGAGCTCACTTATATGCATTTATACTCATTTTATAGATGAATTTACATCAATTGAGGCACCAAAATAGATTAGACTAACTAGAGTGACTTAAAAGCTTATTATCTCATGTGTAAAATTAGAAAAGTGATTGGTTAAGATATAATAGTTATTTAGACTTTTGGAAAGGTCCTGTAATATATGAGTTAGTTTGAGAGAAATTACATTCACTTTCAAAAAGAGTAATATGCTTATGAAAAAGATTAGTGAACTTGAATATTTATTTTTTGTCTTTATATTTTGCATATTAACTTTGATTCAAGTGTTGCAAAAATGCATTGGAATAATACAACATACATTGACTTTGATTATATATTATCATTTGCGCTCAAATTTCCCACCTTCTTGTGACTCAATAAAATAGCAAAACCAAAAAGCAAAGGAATTTCTAGCTCATTTTCAAACATTTGTGAAAAGCTCTTGGGGGGGGGGGGAGGGTCACTCAAGAATATATGTATATATAATGTGAGTTCAAAATAAGAGGTTTTTAAAATACCATTTTTTACATACAGAAGGGTGTCATAAAAAGGGGTTACTTACAGGTTGAACCTTCTGTATTTCAACCTGTAAGTCACAACAGCAGCTCTCCCCCTCCATTGGCACTTGGAAAGGCTCCATTTCGGGCATATGAACATGCTTTGATGCTTGGTTTTGATGGTTGATGTGTTGGCATAGCATTTGGACTGATTTAACACTGTTTTGGGACTGTCATAATAGTCCACAAGTAGTTTATGACAGTTTACACTGACATTTGATGCTACAGCTTGTTTGGCATTGTCATTTGATGCCCGGTTGGTCCCGTTTGATGCCCGAATGTTAGGGGAATGTATGCCTATTGTTTGGCAACCATTTGAAGCTGATTTTGGTGCTGAAATTCTCAATTTTGAACAGTAAATCACTGTTGTACACAGTTGGACTGAAGTCATTTTACTCATATATACTTATGCCTATGCTTTTCGGGCTATGTTTCGGACATATATGGTGATGTATTGACACTTAGGGCTCAACATAGAGCTTGGTTTTGATTCGGGATCATTGGTTGAGCTTGAGCTCTCTTTGCAAAGAATTTGGATGCTCCGTCTTGGATGTACTTATGGCATGTATGTTGCTTATGTCTGACCGGTCTTGACATGCTTAGCCTATGCCATTACTATATGCTAGTTACATTGTTTGGAGCCTATTGCTACTGGAGCTCGGTCTTGGCTTGACCTCGGATTATCGGAGCTTACTTGAGCTATTTATTGGTCTGCCAGAGTTGTATCTTGAGATGTACTTGATGTCTTACATGCTTATGGTGGATGCTACATACGGATGCTCTACCGCCTACATGTTCGGGATGTACTATTGATATATTGTATTGGACTTATGCCATTGGCACTATGTCTTGCCTTGGCTTGAGCTCTTGAGCTCATACATACGGCTTTTGTGCAAGTGGGAGCATTCTTGAATGCTTATCAGACATTAAGCAGGTGGTACTTTTATGCATTGAGCCATTACATGCTATTGAGCAGTTACAGACCCTTGAGACTTTGGGACTTCTTACCTTTTGGGATGATACATCATATATCTTGGTTCATTGTATGCTTATGAGCTAAGTCTCAGTTTTGGATCTGTATCTTTGTGAATTGACACCTACTTGTGTTGAAAATTGGTTGTGGCAGGAACACTTTGCCTCGTTGCTTGGGGGGTGTGCCTACTCACTGGTAGATGTTTATATGACATACTTGGGTGTTGGATTCATGCTTATCGACCATCATATGATTATGCTATGTCCGCATGATGCCGGCTTTGGTCTTGGCAGTATTTGATTGCCTTGGGATCCGATTTTGGCACTGTTAGCTCTCTTTTACTGAAATCTTAAATTTATTACAGCAAGCATATATGTATGGACTGACATGGATTTTTCATGCTAAAACACTCTGAAATGATGTACTTTCACTAGTACTTGGTGGACAGTAGCTTTGATTCCACTTTCTTCGCCATTTTTCCTCGATTTTGGTGATTTTTTTGTCATTTTCTGCAGTAAACAACAAGCAATTTTGAACTGTCTACAGTCTCCAGCCTGCATTATGGCGAGTTCATCCACTGATCATGCTATTTTCAACATCACTAAGCTTGATGGTACGAATTACTCTTATTGGAAGAGCTAGATTTGATAGGTATTGGTGCAGAAATCGCAAATCAAATCTTTGAGGTTAAGTGGGTATCCGCCTGCAACTATGCTAGATGAGGAATGGCTTGAGCTTGATGAGTTATGCAAGTCCACTATTGTACTGTCTCTCATAGAACAGGTTCACTATAATGTCTTTGAGGAAGAACAGAGTGCATGGCAGTTGTGGGAAAAGATAAAAAATCTCTATGATAAGAAAAGTCCAGCGAGTCAGATGTATTGGCTAAAGCAACTTATGGATCTGCGCATGAAGGAGAATGTGACTATGTCTGCTCACTTGAACTAGTTCCATGCTATACTCAAGAACCTGACTTCGCAAGACATCACTTTTGTAGAGGATGTCACTCCTCTTTTCTTGCTTGGTACTCTTAATGAGTCATGGGATGTATTCCGCATTGCATTATGTGCCTCTACTGCTACCTGAAAATTATCTAATGTTGAGAGTGCTCTTCTGCAGAAAGAGGTTAACCGTAAGACTTTGGATGCCTCTCGTATGTCTCATGCTATGACAGTTAGAGGCAGGAATGATGGATATGGAAAGCATAGCAGTGGTAGTGGCCGTGGATGGGATTCTCAGAAATCTCGATCCAAGTCTCGTGGAAAGTCATGTAGCAAATCCCATGGCAGGAATGCAGATGTTACTTGTCACCATTGTGGAAAAAAGGGCCATATTAGGCCACAATGCCATGAATTGCGCAATGAAAGGCGCAAAGATAAGGGGAAAGACAAAGTGCAGGATAAGTCTTCTGATCGCAGTATAGTACTTGCAAAGTCCAATGTTAAAATTGAAGAGATTAATGTTATGCAGCGAATATTGATGATGATGATTATATCCTAGCAGCTTCTTCTAGTGCTTCGTAGATTGCAAAGATACACTCTATGTATGCACAGTGTTGGCTCTTGGACTCAGGTGCATCTTTTCACGTGACACCTTGCCGAGAGTGGTTTCATTCATACCGTACTATTTCCGGTTCTGTGCGCTTGGGTGATGACATCTCTCTTGATATTGTGGGCATTGGTGATGTTAGGTTGTAGTTTTCTTCTCGCAGCAGTTTTGTTATGCAGGATGTACGTCATGTACCTACTTTGATACGCAGTCTCATGTCAGCTGGACAGCTTGATGACACATGATATCATGTATGTTTTGGAGACTCTGCATGGAAGATCACTCATGGCAGACTTGTGATTGCGAGAGGTGCCAAGGCTGGCAGTCTCTACCCCTTGATTGTATCAGCTTCTTCCCTTGATCATGTTTTGTATGTAGATTCTATGCCACATGTATCTCTTTAGCATGCCCGTTTGGGCCATATGTCTTTGAAGGGAATGAAAATGCTTTTTGGTTTGCAGTATTACTTATTGTCCCTTGATGAGAATTGTCTTTATGGAAGGCAGACTAGGTCTACGCATAAGAAGTTTGGTAGGCCACGCATGAGTGAGCCCTTGGCATTGGTACATTCGAATGTCTCTGAGCCCATGCCTTGTCAGTCTATGGGTGGTGCAAAGTATTTTGTTACGTTCATAGATGATTTTTCACGAAAATTTTGGGCTTATCCCATTAAGCTGAAATCCGATGTCTTGGCCTTGTTTCAGAGATAACTTGCATTGGTTGAGAACCAGTTCTGGGTATAGGCTAAAATGCCTAAGGACAGATAATGGGGGTGAGTATGTCTCACGTGCTTTTGAGCAGTTATGTGATGAGAGGGGCATTAAGCATCAGTTGACCGCCCCCTACACCCCCCTAGAATGGTTTGGCTAAGCAGATGAATAGAACCATCCAGGAGCATGTACACAGTATGCTTAGCCATGCAGGTCTACCACAGAGCTTTTGGGCTGAGGCAATTAGTATAGCTGTGCATATCATAAACATAACACCCTCTAGTGGTTTGGATTTCTAGGTTGTAGAGGAGGTATGAACTGGAAAACCTCCCTCTTATGCGTATCTTCGTGTCTTTGAATGTGAGGCATTTTGCCATGTGCCCAGGGACAAGAGAAGTAAGCTGGATCCCAAGAGTGTCAAATGTATTTTCCTTGGTTATGGGGATGCAGGCGAGATGGGTTACCATCTCTGGGATCCGCAGGCACAGAAAGTCATCCGTAGTCATGATGTAGTCTTCCATTAAGACAAAATGCATAGGCAGCCTGAGAGAGTTGTTGAGATCTGTAGGGTCATATTTTAGGAGGAGCCGAGAGCTCCTGCACAACCAGTTGGACACCCTACAGCTGCAGCACATGCTCATGGTCAGGGTGTTGGATAGGTAGCTGGGCAGACAGAGCATGTCGTGAGACGGTCTACTACAGACAGATGTCCACCTGATAGATTTCAACCCTCGATGCATTATGTCTTGGTTACAGATGCAGGAGAGCCTTTCACCTATGATGAGACTATGCACAGGGGTGACAGTCACTCCTGGGAGAGGGCTATGTAGTCTGAGATAGACTCCCTACATAAGAATGACACTTGGGATTTGGTTTTCTTGCATACGGGCAAGAAGGCTTTGCCATGCAAGTGGGTGTACAAGCTAAAGAGTACCCCTAGACACCCCAAGCCGGCATACAAGGCCAGATTGGTAGCAAAGAGTTTTAAGCAGGAGCATGGTGTGGACTTTGACGAGGTATTTTCTCCTGTGGTTAAGATGGCCACCCTCTGCTTAGTCTTGGCTTTGGTTGCTCAGCTTGACTTGGATTTATACCAGATGGATGTCAAGACGGCTTTCTTACATGGGGACTTGCATGATGAGATTTATATGGAGCAGCCTAAGGGCTTTGCAGAACCTGGTAGGCATCACCTAGTGTGCAAATTGAAGAAAAGTCTTTATGGCTTGAAACAAGCACCTAGGGAGTGGTATCATAAGTTTGATGCCTTTATGCAGTCACAGGGCTATAGCCGGAGTGCTATGGATCCGTGTCTTTACACGAAGAAAGCCCCTGATGGTTCTTTATTGATTTTGGTACTCTATGTGGATGATATGCTGATAGTAAGGAAAGCTCATGATGAGCTAGATGCTCTTAAGGCTCAGCTCAAGAAAAGCTTTGAGATGAAAGATCTAGGACACGTCGCTCACATACTTGGTATGCGCATTAGACGCGACAGACATCAAGGACTCCTCTACTTGTCACGGAGGGAGTACATCCATAAAGTCTTTGAGTGCTTCCGCATGCAGGATCTAAAGCCTATTGGCTGTCCATTTCCTTCTTATGTGAAGGTATCATAGGCTGATTTTCCGCAAACAGATGAGCAGAGGGCCGAGATGGCCAAGATTCCCTATGCATCCGCAGTGGGCAGTCTTATGTATGCCATGATAGCCACTCGTCCAGATATTGCCTTTACAGTTGGTGTTGTGGCACGGTATATGGCTACACCTGGCAAGAAGCATTGGGATGCTGTGAGGGTATCATCAGGTACCTGAAGGGCACTGTAGATATGTGTATATGCTATGGTAGCTAGGATATAGGAGTCATGGGGTACACTGACTTTGATTATGTAGGACATGCAGATAGTTGGAAGTCCACTTCCGGTTATGTATTCACCTATGTTGGAGGTGCTGTTTCTTGGATGTCCAGGGTGCAAAAATGCATGGCCCTTTCTACTACAGAGGCTGAGTATGTTGCAACCCACTAAAGCTTGCAAGGAGGCCATTTGGTTGGGTCGTTTAGTTGCTGACCTTGGTATTGATGCTATCCCTACATTGCATTCGAATTCTATGAGTGCTATTTAGTTAACCAAGAATCTGATCTTCCATGCGAAGACAAAACACATTGAGGTGAGGTATCACTTCATGCGTGGGGTCGTTGAGGACAAGTCTGTTGATCTTGTCAAGATCTGAACTGACCAGAATTCTGCAGATTTGCTCACGAAAAGCCTCTCTATAGAGCACTTTGCCTTCCTCAGGAGGTTGATGAGCGTGGGATGAGATGACGTCTTTCCTCATCCTGTTGTACATGTGTACATGTTGTAATGTCTTTTTTCTTTTTCATTTCACTCTTCACTGGGGAAGATTCGCCTTTAAGTGGGAGGTTGTTAGGGGTAAAGGCGCCTCTGCCCCTAGCTGCCTGTGTATTACTATATTGGCAGTCACTGCCATTGCATAGTGTAGGTGGCGAGCGCCCGTCACCATCACTTTATTCTTTATTCTTTTAGTGACAGTTTGAATAAAGGAAGGCCCGGTCACACATTGTGACTATTGGAGTTCCCATTTCTAGTCTCTCCCTTTCTTGCTCTTGCTCTCCCGCCATAGCTCTCGAGTCCAACCTTCGATTCGTGGCTCCCTTTCAGTAGTGCATCTAGCAAGAGGAAGGGAAAAAACTTTGTACACTAAGTTAGACAAGAAATAGGCTCTAGTTATATGTCACATCCCTATCCTCCCTCTTATGAACAAGTTTAATGATCTTAGTGTTCACAAAGACAGGGAAGAGCTCTGTATTGCATAGTCTCCTTTCATAAGATCATAAGGTAAGTTATCAAAGAGTCTTTAAACTCAACAAGAAACTCATTGGGAAGAGTATCCCATCATGGCTAGGGGTCTTGCCCACTTTAAGATTTTCCATGTTGAATTTTAGCTCCTTTGGGGAGAGGGGAAGATCACATACTTGAGCAAGATTAAAAGGCATAGTTTGCTTCTTACTCTAGTATGAACTTTAGATAATTTTTGTGTGATTCACATATACCAAACATCTTGAATAGTCACAATGGGCATGGAAATATCTATCTCTCTCTCTATGTGTGTGTGTGTGTGTGGCTTCCCCCTGTCTCTCACATCCTCTAGCTTTGCTTGTGAGATAGCTACCTCAATCACAAACCACAAGGTTATTACTTCAATACTACCTCATTTTCTATTTATATCAAGATGTTCATTTCCAAGTATTGCAAACCACATAAAATAAAAAGATTCAGAAAAATGACAAATTCTTCAACTCTCCTCACAGTGTTACCATGTGTAATTGGTTGTGAATATATAGATCTTACTAACAAATACCATTGTAGGTTGTGAGTCTTTTTAAGATAGTTGCAAAAGTATCTAATGGATCTTGATCTCCTTTATTTTCTCTCTCTCTCTCTCTCTCTCTCTCTCTCTCTCTCTCTCTCTCCACATATTCACCTATGTACAACAAAAGTTAAGGGCCACAATGGTTTAAATTTATCTAGTCATATCTAAAGGCCTCTAAAACTTTTTTATCTTTGAGCCTCTCTCTCTCTCTCTCTCTCTCTCTCTCTCTCTCTCTCTCTCTCTCTCTCAAACACACACATACTTATTTGTTTAAACTCTAGAGAAAAGACATGAACAACAAAACTCAGTTTAAGAGAAATGTCATAGAAGTTGTAGTTGTATTTAAAAGCATGCTTATTTTTATTGCATGATAATTAATAGATTTATTTATATTTTTTGAATGGAAATTTTTCTCTTAAGATTGAGACATTAAGTGTAATGAACAAATTAATATATTTATTTCATTTTTTGAATGGAAACTCTACTTGTAAGATTGAGACATTAAGTACAATGAACAAATTAGTACATAATATTTCATTTTTTGAATGGAAAATTTGCTTATAAGACATTAAATGCAATGAACAAATAGATTCAAGTTTTATGTTGAACAAGGTTAAATGTCTTTCCTCATTTAGAATGTTCATTATTTTGTGACTCTATCAAGTACATTAGAGTTTTATGTTGAACAAGGTTAAATGTCTTTCCTCATTTAGAATGCTCATTATGTTGTGACTCTACCAAGTATAGTCAAGTTCCTAAGGTTGACAAGGTTAGATGTCTTCTCACTATGAGAATGTTCATTATTTTGTGACTTGTTTATATGAGTTGCATTTGTCTTTGTGGTAAGGATCTATTGAATGCCAATGATGTCTGTCTTAATTTCTATTATTAGTTGTGTTATTGTTGAAAATGAAGATGGTGTTGTTGTGTCCATGAAGAACACCTCGTAGTAACAAAGAACACAACTAAGCATGAATCTCCAAAGATCTAAGCCTTCTCAAACTTTGGGTGGTTGACTTAATGAACAACAATCCCCTAGACAAGAACACTGCTAAGAATACATACATGATCTATCAAAGATGACATGTGGTTTTAGTATTTTTAGTAATGTCTCTTGGACTCACTAATACTCTAAAAATTTAAAATTAGTTAGTGTGTAATAATTCATATAAGTATTTAATACGTGTGGGTGCATTGTTTTATGCTCTCAAACATGTAGAGAAGGGCCCAAAGAGCACATAGGTGTGATTTTATTACAAGTAGATAAGCTCTAGGATTAAGGGGGGGGATCTTCCTTAGGGTATTCAATAGAAGGAACTTAAATATGTTTAAGTGAATGATCATCGTAAATGCAATAGAAAGTTTTAAACTGAGCTACAAAATAATCAGTGGCTAATAAATCCAAGCAAAAAAGTACTTAAATCCAAAATTCATATTGGCCTTGCAAAGACACATGAGGTCTAAAGTAATACACACAAAGATATCCTAAGAGCAGTCCTTTCTCAAGAAGGCTGTCATCTTATCTATTGAAGCAATTGTATGCAACCTCTAAGGAATGGTTATGAGAAGCATTTCTTGTTATTAGTAAAATCATCATAACCTTAGAATAATAAACAAACAAAATCATCCAAAGACCTTATATGCATTAGGCAAAAGAGTTTGCAATATTTGATCAATTCAATGAAAAATCATATGTCATGAAATACTCAAATCCAAACTTCTTATAAGCCTCACCACTGTCGCACACGGAATATGGGCAAGAGTTCGTGAAAGTTGCTCGTCGTAGGGACACTTTGTGAGATGGAAGCCCTCCTTCTCTCCTCTCAAGATATAAGAAACTTTTGAAGAAGTAGAGTAAGGCAAGGGCCTCTTATCAAAATAAAAGAAGCTTTACAAGGAATAAGGTAAGGTGAGAGCACTTCTAGTATGCGTGCTAGGCTCAGCTACCAAAGCTGAATTGTCTCAAAGCCTTACTATGGGAAAATCATGAGATTTAGCAATGTTGTTGCCTGTTTCCCTGATAACATGTGTTTTACGATAGAGCCACAGATCAGCCGCGGCCATTGGCCCGGACAGTCTAGGCTAGGGAAAGGATGAGTATCTAATGATCTCCTCACCATGCTAGTGACCACCCCTGTGACACTTAGCTTGGGAGATATGCTTAAGCAGCACCCTACCCTATGGCAAAACCTTAAGCAATGGGTCGAAGGATCACAAGAGCAGGTCACGGCAGACCCTCGAGACTAGGATTCAGAAACGCAATTGCCAAGTTTGACGCTGCACTCTGTGCCTAAATCCTTGCACGTCAAAGCCTTTTGGGAAGGCTCTGAGATGCACGTGGTCCTACCGGTCCTAGCCCTAGGTGACACAACAAGAAAGGGAATCGTAGACACGGGAGCTGGGGTTAGTGTGCTTAGCCATGCAGAGCTTCAGGCTTGGGGAAACCCGCCTGTCAAAGCTGCTAGGTTTAATGACACGCTAGCAAATGGCATGAGAGTGAAGCCATTCTGGGTACTGAAGAATTGGCCCGTGAAGATCGTAGGTGTCCAGTTCTCGGTTGACTTTATAGTCATGAAGGGAGTGGACTACGATGTCTTATTAGGCCAACCCTGGATGCGCAATCCTAGAGTCATCGAAGATTGGGGTAACGGCTTGATCTTCCTTGGCAATAGAACGGACGCCGTAAGAATAGAGATGGACACTTGGAAGATCTCACCGGTCGACGTAGATGCCATCTCTGCTATGCTCAAAGGGAACACTCAGGTCAAGAAGCCCTATGGGCCCTTGACCAAGTATATCCCATGCCTAGAGGATGAGCGGGATTGGATGCACATTCTTGCTACAATCGACCTACCATTCTCAGATCATGAGGCATATGAGCAGGCCATCAAAACGATCAGCAAGTCTAATGAAGCACTCTCTGCACCAGTCTGCATGATGGCAGGAAGCGGCCGGGGAAAGCTTGAGGCTGTCACCTTCCAAGTACCATCCAACAAAAGGGAACTCCAGGGGATACTGGAATACCTAATGAACCAGCTAGCTGGCAACCCAGCTGCAAATTTCAAACCACTCTAGGATCTCTTAGAGGATTCCAAGTGGCAATGGACCAGGGTGCACGATTTAAACCTCATGTATAACTGGGCCCTAGTTCCTGACCAATGACACGAGGCATACCAAGCCCTAGGAGACGACGAGCAGTCGGATGACAAGGATTCTAGCGACGAATACGAAAACTGCCAATCCTTCACTGAAGAGAGCGAGGGTGAAATAGATACCATAGAATATGACACTGAAGGACGAGAAATTTAGCAGATACGAGCAGATGCCAAGCCGCAGAGAAGGCAGACCCCTAGAATAGAGCGAGGAGTCATGTGCATAGAATGTGATCGCGCTTGGTTGGAATGCATAGGAGCCATAGACCTTGAGCAAGCAGGCCTAGCCCAGCCAGGAACGACGTCAATATTTAGGACTGAATCACCATCTGAATTGTGGCCACCAGGGGAGACCACCTCTTCTAGTGAAGATGGAGGGTTTGACTCTGAATCGGAAGTTACTTTGGACAGTGATCCAGAGATCCCTAGGCCGCCCATGACCAGATGCACCAAGGGGGACCTACTCGTCCACCTGAGGCGCAGACGGTTAAGGCAGGAAAAGGCAAAGCACCCCAAAGATACACGATCAAAAGAACAGCAAAAGTCGCAGGACCTCCCTAAACGCTTCACGAAATTCAAAAAAGGGGGATAGGGTAGTAGTTCTGTTAGGTGCCAAACGTCAAGGGTAGATGAGCAAACCAATCGAAGGACCAGCCAAGATCAAGGAGGTAGACCTAGCCCAGGAAGGGGAAACACCACGACTAGTGTTCATTGGCAATGACTTGACTGGTGAAGAAGAAACGAGTCTTGTCGCTCTCTTGCGAGAGTACATAGACGTGTTTGCCTGGTCCTTAGAAGAGCTACAGGGGGTAGATCCGAGTTTTGTGACTCACAACATACCCATGACGTCGGACGCAACGCCGATCAAGCAGCGACCGTACCCTATGAATCCAAAACATGCTCATGCTATCAAAGAGGAAATTGACAAGCTAATGAGAGCTGGATTCATTTATGAAATTGAGCACACAGACTGGGTATCACCCATAGTCATTGTGATGAAGAAGAATGGAAAAATCCGAGTGTGCGTCAATTACAAGAAGGTGAACGCTGCTACAAAGAGAGACAACTATCCATTGCCGTACACCGAGCATATGCTTGAGAGGGTGGCAGGCAAGGAAGCCTATAGTTTTTTGGATGGCTTCTCAGGATACAACCAAGTGCAAGTGCATCCTGCAGACAGGCACAAGACCGCCTTTGCCACTAAGTGGGGCATCTTTGCATACATAGTCATGCCGTTGTCACCACCGCCACCGTGTCCCATCCCCCACCTCCAACAGACCAATATGGCGAATATGTTAAGGAGCTGCTCTCGCAGCTAGAACGGACCAAGGAAGAAAGAAGAGCAGCAGTTGAGGAGCTGGCAATAGAACGAGAATCACGAGCCACTCTCTAACTTGAGAAAACAAAGAAGATAACAGAATACCAAAGGGAGATCGCTGCGCTCAAGGAGGAAGCCAGCAATAAGGATGTAGAGGAATCAAAGGCCCTGAAGGAACATGATGCTGCTTGGGAAGGAAGGAGAAAAATCTTGATGGAGCGCCTCAACGGGGAAAGGGAGACCAACGCTCACCTGCGGCGCAAGAATGACCAGCTCTCTGCAGTCAACTGGAAGCACAAAACCAACTTGACAAGATCAGACAGGAGGCTACAGAGTTGGACCAGTTAAGAGAAGAGTTGGTGCAAAGGATGCAGGTGAAGCTAGACTAGCTCAACACACAGATCCCCGATGAACGCTAGGAGTAGTCCCGCCTGCACTGCGAGCTTGAGGCCCAGCAACAACTCATGGCTATGACCCTCCATCAGGGGGAGAGCCTGGAAGATATGGAAAAAAGAGCAAAAGAATGGGCTGATCACAATGAGGGGAGAATACGGGACTTGGCATGTCGGCTGGCCAAAGCCAAAGGAGATAGGGTGCTGGGCTGAGAATCAGGCAGAGACAGCCCAGCTCTCCATGATAGCCCAGCAGCACACCTTCCTCAATACACTGCTCCACTCCACCAAATCGGAAGGAAACGAAGCCAATGATCAGCTATGCAGAAGAAGCTAGCCATTGCACATAGAGCCCTAACAGCAGGCCTGCATGTGCCACTGCAGCTAGGAGGCCCGCAGAGCCTGGAGGAGCAAAGAAGATATCTTGCACAGGTAGGCCTGATGGCGCAGGAAATAGATGAACTCAGCTTCACAGAGACGAAGGCACAAGAAGACGTGCAAGCAGAAGGGGGTGAATCGGAGTTTGATCTGGGACCTCAGGACGAGGACTACGTCCCACCACCCCCTCAGCCACAACAAGAGAAAGTGCAACCCCCTGACACATCTACTGAAAGGAAAGTAGCCCAGGCTAACCGCACGAAAGAAATGGTAGAGAAGGCAAGGAAAAAGCTGAACGTTAGACCTGTTCCAAGACAACCTGCCCCTCTCCTACCGCGCCTTGAAGATCTCCTTGCTGAATTCCATACCGAGTTGATTATCTGGGAACAGCAAGAATGTACTCGCGACCCCTTCGACTTGAGCTTTGAGTTTCCCGCTACATTAAACAGAGTGATGCCCATTCAACTTGTAAATGACGTAATTGCTATGGGTGCAAGGCTCAAGGCCAAGTGGCTAGCGGAGCGAGAGGCCAACCCAACTGCTTGGGGAGCCGAGGACCGCGAATTTTGGCAGGATAAAGTCCTCCAGGTGCCTAGATTAGTGGAAGGCTATAATTGCCAACCCACCTGGAGACGATGCATTTTTTACATCAACCTTGACACGTGAATGGCATTTTGTAACACCCTCCCTTCTGAAAGGAACGACCCCACTTTCATGCCGTATCCTCGAAGGGTAGGGGTCGACTTTAATCCGTCCATCCATGGAGGTTTGACTTTCCCATTATCTATAATGCCAATAGCATCTCCCATAGGGACGCCCTTCTCTTTACCCTCCCTGATTTTTACAGCTCTATAGATAGATTTCTTAGTGAGTTCGCCTCCTGTCCTGACCCGCCTTCATAACCACTTGTAATTATCTTAGACTAATTAGAGTCCTAGTCCACCAAGAGCCCGCACCTCAAGAACGCCACCTCCCACCCCTCTACTTCGACCCCAACGCCATAGATAGCAGCACCATGACTCGCCTCATGATGCACGCTACTCTTTTGCCATCCTTCTGTGTTGCACTGCTCGAAGATATGAGCGATAGCAAATTCACCTAGTGCAACCACCCCTTCCTTTCCACCACCACTCTCAAAACCCGCCTCAACCTCAAGGGCTACTTGTTGAGTCATAGATTCCTTAACAAGGCCTCCCACCCCCCACCATCCCCTACCCGCCATTCGGATGACGAGGAGTAAACTCCCGTCATGCCCTTGTATCACATGTATCCATGTATAAGCCTCTTTATTTATTTATTTATTTTTTAAAAAAAGAAAAGAGAAGAAGAAGAAGAAGTAGAAGCAAGCCACAAGGCAACAAAAAAAGGGTGAACTGGAAAGAAGAGACGACAACAAAGCATAGCAAAGCCAAGGGATGCATGTACCATTAAGCAAAGATAAGCGGTGAGACCTTCGCAAGATCCGCTTGCAACTCCCCTTTGCCTCGTCGTGCACCGCCGTCATTGCACCTAGGGTTCTCCCTAGCCCCTTTCCCACTTCACGCTTAGGGCACATCAAGGGCAGGACTTTCAGACCTGTCACCCTAAGACTTGCACGGCACCTCCAACGACACACTAGCTGGGTCCTCAAGGGTGGGACATTACCAAGGGCTTGCCCAAGGTTAGACCCATCTCCCAGTTCCACTGCCGCGGGCACCCCGCACTACACGGAGAGGCAGACACACCCCTTAGGGAGTGCACAACTTTTCTTGCAGGTTATATTCAAGTTTCAAGAACTGGCTACTCCACTGAAGAGAATCATCCATGGCATCCTTTAATGACCAAAACTTTTTCCATGTACCGGTATCCAGCCATCTGCCTGCTGTTGAGGGCTACCATGATTGAACCAAGCCAAGATAGATCTGCCATTGGCATAGATCTTGGAACCTCATCTTCCAAAGATGCATGCCCAACGCCTCAAGATCTACGGATCGCTTATTGAATCCACAAGCCTAAAGAATTTCAATGCAGAGTTGAAGATTTTCAACGCAATACTGAAAACCTTCAACTCAAAGATGAAGACCTTCAACTCAAAGACACAGATTTTCCATGCAACGACAAACCATATCTTTGTCAAGATAGAGTTTGGGCGGGGCTTCTCTAGAATAAATCCCTCCAATACCATCCTCCTAAGGGATTGCTTACTGCTTCAAGTGTTTCTGATGCTCGAGGGACGACCGGCTACATAACGGATGCCACAACTCTGTGAAAGATGCCGAGCGTCTTCATGGAGCCTAAAGCATGCTGGAATCTCTCCTGGTCATCATCATTAAACTCCATCACCTGTCCTTCACACAACCACCTTGGAAGCAGTGTCATCCACCTACCTATTCTGCCTAGCAACCGATCTAACTAGCCACTAAGTCCCACTGCAGTGCCATAGGACTGGCACTTGGCTAGGAGGGGGGTAATGTTACCGGGTTTCCCGCAGCACAGAGGAGCGAGAAATGAGAAAAAAAGGAAAAATAGCAACAAAGATACATGATAAAAGTAGAAAAGGCACCTTGACCGGTAACCAGACCCTGAAAAATTTAAATGATCGGGCGCGACCCTCAGAAAGTCTCGGTGTCACCCCGAGACAACAAAAGAGTAAAAGGGCACACCATTAAAGTGTGGAAGCGCCCCCGAATCCTTGTAAAAGAGCACGAGACTCGCTCCTGTGCAAAGTGTACGCATTAGTTGGGAATAGGATAAATTAGAATGGTGGAAAATGGGAAAAAGGGCCTAGGCTACGGTCAGTCATGTAAAAAAGGGAAAAGGGGATGACCACCCAAAAAGGATTTAGGGCTTTGTATATAAAGTTGAAAAGTGAATGAGAAGCTCATTCTTGGGTGTGTGGCAAAAAGAGCCTTCTTCTTCCTCTCTTCTTCTCTCCTTCTTGCTTGTGTGTGCTCTTGAGAGAGGGAGTGTGAGAGTGTGAGGGAGTGAGTGTGTGTGGGAGTGAGGGATCAAGAGGGTGAAGCTCTTCACCATCTCCTCTCCTCTTCTTCTCTTCTCTACTCTTCTCTTCTCTTGCGCGCGTGGCTATGGAGGATGGAGCTTGGAGATGGAGGAGGCTTGAGGATGCTTGAGGTGGCATCAAGAATCATGGAGCTACCGGAGTGCAAGAGAGAGAAGGGTACTCGATCAAGTATCAAGGTAAGCTCACTACACTCATAGGATCGACGGCGCATCGGCTAGGTGAGAGATAGCCATTAGAGCTCGCTTGGAACACTTGAAACAATAAGCGGTCCATGGGTATTGGCGGTTGAGCGAACACTCCCACAACAGTATGGAACTGTGTGATGCAGTCTCTCATGAGAGATATGGGAGCAGAGTTTTCTGAGGATGGTGTGGTTCAATCCTTTGGCAATGATGAAGAAGCTCTGAAAGCAGCTTATGAAGGTGCTGCTGTGATTGAAATGTCCCACATTGGCAGGCTAAGAGTAAGTGGGGACGATCAGATTCGATTTTTGCATAATCAAAGTACTGCAGATTTTCAAACCTTGAAGGAGGGCCCTAAAAAGATAGCTCCTCCAAGAAGCTCTTTGTGTGTTGATGAAAAGATTAGTGATCTTCTAGGGGATGGTGAAGATAACAAGAAAAATCGGGTTCAAAGAGGTCGCAGGTTCATTGATGGCCGCCTATCCAATTCCAGGGCAGAAGAAAGGTACATGTTTCGGAAGGACAAGGATGGTAGAATGTGAAGTATCAAGAATATGCGACAGACAGAGAGGCAAGGAGGGAGAAGATTCAAGAAGAGGAAGAGAGATCCTATACTCTTTTGTGATGGCGAGTGCCAAAGCCACTTGGAATGGGGCCATCCTCGCCTCCACAGACAAGTACAAAACAGTGGAAGGGAATGTGTATTTTCCCCCAGAGTCTGTCCACATGCAGTACATGAAGGCTAGCTCAACCCACACCAACTGCGACTGAAAGGGCCAGGCCTCTTACTACACCATCGAGGTCGACGGCAAGCAGAATAAGGATGCCGCCTGGTTCTACCCTTCTCCGAAGCCCGCTGCCGCCAACATCAAGGACCATGTTGCCTTTTGGAAAGCGGTTACTGTTGAGAAGAGTTGAAGGATTTAAGATCAGAGAAGAGGCTATAAGAGAGAGAGAGACAGAGAGAGAAAGGTGAAGGAGTAGCAGAAGAGCAGAACAAAGGAAGAAAGAGAACAAAGAGAAAATGAGGAAGACGTAGAGTGAAACAGCAAAAAAGGAGGGAAGACAATTAAAAAAAGAAAAAAACAAAACAGGTTATATAGCAAGATGCGTTAACTTAACGCATGGAATAAAAAGTCTTAAAGGCTTAAAAGTTTCCTAAGCTTTAATATCTTAAACGTTAAGAAGAATAAATTGCCTTAAATTTGAAAGGCATAAAAAGCCTAAGGCTTTTTGGGAAAAGCAAACACTTCTTCAACGTAAGAGAGGATGAAAAAACTATAAAAGGAGAGGAGAGTGGAGAGTTAGAGGCCCCCTTCCCTTGTATCTACTTGTCATCTTGTGAGATATGTGAGAGGAGGGTCACATGCGAGCGATCTTTGGACGTGCTATTGTAGAAAATGAAGAAGTTAAACTTTGTTATGCCAAGCTTCAGATCGAGGCTATCAAGGTATGAGAATAAAATTTATTTGGTTGTTGTCAAAATTTTGGATATTTTCTTTGTGAGTTGTCTTGTGTGGTTGTGAGTTTCGTCGAATATTTAAATTTTCATAGTTGAGTTGTGCATTCGACAAGGTCAAATACTTTAATTGGCACTCCTTTACATCTTGTTATCGGGTTGTGAGAGAGGCTAGTTTTCATTCACCGCTCGCGTAACACCGCTATTATGTGGACTCAGTTGAAAGATATTGTATGTGGATGATACCTTCTGCCAGCCTACCAGACCTTGAAGATGAACGAATTCTTCAAGCTCAAGCAGCTGGAATTAACCCTAGAAGCTTATACTCAGTTTGTAATCCTACTAAAATATGTGCCACCTATGGATATTGCACAGCAAGTATCCAAGTTTTGCCATAGCCTGAACACTCCTCTCAACCACCGTCTTGAAGCAATGCATCCAACGGACTTGCAAGACGCATTACTCCAAGTGAATCCAATCGTCCAAGAACTTAAATGGGGCAATTTTAGCAAAGATAATGATGGAGATCAGGATAAGAGATACCATATGTGTGGAGAGATAGGGCACATCCATAGGAGATGTCCCTACCGTCAATGCTTCCATTGTAATGAGCTAGGACACATCCAAGTAGACTGCCCTGATCTAAGTCCAGAAGACATTGAGCCTCCAAGAAAACAAAGCTACACAGGTGCAGTCTATGGATATATAGACGGATCAGATGAAGATGAAGATCTAGAACCCACTAAACCTTATTAGGAGGACTAAAATTCTTAGAAGCTTAATCGACATGTAACACAATTGAGAGTAGATCCTACTCTTATACCTATGGTTCATTCGAATAATATGAGTGCACTACTTGAAACATTAAGAGTAGTGCAGTGAATGCATGGTGGGTCTTAACCCACAAGTTGTAAGCCCCATTAGTGTTTGTCTCCCCTAGGTCTTCTCGAGATGAGGACATCTCCATTCCTCTAAGGGGGAGAGGATATAATATCTCTCCCCCCCCTCCCGTAACCCCCGTGCCTCCCCCCCCAATGAGAAACCCCCCCTAAAAAAATTTTCAAATTTTTTTATTTTTATTTTACTCACAAGGGGGAGGGGTGGTGGCCATACCGCCCTCCTCTTCCCCCCCTTTAAAAGGGGGGCCTTCCCCTCCCTCCTAAAGGTAGCCCCCTCCCTCGTCACCTGCCTCGTCACACCCCCCCTCCATCTACGGCAATAGTAGCGCCCCCTATGGCTATCGTCAGAACCCCCCCCTTTGTGACACACACACACACACACACACACACACACACACACACATAGGGGAGAAAAGAGGGAGAGAGAGGAGGAGAAGAAGAGAAGAAGAGGAAGAGGGAGAGAGAGAAGGAGAAGAAGAGAAGAATAAGAAGAGGGAGAGAGAGAAGGAGAAGAAGAGAAGAAGAAGAAGAAGAGAAGAGAGAGAAGGAGAAGAAGAGGAAGGGAGAGAGAGAAGAGAGAAGAAAAAGGAGAAGAACAAGAAGAAGAGGAGAGAGAGAGAGAGAGAGAGAGAGAAAGGAGCCCTGTGCCGGCATATAGTGCAAGAAGGAAGGCCAGGGAGCCTTATGGTGTAGTGCACAACAGGAACAGATTGTGCGTTGTGCATTGAGAGGCCCATCCCGTGCATGCAACACTCTGTTCACATATATCACCTCTCATTTGATTTGAAGGGAAAATTTGGTCACTCACCCCACCCTCTGTCTCACTCTTTGATAGATACAGAGGGCAGTACATACTCACGTCCCCATCCTGTTAGGATGAAAGCTCACATCACTCAAGGGGTTGGTGATGAAGATCATGTCGCCTGTTGTTGTCATCAGGATCTTGAAGACGATGCGTACCCAGGGGGCAACCAACAAGTCTCGTACTTCAATGATTTGTCAGAAAGATCGTCTGTTAAGAAGGACAGACGGACTGATATTGCAGAGATAGTGCGCCAAGGGAGGTGGCTTCAAATTACTGGCTGAAAAGGTGCGACTGGTGAGTCAACTATCTTGAACTGCGGGGCATTACTACATTTTCCACAGTCAGCTTCCCACCCAAGGGTGTTGCCACCTTTTCTTGAAATGAGGCCTGTTATGACAGGGAATTTCTTCCTTTTCTCCCATAACAGTTTTGTTTGTTTTGTTTTTTTCTCTCTTTTTTTTGGTTTTTTTTTCCTTTGTTTTTTTCTTGTTAATAAAGAGAATGGTAGAAATACCATGGGTCATGACCAACCTCGCCACCGTTGTTGGATCAGACAAGAAGAGAACAAGGTCGGGTTGAGAGGTATCTGTGAGGGGCTAACGGAACGAGACCGCCCCATGAGGAGAATCATAAGGGCTATCAGAAGCACGAAGAGAAGGACAGTGCGACGCCCAAAAGGGGGACGGTAGGGCAAGTATGATTGTCAAGATCCCCAAGGAGGAAAGTACTTCTTCAGACGATAGCCATTGATCTGGAAAGGATCATCAGAGGCATCAACGGTCTGCACCAACAGAGCCATTAGGATTGACAGCAAGTACCTTGTATGGGCCCATCTACTATTATTGAAGCTTGCCAGGAAACTTGCCAAGTCTCGAATCATAGGCTAGGACAAGATCACCTTCTTTGAACTCCTTGTGCTTGATGAAACTATCATGATAGGCCTTGCGTCGCGCTTGAGTGGTTTCCATGCACTGTAGGGCCATCTACCGTATCTCATCCAAGCATTCCAAGTGTAGGAGGCGGCGTTGCAGTGACTCATCATCTCCCAAGCGTTCTTTAACTGCCACTCGCAAAGAGGGCAATTTCAATTCAATAGGGAAGACGGCTTCTGTACCATACACTACCTGGAAAGGGATCTGTCCTGTAGCTGCCTTATGGGAGGTTTTGTATGCCCAGAGGGCCTCTGTAAGTCAATCGTCCTAGTCGCGACGATGTGCGGCAATCGTTCTTGTCAAGATCGAGCAAAGGATGCGATTGGTGACTTCAACTTGGCCATTGACTCTAGGGTAGTAAGGAGTGGACTTGAGATGGCGGATCTTATATAGCTCCGTCAGCTCCTCCATGATTTTTTTAAGGAAATAAGTACCTCTGTCACTTACCAACTCGAGGGGACTGCCAAAACGGGTGATAATATTCTCGTACATGAACAGGGCTATGCTATTACCATCTTCCCGCTTCAGAGCTTTAGCTTCAAACCACTTTGTGACATAATCCATACATACTAAGATGTATCTGTTCTGCTTCCGTCTAGTGGGTGGATCAATGGGACCCACAAAATCAATTCCCCACTTCTCGAATGGCTTTAGGGGAAGAATAGGTTGCAGTGGCATGACACTTGTTTTGGTGGGTTTCCCCATTTGCTAACAAGCATCACATCTCTTACAGTAGTCATGTGCATCCTTGTGGAGGGTCGGCCACTAGTATCCTACTAATAGATCCTTCCTGGCTGTCGCTTTTCCTGCAAAGTGTCCACCACATGGTTCATCATGGCATGCTTTCAATACTTTTCCGATTTCATCCCCTGCAACACATCTTCACAACACTACATCTTTGCCTCTCTTGTACAGTGCACTGCCTAGCAAGGTGTAGGGGGTTGATTCTAATAGAAGCTTCTTCTTCTCACGGCTTGAGATGCCAGGAGGATATTGTTGAGCTGCCAGGAGGTTGGCTATGTCTCCATACTAGGGAGTAACTATTTCAACTAGAAACAAGGAAGCATTAGGAAGGCCTGGATCATCTTATTCCTCTTTGACAGTTTGAGGGATCTGTGATAGATGATCGGCTAGGACATGGGAATGGCGAGGCTTAGTGACCACTTCAAAATCGAACTCCTGGAATAGGAGCAACCATCTCATCAGTCGTCCTTTAACATCTGCTTTGTTCATTAGGAAGGATAGGGCTTCATGATCCACGTAGAACTTGAAATTGTTGACAGTAGATAGTGTTGAAACTTCTCCAGTGCAAACACCATTACCAAGCACTCAAGATCTGTCATTGTATAGTTCCGTTCCCTATTAGTGACCTTTCGGCTTGCATAATATATTGGTTGATCTAATTTAGAGGGGCCCTTTTGACATAGAACATCACCTAGCCCTTCAGCTGATGCATCTGTGTGCACATGAAGCTCCTTCATCCAATCAGGAGGAGGCTACAAGATAGGTGCTTGGATAAGGCACTGTTTTAGGGTCTTAAAGGCTTCTTCATAGTCATCAGTCTAAAGGAAATCCACATCTTTCCTTAGGAGCTTGTGTAGAGGGGCTGCCTTGGTTGCAAAATGTGCAATAAATCTTCTATAGTAGCCCACATGGCCAAGAAATCCTCTCAATTGCTTGAGGTTTATTGGTGATGTCAAGGCGGCAATCTTCTCAATCTTCACCGGTTTGTTGCAATCCCTTGTGTAGAGACAATATGGCCCAAAAGACCTCCTGATGAGATGCCAAAGACACATTTGTTGGGGTTGAGAGAAATTCCATACTCTCGGCATCTATCAAGACATTGCTCTAGGTGTCCCCAGTACTCACGGATCAAACTATAGACACAAAAGTCATCAAGATACACCTCAATGAAATCATGCAAATGATTCTGGAAGACAGCCATCATTACTTGTTGGAAGGTGGCAGGAGCATTACATAGCCCAAACATCATCAGTCTATAGGCATAGGTCCCCCATTCTATGGTGAAGGTTGTTTTGGATTGGTCCTCTTTTGCGATTTGGACTTAGTTATATTCGCTGAATCCATCCAAGAGGGAATACAGCTCATGACCTGCCATTGTGTCCAACAGTTGGTCTGTAAAAGGGATAGGGAAATGATCCTTCTTCGTCTTCGAATTGAGCTTTCGAAAGTACACATATTCGAAGTTTCCCATTCTTCTTGGCTACTACCACAATGGGCGAAACCCATTCACCATTAGCCACGGGATAAGAGAAGAGACGAGAAGAGAAGAGAAGAGAGGAGAGGAGAGGAGAGGAGAGGAGAGGAGAGGAGAGCTTCTCCACCATGGTCCCTCACCCTCACACACTCATTCCCTCAAGCACAAGCTCAAGCAAGTAAGAATAAGAAGAAGAAGAGAAGAAGAGAGCTAGTTTTGGCCACACAAGAATAATCCTCTTCATTCATTTTTTCCCCCTTTATACATCCATTTTTACATTACTGGGTATTTGGGACTAAGCCCTCTTTCCTTATTCCTTTCTATTTTCATGGTTTCTTCACCCATGCCCATCTACATTTATAAATTACACAGAAGGGAGCCTATCACTCTTTTACAAAATGAATTACAATGCGGCCAGTGCTTTCCTTGCTAGAATATTCGATACACTTGTTATTGTGTGCTTCCTTTTACATTGAAGCTTTTCTTGCATTATTATGAGCTTGCCTTTCTCTTTCATTTTTTTATTGAAGTTTCAATAATTTAGCCTTCACTAGAGCAGAATAATTAGGATTCATATGCCTTTGTCTTTGCCTTACATGTTTGGCATCGGGCTCTCGGTCAATGTGATGTTGGCATACTGTGGGATCAATCCCCTTTAGGTCTTTATATGACCTAGCAAACACGTCTAAGTTCTCCTTTAGTAGATCTCGCAGGACCACTAGTTCCTCTTCTTCTGGAAGATTGAGGCTCACTTTCAGGTGACGTTCAGTACCGTCAGTATCCAAGAACATTACTTTTCTTTCACCTTCCACTTCACGAATAGATGTCCCATGGATTGCTTCTGGATAGAGGTCTAACTCTTTCAAGGGAGTAGTGTCATCGTCTGATGTTCCACTAGAACCAGTATCCTCCTTCTGAATAGATGACTCATTATTCTGTTGAGGTTGTTGGAAGGGTATCAGAGCTTTGTTTGCTTCTGTGTGAGTGGTGATTTCTTTTGGACTTGGGGATTCATCTTCAGAGGATGCATCTAGGAATGTCACATAGCACAAACCTTCTAGAAGCCGAGGCTTTGATATCTTTGGCTTCTGTTGGCAGGGGGCATCATCATCATTTTTTCTCTGGACTGAATGGTCAGGGCGACAGGAGCCACTAGTGAACTTAATTTTTATGCCTTTAATCCATTGCTTATGCAGATTCTGCATACTTTGTGGTCCATTGGTCAACCCAAATTGAACCATGGTCATTCCATCCAACACCCTGACTATTTTGATGTGCATATGGTGTTCAGAGGTTGTTTTGGTCAGAGTTGAGAAGCTGCCACCTCTTAGATGGTAAGGATGTTGATCTACTAATAGCTAAAATGCTTGTTTCAGAAGCACTGGGTTGTTCTAAATCAAAATAACTTCGTGGATCCTGAAATCAAAGTGGAACAACACAGGAGCATGAGATCCTCCTCAGAAGTTATTTCTCCTTCTTTAGCTTTTATAAGAGCATATACAACTGTGGTAGTATCACACAATTCATTATCCTTTGTGCTATATCTTGAAGCGGCAAAGTGCCCTAACAAAAATATGCTTTGGAATAGAACTTCGTGCTCACGCACTCTTAATTTGAGATCAAATGCAATGTCGAATCCATAATATGCAACCAATCAAATGATGTTCACACAAAAATTACAAATGCATTGAGGAGAAAGTGCCCAGCCCTAATGATGCTAACTAATGTGTTCAAATTCTGGGTGGAAAACTCTGCCCTTAGATTTGCAGTGGTGGACGCGTAGCGTCACAACATTCACCCCCTCCAAACCTACACATCCTCCAGATGGGCCACGGCTACCCATCCTCATCACCGCCAAGCTCGACGGTCAATGAAATCTCTTCATCTTCTGTAAAAGCATCTGCAATGTCCACATCTTCATCTTCATCATCTCTTGGCCCAAGTCCATTTTAAATCACATAATTCAACTCCTCGACTTCATAGGTTGCATAATCTCTTCTTTTGAATAATTTGAATCTCTTTCTTACAATCAGAATCTGTTGAAACCTTGTGGATAGCACTATACTAGTCGTAGACTGCTGTCATAAACCAATACCCAATTTCCTTCCTTAATCTCTTTAGGCCTCAATCTGTGTCTGCTATCAAAGTGATCTTTGTTGTGAATCCTGGCCTCTTTGAGCTTTCAAATTTCTCTCTCAATTTCTTTAGGTCTTCTCTCCAACTGACAAATACAAAGAGCCAAAAGATCTTCTCTAGTCATCTCTTCTTGCTGCCATGGTAAAGCACTCCAAGTAAGTGTGCAAGTCTCTGTAGGCATGACTGGCTTCTGCCCATACATCAACTCAGCTGGCATATAACCTATAGTCACATTGTGAGTAGTGCGATCATCCCATAAGGAATAAGGCAACAACCTAGGCCACTCCTTGATCCATCCACCGCATGCTTTGGCTAAGCCTTTCACAATCGGCGGATGGCCTCTTTCGCTCTTCCCATTTCCTTCTAGATTATATGGCAAAGTCAAAGCAAGTTTAATGCCAAGGAGAGAGAAAAACTCCCTAGCCTCATCAACATCCAACTCACCTCTATCTACGGTAACTTTTCCAATACATACATACTTGCAAATAACATCTTCCAATAGAAACTTACAAACCAATGAAGTAGACTTCATCCATAATGCTCTTCCTTCTACTTGATTTGTGAGATCTTCTCATGCCAAAACAATGTAGCACATCTGCCATAAACCAACAGCCATAGTGATCAAATCAAGAATCCACTTGTAATGAATACATAGTGGGTAGGTAGGATGAAGATCATCTCTATGCTTCACTGAAGAGAACAACTGGCAATCAGGGCAACTCTCAATAAACTGTGAGATATCTCTGTACATGTCTCTCCACCAATAGCACTCTTTGATCTTCTCATAGGTTGCCCAAACAGCTTGATGCCCAACCCAAAGACTTTCATGGAATTCTTTCATGATCCGCACCTGTGAAGCTCTATCACAGACAACTCTCAATGCTTATCCTCCTTGCATTCGTGGATGTTTCCAAAGTAGCCCACTTCGCAAGAAGAAACCATAAGCTTTTCTTCTAATCTTCTCGAAGTTTGCATCAATCCATCCATCTTGTCTAGACATGGTACTCAAATAACGTCCAATTTGTAAATACTCTCATGTATACAAAGACTCATCAAAGATTTCCAAAGTAAACACATAACAAATATGATCAGCATGCATGGCTGAAAGATCAGCCCCATCATCTGCATCATCAATGCAAGAAAAACCCAATACCATCATATGTCGCTCATGAAAGCATATCAGTTACTCGGTTGTCTTTACCTACTATGTGCTTGAACTCAGGATTCATGCATTTTATGTACCCAATCCACCTAAGCATGGCAATATATGGAGTAGAACAACTTGTAAACATACCTAAAAGAGGCAAACAATCAGTCTTGACCACCATAGCAGCACCAATGAAGTACTCTCTGTCATTCTTGAGAGACATGACAACTCCCAAGAGCTCTCTCTTAATCTGAGAATACCTATGTTGCCGCTTGTTTAGGACTTTTGCCCCAAACGGAATAGCATATCTATTCCCATCTACATCATCTTGGCCAACAACCTATCCAATGCCAATAAGACTAGTATCAATAGTAAGAACAATAGGTCTCTCACACTCATAATCTGCCTTTTGAAGAGTTGGAGCAACTCTCAATAATTTCTTCAGTTTCTACATAGCTTTAGTACGTTTTATCTCCCAAGAAAAACATTGCCCCTTCCTAAAGAGCTGGTAGAGATCATCTACAATATGAGCAAAATGAGGAATCCAAATAAGATAAAACCATACTGAAATGAATCCTAGAAAATGGATGGCTACCAATATCCAGCTCTTAAAGCTTTTTGTGCAGTCAAACACCCATCAAAGTGCGCTCCACAAGCAAAGTCATGGCACTCTTCCAAGATAAACGGAACCTCATCAGGCATAACACATTAGTGGTAAACATCATCAATCCCCTACCGATATAGTGTTCCTATAATCAAGACAAATTTCAAAGTCTACTATCTAATTTTCCTATTCTCTCTGATTTTGGTAAAGTGGCTCCAGTCTCTCCTATGGATAAATAGTGCATTAAAGCAGCATACCAGGATGGAATGGAAGTCGTATCAATTTTAAATAGCCCCTCAATATCACTAACTTCAACCAAGATTTTCTTTGGTTCCCCAAAATCCACAAGACATTTAACGATGCCTTGGAACTTTGGTGGCTTACTCCTAATTTCATAATCAAACTCTTGTAAAGTAATAAGCCATTTTGCTAGGTGATCAGGCGGCTGTAACTTGTTTAGCAACAATCTAAGTCCTTCCACCTTCGTATAAAATATTACCTTTTCATAGAGAATATAATACCTAAACTTTTTGGTCACAAACATCATCCCAAGGCACAATTTCTCCATGTAGGTGTAATTAAGTTTAGATATCCCCAATTTACAACTAGCAAATGCTATTGGATTATACCATTTCTCCTCCTAGATTTGGGCTAAAAAAGAGCTAATGCTATGCATTATGGCTAATGAAAATATATAAAAAACCTCACCCCTTTTGGGTGCTTTCAGGACTAGTGCTTTTTCCAATTCCTGCTTCACATCCTTGAAGGATACTTGACAAGGATCACTCCAAACAAACAGACATTTAAAAGATTATAGATTCGTCAATGGCAATGTTCTTTCTACCATTGCATTAATAAATCGTCGGATAGAAAGTTATGCACTTCTTCAAGAGTACGTGGTGGACTCATAGCGACAATAACCTTTATCTTTTTAGGATCGGTCGCAATACCAGTTGAACTAACCACATGACCCAATAACAGTCCATAGGGCACTCCAAAGATGCACTTTCTTGGGTTAAGAGCAATGCAAAACTACCCGCAACGCTCAAAACACTTCCTTAAAATAATCATCATTCTTTCACTTATGGTGGCTGCACCTAGGTCATCAATAAAGATTTTCAGCTCCTTAGGGGAAATATAATATTTAACTATGTGTTTATTAAGCTCCCTAAAATCTATGCAAAGTCATATTTTATTATTCTTCTTTTTCTTGATAACCACTCGTGAACACCACTTGTGTTGTACAAGAAATATCAATCCAACCTTACGGAATTTGTGTAACTCCTCAAATATTCTTCCCTCAATTCAAAAGGCATACACCTCACTTTCTGTCACACAAGACAGCTACCTTCCTTCAAAGGAATAGTATGCCCATCCAAACTAGGAGGAATATCCCTCAGCTCATCATAACTCCAAGCAAAGATGTTTCGGAATTCTTGGATTAGGGACACATAGTCCCTCCTCTCTTCTAGACTGAGCATAGCCCCTAGTTTAATAAGTCGTGGATCATTTAATGCTCCAAGATCTAGCTCAATCACATCCGCGTCTCTTATTCTATCTTAAGCTTCAATCTGCTCATTTAGAGTCACGTAGTATATATCCTCTGTAGTGGGCCCCTCTTTTGATTCATCGCTTGATGAAGTCTCACTACCAGATGGTTCCTCTATTGCATCTAATTCTAACGAGGATAAAGCCTTCCTAACAATACTTGATAGCTTGGTCATCTTGCAAACCGAATAATCCTAAAGTCTACAGTGCATTCCACACTCACAATTGCATGCAAGCTATCAAGTAATAATAATGATAGGCATCTAAGTTTAGAATAGTCTAAACACACAACGTGAGTTGGGTTTGTACATTAGTGTTTGCATACAATACTATGTATCTGACATGTTTACAACAACCACTAGCTTGGTTATATTTGACCGGGCTAACTATGGACAAGGGGGCCTATCCTCTGGATTACGTCTAAGCTTCAATCTTCTTATAGGAGGGTCTAGGTCATTATGGTTTATGTCAAAGATTTTGTTAAATGGCATAGTCATTAGCCATTTGAAGAATTGTGGAGGCATCCTTTCTAATTTCTAATCCCAGCCTTTCCATCAATTTTGAACTCATGATGTTGATGGAGGATCCCATGTCTACAATAGCATGATCAACTAATATTCAATCAACATACGCTACTACCCTTGGGCAATGCTTTTCAGCATGCTCAAACCAATCCTCTCCAACAAAAGCTATTGCCAAGGGCTCAACGATATACCCAATGCAAAGAATCTTTTTAAATTCATTACACAGTCCTAGAGATAACTTGATCAATTGCAAGAGATTCACATCAGGCTTTAAGTCACAAAGAGAACTTGCTGAGAGCGGAGTTTTGATGCCGAGAAGTGCTTAAAAATAGCTAAAAATTACGAATATCAAGGGAAAAATATTCAAAGTCGAAGGCGGCAGCTCCAACTAGGACGATTTTAAGCGTCAAGTGCTTTAAAGGCGCCCGAGCGACACTTGTTGATTTTTGATAATTTTTCAGACTACCGTGCGGGTCGTCAGGAGTTACCGACCAATGCGGGATGTCAAGCCGGACGCACAGAAATTTACAGCACTCGATTTGGACACCGGATGGGGGAATGGCCAACAAATGGGCAAGATGCGAAGGGGTGGACATTAGAGGGGCCAAGTGGGCATGACCTTTGGGAGCCCCAAAACTTAATGTAGCATGAAATTTTTCATGCAAAAAGAAGATGCAAGCGTGGAGAGAGAGGGCACCAGCGATGCGCCGAAATTTGCGCCCCCTTCTTGATGATCCATCATGCAGCCTGCACACAATCCTCTCAAGTGATCATGGGGCTTGATTCCCTCCTGTATGCTGATCTTGTGTGAAAGAAGACAATGAAGAATGATGGAGGAAAGCTTGTCCGGATGAGACTGGATTGCTTCCAGATGGATTAAGACATGAACAGTGCTATTCTTGAAGATGCTGAGCATTAAATGCATGCTAGAAATCAGTCCTGTAATCAAGATTAAGAAACCGAGACCTGAAAATAAGCGGTAATGCTATTTTTATAAAGAAAAATGATCTTTTTATGATATTTGCTTTATGAAACCTTGTTCATATGGGATGAAAGTTCATTATAATATTGTTTGCCATGAGTTTCAACTGTTTGCAACCTGAAAATCAGAAAATATAAGGCTACATGGCCGGAATTAGTGTCAAAATACATGAAAAACACGCGTTTTAAGGGTAAAATTGGGAGTTTTGCTATATAAATGAGAAATATGATATGTCACACCAACTAAATCTGAGTTTTTGCTATCAATGAACATAAGGGCCACAACCCACAATCGACTTTCATTTTCAATCATTATTTATTAAAGAAAAATAGGAAACATTGCCTAAAAATGGAAAAAAGGGGTTTAAAATTAGGAAAAAATAGAAAACGGGCTGAGGAAAATTAGGAAAAATTATATCTATGTTTATGCAATGTATAACGATGCCAAAGCATGAGGTTGGCCTCAGTTTGTCCCCGTTTCTATGTTTTGTGCGTATTTATTGTTCTTTTAAAAGGGAAAAATGCATAAAAACCCTATCTAACCGATCAATGATGTAAAATGCTAAGAGTTAGATGAGAAGGGGCTGAAACACTGAAAGATAAAGAAAAGATTTGATTTATGCATTGCACTTGGCATATAGGAAATGGTTTAAATAAAGAGGATGGTAGCATGAGCATATGGCTCGGTGCCTCCTTTCAAAGCAGCACGCGCTAGTAAAATTCATGGAAAGAATGCTTTATGCACTATGCACGATGCTGATCTTTCTTTTGTCTGAGCACATAGTCATACACGATTCACATTAAGCATAATAATTAAAAGGTATCAGAAAAACCTCCTGGATGTATGGCACCTGTCTTCCTTAGGTTGTGACCAATGATGAGCGTGAGAGGATGTCCTAAGCTGTAGGTTAGCCGTTGGGTCCTAAGGGGAAAGTGTAGTGAGGAATGGTACATCCTGGAACGTAAAATATTGGTACCTTAAGAGGAGTTTGTGCTTGTTTGTGTTATATGTTTAGCAGCGCATCAAAGGGCCAATCCCTGCGATGTAGGAGAGCTGCAGTGGGCTCTGACTATTAGTCGGTGGAGTGTCTCCTATGTGTGTGTGATGAGGCGTTATGCCCATGTACTTTGGGTTCTCCCTTTGAGGAGTTTTAGGGAAACGTTGGACTATAACTTCTAAACGCAGGAATTAAGCTTTAGGGCAGTTTGTCCTTTAGCATTAGATTGACGCTCCTGGTCCACGAGGCCGTGAGGGTGTTTGTGTGTCATGAGCATGAGGTCCAGCTAGTGCCATAGCCAGTGCCGGCCCTTTTCAAGTCCCATCAGTGGTGCGTCTGCCGGGAGCCGCCTATAAGTGGTGGTTTTCGAATCTAGGGTTTCTAAGGACCAAAAGGAAGTTGGTTTATGTCCTCTGACAAGGACCGTCAAGCCGAAATCCAAAAAGCAGAACGTGCTGAGAGGGCTAGACGGCGGTTAGAGATTGTAAGTCATTATTCTCCTCAAAGGAGTAGCCCAGGGCATATAATAGGCAGTGGTCTTAGTCACCCAACTGCTCCATATAGTCTGTTAGGTGTAGGAGGAAGTGGAAGTTCTTCCTCTTTTCCACCAAGTCTACCCACTTCAAGTGGGGGGGTAAATACACCCGTTCAAGCTCCTATTGTTAATCCGATTGTCACCATGGCACAACCCATCGCAATTCCTGCAGGGACGCCAGATTTACCAGCCTTAGGAGTTCCCTTGCCCATTTTTAATGGGTTAGCAAAAGAGGATGCAGAATTTCACATTTGTGAGTTTCAAAGATTGATGTTCAATTATCGCATCCAAGACGAGGGACATCTCATGATGTTCCTTAATATGACGTTAAAAGGAAGGGCTATGGTATGGTATCACATCATAGAGTCTGGAACCATAACCACAATTGATCAATTTTATGCAGCTTTCCGAGGAGAGTATGCCCCTGAAAGAGGTGGTCAATATTGGTTGCGGGTCTTGAATGTAACGCGCCAAGACCCTCATGAGAATGTGAAAGCTTATGCCAAGAAGCTAAAGGAAGTATTCCGTAAGTTACAAACTTACATTCCCATTCCGTCGGCTGCCCAATTGCAATACTTTTTGCATGGGTTGGATTTTAATATCCAAGTACAATTGAGCAGTGAGGCCTTGGCAGATATAGACACCGCTATTACGCGGGCAGAGGGAGTAGAAGTACGATTACAAACGGCCTACTCCTCTCGAATGAATGTTAATGGGGGTTTAGTACGTGGAGGCAATCCATCATTGACGAATGGAAGTCAAGGGATGTCTGTGACTAACCCTAATGGGAGGGGGAGCGTGGTTCAGAATGTACCTTTACTGCCAGCTCCTCCCAGTGTGACTATGCCTATGGCAAGTCAGTTGGCTCCACCAAACGTTGAAGGCCACGTTTCAAATTCTTCTGTTGTTCCTGTGGGTCAATAGCCAATGCCAAATCAGATTGTTAGGCTAATGGAACGACGGGTCGACGATCGAGGCTATGAGTCGAGTGCATCTAATGTCCTTGGCGAAGTTGAGGATATGATGAAGCATTATACCAATATGATTTCCGAACAATATCGACAAATAGCTGTCGACGTTAATTTCTTGAAGAAGCAACAAAATCTGATAGGGAGTTGACGCCCTGAAGAGGGTGGACCCTCAAGATTTAGTTGTAAGGGGTGTGGTGGGCAGCACTTCCTCAGAAACTGTCCAAATGTGAAATTTGACATTTGTGGGAAGTCGGGCCATTTAGCTGCTACCTGTTGGAGTAAGATTAGTTCCCTCCAACAAGGGAGTAAGCAGCTAGGCCCTGTGAATCATAGAGCACAAGGAAATAACTTGCAGCAGAATGATGCACCAAGACAAATATTGCAGAGGGGAAAAACAACTATAGAAGAGTTGCCACAAGGCAACGGAGTCAGCCTTATTGAGGCTGTACGAGTCAATGATGCTGAACCCTCTAACTTAAGAGCCGTGACAAGAGGCCAAAAGGCTAAAGAGGTTGACAAAGATAATGCAAAATTGGTTTAGGCAAACCCTAAACAAGGGGATAAGGGGACGCAAGTCCAGAATCCTAGCATGGAAGAGGGTCCGCTAAGGCTGGTTGACAAGAAAGTTGACCCTAAGAAGGATGAGGAAGTGCCAAGAAAGAAGGCAAGAGCTAAGAAAGAAGCACCAAAACCGGTCCAAAGACCAAAAGAGAGGATGGTTTGGCGAGAAAAGAGAGCTTTGGCCACTTATCATGACTTTGATTTAGCAAGTTCTCTTTGTGAAGTTAAACCAGACGTAAACCTTCTATAGTTGATTAAATTATCTCCAGGAGTACGCAAGGAATTTAAGAAGATCCTGCGTATTGGGTATATTGTAGAACCTTTGGGCATAGCACGAGTAGGAGAAGATTGGTTTGATCATGCTGAAAAGAACTACCCTAGGGTTCCAGCTTATGTGGATGGAATATTAGTGGAACATGCCATTGTAGACACTGGATCCTTGGTCAATATCATGAGTTCAAAGTTGATGGAGAGGTTGGGTCTAGGCATCCAGAAAGATAGTTCCACCCTTCTTAGAATGGCTGATGATAGTCTAAGACAACCAGAAGGTTGCGTTACTAAGGTCCATGTTACAGTTGCAAGTGTAGAATGCTTCTTGGACTTTAGAGTGATAAGATTTGCAGGACGTCCTAGCTATCGAGTTTTGCTAGGTAGGCCTTGGATCTTACGAACAGATTGTCAAGTCGATATACCCGTCGGTCGTGTGGTTCTAGGCAGAGGTGCTAATCGAGTAATAGTCAATGCTTACCCTAAGTCTCCTCAAAGTGAGAGAGCTCCTTTATCTTCTATTGAATTAGAAACAGCAGACGATCCATCTGGTAGTGAGACATCATCCAGTGATGAATCTAAAGAGGGGTCCACTATAGAGGATATCTATCAGATAACTCTAAATGAGCCGATAGAGCCGCAAGATAGGATAAGAGATGCGGATGTGATTGAGTTAGACCTTGGCAGGCCGAATGATTCGCGGCCAATTAAATTAGGTTCCATGCTCAATTTAGCAGAAAGGGAGGACTATGTGTCCTTGATTCAAGAATTCCGCAATATCTTTGCTTGGAGTTATGATGAGCTGAGAGGCATTCCTCCCAGCCTAGTTGTTCATACTATTCCTGTAAAAGAAGGCAATTGTCCTGTGCGTCAGAAAGTAAGGTGTATGCCTTTCGAATTGAGGGACGGGTTGTTTGAGGAGTTACAGAAGTTACGAAAAGCTGGTTTAATCTTCCCTGTACAACACACAGAATGGTGTTCACCAGTGGTTATTAGGAAGAAGAAAAACAACCAGATCCGATTATGTGTAGATTTTAGAGAGCTGAATAAGCAGACGGTTAAGGATTACTACCTGTTGCCATTTATTGACCAGATTTTGGATCAATTAGCGGGTAGGGAAATATATTCGTTCATGGGTTGCTTTGCAGGATATAACCAAATGGCAATTGCAGAAGAGGAGAAGTTGAAAACAACTTTTATTACCGTCTTTGGTACTTTTGCGTACCATGTGATGGCCTTATCCAGAGTATGCATGTAACAAAGGAAGCTCAATGTATAGAGCTCATACGATGTGGATTCCGAAAATACATTTATTAGATATGCTCAATGCCCCACCCTCGTAAGGTGCCACCAATGATCCATAGTGCTCTAAGTTGTAAGGCTCCTATTATGAGGAGAATCCATGTGTGAGCTTGGATATTGATTGGGTCTTGACTTGTATGTCAGATGAGGTCTATTTGACCTAATAGCAAAAGGTGATCTTTGTGGATCTAGCCATTAGGTTAGATAGAGTAGTTATGTTGGTAGCAACTTGAGGCACAATGCATCAAGTTGTGAAGTATAAGAGTTATCAATGTCGCCAGCCCGATAGAAAAGAAAATATTCTCTAAAATATTCCCTGTTTGACAAGGGAATATTCATAATATAGTCGAGTAGTCTAATAAGGGAAGCTTTATAATATAGTCGAGTAGTTTGATTAGACCACCTTCTCGAGCTATAAAAGGAAGATTATCTAAAGCCATTATCAATCTATCTTTCAGCTTATTAGAGTTTTTCTAGCTATCCTTAAGCTCTTAGCATATCATATGTCTAGATCACTATCTAAGCTTCACTAGAAGTGCATGAGTGGATAGAGCTATCTTTATATCATCTATTGTATCAAGTACTATTGTTGGTGCATTAATAAGTAGTAGTGTTGTTGTATTGACAATTCAAACATTGAGGATTCATCCACCAACCTTTAGCAAAAACATAATATTAGTGAGTTTGAGAATCTTCCAATTCCCATATTTTGAATACTAAAAAAGTGGCACCCGAATAACATGCCCATAAGTTTTCCATAACTATATGATATGACCTATCATTGGAAAGCGCTTGAAAAATGGAATCTATTGAGCTATAGTGTGCTTGATTTGGAGTTATAGTGTTCAAGTTATGAAAAATCCAAAGATTTGACCATGTGTCCCAAACTTATGGGAAATTCCCATATTCCCCAGTATGGTGTTCAAAGACAAGTTAGATGATATATCCTTGTGAAAGTTTAAAATTTTAACTATCATTGATTCTTATTATGATCTTTTGTGATGTAATGGAAGCTACCAATGGTGCTAGAATAACTTTGCAAACAAGGTTTAGCCTTATTGATGAGAAATTCAAGAAGTAAAAAGCAGATTGCCATTTTCATCGGAATCAACATCAATGTCTTCTTGTACAGAAGGATGTTGGATTTCTTGTATATCTTTAATATATGGATAGTTATTCTTCAGATACAATACAAGAGAAGAAGATATATGATATTGCAAGCAAAGATAAAGAGGTTGAAGAGAAGGCGGAAATGTTTTATGAGGATATTGAGAACTAGTTAGTGTAGGGATTTGATGTCGCTTCGTTTAAAAGTGAGGACATTACATAAGTGGAAGAAAATGAGATAGAGTTGAGTGCATATATTAAAATAGGTCCTCTTGAATGTGTCCCAACGTTTCCCCGTTATCTCATCAACAAAAAGAGATATGTATTGCTAAATAATATTCAACACCTTTTTAATCTCTATAGAGAAGATTACTGCTTGGAAATCCTTACAGCATGGGGTTAAAATGATAATAATTTTATAGGTTATGAATAAGAATTGCTAGCAAGTCTTAATGTTGAGGGAGATAATTTCAAGACAATTTTTTAGCCTTTCATTCATGTATTAATCAGATCGTGGAATATGAAAGGGGGGGATACTTACAGAGGAAAAGTTCTTACAAATTCAGCAGAGTTGGTATTGATAACATGGGGTATAAAGAGAAATTGAAGTCTTTATGATGATAGTCTTCCTGAAGAATATGAAAACCCTAAGGTATGAAAGATAATTCTAAGATATCCATTGTGGTTTTTATTAGAGTATGTTATGCATTCTAGAATGACATCTTACACTATCGTAGTTTATTGTGCATATAGAAATTGAAGATGCGAACAACTTTCTTGGAAGAGCCAAGGGCTCAAGGCCATGGAATCTTGGAAAATGTCAAGGCCTTGGTCATTATATTGAAAACTTAAATAATCAAACGATTGTAATTTATCATAGCAAGTTGTTAAGCTCTCCAAGCTTGCCAATGATGGCTTTGAAAGCTATCTCCAAGGTGATTGGATCCCAAGTTTTCAATAGAGGTTCAGACAAGATAATTTTGGTGGAGAAGGAAGAAGTTGTAGGAGTTTTTGGCTTCATGCCTGGATACAGTGGATCTAGGGCACGATACTTTGGAGTTCTTGGCTCTTATTTGCTCTCCCATGTAGGAGATGCAAAGAATTTGAGCTCCTTCTTCTAGGCTATAGGAAACAAGAGTTTTTGAAATGTAAAGGTCTCATTGAGTGGGATGAAACAAAAGATTCCTCTAGAGGACCTAGTGAACCATTTTGAAAATCTTTGCTTTGCACAAAAGTTTAAATATCCCTCTTTTCTTCTTTGGGTAACAGTGGATATAGTCCTTGCCAAAGATGATGCATTACATAATGCAATTGTGTCTTTGAGCTTGAATTTGTGCCAAATTTGTCTATAGAACCATTGAAAGACCTTTAATAAATTTTTTGATTTGTATCTTCTACCTCCATGTCTTGTGTGTCTAAAGTGTTTTGTTCTTGCTTGATAATGTGATTTTTCCATAGCTTGGGTTGACCAGATAGATAGAGATCCATATTTCTTGATAAAATATGGAGCATAGTTGTATAAAATATGTTGCATAGTTAACTAATAAAGTCAATTAAAAAACCTTATATGAGTCAAACAATAAAGAGACATACATATGCAAACTTCTTACCATATAGTGAGTGAAGTGTTGATTACCCCAAGCTTTTGTCATTGCCTTTTCAAAAAGGTTCAATTGGTTTTCTAAGTCCTTGAGATCATCATCATTCCACTTAGTTTTATCACAATAAAAGAATACTTTGTCTAGTGTTTTCCAAACATTGGCCTTTCTATTCTGAGCTTGTCCATTATCAGCATGATCCTTAACTGCAGTATGTAGGGACTTCCATTGATTGTATCTAATAGTTGAGCCACCATTCTTAGAGTTTATCTTACCAAGTCTCCCATGAAAGCTTAGGAACCTTCTAGCCTTCACTCCACTAATAGATGACTTTTTGGGGACACAATTGCCATCCTTAGACTTTTGAAGATCTTATTCAATAACAACATTACCATCATGCAAACCAATTAGAGATAAGACTTTTTCAATCTTTATTATAGCATTTTCTCTAGCTAATAATGGCTTCAGATTCCATGCAAACCCTATATAAAGATAAACAAGCTTCTCAATTATCCTACAAAGCACATGAAGTATACAAATATGGACATTCACTAAAGGAATATCTAAGACTGGCTTAAACTGTGAATCCTTATTGTGCCTACTAGAAGGAGCTCTATTCCAATTGCTTGAGTTCAACTCTATGGCTAGGGATGCAAATCACCATAGAGCCAATTCACTGCTACAAAGAGCCTCATCAACAAGGATGGAGGCATGAGGGAGATCCAATGAGAAAGTGGGAGTATTAGCCAAGGGAGGTTTCTGAGAGAAAGTGTGCATGGAATAGAAAAAGGAAGAATGAACCAAATCAAGGTCATCATCCATAGTGTCAGCAAGAAGCGCATCAAGGCGCTTCGTGTGAGTATATAGATCTCTAAGAGACCGTGTATGGACTAAATTGGAAGGAGTCGCAATTTCGGGTGACGACGGTGAGTCATTGGATGGGATTGAGGTTTCCCCATGCAAAGAGCCACTTAGTGTAGGACACGTGGCATGGGATAAAGCAAGTGGCTCAGAATTAGATAAAGGATGATGTGTGGTAGAAAGGCGTTTTCTTGTAGAAGGAGAAGGACCACGTGGCAAACGGAAATAGGGGGACGTCCGGTAATCAATACGCGTAAGGGCAGACCCAAAAACATGTCGAGGTGTGTGTCGGGCATGTGGGTGTGCGTTGGCGTCGATTAATTGGAGTAGGCATGTGGTGTGCGTTAGCGATAGGTGCAAGTTGAGTGCCCTGGGGATTTGCAAGAGGAGCGGGGACAGGCGCAACATAAGTTCCAGGATGGAGTGTGCAACCTTCCATGTCAAATGTGATGAAGTGCCATGATAGACGACAAAGAAGAAGTTTAAGTTGAAGGTAGCAGTGCGTTTGGAAGCAACGACGCGGCTGACGGAGCACCGATGGATGTACTGAGCAATGCGTCTTCGTCAAAGATGATGGCACGAGCAAAGTAAAATCTCTTCTTTATAGGATTGTAAAGGCGATAGCCTTTAACGCCATGGGGTTCACCATATCCAATAACTATAGCTTTAAGCACATGGTCATCTAATTTCTTTCCATGCTCTGTAGGGACAAGGTTGTAAGTCGGACATCCAAAAACGCAGAAATGTGAATAGCTAGGTGGATGCTCGAACCAGAGATCAGTGTAGGGAATTGCATCAATGGAGCGATGATAAACCCAATTTTGAATGTAGGCAGCGGTAAGAACAGCCTCATCCCAGAAGGAAGAGGGAAGTCTTGCGACCCGTAACATCAAACGAGTGGCATCCATGAGTGTATGGATTTTACGCTCAGTGAGCCCATTCTATTAAGGGTTGCCCGGGACAGTAAACCGGTGATGAATGCCAAGTGATTGACGATAAGTCTGAAATTTTTTATTACGATACTCACTGCCATTATCTGTTTGAATGGATTGCAGGTGGAGGCTCAGTTGGTTTTCAGTAAAGCGGTGAAAATATTTGAAGGCCTCGAAAATCAAGAAGGATTCCTTCAACTTTAGAAAGGTAACGAATGTGAATCTAGTATAATCATCAATGAAGGTAAGAAAATAGTTGTGTTTTGAAATAGAGGTTATGGGCATTGGACCATAGAGATCAGAGTGCACTAATTGAGGTGGGCGACTTGTATGGAAATTGTTGCGACCATAAGATGGATTTGCTAGCTTGCCAAAGATGCAGCCTTCACATAAGGAAAATTTCCCATGTTGAGGAAGAGGGTAATGGACTGCCAGGTTATGTCTGTGTATATGATGCACGGTACGAGTGTTTAGATGAGCTAAGCGATAATGCCATAACAACGAAGAATCATTGTCATTGGATGAGGCGATGTTGTATGCTTCAGCGCATGTTGCAATATATAATCGACTGGCTGGTAAAGTATGTTTAATTTTGCAACAGTTTTCATGGAATTCGATGCTAGTGTCTGGGGAAGTTAAACGACTGACGGAAATTAAAATTTTGGCTAGGTTGGGTACATGATACATGTTGTCCATCTTGATAATGTGTCCATTTGACATCTCAATAACTACCTTGCCATGGCCAAGTGCAGCAGGCTGGGTCATATTGTTGCCAAAATGAACTTCAAACGGGGTACGCAGAGGGGTATAGTTTTGTAACCATGCAGAATTATGGGTAAGGTGACAAGTAGCACCAATCGAGTATCCATATATAAGAAGGAGGTTGATCTTGAGGGTCAAATGCCATATAGGCAAGAATGACTTTCTCATCATGTGAGGTCACTTGCATAAGTTTTTTAAGACTTGCAACTTGTGTAGAATGGTCAGTAAATTCATAGATCGATTTGAATCGATCCCACATATCTTTTGCATTGGTAAGAATTTTAACATTTTCTGTTTGTTTGAGAGCCAATCATTTAAGGCTGCATTAGTCTAGGCACAAATCCATCAACGATTGCCAAGTAATTCAAGTTTTTGAAGTACAATTTTAATTTATAATTTCCAAACTTGGTAATTAGTATCAATTCTTATCTAATTTTTATGTCCTCGTGGTCTGTGCAGCCTACGCCATAGTTGATGTCCGGACCAGCAGCAAGGACATATGTCATGATTGCTTCAAAGAGAGGGCTTCACCACATACTCAGTGTGATACCATGTGAAAAATCTGGCAACACAATATTTACAAAGAACAAATATTGCATCGAACAAGAATGAAATTGAATTGATGCCATGAATGGCTTTGACAAAAAATGTTTGTGACTATGTCATTTAACTGTATCGTTTCAGATATATCTAGAATATAATTAATAAATTGCCACATCATATGATTTGTTGTGACTTGTTTAGCATTTATTTCCACAGTGGGACCTCGCAGCATTCTCGGCGCCCTCGATGAGGAGGACTATCTACCCTCCCACCAAGTTTTGAACTCGCACACCAAACAAGTTGGGAGAATTCAAGCCATTGAGGAGCTGGTCTTGGAGGAGATGAACAAGAAGCTCAGAGAATGGAAAGAGATGGTGGCTAATGGGAAGGCCACCCATGAGGTAGACCTGTACATGGATTTGAATGAGATTTTCTTTAAGGTGCTCTACAAATTTGCATTTGGGATAGAGCTGAGCAAGGAGAAATTCCACCATGTACATCACCTCGTGTTCCAAGCTTGAGAGATACTCGGTGGTGGTGGGTTTTGTCCCTGCCAAGTTATTGCCACTCGACAAGCTCTATCAAAGTGATGTATGAGCTCTTATAAGAGACCTCAACAAAGTGGTGGAGGAAATCATCAAGAAAAGGGGTGCAAGATCACCCCTGGTAGAGTTGCAAGAGGCTATAGCAAGTGTGGATAGTGTGCAATTGCATGATACAATGAAAAATTTATTGTTCGTGGGCGTAACGACAATAGCCAATGCGCTGTGGTGGGCGGTGCATTTAGTGTCCAGCGGCCTAGAGTGGGATGAGAGGGCAACTAGGTCAGCAAGGGCCAAGGACCTTAACTTTTTCAAGAATGTGTGCTTAGAGACGAATCGAATGTATCCACAGGTCAATATGATAACAAGGCGAGCAAAGAGTGATGACTACGTGGAGGGTTATGGACCCATTCCCAAGGGGAAAGTTCTAGTCATTCCCATCATTGTGCTACACTATCATCCAATTTACTATAAGAATGCACGTGTGTTCAACCCGGACTTTGGGCGGGGAGGCAAAAGACTACCACCACTCATGTCCTACAATCCCTTCATGGCAGGGCCACGACAATGTATTGAGAAAAGCCTCTTCAATCGTCTGGGGCTACTACTATTGATGCATCTCTATGACACCTCCTTTGAACCATTGCATAGCCACCCAACACCCAAGTGGCGCAATGCAGTGCTACCCGAAAATGCTAATGGCTTTAGGATGCTCATCTACCCCAATGCTGAAAGGTGTAGAGTTATCAACCCCATGATCTCTTGTTTTACATATGACACCCTTCTCCTTGTTTAGTATATATATGTGCACACGTATGTGTGCATATGTGCACATCCATAGATTAGTCTTTCCTTTTGACAATTAAATATGGCAATCTCTCTCTCTCTCTCTCTCTCTCTCTCTCTCTCTCTCTCTCTCTCTCTTCTATGTTGAAATGTAGAAAACATAGTTGCAAAGTTTTTGAGCAAATTGCATGTTTCTCCTTAGAAGATTCCCTAAGATTCTTTTATAAACTTGAAAGTTTAGCATTTGTGAACTAAATGTAGAAAATTAAGCACTCATATTATTAAAATATGATAAATATATTATTGAAATTAACCTTTCTAAAAAAACTAATATTATATATTAAATATAATTTAAAGTTTTTGTAAATATATGTTTTGCACCCTCTCATTTGTCATTGGTCACATAAATTTTTATAGTTTACAAAACATTATGTTAGGATAGGAGGATATCAAGACAATATTTCCTTGTTATTTTAAATTTTTAATTATTTGTGATATGTACACTTACTCAAATAAGTTCTTGAATAGAAAAAGATGAATTTCTCATTGATTGTGCATGTCCTAGAAATCACATGATATAACTTCTTATGGATGAGAAATACACTTCTAAAAAGAGGAGTTATACTAGGAAAAGCCTTCTTGTATGCACCAAAATGAGCCGTTTTGGATCCTTTTTTATTTTGCCCATAATTAAGATTTGATATGTATAACAACATTGCGAAGAAATAATATGGTTGTCCTAAGTTTGGACCATAATACTAGCATATTCGCTGGTTTAAAAAATAATATATAAGACATGACATGTATAACAAAGTCAAGCTACTCTCTAGTTTACAAAAAAGAAAAGTTTAAGGAAAAATGTGAAAGGTAGCTAGGTGACCAAATTTTGTTAATTTGTTTACAAGGAAGCTCTATAATGTTTACATGTGTGTAGAAATATTAGTCTCTTTAGTTTTCTAGATGTGTCAAGGCATAATAAAATAAAATTATGTTCCATTTACTAGATTTGGTTCCTATTTCTATGTTATGGTTAAAATAATGGCATTAGTGCCACAAGCAATACTTGTTTTTTTTTCAGTGAAGGTTTGAACACCATTGAACCAATGCTATTCAAATGAAAATAGTACACAAAAAGATATATTAAAGTTTCATCTTCATCTATTTTGATGTAGAAATAGAGGTTATTACACTTGATTTGGAAAACATGATGCTCTCTTGTATGAGAAGTATACTCCAAACCAAGACCAACTCTATACCTTTGTATCTAACCACTATTATTCAATTTGTTACAACTATATATATCATCTCTCACTTGACTTGGGTCTCACCTATATATACTAACTCTACATCAATATGAATCATTCTTTGGGAGCATGTCTTGTGTATCTCTCTCGTACTCTCTCTCTCTCTCTCTCTCAACATGGTATCAGAGCTATGGATGCGTAGCAACAATGAAGATAAGTTGTTTCATTGTTTATACTTGATTGAATTCTTTGCACAAGTGATGATTTGATACATGAACTTGTTCAGATTAGAACTATTAGTTAATTTTATCTTTAAAAACAAAACTAGGTCTGGGTGCGTAGCTCTCGTCATGCTCTCAAATCCTGTGAAAACCGCTTGTCAATCGGAGTTCTAGATCAAAAGTTATGATAGTTCAAGATTCAAGACAACAATTCTGCTCGAATCTACGATTCTTTATTTAAAACTGTAATTCTAATTACAGTTCGTTAATCCCTAATTATAGTTCGTTAATCGCTCGTCTTCGTTAATGACGTTGATTACGACAAGCAAACATCTTGCTATTTTTAGTGATGTTTTATTCTCGTTCACATTCTTTGTTCGATCGAAATAGCACTTTTCTTATACGCATCATCTCATCTTGCATGTTACGTCTCTCTATTTCAGGCTTTCTTTTTAGTCACTCAATACTTTTCATTGTTCTTACGTGCATCTCCCTATTTTGATTGTCACACATCTCAACTATGCTCATCTTGTTCATGCTTTGCAGATTCTGCGATCTCATCTTATTTGTTTTCTCTCAAGATACAGGCATGGCCAATTGTGTAATTGTTAACGGATATCCGTTTGGCCAATGTTCGGTTCCCTTCTTCCAAGGACAAGGCTTTCTTGGGTGGAAAGCAAAGATGATGCTAATTCTTGAAGGTGATGAATTATTTGATATTGTTTTGGGCGACCTGTCTTGCCCAGTTCAACCTATTGATGTGATGAATGACAATTCTCTGATTTTACTGATGGCCCGTTATTTGAACAATGGAAAATTGATCATACTGATTGGATTCGTCGTGACAAAGCGGCTCGTCGTTATATATTGTCTACACTTCTTGACTCACTTATGTTGGATGTTTTTCATCTGGAAACCTCTCATGCTGTTTGGGAGTATCTTATCTCAACGTTTGAGAAGAAATTAGTCATCGAAATTTTATATCTCCAAACTCATTTGAAGAATCTTCAATATAAGGTTGGTACTTCTATGCACTCTCATATCGAGGCTTTTAAAGACATTATACATCAACTTGGTGCTATCGGCGCTCTTGTTGCTAAAAATCAGATTGTTACTCAACTTCTTTATACCATCAAAGATCCTTTATATGACAATATCATCACTATTTTGTCTAACAAGGATGATATCCACTTTGATAAAGTATGCATATCTCTTATTGAATATTCTCAACATCATGAGCAGCATTTGGAAAAATCTGATGCTATTTTGGTCACTCGCGAACAAAGGGATTTTGATGCTGCTTTTGTTGCTCGCAAGCATCCCGCTTCACGTTTTCAATAGGGTGGAGGCCCTAATCAAGGTGGTAAATCTTCTTGTCTTGCTTATCCTAACAAACATTGTTCTTATTGTGATAAGAAAGGCCATGTGGCTTCTGATTGCTGGGCATGTCAATATGATGAGGAGCATGGAGTTATTACAAAGCAACCACTCTCGCCCAAAAGTTTTCCTCCTTGTGATTATTGTGCACATACAGATCGTTCATCTCGTCATTGTTATAAACACAGATATGATGAAGAACATTCTCGAGCTTATATTGTTCAACAAACTACAACTGATGATGATCATACTCATTAGGAGCTCAATTTCGTCCATCATGATATCTCTCCAAAAAAGGTACTTCATGTTCATGATGGTTCTCTATTCATCATTGATTCAGGTGCCACTGAAAACATGACATACCAATGGCAGTGGCTTCACAATTATCATTCTCTTCCTGTCAAGAAGTTTGTTTACCTTGCGGATGATACGACTTGTCAAGTCAAAGGAGTAGGTGATTTATATCTGGGGACTGTTTCATCCACTAGAATATTAAGAGGAGTTCTTCATGTTCTAGATTTGCAAAGAAATCTTCTTTCTGTTGCTCGTCAAGTTGATCTTGGTTTGTTTGTTGGCTTTGATCATAATCAATGTCGTATAGAGAAAGATAGGCATACTATAGCAGTGGCTCCTCCACATGGTAATCTATTTGAGCTATCATTGAACAATATGGTTGCAAATGTTGTTACTGCCCTTGGAGATGCAGATTGCAAATTATGGCATCAACGATTTGCACACTCCAATTTTGCCAAAATTCTTGATCTTCATCGTCATGGTCTTGTGCAAGATATGGATCTTAAATCTCATCCACATATGGGAATATGTGAGTACTGTGCACTTGGAAAACACCATCGTTCGCCTTTCCACACTTCTACTTCATCACATTCCTGTGCTCTCTCGGATTTGGTTCATACCAATATTTGCGGTCCTTTTCCTGCCTCAAAGTCTCAATATAGATATTTTATAACTTTCATTGATGATTTCTCACGGTACACACATGTCTATCTTCTTCGACATAAGTTTGAGGCTTTATCTATATTTAAACAATACAAGATAAGTGTGGAGCTTCAAAATGGATTCTCTATAAAGACTCTTCGCAGTGACAATGGCGGTGAATATGTATCCAATCTATTTAATGACTTCTGTAAGGATCAAGGTATTCATCATGAGTTTACAGTTCCTTATTCTCCTCAGCAAAATGGTGTTGCTAAGCGCAAAAATCACACTATTCTTAATGCTATACGTTGCATGCTTATACACTCTGGTTTGTCTCGAAAGTTTTGGACTGAAGCACTTCTAACAGCCGTTTTTATTCAAAATCATCTTCCAACAACTGCACCTGCTGGTAAAATTCCTATAACAATCTGGACAGGGAAGATACCTTCAGTCTCTCACTTTCGCACATTTGGCTGCATTGCTTATATTCATGTGCCCAAGGACACTCGACTTGAAGGTTATTTTTCTTGGTTATTCATATCATTCCAAAGGTTAAAAATTTTTATGATCCTTCTACTCAAAAGGTTATCATTAGTTGTGATGCTATATTTGATGAGAAAACTATGGTGGGCACATGGTCGTCAGATGTTTCAGATGATACATAGTCTTAACTTAGTGCATTTTCTTACTTGCTTTGTGAGTCTACTAATTCTGATGATCATAAACCTCCTTCACCTCCAAAGAAGATTGATGAAAATTTGGAGATATATGTCAATCTTCCTATTGAGATAGAGCATGGATTCTATTCTATTAAATATGATGTCTTTGATGATGCTATGTCTGTCCAAGAGGATCCAATATCGTATATGGAAGCTATCAATTCGTCTCAAAGGGATCAATGGCAAGAAGCTATGCAAGCTGAGTACGATTCTTTAATCTCCAAAGGTACATGGATTCTTACTGAACTCCCCCCAAATCGTGTTTCTATCAAATGTAAATGTGTTTATAAAACCAAGATCAAAGCTGAGCTCTCGTGCTTGGTATATTAAGATTGATCAGTTCCTCACATCTAAAGGTTTTGTTGCATGTTTTGTTGACCCAAATCATTACATCAAAAGGGAGGACAAATGTTTTATTATTCTTGCTCTATATGTTGATAATACTATTCTTATATCAAATAATATTGCTTTCTTGGATGCTATGAAGAAGCTTTTATCGACTGCATTTGAAATGGTGGATCTTGGTGAGATACATTCTTGTTTGGGTATTCAAGTTCAACGACACTGACAATAAGGCATTCTTCTTCTTCGCCAGAGAAATTTTATTAATGATATTGTTAAGAAGTTTGGGTTGACAAATGCGCACTCTGCCAACACTCCCATTCTTCCGAGCTCTACCAAGGGTACATCTAAAACACGCAATGAAGAGTCAGCCATTCATCAACCTTTTTCTAATCTTGTTGGTTGTCTTCAATTTATTGGTTTAAACACAAGACCAGATATTTTATTTGCAGCTAACTTTTTAGGACAGTATCTTTCTTCCCCTTCCATTATTCATTGGAGTGCTACAAAACGTATTCTTAAGTACCTCAAGGGTACTAAGGAGTTTGGTCTTATTTATCGTCGTCGAGAGGATTCTTCTTTATCTTCTTCAACTTCTCTTGACCTTATTGGATATATGGATGCTGATTGGGAAAGTTCACATTTATCCATGCGATCTACAAGTGGGAATTGTTTCTTTGTAAATGGATGTTTGGTTTCTTGGTCCAGCAAGAAACAACGATGTGTTGCGGTTTCTACAACTGAGGCTGAATATGTTGCTGCATCATTAGCAGCTCGCGAGCTAGTTTGGCTTCGATAACTACTTGCAGATTTGGGACATCTTTCATCATCTAGTACACCTCTTCGATGCGACAACCAAAGTGCTATTAGTCTTACCAAAGACTATATACAACATAGTAAATCAAAGCATATTGCTATTCATTATCATTATGTTCGACATGAAGTCAAGAAAGATTCCATTATGGTGGAGAATTGTCCCAATGATCAAATGGTTGTAGACATCTTCATAAAAGCTCTAAGTGAAGCTTGGTTTAGTTCATTAAGACATGCACTTGGTACTGTTCCAAGTTCTTGTCTCACTGATTGAGGCATGTATCATTGTATTCAAGAAAACTTTATAGTAAATCATTTTTGTATCGTAGGCATGTGTAGGGGCTCGGGTTTTTCCCTTGTTCTCCCCAAGGGTTTTTTCACTCGCAGCCAGAGACCTTTGCTTGAGTGGGGATGTTATAACTATATATATCATCTCTCACTTGACTTGGGTCTCACCTATATATACTAACTCTACATCAATATGAATCATTCTTTGGGAGCATGTCTTGTGTATCTCTCTCGTACTCTCTCTCTCTCTCTCTCAACACAATTAACACCTCATTGTTTATTTTATATGTACAAGTACCTCTTACAAGTATATGATTCACCTAAATGTTCATGAAATGCATCAAGAAAGAGATGGAACATATGAGTTCTAAAAATATGCATAAGTAAGGCATGATACATTGTGAAGTGCAAGCAAAGTACAACCTAAGGCAATGTGTGTGTTATATCATAATAAAAACTATGATATTGTATATTGCAAGAATAGACAAGTCTTCAACCTAGACTGGTGGGTGGAGGGGCAAAAGCCACCACCACACATGTCGTAATGGGGCCATGACAATGTATCGGGCAAAGCCTATTCAATCAAGTATTAGGGCCATTGCTACTAATGTTCCTGTATGATACTTTCTCCTTTGAACCATTGAATAACCACCCAAAGACCAATGTTGTGCTATCCCCAAATTCTAGTGGCTTGAGAATGTTCATCCACCCCAATTCTTAAAGGTATAGAGCCATCAACCCCATGATCTCTTGTTTTATGTATGACACCCTTCTCTTGTTGATTGTATGTATGTGTACGTGTATGTGTGTATCCATACAATAGTCTTTTATTTTGACAGTCAACTATGGAAATATATATATATATATATATATATATATATATATCTTCTATGTTGAAAAGTAGGAAATATAGTTGCAAACCTTTTGAATGAATTGTGTGTTTCTCCCAAGAAGATTCCATGTGCTTCTTTTAAAAACTTGAAAAATTATTACTTTTAAATAAATGTACAAATTAAAGCACTCATATTATTTAAAGTTGATAAAAAACTCATTAATGTTCACCTTTCTAAAAAATTATATGATTATGTATTTCCAAATTATTCTAAGTAATTATATATTTTTCACCCTCTCATTTGCCACTAGTTACATATTATTTTGTAGTTTATATATATTATTTAAATTTATGCTAGGATGTCAAGCTATTTAAATAATATTTCCATATTATTTCAAATTTTTGATCATTTGTGATATCTGCACTTACTCAAACAAGTGCTTGAATTGAAAATTATGAATTTCTCATCCATGCTGCGTGTCCTAAAATTTAGATGATATAACTTCTTATGGATGAGAAAAACACTTTTAAAAAGAGGAGCTATATTGGGAAAAGCCTTGTTGTATATGCATTAAAATGAGCCTTCTTGCCCTTCATTAAGCTTTGATACTCATAACATGATTGTACAGAAATAATGTGGTTGGTTGTCCTAAATTTGGACCATAATACTAGCATATTCTTTGATTAGAAAGACCAACAAATCAGACATGATACATAGAATAAAATCAAGGTACTCTCTACTTTACAAAAAGGAAGTTAAACTAAAAAGGTGGAAGGTATCTTGGTGACCCAATGATGCTAACTTATTTAGGACTAAGCTCTATAATATGTAGATGTGCGTAGAAATAGAAACCTTAGTTTTCTAGATCTACCAAGACATAATGAAATAGAGCTCTGTCTCCTTTACTTGATTTAGTTCCCATTATGATGTTATGGTTAAAATAATGGTACTACTACCAAAAGATCTATTCGTTGTTTTATTTCAATGAAGCTCTGAACACCAATTAAAATCAATGTTATTCAAATGAAAATAGTACATGAAAGGGTATATTAGAGTTCCATCTTCATAAAAGATAGAGGATATTACACTTGATTGTGAAAATATGATGCTTTATTGTATGAGAAGTATACCCCAAAGTAAGACCAACTCTATGTCTTCTTATTTAACCACTATTGTTCAATTAGTACCTCATTTTTTATATGTACTATTGCCTCCATCATAGTGATGGATTCTTGCAGAGGCTTCATAGAACTATATAGACCTTTCTTCTTGGTCATGTGATAGAGGCACCACTATCCAATGCCCATGAGTTAATGTTAGATGTTTCTTGCGTCAAGAAACACACTTTCTCAATGGTTACCATGAATAACTCCAACTCTACTTCAGCCATATTATTGGATGTCTCCTTCCCTTTACTCTTCACGGTGCCACTCTTTTCATATATCTTCTTGATATGCCAATATGCAATTATATGTCTTTTGTTCTTGCAGTAGAAGCACTCTCCTTGAAATTTTTTTAAACCTCTCTTCTTCTTTTTGTTATAGTTGATAGAGGAACCACCTTTGCCTTTCACATTGGCAAAAAATACAACAACTCCACTATTGTTACCATCTCAAACTTTAAGGCTCAACTCCTCCTCCGTCAAGAGTATACAAAATTCCTCAAATATCAAAGATTGGGGTCTCACTTGAGTGTTTAGGGCAGTTACCCATCCATCAAAATTTGGTGGACACATTCCAAGATACTTCCAAGCTAGCTCCTCACTAATCTTTTGTATCCCAACGCTAGCCATCAGCTCATGCAAATTCTTGATTCGAGAGTGATAAATGCTTTAGTTTCTCTTCTTCAGTAAACTTCTCTACTACTAGTTGATTCTCATTAGGAAAAAATGAACTCACAAATGGGTCTGTTAGCCCCCCCTCTCTTCTCCTTAAAACAAGGAAAATAGGAGAGAAGAATAGTAAAATAATCCTCCTCTCTCTCCACTTTTGCAATCTCGTTTTGCCTTTTTTATATTATCTACAAAGATATACTCATATTCCTTCTCTCTCCTCATTCAAGAAGTCTTTTTCAACCAAATTTTATATTAAAAAAAGAGTTAGTTACGAGAGTGTGGTACTTGGTTTTCAATGCAAAATGATTAGTAGATACGAGGTAATTGATTTTTTAATCGAGAACAAGGAAAATGAAATTTCAAAAATTTCTTTTAAGATATTTTGGGGATTTTTTATATCCTAGCTTTTGGTCAAAAAACAAACCAAGTGGTCAAATTTCATGTTTTTTGGAGATGTTTTTGGAGGCAAAATAGAAATATCTAAAATACGAAAAGTCTTGGATATCCCTACCCTCTGAGCTATTTCCCCCCATGTCTATACTCTCTCGTGGCTCTATTGTGACCTCTTCTCTATATTTATGCAACCTTCATTAACAGAGTGAATTACTTACACCCTCCTTTCCCTTGGAACCTTTGTGTGCCTCTCTACGCATCTCCACTCTACCTCTTGTGATAACCAAGTAGGCTCCCCGTTTCTATTAATAGTAAAATGAATACACGAAAGAAGAAGCTGCATATTGAGGTAGAGATTGAATATGCCCCATCATTCCAAAGAAATCTACCCAATCGACCCCTTAAACAATAGACCTCCAACTTTCTCAGGTATCATAAATTTGTTGAAGTATGTGTGCGAGGGTGAAAATGGGTTACTTGGTTATACTAGGCAGCTCAATGATTAGCCGTTCAAAGTATTTTTAACTTGCCAGGGAACCATAAAAAATTGCCATGATATGATCACTGCACATCAACTTTATATACAATAGCTCATAGGACAAGTGGTACAACTGAATGACACTATAATTCAACAAAACAATCAAATTATTTCAATGCAGGACACTATCCATGACATTGGTATCTCATATAAGGAGGCAAAGGCACAATTGGAAGACTTGAGAAAGATAAACAGCAAGCTAGCACAGGAGTGCAAACGAAAGAAGAAGCCGATCAATGAGTTAATTGTGAATAGTTCCAGTGGAAGCGATGTATCAAAGCATGTAAGGTAGCTCAGAAAGAGAACCTAGGTGAAGGTGAGGTTGGATCGTGTATTAGTAGATTGTTGAAGGCAAGTACATTGGAAAACACCTTGAGCAATCGTCAGTTTAAGGCTGTGAAGAAAAAGGTGATTGAGTGCACATTAAAAGATGTGTCAAATGAGTTCTTAGCTATGGATGCACAATCTATTTGTGACAAGGCTGGCATTAGCACAACGACTTACTCAAAGATATTCAAAGGCGTGAAGGCTGGGTTTGGTCGTGTGCTGAAAAGAAATAGAATCGTGCCTCTTCCTCAACCTTCAAAGTTAGTATAAACTATTGAGCATAGTTTTACTCATGTGTGATATGTGTCTTTGTAGCATATCCTTGAGGCACATGGGCCATACTTTGCAGAAAAGGGAAGTATCGGAATTTGGTCCACACAAGGGATGGAAAATTCACATTGGATAGCGCGTGGTGCATACCAAAGAAAAATTGATCATGGTGGAGGGGTGAATGGTGGCAATCCAATGATCCAATTGCTATCTTGGTGGTATAGGATTATAGTAGCGGATGAAGCTAAACTCTCACAAAATAGAGCAAATGAAAGTGCTGATGAATCGACTGCAGACATGATGGAATCACATCATGTCACTAAAAGAGTGTATTATGAAGCCTCAAATGCCAAAGAAAACCATGCAAAGTGGCTAGAAACAAGGCTTCGACAAGGTAGAAAATGGGTTCGAAAAGAGCTAAGATAGTAAGATGAACAATGTGAGTCAGTGTGAATGCAATTCAGAGTTTAAGAGAGAAAGAGAGAGTGTGCATCTATGTGAATGAGTCTCACAGTTTAGGATTATATAAAAGAGGGTTTCACTTTCTATCTTATTCATTGAGTTCTCACATCTCTTGTGCAGGAAAGATGGCTAGGTCTAAGGTAGTTGCAAATAAGCTTTCGCTCAGAGCCCCATATCGTGTTCAACCCCTTGGAGCATCTACTAGCTCAGATGTACCCCCTTCTCAACCTAATCCACCTTCCTCAAGTCGCCCTCATAAGGGTCCTCCTCAGCATCCCCATAAGAAACACAAGTGAAAGCCAAGTACAGTGGCCTTGAGAGAAATTAGAAGGTATCAATGCTCTTTTGATCTCATCATTCCGAAGGCGAGCTTCTCGAGACTTGTTCGTGAGATTGTGCAAGACCTCTATCACACAGAAACCAGGAGGTGGTTTTTGGCATAAGGTCAGGATAGACCTAATCGCTTCACAAAAGAATGTCTTTATGCTCTACAGTGTGCTGCAGAGGCCTTTTTAGTTGACTTGATAACTGATGCTCAACGTTGTACAATACATGCGAAGCGCATCACTATAACTCCCAAGGATTTCCAACTTGTAAGAAATATTCAAGCAATGAAGGATGCATTCATTCCCATGGAATGAATACAGTTTGCAATGTTATCTTTTTTGGCATAATGTTATCCTCATGCATTGGACATATGACTATGTCCTAGTGCAAAACTATTGTATGTGCCCTTAAAATATGAATTAAAATTTTACACTTGTCCTTTGCTCTCAACTTTGACTGTGCATCTTCGCTGTATTTTCAATTCTTACTTACAGTTTTTGTTAGCACTGTCAATTTCAATAGGAACAACATGCAAAAATTTGCCATTTCTTGTTGTAGACTTTACTCCTAATGTCTCTGTATAGTTTATGTGGTGCGAAGTTTCTAAGGGCCAATAGTCACGATGTTGATTTCTCAATTATCAATCCATCCGTAATTTTGGTGTGGGATAATTTTTAAAATACTAAACTGTATCAAAATGTGATGAAACTTCACACGCGCACTCATTAGGTGGCCAAGAGCCCAATTTTTTTTTAAAAAAATGGTGCCTGCAGACTCCTGGTTCGAAGTCGGGCGTCTGGAGCCACTTTTTGCCTTTTAAAAAAAAAGTGCCTGTAGACCCGTGGTCCGAAGTCTGGCGTCTGGAGCCACTTTCCTGGAGGTCGAAAAGTGGCTCCAAACGCCAGACTTCGGACCGCCAGGAAAGTGGATCCAGGCGCTAGACTTTGGACCAGGGGTCTGCATGCACTTTTTTTTCAAAAAAAAAGGGCTCCTAGCCACCTAACGAGTGTGCGTGTGAAGTTTCGTCGCATTCCGATACAAGGTTATGGATTTATGATCACACGATGGATAGTGTATATGAAGCTGCATTAACCTAGTTTTGGGGTTTAAATAGGTTAAAAGTTCATTCTTCTTCTCATTTTCACATCTTGATTTCTTTGCTTCCTCCATTTTTACATCCCCAACCTCTGTCTCTTCTCCGTCTTGCCCTCCTTGAGCTTGCATGGCACGGACCAAGCAAGCATGTCGCAGTTTTGGCTCCGGGAAGACATCACACCAAGGCCCTCCACCTGGAGCACAAGGTGGAGCCTCTTCTAGTGCAGCAACAGGTGCCCCCCGTAGAGCATAAGGACCACCATAGAAGAAGAGGAGATGGAAATCGGGCATTGTCGCCCTTCGAGATATAAGGAGAATCCAACAATGGTACGAGCTACTCATCCCAAAAAGTTCTTTTCATAAAGTTGTTCGAGAAGTCATGCAAGACTTGGAGCTGAAAGGGATGGAAAGATTTTGGGCACGAGTGCGGGATGGCCCACGAGCAGGAAGGTGGACTGCTCTGCAGCCATGGAGGCCCTACAAACCGCTGCAAAGGGGTTTCTCATCGACTTGTTCGATGATACACAGCTTACAGCCATCCATGCAAAGCATGTCACAATCACAGATAAAGACATGAACTTTATCATTCGGCTTCGCCACAGCAAGGGGACCCCGCCATAGTTTACTAGATTAATGATGTAAGGTTTTTAATGAGTGTTACAGTGCCATAACATCTTGGAAGCCCAAAAAATTTTGTATACTCTGTCACATTGAAATATTTATATTTATATACATAATATCTCATGCGATATGTACTGAATTCAAATAATTGAGTAAATTTGTTTTGTTTTGTTTCTTGAAACGCATGACTCTTAATTTTTGTTTAACGTACGAACGAATCAAAGGTAGTAATACGTATGGATACAAGTTACGTTATTGCTTATGCACGATTGCAAGTACAATACTACGCATTGAATTATATTAATATATGCGGATGCATCATTCCCGTACCGCACATTATCGTCACACTTACACAATTGCAAGTGCAGTACTACACATTGAATTATGTTAATGTATGTGAATGCGTCATTCACGTACCACACATTATCGTCACACTTATACGAACCACACATTTATTTAATAAATATTTAGTTATAGGGACAAAGTAAAGTATCTTATATTCATCAAGAAAAATACATGTGATGGTTGTTAATGATGGTAGATACAAAAAGCCGATAGCCGACAAGAACTCTCAATTGTTCCTTGGCTTTTTCATCGGTGGAGAGGAGAGGCCAGCTTTCAATGAAAATATAAGTTCCTTCTTTGCTTCAAAAATGATGCACTCCCCCTTCAATTCTTTCTCCAAGAGAAGCGGATTTGACACTTTAGCGAGGTCGCCTAATGTCGCAAGCACACACATTGCTCCACCCTGCATTTGGTCAAACAAGTAAAGAAGCTTTGATCACTTAATTAGCACCACCTTCTCCAAGCTAGATGCCATAGGTATCGCTCGAAAAGGTCAAACTTGGTCAAGGCTCAAATTTTCATGATTATTTCTTGCCCTCCTGGTGAGCACTTCTTATGGAAGACCACCAAATCTGCAACAAGGTTACCGATATACTCCTTAAGAGTTGAATCCTTGCGTTGATCTGCATGTCGAGCTCCTCCTTGCCTTGATGCAAACTCATCCATATACAATATGTCATGAGAAATCTTGGCAAAAAATGATGCTTGCAGCTGGCCTATCCGAAGTCTGGCATCTGGAGCCACTTAGTGGCCAGAAAGTGGCTCCAGACGCCAAACTTCGGACATGGAAGTTGCAGGCATCATTTTTGGCCAATATTTTTGGCGTCTAGGGCTAGAAAGTGGCCCCAGATGCTAGACTTTGGATAGGGCAGCTACATGCATCATTTTTTGCCAAGATTTCACTGGTGGACTTCCGGGGGCCCGACGCACCCACCATCAAGTTTCATTGCATAAAAATATATGGTAGTTAGAAATCTCACCTTCTCTAGATCATCTTGTATCTTCATTTTCTCATGTGTCAGGGAGGCACCTCTTTGGGCAGAGGGATCTACAAACTCCTTGGTAGGAAGCTAGGGCCTTGGTCCGAACAAATCATGCTATAGTGCTTCAAATTCAGCATCGGGCACAAGGTAATCTTCTTCAACCAAGGTAATATGCTCCTGTGCTGCTATGATCACACTCATAGTATCTAAGCTTGTGCCATCATATCTTCCAATCTCTGTCATTGTTGGATGTACATCCATGCAATCATAATCGATCAAGTCTTCCATTGAATCTGTGACTAGGATAGAAAATAACTCTTCTTCCTTCATTTCCAATTATTGCAGTACATATGATAGAAGTAAGTATTGTACACCATCTACTTCAATGGGTGTCAAGGAGGCAAGGTTGGGTTTGTCGACTTATGGATGTTCTGAAGAAGATAGCATCATGAGAGCTAACCCTTTCTCTGTCACCACTCGATGTTCCTCTTCAACATTTATGAGCTCTTCAATCGGTTCTTCTTCCATGTATGTGATAGAAACAACCTGTGGAGTTGTATCTTCATCGCTGTAACGTGTCCGCTCGTCCGCTTGTGGGACACGTCTTAGCAGCCCATCATGAAGAGAGTATAGAAAGCGCCACCTGGCACTCACAAGGAATGTCACTGGGTTTGTGATCTAGGTCTTCCCGAGTCTACCCCGAGCAGCAGAAGTGTCCGGTCGTTTCCACTTAGGACTGACTTGAAATCAAGATTCCTTTCCTAATATCAAAGTCTCTAGGAAGTAGCTAGCATGGAGCTCCAGATGACCCACTTTGCGTAGGAACAACAGAGTTGAAGCAGATTTATGCTGCACTTGGTTCATGAAGAATGGGAAACGAGAGGGACGCGAAGCTCAACCTCTCTGCCCATAAGGCATAGTCCCATTCCGTTCCCCTAAAACAATATAAATTGGGATTCTAACTCTACCAATGCTAGGTCTTCATAGTTTCGTTATTACGTCTTTTGAGAAAAGTTCCCAGCTAACCGGGACCACCCTTTCATAGGATGGACCCAAGTCACGTCCACTGCACTTTCCTCGGTTTGCTTAGTTATCTAATTACCTACCACATTATGTTTGACATGCAAAAGTAGCTTCCTTAATTAATCAATTTAAAACACAGGTTCCTTCATGTAACTTAGGCACTGACATAAAGACAATGTCAAGCAAGTTCCTTTTTCAAATGTCTGATCTTTATTTATCATAGTCCCGGAATACATCAAGTATCTTGCCCGAAGGCTATCCTAGCAATCTACAGGATTGTTGCTCCAAGTTCCGCCCGTAGACTAGTACATGGGCCTCGAGATCCCATCTCGAGTCACATCGGCCTCTTGTGCAGGATCCGGAGGCAAGGAATTTACAACGAGAGCCTCCCCTAGCACCCAAGCATCCTCCTGCTCCAAGCAGCACCCACGGAGAGACCTCTCGTGGCGGGTTAGGTCCATATACCCGGCGTAGCTAACAACCCCCTTGGATAGGGCCAGGCAGACAGTCAGAGGTAACTGAACCTGCCTCTCCCTCTAGGCTTTTAACCTGAAGCATTAAGTATTTTGCCTTGATTTAGTTCCTTGATTAAAGAAGTTCAAACAATGTACCTAAGTGTACAATCACGATCATTTCAGAGGTTGTTTGTATGACCAACTGCTAAGGTGTGATTCCTTCTTCCCAAATGCTCCTAGCATTCGATCATGGATCGTTCATGACTTGGTGAGATCCCAAGTTCTTGGCAAGCTAGGTTGCTTGTTTTCCCTTTTCCTTCGGGTTAGGGTTTGTACCCTACCGTCCCTAGTTATCCTTACCTTAGGTCTCCTTGGAAAATAGGTCATGGACAACCCCGTTGTCCTTGGTTGGTCAACTTGCTCATTATCTCCTAGATCCCTTGAAGTATCTATGTGATATTTCCTTCGATCCTTAATTGACCAAGGATACTTTTGGTGATACAAGAATACTTGATCTTAACCCCTTTTTCAATAGTGCTCACATGCACTAATGTTTGTCCCTTTCTAACCCTTTCTTTGAGCTTGTCTAACTACGCTAATTAATACAAGTATTGACTTTACTCAATGATTTCAAGGCCAATGTACAAATCATGAATTCAAGCATTCTAATGCACATTAATTTCATGCAATCTTTCTATGCATGCAATCTTGATATTACCCATGCATGCAATAGTTCCTTTGTATGCATGTAGTATGGATGCGACAACCATATCACTTGATTTCGCTAATCAATTCGAGAGAAAGACCCTTAAGATATGTCTACCCTTCCATGCACTTATATTTTCATGATCATGCAATTAAGGTATGAAAGAAATCCATGATAAATTCTATCACAAGCAATAGTTTTGTACAACACATGCGAAGGTCATTTCAATGCATGTGACTTAACATGTTGCTTGTTTATGCGAGAATCTTTCCCATGCATGTAGAAGTTTTCCTTGCATGTATCTAATATGACTGTTGTACTTTATGCATTTCACTATCAATCTCAAGAGAAGACCCTAGGATATGCCATTTCCAATTCAATACACGATGGAGCATAATTAATATATTTGGGACATGAAGGTAATACTGAGTCGTTCCATTAGTGCAGCTGACTTCCATGAAATCACCCCGTGTTTGCAAATATTCATGCAACTCATGCGCTAGACTTTTTATTAAATTCAAGAGAATCTTCTTAAACAATGCAATGAAATAATTTTTATGAGAGTGTGTAATGCAAAAATTCCCAATGAATTTATTCGATACATATTTCATGAACTTTGTATATACGAGATTACGTAATCATTTAACATATTGAGTTCATCGACAAGGAGTGCGAGATTATGGACCTGATTCTTGACAATCGAAACCCCGTTAGCAGCCACTCCTCCCCCTTGGGTAGAAACACCTACAGAGTTGCTAGTTGCATGCCTCTTGGGTGCCATCTTTTGCGGAAATCTAGTGGCCTTCGTGTGCGGGGATAGCTATTAGATGCGCAGGAATTTCCTGCAAATTGTCCAACAGCTTCCCACGAATCCTCACGGCCTTTGCACTTGAATCGAAGTGGTCACTAATTAAGCGAACCTACTACAGTTGGCACAAGGTCAAGACTGTGGGTCTTAACACTTAGTTGGAAGGCGGTTTCCACTGCAACACACTCATTGGACATGTGACTATGTTGATCTTCTTATCTCCTGTAGCTAAGCCAACTCTAGCTTTACATCTACCAACTCTTGGCTCCTCTAATCGCCATTCTTTCCTTTGACTTGGGTGCTTTGGCTAGATCTTTCACTAGCAGTCAGAGTTTTTTTAAAGGTTCCAAGAGCAATGATATCTCAGGTTGTGGGTCTTGAGCTCCTCTCTTTGAGCAAATCATCCACTCGTATGGATTCTTTGAAGACCCTAGCTAGCACATCTCTTTCCAGGTTTGAGTTGCTCACCAAGGATTTGTAAAGCTCTTCACTTTGAATTCCACTTATGAACACAATGGAATTTCACCAAGGTCTCTCTATGATTGAGATTCTCTTAAAGAGACTTTGCACATGGGTGACGTAGTCTCCAATATCCTCCTTGTCCTTATGATCAACATTCATCAATCTAACCATGAGGTTGTCATAGTATCGCGCCTCAGAGAATCTCTTGAGATGAAGAGACTCTTGAGGGTATTAAAGGCATTGTGTTTACCATTGTCTAAACTAGTGTACCATATTCGTCCTTTGTCTCCTAGGAAAAGTTCAAAAGCTTGTGAGCATCGAGCAATATGTGTGAGACCATTAGCCTTACAGACCTACTTGAACTACTCTACAAAGCTATACAGGACGTTGCTCAATTGGTACTTGTCTAGTTGTTTTGCAAACTACAAGGATCCTCAATTGGTTCTTGGAGCCCTAAGTAACTCCTAATCCTGCAAGCAACGATGTTTCTAATGCTACCACACTTTGAGTCTACTGATGTGTTGTCTATTAGTCACTTCATGAGAAGCTCGCTCAGTGTTAAGTCAGCCTTTAGTACTCTTTCCCTCTCTACATTCGGTCATGTTCCGTTTTTATTTGCTAGGGCTAGGCCTCTTGCATTTTGATGTCTTGTCGCAATCTTCTAGTCTATTGTTGCTGGTTGTATGTTGCTATGCTCTGCAATGCCTTTCACACGAGCTTTATTTCCTCCTCGAGGTTTGCTATGATGTCTTTTGACAGCCTGCCATGGTGATCTAGCCTGGTTTGCATGTCATATTCATTCACCATTCGCTTGATTTTGACTGAGAAATCTCCCAAGTTAAGCTTCTCATTTTCATGATTTACTCTGGACTCTTCTATGTCTACGGTCTCGTATTTCACTAAATTGTCGATGAGGTCGATCAAATTGGGTATTGTTGTGCTTCCAATGGTGCTGCTCCCTCGATGCGTCTAGCCTTTTGTGTTGTGTCTGCCACTTGGTCCTACCAATTGGGGTTGCTTGATCCCCTGTCTAGGTTTGAGGGATGTCTCCTATTGGTGGGTTTGTTATGTTAATTAGGTCTGAGTGTTCCTTTTTATTGATAGCCAACCGTTAATTTACATTCACTCAATGTGTGCATGGTGCTCTTTTCCATGCATTGTGTAAAATCAGGCTTTCCATTTTTCCAAGTGCACTTCAAGTGTCGAAAACAATGTGGGTGCGAATAGGAGATAGAGAATGTAGCTTCCGCACTTCGGTCCAAGCTCTCCACGGAATAGGGTTTTACACTCAGTCACTGGCCGCTCTCGCTGGACTCTAGGGTATGTGTTATGTTTTTCAGTTCGCTCAAGGTCAAATGGGGGTTCGGGGGTTAGTTTCACAGCTCAAATAGAGACTAAAATCTGAGGTGATTGTCAATGGTCGTGTGTAGCTCTCTGGCTGTGATGTTTTCTAAGGTCAATTGCATGTGTAAGGCTTTCAAAGCCTTCCTTGGATGTGCAAGGTAATTTTGCTCACCTGAGATGCGCTAGATTTGTCAATTCTCTTATTAGAATTTTGATTTGATTTGACAATGTTCGATTTTACAGTGTTTGATCCTCAAGGCTAGATGTCCGAATTTAACTGTCTGATTTCAGAGGGTCCGTTTTGCGTGTCCAAGTGCCAAGCTTTGATTTTGACTTTTTGACTAGTCTGATTTTTGTTTGTCTAAGTGGCCGATGGCCAAGTGTTCAAGTTCAACTTTGAAAGTGTTTGATTTTAATGAGTCCGATCGTGCAAATTGTACAAGGTGAATGTTTGATCAAAGAGGCAAGGGATGGCTTGATTTTTGTGATCGGATGGAAAAACATCTGATTAGACAAGTCAAGTTAATTCGAATGTCCAAATCCTAGGAATCGGACGTCCGAGTGTCTGATTCTGGGAATCAGACCCGTGTGGAATGTGTCCGATTCCGCTGACACGCAAACAATGGCAATGAAAAATCAATTCATGGCAATGGTTTTGGCCACAACACATGCAAGGAGCTTCAGAATCCAAGGATAGATACACAAGAATGTTTCTACATACCTGATCCAAGTGGAAAACTCATGGGAAAGCCGATTGATTCGTCGGAAGCTCGAAGTCTCACTCTCACTCTCAAGCTCTCTCTCTCTCTCTGTCTCTTTCTACTATCAAAGCTAAAAATGAGCTTCCACCCCCTTGCTTGTGTCTTAAACCTTTGTTCTAATGCCCGAATGCTGCCCCGTTAGTGCTTATGGATTGTCAATGGATTGCAATCCCATTTCCCCCCTGTTTTTGCCATGTTTTGGCTTGTTTTACAGCAAAAACCCTAAAGCTTTTGCCTTCGATTTCTTGATCCTATCCTACTCTAAATGCAATAAAAATCAAAACCCAAGTATTGAAATTATTGCTCCTACTTGTCATCAAAAACCCAAAATACTGACTTGTTTTGAATTTTAAAAAGCCCAAATCTCCTACCTAAATCAAGTACTGATTCGAGGATGTAACCCTACCTCAACACTCGATTTGAGGTGCACAAGTGTTCAAGCTTGAATTCGTTGGTCCCGACAATAGAACCAAAATGTAGTGGGAGCTCACGCTCAACCACCAAGACCCACAAAATGCTTATTGCTTCAAGTGTTTCAAGCGAGTACAAATGGCTATCTCTCACCTAGCCAACACACCTTCGATCCTACGAGGTGTAGTGAGCTTACCTCGATGCTTGAATGAGTAGCCTCCTCCCTCAAGCATACCTATAGCTCCACGATTCGAGATCCAAGCTCAAGCAATGTCACAAGCCTCCTCCTTTAACCTCTATCCTCCATAGGCCAGATACAAGACAAGAGAAGAGAAGAAGAAGAGAAGAGATGATGGAGAGCTTCTTCTCCAAGTCCCTTCACCCTCACACACACACACTCCCTCACTCCCTCACACTTCCTCTCTCAAGAACACACAAGTAAGCAAGAAGGAGAGAAGAAGAGAAGAATAAGTGACCACTTTTCCCACACACCAAAAAATGAGCTCCTCATTCACTTTTCACGTTTATATATAAAACCCTAAATCCCTTGGTCACCCGCCCCCTTTTTTACATGACCGGCCATCTTGCCAAGGCCCTCTTTCTCTATTCCCTTCTAGTTGCCTTACCCCTTCACCCATGTCTGTTTAGACTTTACAACTTGCATAAGAGGGAGCCTAGTGCTCTTATAAAATGAATTACATTGTGCCCCACACTTTCCTTGCAAGAGCTCTCAGAGGTTCTCCTTCATCATTTTTGAGAGAGCATCCTTGATCCTTGAGAGGATCTCCTTTATCCTTGATAGGACATCCTTCATCTTTGAGAGAGCCTTGCTAGAATATTGAGTGGTCTCCCATGTTTTTTTTGAGTTTGCCTTCTCCTCCACTTTTTCTGCGTGGGCAGATAAGCTTCTTCATTCACTTTTTGACTTGGTTTTCCTTGGTCTTTCTCTACTTCCTTTTGGCTGCGTGATCCTTGTCCGTGACATGTCTTGTAACATCAATAAAAGGTAAGCACTATCTCTATTAAAAAATTATCAAGTATGCCAATACTTGTCAGAGCATCAATGATGTCCATGTTTCCATGCTGAACTAGGTACAGATTTTAGGACTGTTCATGTTGTATTGTCGCTGATGTTGAGAAACAGCAATCACACTCTAACAGCCTCTTTGTATGGAGTCTCAGGGTCAAGGACATGCAGGGTACATTATCCCATATGCACAATGGTGCCTACTGCAGTTTCCTACTTTCCTATAAAGCATTGTACTTGCTTCCTTTCTTAATGCAATGATAGTACTCTTTTCATTTAAGTAAAGTGTCAATGTCATTGTCCACATACACAAGATTGTGTTTATGAGTCCAAGTCTCAATCTTGGAACCTAATTCACTTGTGTAACAAACAGTGTCATTCCATCATGAGTCTACACTTCTCCTTCCATCCTCCATAGCTTCTGGTTATGTCATGCTCTAGATCCCGCATTTCTAACATGGTATCAGAGCACAGCTGAGCATGGCTTAGCATGTCTCAGGTCTCCTCTCTGCTCTTTCAGCTCCTCTTCATCTCTGGACAGCTGAAGGATGGATTTTAGGCCCCGGAACATGCCTAAAAATAGGGGAAAAATATGGAAATGCGGGGGAAAATGCTCAACCACGAAGGCGGCAGCTCGACCTAGGACGATTTTAAGCATTAAGTGCTTGACGGGCGCCCGTGCGACACTCCGTGAATTTTCATAATTTTTCCGTGCGCCTGTGCCAGTCAGTGAAGCTGCAGGCCTGTCCGGGATGTTGAGACGAGCTCATAGGAATTTTCAGATCGAAGTTCCGAGTCCGGGTGCGGAAGATGGCCCGAAACCGGCCGGGGTGCCCAAGAGGGGGTCCAAAATGGAAATTTGAAAAGGTGTGAAGGAGGGGGGGTGACCTTTGGCACCCCCCCCTCAAAAAATCGTGGATATGGAGGGGGGGCGGCGGCTGAAAACAGCCGCCGAAAAAAAACGCGACCCCCCCCCCCCACAATCGATTGCTGGCTCACAAAGAAGCCATGGTTATGGACCTCCAGGCCTGATGAAGATGATGTGCCGATCAATTCGCCGGTCTCCGCTCCCGCAATGGTGGACTGGTTGAAGAGAGAGAAAACCAGTCTTTCTCTCTCCTCTCTCTCTCTCCTCTTAGCCCCCGTTCGTGCTTGAAGGAATAGGATGAAGATGGACGGCCGGATGGATGCCGATTCTTGACGGGATGAAAGAGCAATGCAAAACCATTGTAGATTGCTGATTCCAAGCAGAATTCATGGCTGGAAATCAATCGTGGGACGTGCCAAATTTAATGGAAAAACCCGCAAGACACGGTAATAATTGTTTTTTCAAGGAAAATGGTCTTTTGATGCAAATTTGGTTGATAAAAATGTGTTCATATGGATTGAGTTTTGAGTATGTCGTGCTTTGAGTTGGTTTCTAGCTGTTCATCATTTAAAAATCTGGAAAACATGTGTGGGATAGCAGAAAATAGGGAACCGAGACACGAAAAACCATAAAAATGGAGGAAAACAAGGGTTTTGGGCATATAAATGGGGAAAACCGTCGATACACATCAACTAATCTTTCAATTTTGTTGCAAATGAACTAAGGGCCACAGCCCATAAACTGGTTTTCATTTTCAGCAATTTAAAAAATACAAGAAAATGAAGAAAATGGCGGGGAAATGATAAAAAAACCATGAAAAATAGGGGAAAAATACATTTGGGGCTACGAAAAATACAGAAAAATAGGATTTATGTTTGTTGATGTATAGCAAGGTTGGGGCATGAAGTTATGCTTCAGTTCAGCCTTGTTTATATGTTTTGGTGCGTGTTTCATTCCTTTCTCCACATAAAATGACAAGGAAACCCTAAAAGAAATGAATATAATGATGCACTATCAACGGGGAAGGGTAGAGTTGTGGAAAAATGGTTAAATGACACTGAGCATGAGGAATAATTTGCTGATTTTATATGCATCGCATCTAGGACGGAATAATAATGATAAGAATTAAAACCTAGTAGCACGAAGATCACTTCGGTGCTAGGTGTTGCAACGAAGCACAAAGCGGTTAGAAAGAAAAGCATGAAAGAGATGATTTGCACTTGCACGCTGCTGATTTTTAAGATGTTTGAGCACTAGGCATCCACCTCTTTGCATGATCATTTAGAGGAAATTAAAAGTATCAGAGTTAGCTCCTGGATATGCATTGCAATTGTTTTTGGGATATGACCTACGTTGAGAGGCAGTGAGGTTCCTATGTCGTAGGCTAGTCGTGGGATCATAAAGGGGAAGTCAAGTGAGGAAATGGTACATTCCTGGATACGTTTATTTGGTACCTTGAGTGACGTTTGTGCGAAATGTCTAAATGTTGAGCGGCGCATTGAGGGGCCAATCCCCAAGGTGTAGGAGAGTCGCAGAGGGTTGACGGCATTCAGCCGTAGGAGGAACCCCATGTGTATGTGATTCGAGCCTTTTGGCTATGTGAAAGGGACTCCCTTTGAGGAGCAATATTGGGTTAGGATCAGTTGGACTACAACGTATTACAAACGCAATGTTTAGGAAGGCAGAGATTTTGATAGACGCTCCTGGCCGCGAGGCCGAGGGGTTGTCTTGTGCATAGTGACGAGGTCCGGCTAGTGCATGAGCCAGTGCCGGCCCGTTTTTAGGTCCATCAACAGCTCAAGATTGGTGTATGACTCTATTTCCAACTTCATACTTCATCCTCACTCTTGTCTGCCATAGCCAGACAGTACCCAGCTCACTTGGAGCTTCTTGATCTACTTCTACAGCCCATATTTCCCCACGCTTCCTTCTGGAGAAACTTTCCTATGGTCCTAGCGCAGCTCCTCGTCACATCAAAGGCCAACATTGGTAAATCGTAGCTTCAGCATTGCACAAATTGAAAGTCGCTGCCCATTCTGCACCATATTCCGGTCGTATAGTTCGCGCTGCCTCTGCGTGCTGTGATCTGGTCCGTGTGCATAGGGCAATTGAAGCTCATTACCCAAGCTTCCTTCCCATCAAGTATTATGCAAAATGGTTACGTCTACGAGCTGCACGAGCTGAAAAACCAGGCTGCATCCTGCAAACCCTAAAGGGAAGCCATAGCTTTTCTACTTCAAGCTTTCATTTCACTTGAATTTCTCACTTCTCTGGAGTCAGCAAAACCCTTGCCACTTTGAACTGATCAACTTTCCCATCAAATCATCAAGGAAGGGAGATTTGTGCTTGGAAGATTTGATAAAGTTGAAGAAATCAAGTAGCTCAAGCAACAACCACATCAAGCTCCTCTTCCAACTCTTACTTCTCACTCAACTGAAGGTTTTGCTACACTTATCTACTCCAAAACTCAGCCTTCAGCTAGAAATCAAAACATCAAAATCAACAAGAAGAAGGTCCAAGAAGATCCAGCATCAACATCAGGCTCATCAAGAACAGTATCTATTGATACTTATCAAGTGTTATTTGACACTATTTTTCTTGTATCCTTTGATACACTTGAGTACAACACTCTTACTGATTTCATTCAGATCTGAAGACATCATCATCAAATCAAGAAGGGGAAGATCACTTGGAGTAAAAGACTTTTGCAGATTTGGTATTCATTGACACTCAGTTAGTGCTTTTTAGCACTTGTGTCTCTCAATCAATTCTTCTGTTGCTCAAATCTAAAGTTGATTTGCTACTGTTTCCGTAAATCTAACATGGGCAAAGACTCGCCAAATGCTCGATTCAAAGGAGTCGGATTCCACACTTGGCAAACCCGCATCAAGCTCATCCTGATGAAGAAGGGTCTCTGGGCCATTACAAATGGCAAAGAGAAGAAACCTCGGGATGCGGACCTTGCAACTACTTGGCAAAAGAATGATGACAGAGCCCAGGCCATTATCAAATTGGAGCTAGATGACAGTTATATCCATCACGTGGATAACTGTGAGACCTCACAGGATACATGGAAAAGACTTGACACCCTGTTCGGTGCACAATCTAAATCATCAAAGTATGGTCTCCTAATTGAATTCTTCAGGCTTGAAATGAAGTCCAGCACATCACTTGCCACACATCTTAATTACATGGAAGGACTCCTAACCCAACTTGCAGGAATCAACATTAAAATGGATGAAGATGTTTGCATCGGTGTTCTACTTAAGAGCTTGCCTCCTGAATATAATAACGTATCAACAACTTTAATCAACATGCCAAATCCTGAACTTGTTGATATCCAAGCATCACTGTTAGAAGAAGAAAAGAAGCTAAAAACTAAAGAAGAACCAAGTACCTCTAGAGATGAGCATGCATTATATGTTGGCAACAGGTACAAAGGCAAGAAAGATCAGCTCTTTTGTGACTTCTGCAAAAGGACCGGACACACCGAGAAGTTCTGCCACGCAAGAAAGAGATCCCAAAAGGCCTATCTAGTCGCAGAATAAGAAAATGAAGCAAAGGAAGATGAAGATGAAGACCACCAGGATCGGAAGGACAAGACTCATCAGTCCTTTTACTCTCATAATTCTGATAGACTGTTTTAATAGCCTTGTATTTTCCTTGCCCTAATGTTTCCTGCCATAAGCTTTGTAAACTCCTTATGTAACTTGGCATTACAGTCCCTGTACACTTTGTGAGGCCCCTGTTACAGCCTCTGGATGTCCACCATATTTATGGTACCCACACTTAGCTTTTTCTGCGACAGCCTCTGGTGTTTTGCCATGTCTGTGGTATACCCACACTTTGCAGGTGGTTCTCATTACAGCCTCTACACACTTTGTGCCTTTCCTAGTTGTGATTGAGGAGGGGTGTTGAGAATCAGCAATCACACTCTAACAGCCTCTTTGTATGGAGTCTCAGGGTCAAGGACATGCAGGGTACATTATCCCATATGCACAATGGTGCCTACTGCAGTTTCCTACTTTCCTATAAAGCATTGTACTTGCTTCCTTTCTTAATGCAATGATAGTACTCTTTTCATTTAAGTAAAGTGTCAATGTCATTGTCCACATACACAAGATTGTGTTTATGAGTCCAAGTCTCAATCTTGGAACCTAATTCACTTGTGTAACAAACAGTGTCATTCCATCATGAGTCTACACTTCTCCTTCCATCCTCCATAGCTTCCGGTTATGTCATGCTCTAGATCTCGCATTTCTAACAGCTGATTGGCGCTACAATAGTCTACACTCAATAGTGGTCCATATGCATCAAAGATAGGCTACTGGACTCCCTTGAATGCCTTAATTGGCCTTACCAATAGACACATAAAATACATGCCTTTTACATGAGATTATGGCTATCCATTTGCAATGAATTTTCCTTCATAGAAGACTGCACTCCACATTCAGCTTCCATTTACACTTAGGCTCTAGCAAGATCGTACTCTGATACCACATTAAATGTTCAAGAGAGAGAGAGAAGAGTAAAGGGTTGGAACAGGGATAGGAGCAGTGTGCTCTCATCCATCTTCTTTTTCATTTTTTCTTCATAGTCTTTTTTCACTCTATATAACACACTAAAAGTAATCTAGGTCTATAATTGAATAAGGTTCTAACCATGGTTGAGTTACTAACTTAACTTATTAACCACACAAACCATACAGCTAAGCTACAATTGGATAGTTGGGTGAGAAAAATGAGATTTTTCCTCAACATGAGATACAATGGATGGCCATACGATGTATGAAAGCCATGTAGGCCTAGCACAAAGCCTATATCATGACAGCTTTATCAAGCACAAAGAACTCAAGGAAGGAGATCTATTTCTAGTGTATGATTCACACTTTCATAAGTTTCCTAGAAAATTCTAACAATGTTGGATGGGCCCATACAAGGTGCTTGCAAAACCTTTATGGCTCTATCCAAGTACAAGGCATCGATATCTCTAATGACCCCTTCTTGATTAATGGTTATTGCTTAAAGAAGTATTTTGTTTCATGGGGATCCTAAAAATCACAACAACTAGTTCCTTTTCCCCTAGGGCATTGCTCACACTAATGCTTTCAACACTACTATTGATGCTAGTTGTTACTCTCATTCTAATATGGTGGTGTAGTTCTTTTGTCCCCTCATCTCCAACACTTGACAATATTTCAATGTTTTTCCTTTTAGTTTTGTAGATGTGGGGTATGTAGCTCTAACAAATGGTTTTGATGCCATGGAAAAATAATAAATAAAAAAATTTAAGAAAAGTAAAAAAGAGTTATTAAAAAAAGGACTTTTACCCCTAACATGCTGACCTTCCCTTTGAGAAAAGGTGGAAACGTCATCGAGAGTAGGGAGAAAATAGAAAAATGAGAAAAAAATAAAACAAAAACTATAATGGGAAGAAAATGAAAAAATTTCCTATCATCATAATAGGCCTTGCTCGAAGAAAACGTGGCAACACATTTGGGGTGGGAATTTAGTTGTACAAGAGGTGGTGACATCCTACAACAGCCTAGATCTTCTAAATCACCAATTGATTGTCCATCTCCCTAGGTGCAATGATCTTGAGCAGCAATATAAGATATAATTCCAAAGTTTCTTTCCTTGCCATGTTGTATCCTACACCCCTCTGACTTTCTCGTAATGAAAACCAGTTCCTCATCTATCGGCTATCTCCATGGGCACGTCTCTTCATCAGTAATCAATTTCCAACATCATCAACAAGTAGGTATTCATGGACAATTGAGTGGTGCGAGTTTTCATCCTAACTGGATGGAATTGTGAGTACATGCTGCCCTCTATATTTATCAATAGAGTGGGATCTATCAAAACAAAGCGTGAGACAGAGGGTCAATTGAGTGACCAATCTTTTTTCCTTCACATAAACAAAGAGGTGAGATGTGTGAATTTGAGCATTACATGCATGCTCTCAATGCATGAAGCATGATTTTTTCTACACATGGGGCTATAGATGCATGTTTGCACTATCAATTGTACACAAGGTATATACAATTTTCACAAGTAACGATAAGGTCTCAATCAACTCCCTTCTATGATCTCAACTAAGTGTGAGATGGTGGGGGACCTTGAGCATGACAAGTCTTCTCATCAATCAATTGAGAGGTCTTAGGTGAGGCTTGAGGGATGCTACGACAAATGGTAACATGTATGTTATTGATTTCCTATGCACACACAGGGGACAGTAGGCCTCTACAACCACAACACAACAACAACACCTCACTTTTGTCCTATGCATTGCACTATAAGGCTCCCTTGCCTTCAATCTTGCACCTATACTAGCTTGGTTAGGCTACATTAAGGCACCATAAATTATACATGCTGGCATGAGCAACTATTTTGTCATTCTAATTTAAGTGATTAGTGAGTTGAGTGATGTGTGCTTTGCCAATAATAATGTGATAGTATACAACAACAAATCTACCTCCATGGATGTTTTCTCATTGCATCCCAAATTCTTCTTTGATCTTATGATTATTATCAACCAAAAAATTTCAAAATGGACCAAGTTTTTCTAATCGTATACTCTATATCTGTATGCATGGCTTTGAAGTTTCTAAGTATATGGATGTGTGGGTAGGACTTTCTATAAGTCTATTAGCTCTTATGCATTTCATTAATTAGCCTAAGGTTTTAAGTATGGAAACACGTCCACGTGCATCATTTGCATTCTATCATGGGATTTCCCTTTCCGACTTCATGAATGGTGTTTATTTCTTCCTTATGTCTTTTTGGGCCCATTTTTTGCCTGCATATTACATTACATCTCCCAATCAAGGTTTTTTAGGGGTCTATTTTTCACTTTCTTTTGGTCCCATACACACACTCTCTTTTCTCATAGGAACTCATTTTTAACCTTACGATGCTATTTTTTCTCAAATGGGCATTTTTTCCTTTTTATTGCACACTATCTCAAGTCATGGATCATTCAATATTAATTTTTGATGGATTTTATATAATTTTGATCTTTTTTATGTGAACATATAAACTTGATTTTGATCTTATAGGCCTATGGATCCCTTCAAATAGACACTTTTTTTTCTTACTATCCCCTCGTTTTGAGTTACAAATTATTTTTTATTCCTTATTGAAGGAGTTTATGGTTTTTTCTTAAGGTCTTCACATATTTCCATGTGAATATATATTTTTACCACAAATGTTGATTTTGATGTTATAGTCCCATTTGTCCCTTTGAACTATATACTTTTCTTTTCACATCCTACCATTTTGACCTACATGTTTTCCATTGTTAATTTTTGGCAGTTTTTACATACTTTTCTTGCATTTTTTGTATTTTTCCCATGTGAACCATCTATTTGGCACCAGAACCAGACTCCAATACTACGACTTTCCTTGTTCCTTTGAACTGTCGATTTTTTCTTTTTTATGCTACAATTTGATCTATAAATTTTTAGAAATTGATGCATGCATTTTATAACCTTTTATTTTTTAATATGACCCTCCTAGAATCATGCAAGGTGTACATATCTTTTGGATGCGTAGTTTAGGCCTTACATAGGAACCAAAGTTCATAAAGAATTTGTAATGTCCCCATTACTTAGTTTATTTTGATAAACAATGTGTGTATACATTCCAAAGAAAATTGATTTATGTTGCACATTTAAAAAAAACTAGCTCTAATTATGAAGGTAGCTCTACTTATGAAGATAATTGTTATTATGAATGAGATATTATATGCTAGTTCATGGAAGAAATACTTGGGAAACCCTCCCAAGACTAGCTTATGAAAACTATGTTTGTAGTGTAGAACAACAAAAAGAACTAGCCTAGTGGATAGTCACTTGGCAGTTAACTAGTCCACTTTGGTAACAACACTGCCAGGATGGGTGACTTCCCGAGAAGATTTTCCTACAAGCTAGTGAGAGCTTCTCACGCACACCCAACAGTGCCAACAAAGCCTTCGTAGCCCATTGCCAAGTATGCCAAGGTCTATGCCTTGGTTGCCGCCTTACTCATACGCCTTGGAGTGACGCCCACCTAGATGATGTGACGCACGGTATCTTCGCACTGCAAAAATAGAGCCTCCCCTCCCTGATGTCATCAAAAACACTAAAAGAAAAGCATTCTCTCTTTATCATCGATGACGTGGTCAAAAATGCTAAAAAGCAAGCGTCCTCACTTTATCCCCCTCCCCCCATTACTATATAAACAAGGGTAGAGCGTCACGCCAGAAATAACGCAACTTGCGCATAAGTTTCTCTACTATTGATGCAACGAAGCTTTGTTGCAATAAGCCGAATCTCTCTCTCCACACCTGCGTGGAAGCTCTACTTGAATCCATCAGCTTCTTCCATGGCTCCCAAGAGACGTTGAGATGTTGAACGAAGTCATGCTCAAAGAGCTCCCCAATGCAAGGAAGTAGTCGCTGCTAAAAAGCGCAAGTGAAAGTTAACCTCGAATCCATTCAACCCGAAAGATGGATTCTTCCATAACAAACCGAGGTTGTGATCTTAACCCATAATCACGATGGATGGCCGAATGGAGACGACCAAGCTAGTACATTAGAAAATGATCACGATTAGTTAAAACTTACTTAAACGTACAAAGCATGTTAGTATTTACCAATTGCTTTTTAGGAAAGAATAAGGGAATTGATGGAGAAGATAGATTTTATGCATTGCATACATTGACAATTGTGTTAAAAATATTTTATGGTTATGAATGCTTTTGGATTTGTGAATGATGAGTTATGGCTCTTATAATTCCAAGCTTCCACAGCCGATGAGTTGTGGATTGTGGTATTTTGGGACATTTGGATCCCCAACCCAATATACCCTGCTAACACTCTGTGGAGTGTTGAAAAACTCACCTACAGGTGGGGGTCCTATGCTCTTGAGGGAGGTAGATGTTTTTGGAAAAATTTACCCACGGGTGGGGATCCTATGATCTTGAGGAAGATAGGTGTTTTTGGTTTTTGATCACTCAAGCATTTGAGAGGGCAAAGGGCCAATTGGTAAGTGCCCCTGTTATGTAGGACAACTTCGGAGGCATAGGGAAGCTTAGAGGGGCTCTGAGCCAGTAAATTCCCTATTGACCACAGATTGAGTGCGATCACATATAGCCCAATCCCTTGGGGTCGGAAGGTCCTATCCTAGATTGGACGATATATTTTTGCGGAAAGACGGTTTTTGTATCACTCTGCAGAGTGATGGTGAAATAAAGTATCTGAATTCCAAATTGTTTGTTATGTGCTAAAGATTGAGTTTAATGAACCCATTTTAACAGAGTAATAAAAGGAAGTTGATTTTATATGTTCAAACACTATGGTAGTATGCTTTGCTAATTAGAAAACTAAGAAAACCCATCGAGGAAAGTGGGAGGCTTTGATCCTGATGATTGGATGCCTATGGTTGGGTGGACCCAATAAGTTGAGTAATTTTCCAACATTAGATCAAGCTGATTTGATTGTGACCCTTCCAATAATATTTGTGGCTCTCTTATATTTTTCTCATTTCATGTATTTTAATTTTCCTAGCCTATTAACTATGATATTCTCCCTTTTTAATATCTGGAACTTCATAAATGGTGCATACATAGAAAAAGCTTTGGCCACTAAAAGAAGAAAAGATAATAATATATTAGTACATGAAGGGATTCCTAGCAAAGGCAACATCTACAATAGTGGAAATTTGAGACTATTCTCAATTGTTATTCAAAGCCTTTTTCTCCGTGAATCTCTCTCCAAAGAAAGTTTCCACTCCTTTCGAGGGATAGAACATATTGTAAGAAGTGTATATACCATTTCATTTTCTCTCTACTCAAAACCTTATAAAAATATCCATCCTATATTTTAAAGCATCACATTATAGCACATGCACAACTCTCCCTCATATTTTTCAACCTTTGTACTTTACCTTCCCTTTTCTTATAATTTTGGGAAGCTTGACTATGAAGACTTATGCACACAAGAAAGCAAAATGTATTATGAAGGAAGACTTCATGCATTGCCTTACATCATCTAGTGTATCATTCAATTTGGGACACTAATCAATTAAGATTATGCTTAAATAATTAGGATTAAAGATAATATAATCCAACCCTGTCTATAAAGGGAAACCCCTTTGTAACATCCCATTCCGCTCCCGCATGGGACCCCCAAAAAAAAAATAAAAAAAATTACATCAAGTTTCTTTTTTTCCCCTGTCGTTGCCAATAGGTGGCGGGCGGGGGAGGGGGAGAAGAGGGATGACGTCGATGGAGAGGAAGAGGACAATGATGGATAATGCCATGATGACTACGAGGCATGAGATGATGCAGCCAATGACGAAGAGAAAGACAATGATACCATCCTCCCCCTTAGACATAATGCCCATGAACTCCCCAACGCCATGCCTAATGACAAGTAGTGGGTGGGGAAGACCACTGTCACCTCACTCCCCCCTCCCCCACTATCTGTCCCCCCCCCCATAATAACCACCCCTCCCTATATAAAACCCCCCCTCCCGCCATTGTAAAGGAAGAGAGGGGAATTACCACATCTTTCCCCCTCCCTTCCTACTAGCCACACACAGAGAGAGAGAGAGAGAGAGAGAGAGAGAGAGAGAGAGAGAGAGAGAGAGAGAGAGAGAGAGAGAGAGAGAGAGAGAGAGAGAGAGAGAGAGTGAGAGTGATAGAGAGCAAGAGAGAGAACCTTCCAAGAAGGTTCTCCTTCTCTTCCCCTCCTTAGAGGGTGATCACACGTGCTATTCTTCTCCCCTTGTTCTACTTCGATTATCTGCAGTGTAATTTCTCTCCCCAATTCCCCCCCGCTAATTGAGTACAAGGCACGAAAGTCTTGTGCGATTCGCATCTAAGGGAGACGAAGATCGAGAATGGCCCCCAAGCGGAAAATGTCACACGTGAAGATGGCAATCCCACAATGAAAGCCTCGAGTGAGGACATCACTACCCATCCAACTGTAGTACCAATTGTAAGTAATGTATTTCTAGATTGATGAATGCTTGCTTTTATTTTCATGCATAAGATGCATTAGACCCGTACTATGCTACATGAGAATGGTTTATTGAAAAGGATAAATTCATTGCAAACATTCGAAAGGTGGAGTTTGTGAAGTGCTTGTATCAAGGAAAGTTAATTGCACCTAGTTGCTATGCGACAAGTCCATACATAGCATAAGCAGTATATAAGATCCTAAATTATTAAGCATCGATAAGTCTTCAATTGATCTTTACCTAGGACAATATCATGTAAGGTTTGCAGATGCACATAGGCGGTACATGCATGGGAGAGATTATGTGAAACTTACATCAATGATACACGACTCTTTGCCTTAGGAGAAAGGAAGATAAAGTCAAGACAAAATGTTGCATGGTAGGGAAAGACTGAAAGATAAATGTTGCTTAGAGAAGGGGCATAAATGTTATTGCTAGATTAATTAACTCACATTGAAATGATAGAACTTACGTCTTTACAGTGTTTGAAACCTTAACATATGCCTTAACCAAGTGTTAAGTAAAATTTTTGCATGGTATCGCTCCTTGATCCCAAGGGGGAGAGCAAATACGTAATGGAAAGGTTATCGCAACCATTCTTACAATGTTTGGAAAAGAATACCATTATTTTTGTTGATTGATCAAACAACATTCTACATGCTTTTGCATTAAATTGATTGTTGGGATGTGATTGGATGATTATTCCAAGTGCTTGTGTTTGATGGTAAATGCATGGTAGGGGCATGTGATGACAAGTTGCCATGGGAATAAAGGAATGTTTTATTGGAAAATGATATTGGGTTGAATGCCTTGATTGTGATTGATTCTTAACTAGAATAATTAAGGAAAGGATATTTTGCATGGGTGGATCATCTCCAAGGTCATACCGCATTTCAACCCGAGGGGGCATTGCTCGATTCACGGGCCGAAGGTCGAGTGGTGAAAAGGCCAACCACGGAATTTGTGTCTCACTCCTAGGTCACTTGGGGTCAGGTGGAGCTCTCGACACGGGAGCTCTAGACACCCATTGCCTAGTTCGGAACAGAGTTGAAGACTACCGTGAGCCCAACATCTGAGGCGTTGGAAGATCTTATTCTAGATAATAGATGGAAATTATGGTGTCATGTGATTTGGATTGGGTACTTCTGTAGGGCAAAAGGGATATATAATTTCTCCTGTATGGGCAGGAGATAATTTAAGATGAACTTGAAGATAAGTTAAGGAACTTATTTGACAAAAGGTTGCCTGCTCTGTTTTCGTGTTAGTGCTTTAAATTATGTGAATGAACCCTGTTCCCTAAAAGGCCTAATTAAGGAAGCTGATTTCAAATGTCACACATAAATGTAATAGGACCTAATTAGATAACTAAAGAACGCCTTGAGGGAAGCGGATGGATGGAACCCCTGACGGGTCTATGGCAGGGTGGTCCTAGAGAGCTGGGAGGCTTCTCACAGGGTTTTTTCATCATTCAACCTCTAGGTAATGATAAGATAGAACCCGATTCATGCCGTTTTAGGGGACCAGAATGGGACTATACCCTACGAGCAGAGAGGTTGAGCAGCGCATCCCTCTCGTTTCCCATTCTATTTGAACCAAGTGCGGCATGGGTCTGCTTCGGGTTGGGTATCTTTTTGCAAAGTAGGATGTCTAAGACCCGATGCTAGAATGCTGTCATGAGACCTTGGCCCCTACGGACCCAAGTTTTAAGTTGATCCTAGTGGGTTCGACCACGAACGTTCTCTTGCAAGGTGGTGGACTCGAGAAACCCTAGGTGAAAAACCACGTGATTGGATAGCCGATAGGTGGGCACCTTATACCCTTTGAGCTTTCAAGGGGAGGATACACATACTCCACTCCACTCCTATTCTCAGTACCTCTATTCTCTTTCTCTCCTTCACTACTCCCCCATCCCTCTTCACTCCACTACCTTTCTTTCCCACTTCTTCACACACACCATCTCCATCTCCATCTCCCTCACTCCCCATCCATCTTCCAACTTCATCACCCTCATTATCTCCCACTTCATCATACCCTCACCCTCTCCTACTCTTTCCCTCATCCTCTCTCATTTTCCATCCCGCCATTATCCTCTTCCTCTCCATTCCACTACCTCAAACCCCTCTGCACTATCATCCTCTCCATTCCTTCCTCTTTCTCTTCCTACATCATCATTGTTGAAATGCATAGATCTGAGCATGGCTATGGCGGATGGAACACAAAGACAATGTTCATGATGACATAGATTAGAGAGACCAACTATTACTCAAGTGAATTAGGTTCCAAGATGGAAGCTTAGACTGATAAACACAATCTTGAGTATGACATTGACTATGACTAAAATGACAAAGTACAATAGTATTCCATCATTGAATGATAAGAAGGTACATCACTTTATAGCTCATGATGGTTCCCTTTTTCTCCATTGTGCTTATGGGATTCATGCATCTTGTATTTCAGGCATCCTTTCTAGCAAACTGCTTGTGTCTTGCCCTATTGCTCCATACAAAGAGGCTGTCACATGGGTGTGATTGCATATTTCTCAATAGTCATGACCATTATCCTTCCACTCATGTGTGCTTGTCCCCCCCACCATTTTGGGTTGAGATGCAACTCTAAATATTAGTGTCTTCAATAATTTGCTTCATATTGTACCACACCTCCTCTCTATCTCTTTTACATCATCTCTCTACTCGTGTATAAAAAGTGCCCTAGTCCACTTCCAATTTGGCTAGGTGGTGCCCATTTTGCATCCCTTAATGTGAGGAGATTGATCCCATTTTTATAGAGGCTATTTGGGTTTTTGTCATTGCATTTTCCCATGTGTACACATGCTACTACAAGTTCTCATGTCATATTTTCCCTTACCTCCATTAGTATATTTGGGACTGTGTCTCCTTGCAATATTGGTGTGTGATTTTGTTTTGGCCATGATAAATTTTTATATTTTTCCTTGCCTTAGTGCTGCTTGCCCACTATTGAAGGGGGATGGTTTTTTTTTCCCTACATATGAAAGAAAAAATTTCATTAATATTTTAAAATCAAAATGACTTTTTAAATCTAGAGAAAAAAAGAAAAATCCCCTCACCCCAATTGTTTTCTTATCTTTCCCCTCTCTCTTTTTGTTTCCTAATCTTTTTATTTATCTTTCTCTCTCCTAACCCCTCCCCTATGTGTCCAGGTCCCTCTCACCCTCTCTCCATTCTCCATTTTGGATTCGAGTTTTGGTGAACGTAGGATGCGTTCACATGAAAAAATGTCAAAACAAGGGATAAAGGAAAATAGAGAAGGAACGGCCCTAAGGTGGGTTATAAGTGGACGGGTGGATTGGGAAGGGACCCCATCAAGGTTAAATCGGGTCATGGCATAGATGCATGATCAAATTGAGGCATGTGTAAGGGGTATGCATCATAAATGCACATGGATGCATCCCCACACTTAAAACGGGAAGGGTAAACCAAACATCAGGGACCTAGGACCACACATCTGACAACTCTTGAGGTTCCCACACTTAAGACGTGACCGCCACTAATAGAAAAAAGGTGTAGGGTTAGAAAAAATTGGCTCATGTTGGAGAGGATCGAGGTTGACTGGCGATGTCACATACTATGTCGTAGTCAGATGCAGGAGAGACCAAGGTGTATTTGCAGCACAGACACGTCCAACAGGGTAGGGACCATGCACTAACAATACCTAGGGAGGCACCTTTGTTGAGGGAATCGCGAAAAACTATTGATGGTGAAGAATATTACACTTAGGTCATGGATACTCAAATGGAATGAAAGAACAATCACTCGCCCCATTACTAACATCACTTGAGTGAATCATGATAAAAATCCAAATCTCACACCCGAGTTAGGAATTGACAAGGGGGATGATGCAGAGGGAGTGTGCTAGGGTGCATAGTTGATGGTGCATTAGTGCGTCCAACCCCATTTGTCATAGGTGCAAGCAAGAAGGCCAAGGAGCCTTTCTATGCAATGTACAGAAGTGGATGACGTATCTTGTGGTGATAACAGAGACCAATCCCGTGTATGCATAGGGAAATGCGAACATACCTGACTCCAATTGTCATAACGTCCCTCAATCCTCACCTCTCAATAATTGATTTAGGAAACACCAGTCACACTCAACCCCCCTTTGTCTCACACTCGATTGATAAATACATGAGGGCAGCCCATTCCTAAAACCCATTGATGTTATCCTCACAATCACTTTTGCAGAGGTTGTATGCTTTGTGCACAATTGATGGTGCAACTCTACATCCTGCCCTATGCCAATATAGAGTGCGAAAAGGAAGGTCATAGAGCCTTATAGTGTAGTGCACAGGAACAGATCATGTGTTGTGCATCAAGAGGCCCAGCTCGCATGTGCAACACTCCATTCACACATCACACCTCTCATTTGAATTGAAGGGAAAGGACTAGTCACTCACCCCACCCTCTATCTTACGCTCTGTTGATAAATACATAGGGAAGCCCATACTCATAGCTCATCCTGTTAGGATGAAAGCTCATATCACTCAACTGTTCCTAAAACCCATTGATGTTATCCTCACAGTCCCTTGTGCAGAGGTTGTATGCCTCGTGCACAATTGATAGTGCAACTGTGCATCCCACCCTGTGCCGGCATACAATGCGAAAAGGAAGGCCAGGGAGCCTTATAGTGTAGTGTACATGAACAGATCGTGTGTTGTGCATTGAGAGGCCTAGCCTGTGCATGCAACACTCCATTTACACATCACACCTCTCATTTTAATTGAAAGGAAAGGATTGGTCACTCACTCCACTCTCTGTCTCACGCTCTGTTGATAAATACATATGGCAGCCCATACTCAGAGCCCATCCTGTTAAGATAAAGCTCACATCACTCAATTGTTTATCAATGAAGATCGCTTCATCGGTTGCTAGCATCATGGAGTTGATGACAAGGCGTACCCAGGAAGGTAGCCCATATATCTAGTATTGTAGATTTTCTGGAGATCATGTCATCTGTATTAGGGAATCACATGTTCTATGGGGAGTACAAAGACAATCCACCAAGGGTTTCTTCTGGAAAAGTGTATGTTGATAATTCGACTATCTTGGACTGCAAGGTGTCACCACCTTTTCCACAACCAGCTTCCCGTCCAAGGGTGTTTCCACCTTTTCTCGGAATGAGGCTTGCTATGACAGGGAATTTCTTCCTTGTCTCCCATAACAATTTGTTTTGTGTTTTTTTTTTCTTTTTCTTTCCTAATCCTGAGGGTGTTTCCACCGTTTCTCGAAGAATAGATCAACAAGATAAGGACCAAAGTCATTTTCTCCCATGATAGATATATATTTTTTCTTTTTTTTATTTAATAAAGAGAATGGTAGAAATACCATGTGTCAGTGTAACGTGTCCACTTGTGCCTTCAGAACACTCTTAGCAGTCCATCGGAAAGGATGTCTAGAAAGCTCTGCCCGGCACTCCCATGGAATGTTACGGGGTTTGCGATCTAGGACTTTCTACATCTGCCATGTAGCGGAAGTATTTCAGTCGCTCCCACTTAGGACCGACGAGAATTAGGGTTTTTCCTATTGGTCATTTCCTAACGGCAACTAGCGTCAAACCCAAGCAAACTACTTTACGCACAAATGCGAGGTTCAAAGCAGATTCACACTGCACTTGGTTCAAGGAGAATGGGAAACGAGAGGGATGAAAAGCTCAACCTCCCTGCCATAAGGCATAGTCCCATTCTGTTCCCCTAAAACAGCGTAAATCGGGATCAGTTATAATTCTAGGTCAACGCTTTTGTTGTTCGTGTCCTTTGACGATCTTCTAGCTGTCCGTCGTGATTTGAGAAAAGTTCCCGGTCAACCGGGACTACCCATCTGTAGGACCGACCTATGGCCACATCCACCGCACTTTCCTTAGGTTGTTTTAGTTATCTAATTACCTAACACATTTAGTTGGACATGTAACAATCAGCTTCTTTAATTAGCCCATTAGGCACTGGTTCTTTCACGTAATCATATCACTTGACATGAAAAAACAATGTCAAACAAGTTCCTTATTAACAGGTTATCATATTTATCTTTGAAATACAAAAAAAAGTCCAGCCCGTAGGCTTATCCACAATCCGCCCAAAGGCTATCCAACAATCCACAGGGATCACCAATCCAAGATTCCGCCCATAGACTAGTATGCAGGCCTCGAGATCCAATCCCGAGTCACGTTAGCCTCTTGTGCAGGGCCCGGAAGGCGAGGGATTTACAGTCAGAGCCCCTGTGGCACCCAAGCATCCTCCTGCTCCAAGTAGCACTCAACGGAGAGACCTCTCGCGGCGGGTTCGGTCCACCTTCCCCGCGCGGTTAACAACCCCCTTGGTTAGGGTCATGTAGGCAGTCAGGGGTAACTGAAGCTGCCTCTCCCTTTAGGCCTTCAACCTGAAGCATTAGATTTCCATTTATCCTTTAATTCATTGGTTAAACAATGAAAAATAGTGCTCTTAATTCTGTAACAAGCACAAACATTTCCATTGGTCGTTTATTATTAGTCAACTGCTAAGGAATGAATCCTTCCTTTCGAATGCATCGAGCACTCAATTCGGGATGACTTGCAACTTGGCAAGATCCCCTATATCCTGGGTTAGGGCGTACCCTATTAACCCAACTTGATCAAACCTTAAGCTCATAGAATATTCCAATTTATCAGCTAGTCTTTTGCTTCCAAGAAATTATCTTTACTCAAGAAAGATACTATATTAGTACAATTATTCATCCTCTTGCAAGATAACTTGCGTAAGGACCTGCCAACCTCATTGCGAGAATTGGCCATTCCCTTGTGATCCAATCACAAGATCATACGACTCCGCACTTGTTGCACAAGTGTCGCATCGAACTATGAGACTATTCTACTCATCAAATGGAGTCACAAACAATTTGTTCCCGATTACATTAGGCTGATATTGTCAATTCTAGGGTTCCAAGTTCCATCTTCTTAGCGAAAGATTCTTAGGGACAAACCCTAGATCACTTCTCAAATATATTCCACTGTCCCTACATTCGGTGAATGGGGGCAAGTATTTAGGGTATAGGAGTTTCGGTTTTAGCAATACGTGCGACTAGGGCACGTATTAAATCCTAGTGGGTTCTTTGGAATTGAATTAAATCTTTCTAAAATGAGTACTCTGCGGGTTTAGGTGTTTAGGTTTATGAGAATTTGTTTAATCCTCAAAGATAATTATGCTATCATTTCCATAAACACATGACTCATTGTCTACGCGTACATTGATTTTCAACCCTAACTTATCGATTTAAGATTAAGCATAGGTTAGGTTATAACCTAGTTCCAATTAATCATCCTATAAGTTGCGAACAAGATTCATGCTAAACAAGCAACCTTTTACTAATAATTATGCAGTTGAAAAACAATAATTGATCAATTTACGCAACTTAGGAATCATTTCATGCCTTGCACTTTCCTATGGATTCTTAGCACTTCCCATGATGGGTCACATTGTGGGAGAGCAAGGCATTCGTGTGGATCCTAACAATGTGAAATGTGTCAAAGAGTGGCCTACTCCTAGGAATTCTACTTTCTTGAGAGATTTCCTTGAATTGTCTTCATTCTATAGGAGATTTATAAAAAATTATGCTCATGTGGTGGCTCCTTTGACCGATAAGCTGAAGAAAGAAGGTTTGTTTTGGGACTCCATAGCTGACAAGAGCTTCAATGAGCTAAAATCTCTATTAGTTTCAACACCTATTCTTGTATGCCTGAATTTCTCTAAGGAATTCATTATATGTGTGGATGCTAGTGGAAGAGGAGTTGGAGCTGTTTTGTATCAAGACCATGGAGTTATAGCCTATAAAAGTTGCAAGCTTGATAACAAGGAGCATCAATTACATATCTATGAACAAGAGATGTTGGCAATTTTGCATGCTATCAAAAAGTGGCATCACTATATATATGGTAGCCATTTCAAGGTGAAGAGAGATCATCGTGTGCTGAAATACTTCCTTTCCCAACCAAATTTGTCCCCTAAACAAAGGAGTTGGGTAGCTACTCTTCAAAGCTATGATTTTGAAATATCCTACATGGCTGAAAAAGATAATGTTGTGGTGGATACTTTATCACGTATGTGGGCATGTTCTTTATCTTCAATTTCAATTGTATATGCTGATTGGATTCATGACATCCAATGATAATATTTGTTTGATGAGAAAGCATCAAAGATGATGAAGGAATTTCAATAAGGAAAATGAGAAGAGTATCCCAATTTCAATTGGCACAACGGTCTTCTATAGTATCATGGTAGAGTCTACTTGACACCACAATCCTCTTTCAAAGACCATATTTTGCATAAGATACATTATTTATCTTTAGCGGGTCATCATGGGCTATTCAAAAACATTTGACAACATCCATAAAAGCTTCTATTGGAAGGGCATTTGGAGGGATGTCAAGGATTATGTGTGATGCAATGTCTTTCGTGTCAACAAAATAAAGACTCATCTCTTCTACCCGGTGGATTACTTTAGCCACTCCCTATTCCTCAAGGCAAGTGGACTCATATCTCTATGGATTTTAATGTGGGATTGCCTACAACTAAGCGTGGGTGGAATAGCATTTATGTGGTAGTTGATCGGTTGACTAAATCAGCCCATTTCATCCCTACTAAGGTCCAATTTATAGCAAAGCAAGCGGCTCAACAATTCATAGAATGTATTTTCAGGCTTCATGGTTTGCCAATGAAGATTGTGTCAGATCATGACATTAAGTTTATGGGTAGCTTTTGGAGGAGTTTTTTGTCTTCAATGGGTACTCTTTTGACTCCTAGTACTGCATGTCACCCACAAATGGATGGGCAAACTGAAAGAGTTAACAAATTGCTAGATATTTATTTAAGGTACTTTTGCCATGAGATACAAAATGCATGGGAATAATGGCTTCATCTTCTGGAATTTTGTTACAACATTACTTACCATATGAGCATTGGAATGTTTCCTTTTGAAGCTTTATATGGCTACAAAAAGTACAAGTACCCTCCACATTGTTTCAAGAATATGTAAATCCACAAGCACGTGAGGAGTTGGAAAAGATGGAGTCCTTAATGAAGCAATGTAAGGATAACATTCATAAATCTCAAGAGACAATAAAGGTCTATGCAGATGAGAAAAGAAGACATGTGAAGTTTGAGGAAGATGAATGGGTATTTTTAAAGGTTCCCAAGTCACGTTATGCTTCTCTTAAAGGAGGACACAACAAACTTGCTCATAGGTTTTATGGTCATTATCGTATTATCAAGCGAGTTGGTGGGGATCTTGCTTATCAACTACACTTACCTTCAAACACAAGAATCCATAATGTCTTTCATGTGTCTTAGCTTAAAAAGTATGTGGGTCCTCAAATTCAAGTTCTCAAAGAACTATCTCCCTTGGATGATGATGGTTTGATCTATATGATCCCGAGAAGATTATTGGCAAGTGGGAGAAGGTTCTAAGGAACTGTATTCTTGTGGAATACCTAGTAGAATGGAAGGGTTTGCTTATTGAAGAGTCTTCATGGCAACAAGCATCATATTTGGAACAATTTCCATGGCTTAAGCAAGAGGAGAGTTCATAAACATGGCAGTAAACCACTTGTTGTATTAAATTTTTGTGTGAAAGCAAATTGTTTTATCGGCATAAAAATTCGATTTTGAAGGCATGGCTAGATACTACATGTTGTCCTCTACATTTCTATATCTCGCATTTGGAAATGGACCACTTCTAGCTCAAGATATGGCCGATTTTTTACTAGAGCCTATTTCGGACAGTTTACAACAATTTGTTTCATTTATATGATCTTTTTTCATCAACTTCTTTGATCTTCATCAACATGGAGCTTCATTACAATATGATTCCAAATGATTTAAGCCATCTTCACAATCATCTTTATAATTTGTTCCCAATTCAACTTTGACGACAAAGCTCTTTTAGGCCAGGATGGCTTGTAATAAAGCATAAGTCACCTTAGTCTAGACTAGGCTAGGGGATTAAGTATAAAAGGGGGAGATATAACTTGTGAGGGATATTTTTTCCATTTTAAAGCAATACATGCTTTGAGGTTCCTCCCTCCCACCATCTCAAAGGGTGCATGCTCTTAGCCACCAAGATATGGGGTGCATACCATGTCCCACCTTGACATGAGGTGAGTATTCATGGTGCAGCTTACATTTATGATTCTCAGTCTTCCATGGCAATACTATTTCATGCTTAGCTACCTTGGCTATGGCTTCCTTGAAAACATGGTGTATTTCTTGTATTTCTTTGCAAGTATGGTGTATTTCATAAATTTCCAGTTATATGTCTTGTTGTGAGAACTAGTATATGTTACTGTTAGACACAATGGCATGTCATGAGCTTTACTCCCTCCTTGATGGATTCAATGGTTATAACCAGGTGCAGATAGTAGAAGAAGATCAGTCCAAGACAACCTTCACAACAGAGTGGGGGACCTATGCCTACCTTCTAGTGAGTCATGATGGCCGCATTTCAAAATCATCTACATGACTTCAATGAGGTATACTTGGATGATTTCTATGTTTATAGTTTGATCCTTAAACATTGGGGACATTTGGAGCAATGCTTTGATCAATGTCAGGAGTATGGGATCTCCCTCAACCCCGACAAATGTATATTTGGAGTCTCTTGTGGAGTTCTGTTGAACCACATTGTCTCTACACAATGCATAGCAACAAACACTGCAAAGATTGAGAAGATTGCAGCCTTGACAGCACCAACCAACCTCAAATAGTTGAGGGGATTTCTAGGCTATGTGGGCTACTATAAAAGGCTCATAGCCCATTTTGCAACAAAGGTATCCCCCATGCATAGGCTTTTAAGGAAGGAATCGGAGTTCATTTGGGCAAAGGATTGTGATCATGCCTTCAACACTCTGAAACATTGCCTGGTTAAGGCACCTATCCTACAACCGCCTGATTAGATGAAGGAGTTCCATGTGCACACTGATGCATCCATTGAAGGCTTAGGTGCAGTCTTATGCCAGAAAGGCGCCTCGAAGTTGGATCAGCCCATCTACTATGCAAGCCAAAAATTCACTAATAGAGAGCATAACAATACAATGATAGAGCTGGAATGCTTGGCAATGGTGTTTGCCCTAGAGAAGTTTCGCCACTACCTACTCTCAACTCACTTCAAATTTTATGTGGATCATGAGACCCTATCCTTCTTGACGAACAAAGCAGATGTGAAGGGAAGAATGATGAGATGGCTCCTTCTATTCCAAGAGTTTGACTTTGAGGTAATCACCAAACCTGGTCATTCCCATGTTTTGGCTGATCATCTATTGTGTATCCCACAAACTGCAGAAGAGAAACACGATAATTTGGACCTCCCAGATGCGTCCTTGTTTCTTTTCAACATTGTAATCCCTTGGTATGTAGACATTGCCAACTTACTGGCAACCCAACAGTATTCTCCTGGTATCTCTAGCCGGGAAAGGAGAAAACTACTGTTAGAATCAGCCCCCTGCACCCTATTAGGCAACTCATTGTACAAGAAGGGCAAAGATGAAGTACTCAGACAATGTGTTGTAGGCAGTGAGATTGGGATTGTCGCTTGCAATGACGAGCCATGTGGAGGCCACTTTGCAGGAAAAGCAACAGCTAGAAAGGCTCTGTTAGTAGGATACTGGTGGCCAACCCTCCATAAGGATGCCTATGGCTATTTTAAGTGATGTGATGCATGTCAATAGATGGTGAAATCCACCAAGATCAGTGCCATGTCACTGCAACCTATCCTTCCCCTGAAGTCATTTGAGAAGTGGGGAATCAACTTTGTAGGTCCAATCAATCCCCCCACTAGACAGAAGCACAACAGATACATCCTCATATATATGGATTATGTCACCAAGTGGTGTGAAGCTAAAGCTCTGAAGCAGGATGATTGTAATAGCATGGCCTTGTTCCTATACGAGAACATCATCACCCATTTTGGTAGTCCCCTAGAGCTTGTTAGTGACAGAGGTACCCACTTCCTTAACAAAATCATGGAAGAATTGATAGAATTCTATAAGATTCGCCAATGTAAGTTCACCCCCCATTATCCCAGAGCCAACTGCCAAGTTGAAGTCACCAATTGCATCCTCTGCTTCATATCCTGATAAGGATGATTGCCGCACATTGCTGTGATTAGGATGATCGACTTATAGAGGCCCTCTGGGTGTACAAAACCTCCCATAAGGTAGCTACAGGATAAACTCCTGTCCAATTGGTATATGGAACAAAAGCCATCTTTCCTATTGAACTCAAGCTACCCTCTCTGCGTGTGGCCATCAATGAACACTTGGGAGATAACGAGTCCTTGCAATGCCGTCTTTTGCACTTGGAGTGTCTCGATGAGATCCGCAAGATGGCCCTACAGTGCATGGAAGCTACACAAGCTCATAGAAAGGTCTATCATGACAACTTCATCAAGCAAAAGGAGTTCAAGGAAGGTGACTTAGTTCTCACTTATGATTCCCGATTTCACAAGTTTCTAGGCAAGCTTCAACAATGATGGATGGGTCCTTATAAGGTACTTGCCATCAATCTAAATGGCTCAATCCAAGTCTAGACAATGGATACCTCTGACGATCCCTTCTTGATCAATGGCTATCACCTAAAGAAGTACTTTCCTCCTTGGGGATCTTAATAATCATAGTTGACCCACCCTTTCCCTTTTGGGCGTCGCATTGTCTTTCTTCTCATGCTCTTGATAGCCATTAAGATATTCTTCATGAGGAGACCTCGTTCTGCTAGCCTCTCACAGATACCTCGCACCCCTACCTTGTTCTCTTCTTGTTTGATCCAGCAATGGTGGTGAGGATGGTCCTGACTGTAACATCCCGAAGGCATGCATGAACTGCCTCAATAAAAGATAATGGAATTGGATAAATGATTTAAAAAAAAATTATTCCCCTTATTCCCCCTAGCCGACTGATGAGCTGGAGGGGGAGGGGAATAGAAGGAGTGATTAAGCTCCTTGGTGGAGCTTGGAGTGAGGGAGAGCCATGCGTGTTGCCGCGTAGGGGAGGGAGGAACCTCTCCCTCTCCCTATAAAAATTGTAGAGAGGGGTGGCTGTTGAGACGACTGAGGCATTGCCATGATAGCCTAAAGAAGACACCGCCGAATTTTAGAGAAGGAGAGAGTGAGGCTCTGTGAGGGAGGGTAGTCGTGAAGGGAGAATCGTGACGTTGGGCGAGAGAGAAAGAGGGAGGTGGTCATCGCTGCTGGGAGAGGCGGTGAGCTGCAGTAGCAGCGGAAGATTGGTTGCTCCAAGGAGATCGCCGTACCGTCATACGCCATTCTGTGATGGCCGTCCCCGTCGACTGTACCCCTCCCCCCCACAGCTTCTAGAAGGTTCCAAAGCTTCTAAGGGGGGCTCTATAAGCCCCCCTTCCCCCCAAAGTTTCCTTGAAAGGCCTTAAGTGGTCTTTAAGGCCCTTTTTTTTCCCTCCCCCCCTCAAATTTTCCCCTTGAAGCTCTATAAGCCCCTTTTTCCCCCAAAAGATGTTACCTTAAAGCCTTTTTTTTCTCGGATTTTAAATCCCCTTAAGGGCCCCCTTAGGCCATGTAACAATAACCCTTCTAGCTCTCTCATACCTTGTTTTTTCCTCCCACACGTAAAAGAAAAGAGAGTGTTAAGGGTCTTTTGACACCTTCTTTCCCCATACAAAAGCCCTTGTAAGGGTTCTACACCTTTTATTTCCCGTTCTTGTGAGTCTTCAAAAGGCTATTAATCCTTTCCCATGGCTTTAATGGGCCTTATTCGCGGAGGATTTTGAACACCCCCTTCCCGGTTTTGAACTCTTTCTGTGGTTTCTTCCCTCCTCCACAAGTATCCCTTCAAAGAGCTCCTATGAAAGGAAAGAACAAAAGACTCATAAAGGACGGTGGTATTTCAAAAAGGGAATTCGCAAATCTGCATCCACGACGGAAAGGCTGCATTCACGATGCCTCCTAAGAAAGCCCAAGGCCCAGCCGCAGGAGGATTGTCTCCTAGCATCCACGTGGACATCTCACCACAAGTCCAGGTTTTTCTTCCAAATTTTATTTTACATCATTATAATTCAATTGGGCATAGATGATTTTTGGAAATAGGATACATTTTTCGTCTTAATTCTTTTTTAAAAAAAACTCGCGACGGAGGAATTCAGTCATTAGTATTTCTAATAAAATGAACAAAATAAAGTGAGAAGAAGATTGATATGTGTTCCTAGCAAGTAGTTTTTGTGCATTCAATGAAGTAAACTTAGATTATTGTCCATATTTACAAAAAAGAATTAAGATATTGCACTCCGTTTAAGCATGGAAGTATAAAATCATGTCGCATTATTAGGTCATATCTTCTTCGCAATGAGTCATCATGGAAAGTGCTAAGAGTCCATAGGAAAGTGCAAGGCATGAAATGATTCCTAAGTTGCGTAAATTGATCAATTATTGTTTTTCAACTGCATAATTATTTGTAAAAGGTTGCTTGTTTAGTATGAATCTTGTTTGCAAGTTATAGGATGACTAATTGGAATTAGGTTATAGCCTAACCTATGCTTGATCTTAAATTGATAAGTTAGGGTTGAAAATCAATGTACGCATAGACAATGAGTCGTGTATTTATGGAAATGATAGCGTAATTATCTTCGAGGATTAAACAAATTCGCATAAACCTAAACACCTAAACCCGTGGAGTACTCATTTTAGAAAGATTTAATTCAATTCCAAAGAACTCACTAGGATTTAATACGTGCCCTACTCGCACGTATTGCTAAAACCGAAACTCCTATACCCTAAATACTTGCCCCCATTCACCGAATGTAGGGACAGTGGAATATATTTGAGAAGTGATCTAGGGTTTGTCCCTAAGAATCTTTCGCTAAGAAGATGGAACTTGGAACCCTAGAACTGACAACGTCAGCCTAATGTAATCGGGAACAGATTGTTTCGTGACTCCATTTGATGAGTAGAATAGTCTCATAGATGCGACACTTGTGCAACAAGTGCGGAGTCATATGATCTTGTGATTGGATCACAAGAGAATGGCCAATTCTCGCAATGAGGTTGGAAGGTCCTTACGCAAGTTATCTTGCAAGAGGATGAATAATCATACTAATATAGTATCTTTCTTGAGTAAAGATAATTGCTTGGAAACAAAAGACTAGTCGATAAATTTGAATATTCTATGAACTTAAGGTTTGACCAAGTCGGGTTAATAGGGTATGCCCTAACCCAGGATATAGGGGATCTTGCTAAGTCGCAATTCATCCCGGATCGAGTGCTGGACACATTCAAAAGGAAGGATTCATTCCTTAGCAGTTGGCCAACAATAAACGACCAATGGAAATGTTTGTGCTTGTTATAGATTTAAGAGTACTATTTTGCTTTGTTTGACCAATGAATTAAAGGATAAATGGATATCTAATATTTTAGGTTGAAGGCCTGAAGGGAGAGGCAGCTTCAGTTACCCCCAACTGCCTGCCTGACCCTAACCAAGGGGGTTGATAACTACGCTGGGAAGGTGGACCGAACCCACCGCGAGAGGTCTCTCCGTTGAGTGCTACTTGGAGCAGGAGGACGCTTGGGTGCCAGGGGGGTCTGGCCGTAAATCCCTCACCTTTCGAGCCCTGCACAAGAGGCTAACATGACTCAGGATTGGATCTCGAGGCCTGCATACTAGTCTACGGGCGGAATCTTGGATTGGTGATCCCTGTGGATTGCTGGATAGCCTTCGGGCGGATTGTGGATAAGCCTACGGGATGGACTTTTTTTGTATTTCAAAGATAAATATGATAACCTGTTAATAAGGAACTTGTTTGACATTGTTTTTCCATGTCAAGTGATATGATTACGTGAAAGAACTAGTGCCTAACGGGCTAATTAAAGAAGTTGATTGTTACATGTCTAACTAAATGTGTTAGGTAATTAGATAACTAAAACAACCTGAGGAAAGTGCGGTGGATGTGGCCATAGGTCCGTCCTACGGATGGGTAGTCCCGGTTGTCCGAGAACTTTTCTCAAATCACGATGGACAGCTAGAAGATCGTCAAAGAACACGAACAACAAAAGCATTGACCTAAAATTATAATTGATCCTAATTTACGCTATTTTAGGGGAACGGAATGGGACTATGCCTTATGGCAGAGAGGTTGAGCTTCGCATCCCTCTCATTTCCCATTCTCCTTGAGCCAAGTGTAGCGTAAATCCGCTTTGGACCTGGCATTTGTGCATAAAGTAGTTCGCTTGGTTTCGACGCTAGTTGCCGTTAGGAAATGACCAATAGGGAAAACCCTAATTCAGATCGGTCCTAAGTGGGAGCGGCCGAAATACTTCCGCTACATGGCAGACGCGGAAATTCCTAGATTGCAAACCCCGTAACATTCCACGGGAGTGCCGGGTGGAACTTTCTAGACATTCTTTCCGATGGACTGCTAAGACGTGTCCTAAAGGTACAAGTGGACACGTTACAGTTGGTATCAGAGCCAACCAACGAAGGATTTGTTTTTATAAAATCTTAATAAGATAAAGTAAAGCAAATGTTGATGTCCAAACATTTTCTTACTTTCAATGCTGTCTTGTAGAATTACAAAACATGGAACAAGTTCTTAATATTTCGAGTCATGTTTATGACTGCAATGCATTCCCCGGATTATCGACAAAGGGTTGAGATGATGAACATTTTAGACCGAATCTATAATCTGTCACCTTTGTACATGGAACAAAGATGGACGGGTGCCTCAAGAATCTACTATATCTCTGCCCACCGGTTTTCTTACCTACAAACCAATCTAAAGAGGATCAAGTGGTTGGAAGACCTGAAAGTCGTGAAGCTGTTCATTTTTGTGGAAGCTCACGTAAACTCAACTTTACATATTCGAGGTCGGAGGGTTGAGATGAACTCATATGTATATGAGGAAGTAACCCATGTAATCCCCGCCAACAGGATTAAAATGTTGGGGTGCCATGAGAAGAATGGGTTCCAAAGGAAAGGATACCTTGAACTTCCAATGACTTACCGATTCTTGAAGATCCATGATCTGAAACCATACTATTATACAGTTCCTGTAGATAAATGTAATACAACATTATTCTCCCCAAACTAGATGTAACAGTTGGCTTATCATCGCAAGAAATGTTGTATTCTGAAAGGGCTATGCCTATATAAATACAAATAAGACTTCTTTTTATCAATGTCTGATTGTGCATGAGAATTGATAAAAAGTTAAGTGGTTAGATTGCTTAGGTGATAGCGGAATTGAAGATGTAATATAAATCAATAACGATTATCGTGTAATAACTTTAAGAAATCTTTATCCAGGCACAACCCCAGGTACAGGTTACTAGTTCGCCTCCTACATCAAGTACTGCTGTAATACAGGAGAAGAAGTTTCTTCTCAAGCAGGTTAAGCCGCTCGAATTTGACAGGAGAGGCAGGTCCGTCCAATCAGATGCTGAAATTTGGATTGAATCCATGGAGGATTACTTCGAAGCAGCCCATACTGCATCCACCAATCAGGCTATGCTCGCCAAGCTAAAGCTCACTGGCGAAGCCAGGCTTTGGTGGAAGCAATGGTGCAGGGATCAAGGGATCGCAGAAGGATCCGTTACCTAGGAGAAGCTAAAGAAAGCCGTGCAGGGAAGACATTTACCACCTGCATATCGCACGCAGAAAATGAATGAATTCTATGAGCTAAAACAGCTGGGACTCACTCTTGATGCATACTACTCAAAATTCATCTCACTTTTAAAGTATGTGCCGCAGATGGACATGTCACAGCACGTGTCCAAAATCTGTGCTGGTTTAAACCCACCAGTGAATACCCGTCTCGAATCTATGCGTCCATCAGATCTTCAGGACACACTCATTCGAGCTGCACCTATAATTTAGGAGGTGCAGTATAGACCAAGGGGTAACAAAACTTGGTCTTATAATGACCTGAACATAGGAGCATTCAGACCTCAAATGAAGAGAGTTCAAGGTCAGAATCAGGGACAAAGAAAGAAAGAAAGAACTAACAATTTCAACAACTTTGTTCCTACTCAAAGCAATGGCCGAAACCTCCGTTGTTTCCATTGCAACGAGCCCGGTCACTTCAAGAGGCAATGTCCCAAACTTGGAGGAGGACATCGCCAAGCACCTTTCCAAGGAACAGGCCATGGTCAATGAGCCGCTACCCGAGGCAGAGGAAGCACCACCTGCATTGCCAATAGGCAAATGTGCGAAGAAGAAGAAGATCCGACCATGGAAGCAGAGTTTGAAAGGGCGACAGTCCATGCCGCTCTACACAAGAAAGGCCCAAATCGCCAGTTCTCGGTGATCGGACTATCAAGGTAAAAGTTTCAAGACCTTGATTGATTGTGGCAGTGCACATTCCTTTATCTCACTAGCTTTTGCAAAAAGACTAGGAATAGCCATAGTAGAAGCACCTATCTTGCTTGTGGAATTGGCAAATGGTCGTGAGGTTACTTGTACCAGGCAAACTGCTAAGGTGGAATTCTTTCTGGGAGGAAAAACAACTTCGGTCAAATTCAGAGTCATGAATTTAGGTATCCATGAGTGTCTACTTGGAAATTGGCTTAAGCCTAATGACGCCCACATTCATTGTGAAAAGGGCCAAATTTCCTTTCGAAACTTTGAAGGGGATTTGGTCACAACTCAAGGTGAGGCTCGAGTGCCAAAAATCCAGGTGGCCAAAGCATCTCAAATCATAAAAGGAGTCAGGAAAGGATTACCTATCTACTTGATTAAGCTCAACAAGCTAGATCAGAAGTAAGAGTCTAGTGAAGGACCTTCTTGGCTAAAGAAATACACCAATGTATTTCCTAAAGAGTTGATAGAACTCCTGCCTCAAAGAGAAGTGGATCATGAGATTAAGCTAGTACCAGGAGCTACGCCAATTGCAAAGAGACCTTATAGAATGTCCATACCAGAAGCAATTGAGCTGAAGGAACAACTCAAGCAACTACTAGATCGGGGCTACATCCGTCCTAGCAGTTCACCATGGGGAATTCCAGTACTGTTCCAGAAAAGAAAGATGGAACACTTCGACTATGTATTGGTTACAGAGGATTGAATCAATCAATGGTCAAGAACAAGTACCCTACTCCTAGAATAGATGATCTTCTTGATCGTCTTCAGGGTGCACAGATCTTCTCCAAGATTGATCTCAGGTCGAGTTACTATCAGATAAAGATCAAGGAAGAAGATATCCCTAAGACGGCCTTCAATACAAGATATGGGCACTTTCAGTTCCTAGTTATGTCATTTGGGCTTACAAATGCACCTGCCACTTTCAACAAGTTAATGCAGGATATCTTTAGGCCATATCTTGATGACTTCGTGCTCATCTTCTTTGATGACACTTTAGTCTATTCTAAACAAGAAGAAGATCATGAACCCCAACTTCGGATTGTCCTTGAGACAATGAGGTCACATAAGCTGTATGCTAAAATGAAGAAGTGTGCATTCTTCAAGCGTCAGATTGAATATCTGGGATTCATAGTATCAGCAGAAGGAATCTTAGTGGACCCAACCAAGGTCAAAGATGTGCTAGAATGGCCAATACCAACATTTGTCAAAGAAATACGTAGCTTTATTGGATTGACAGGATGGTATAGGGTCTTCATCAAAAAGCTTGAATATCTCCTTGATAAACAATCTCGCAATGTCTGAGGCTTTATAGTTTGTCTTTACTGGAATAAGGTGTGCAACTCTAGTTAGCATGTCAACCACAACCATGATGGAGTTGTATCCCCCCTGAACTTGGGGTAGGCCAACAAGAAAATCCATACTAATGAATTCCCATTTCATTTGGGGAATGTTAAGCGGTTGAAACTTCCTTGGCATTTTGACATGTTCGGCTTTGATACGTTGACAAGACAATCACTCGGTGACATATTTGAGAATGTTACCTTTAAGCCTCTCCCAATGGTAGCTCTTCCTAACCGCATTGAGAGTCTTGGCATAGCCAGGATGTCCTGAGAAAGGGGAATCATGAGCTTCCCACAATCTCTTCTGCTTAAGTGACTGACTTGCCGGTATACACAACCTCGTTCTATAGTAGACAAGTCCATTATTGATAGAGAATTCATGATACTTAGCCTGCAGCTTTTGATCCTGATCCTTGATAGAGATTTCCCTTAGCATTGTTTGATAGGCTCGATCATGGCATGCTTCCTCTCTAGCTAACTCAAGTATTGGATTGTTTGGCATAGATACTTTTGTAGCTAGAGATCTAGCCATTGATGGGTTTTGCAAGATTAGGGAATTAAGGAATGCCTTAAGACTAAGTGCATCGGCAACTACATTCTCTTTTCCTGGTCGGTACTTGATTTCAAAGTCATACTCCTCCAGCACTTCAATCCACCGACGTTGCCTCATGTTGAGCTCGTTTTGGGTAAAGATCCACTTGAGACTCTTATGATTAGTCACTAGAGTAAACTTGTTACCCAACAGGTAGTGTCTCCAAAGCTTTAGAGCATGGATGACAGCTAACAATTCTAGATCATGGGTAGCATAATTCTTCTCATGACTCTTCAGCTTCCTTGAAGAGTATGCTACAAGATGACTTTCCTGCATGAGCACACATCCTAAGGCAAGTGTGCTAGCATCAGTTACTACCTCAAACTCCTTATTGAGGTCTGGAAGTTTTTGTATAGGTGTTGATACCAAACTTTGTTTCAATCTATCAAAGCTGGTTTGTTCGGGAGTTGACCATGCAATGGATGTTTGCTTCTTCAGTAAGTCCGCCAGAGGTGTTGCAATCAAAGCATAGTTTTTGATGAAGACCCTATACCATCCTATCAATCCACGAAAGCTGCGTATTTCTTTGACAGATGTTGGTATTGGCCATTCTAGCACATCTCTGACCTTGGCTAGGTCCACTGAGATTCCTTCTGCTGATACGATGAATCCAAGATATTCAATCTGACGCTTGAAGAATGCGCATTTCTTCATCTTAGCATATAGCTTATGTGACCTCATTGTCTCAAGGACAATCCAAAGTTGGGGTTCATGATCTTCTTCCTGTTTAGAATAGACTAAAGTGTCGTCGAAGAAGACGAGCACAAAGTCATCAAGATAAGGCCTAAAAATATCCTGCATTAACCTATTCAAGGTGGCAGGTGCATTCGTAAGCCCAAATGACATAACTAGGAACTCAAAGTGCCCATATCTTGTGTTGAAGGCCGTCTTTGGGATATCTTCTTCCTTGATCCTTATCTGATAGTAACCCGACTTGAGATCAATCTTGGAGAAGATCTTTGCCCCCTGAAGACGATCAAGAAGCTCATCTATTCTAGGAATAGGGTTACTTGTTTTTGACAGTCGATTGATTCAACCCTCTGTAATCAATACATAGTCGAAGTGTTCCATCTTTCTTTTTCTAAAACAGTACTGGAGCTCCCCAGGGTGAACTGCTAGGACGGATGTAGCCGTGATCTAGCAGTTGCTTGAGTTGTTCCTTCAGCTCAATTGCTTCTGGTATAGACATCCTATAAGGTCTCTTTGCAATTGGCACAGCTCCTAGTACTAGCTTGATCTCATGATCCACTTCTCTTTGAGGCGGGAGTTCTGTCAACTCTTCATGAAATACATCCGTGTATTCCTTTAGCCATGAAGGTCCTTCATTAGGCTCTTGCTTCTAATCTAACTTGTTGAGCTTAATTAAGTAGACAGGTAGTCCTTTTCTGACTCCCTTTATAATCCGAGATGCTTTGGCCAATTGAATTTTTGGCACTCCAGCCTCACCTTGAGTTGTGACCAAATCCCCTTCAGAGTTTCAAAAGGAAATCTAGCCCTTTCCATAATGAATGTGGGAGTCATTAGGTTTAAGCTAATCCATTCCGAGTAGACACTCATGGATACCTAAATTCATGACTCTGAATTTGACCGAAGTCATCTTTCCTCCCAGAAAGAATTTCACCTTAGCAGTTTGCTTGGTACAACTAACCTCGCGACCATTTGCCAATTCCACAAGAAAGATAGGTGCATCTACTGTGGCTATTCCTAATCTTTTTGCACAAGATGGTGAGATAAAGGAATGTATACTGCCACAATCAATCAAGGTCTTGAAACTTTTACCTTGATAGTCCGACGGTGTCTCAATCACCGAGAACTGGTGATTCAACCCTTTCTTGTGAGGAGCGGCATGGATTGTTACCCTTTCAAACTCTGCTTCCATGGTCGGATCTTCTTCTTCTTTACACATTTGCCTATTGGCAACACAGGCGGTTCTTCCTTTGCCTTGGGTAGCGGCTCCCTGACCACGGCCCATTCCTTGGAAAGGTGCTTGGCGATGTCTTCCTCCAAGCTTGGGACATTGCCTCTTGAAATGACAGGGCTCATTGCAGTGGAAACAACGGAGGTTTCGGCCACTGCTTTGAGTAGGAACAAAGTTGTTAACATTATTAGTCCTTGCTTTCTTTCTTTGTCCCTAATTCTGACCTTGAACTCTCTTCATCTGAGGCCTGAATGCTCCTCTGTTCGGATCATTATAAGACCAAGTTTGGTTACCTCTTGATATAGCCTGCACCTCTTGAATTATAAGGGAAGCTCGAATAAGTGCGTCTTGTAGATCCGATGGGCGCATAGATTCGAGACGGGTATTCACTGGTGGGTTTAAACCAGCACAAAATTTTGACACCTGCTGTGTCATGTCCATCTGTGGCGCATACTTTAGAAGTGAGACAAATTTGGAGTAGTATGCGTCAAGAGTGAGTCCCAGCTGTTTTAGCTCGTAGAACTCATTCATTTTCTGCGTGCGATATGTAGGTGGTAAGTATTTTCCCTGCACGGCTTTCTTCAGCTTCTCCCAGGTAACGGATCCTTCCGCATGTTGAGATATTGAGCTCCACTCGTGATATGCCAGGGTGACCGTTGTGCATTTATGTCACCGACTTGTCAGTTGCAGATGCGGTTGGTACACCGCTCATGAATAATAGCTAGATGACAGCTATCCTTATCTACTCTAGTTCGTGGCTCAGTTAGTATGCCACCTTAGTTAGTTGATTTTGGTTTGAGACCCATATATAGGGTTCTTCTATTTTTATGTACTTGGGTTCTTTTTGGCTTACACAACTAAGAAGAGGAAAACTGTTTTCAGCCTCCACCTTTGTGTGTATTCCCCCATTGTGCAAGCAAGAAAGCTACAAGTGAGACTCCTTCCTTCTCTCCCACAATCTTGACATGGTATCAGAGCCTTGTTCGTGGTAAGGAGCTCAAGAAAGCAAACCAAGTTCGCGGTGTTCTAGTAAGAGGATCAGTGTTGCTTTCATTTTCTGTTTTGGGAGCAGATCTCTACAGGTAGCACAGCCGAAAATTGCAAGAGTGCATTGTCTCAGGTTGAGATGCCCTTCGCGGTGAAGCAAGATGGCAGTATATGCTGCGGCAAGGGCTTTAGCCCTTGGTGACCCTATTTTTTTTATTTGAGGCCATTTCGGGGCCTGTTTTGGAGGCGGAATTTTTCTGCATGCACTCAGGAAAAGGCCCTATTTTATACTGTGTGACCACTATTCTACAGGTCAGTGAAAAGTTACCACAGAAATTGCATCATATGCTTGTGTGCAGAGACATTGGGGGTTACAGAATCATCCTTGATTCCTGTTTATGCAAAATCGTCACTAGGAAGTGACATGTGGTCAAATACCACTTTCACCAGTTTTATAGATTTTCCCTTATGAGGGTGAAGCTGTGTTTTTTGCAGTGACAGAATTTTTTGCAGTGTTCTGTAATGGCGTCTGATTCTCTTTCACAGATTGTAACTGAAAATCTTGACAAGAACAACTTCCAAGCATGGAAGTTTAGAATGACGAATTTCCTTATGGGAAAAGGATATTGGGAATTTGTTGCAGGAAATGAAGAAGAACCAGTTCTTCTTGATGCTCCCAATCAACAGCAAATGCAGGCATTTAAAGCATGGCATGAGAGAGCTAGGAAAGTTATGTACTGGCTGTCTATCAGTATTTCAGACTCTATGATTGTGCATATTCAGGATGCAAGTACGCCAAAGGAGGCATGGGATACTTTGTCAAAAATGTATAGCACAAATATGCAAGCTAGGAAAATGCAGCTCAAGCAAGAGTTTCATAATGTGCAAAGAGAAAGTATGAGCATCAATGACTACCACATGAAGGTGAAGAAGATTGTAGATGCACTTGCTTCCATTGGGTCGCCAATGGAAGATGATGATTTAGTTTATGTGACCTTGAATGATCTAGGAAAGGATTATGCGCAGTTTCGGACATCCATTTCAGTTCGTGAAAGATTTCTTGATTTTGAGGAGTTGATTGCTCTTCTAATTTCTGAAGAGCAGAGAAATGGTGGTGCATCTTCTTTAGGAGGAACTTCAAAAGAATCTGTCTTCTACTCAAATGCTGGAAGAGGTAGAGGCAGAGGTAGAGGAGGCCGATCTGGAGGCCGTGGTAGAAATCAGAATATGTAGTAAACTCAAGAAAACCAGTCCTATGGAGGAGGACGTGGTAACTCTATAGGCAGGGGGAGCCAAAGAGGTCGTCGTGGATGGCAAAGAGGCCAAAATGCAAACAACAATGTTGAATGCTACTACTGTGGTAAAATGGGTCATATGGCTAAGGACTGCTATAAAAAGCAGAATGACATCATGAATGGAAAAGTGTAACAAGGGAATTATGCATCTTCTAGTAGACAGGGTGATGACAGAAATGAGCATTTGTTTATGGTGCAGCACATGAACAATTCTGTGACAAGTGCAGAAGAAAGCAACGATGTATGGTATGTTGACTCAGGTGCATCAAACCACATGACAGGTCATGCAGAATGGATGGAGGATGCAAGGAAAATGGAAAAACTAGGATTTGTGGAGACTGGTGATGATACTGCACATCCTATTGTGCAGATTGGAAAAATTTCTTTGTCTATGTAGGATAGGAAAAAGAAATACCTGTCCGATGTATTTCATGTCCCGAATATCACCAAGAATCTGGTTTCTGTTGGTCAAATGGTTGAGCAGGGCTTGCAGGTCAGATTTAATCCTCATGGATGCTTTGTTGAGGATATGAAAAATAAAGGTCGCTTGATAGCAAAAGAAAAGAAGAAGGGAAGAATGTTTACGTTGGATGCAAACATGTCTCAATTGAGTGCAGCAATGTTTGCACATGGGACCGGTGTAGTTGCAGATATTGATATCTGGCATAAATGCATTGGTCATGTTAATGTACAATGACTTAAATCAATACAGGCCCAAAATATTGTTGCAGGATTGCCTAAATTCAAGGTTGCAGAAATGCATAAGGTATGTGAAGCCTGCCAATTTGGAAAACAGGCAAGAAAACCATTTCCTAGACATGTTCAAGAGAGTAAGAAGCCATTGGAATTAATCCACTCTGATGTATGGACTACTAAAGCTGCATCTCTTGGAGGCTGTCATTATTTTGTCACTTTTATTGATGACTATAGCAGAAAAGTTTGGGTGTATTTTATGAAAAAGAAAAGTGAAGTTTTTGGGCATTTCAAAACTCTTAAAGCTATGGTTGAAAAAGAAACAGGCCTGCAAATAAAATGCCTAAGGTCAGATGGAGGGGGAGAGTACCTCTCAAATGAGTTTGCAAGGTTCCTGCAGGAGCATGGCATAAAGCAGTAATATTCATGCAGTCATACCCCACAACAAAATGGAATTGCAGAAAGGAAAAACAGGCATATTGGAGAGGTATCTCGTGCCATGCTTAATAAAAAAGACTTGCCAGATTTTTACTGGGTTGAAGCAATTGCTACAACAGTCTACATAATGAACAGGACTCCCACTGCAGCAATACATGGGATGACTCCAGAGGAGAGGTATACTGGTAGGAAACCCGATATTTCTCATTTGAATATTTTTGGTTGCATTGCCTATGTTCATGTGCCAGATGAGTTGAGATCCAAGTTGGATCCAAAAGCTGAGAAGTGTATCTTTATTGGTTACTCTTTGCAGCAGAAAGGGTATAGATGCTATAACCCTTCTACTCGTAAGTTTATAGTGAGCAGAGATGTTGTTTTTGATGAGATGAGTAGCTGGTATAAACCAGTAAATGTGATTGATAATGTAGATGCACAAAATGGTAATGCTGCATAGAATTCACAGCAGCAGTCACAAGATATTAGTGGACCTGGAGCGTACTTTAGCAGTGGTTCACATTCTTCGCCATGGACAGTCAGATTGAGATCAGGAGAATCTTCTCAAAGCAATGCAGATAGTGGTATGCAGATATCATGAGAAGGAAAAGAGAAGGTAGATCAGCCCATGTTTGATGTGAATGCAGGTCACTCTTATGTGGATGGTGAATCTAGTGGCTCAGAACAGAGCATTGATGATGAGTTGGATATTCCTTCTATTGTTACACCTGGAGTAAGGAAGACCAGGGATGTTTTGAGAGCACCTGGGAGTGAACCTACTTTGCGCAGGTCTACCAGAGCTAGGTATCCTGTGGATAGGCTGAAATATGATGGATTTACAGCCATTCACTATGCATATATGGTCAAAGTGATACAGGAACCAAAACCCACTTCTTTTGAGCAAGCCATGGGAAAAGAAAAATGGGAGAAAGCCATGGATGAAGAAATGGATGCCTTGGAAGCAAATGCTATATGGGAATTTGTACCTTTGCCTAAAGATAAGAATGCAATTGGTTGTAAGTGGGTTTATAAGGTAAAGCACAATGCAGATGGTTCTGTGAATAGATACAAGGCAAGATTAGTAGTCAAGGGGTATGCACAAACATATGACATTGATTATGAAGAAACATTCAGTCTGGTTGCAAGGATGGCAACTGTAAGAGCAGTCATTGCTATGGCTGCATCAAAGGAATGGTCTTTACATCAGATGGATGTAAAGAATGCCTTCTTGCATGGTGATTTGCAAGAAGAGGTATATATGGAGCAGCCACCAGGTTATGTGCATGCTGTTCATCCTGAGTTTATTTGCAGGTTGAAGAAAGCCTTGTATGGCTTGAAGTAAGCACCTACAGCATGGTCTGACAAGATAGGACAGTATCTTGTCACTATTGGCTTTCAGATTTCCAAGGCAGATTTCTCACTTTATGTGAGAAAAACAGAGAAAGGTATTATGCTACTTGTCATTTATGTTGATGATTTGATTATGACAAGTGACAGTGATGAAGATATCCTTCATGTAAAAATGTTATTGAAGCAAAAGTTTGAGATGAAGGATTTGGAAGAGCTGGGTTATTTCTTGGGCATTGAGGTGATTAGATCACCAAGTGGGATACGGCTCTTGCAGAGGCAGTATGGATTGGACATGCTGTCCAAATATGGGATGACAAGCTTTAAGCCTATTTCAGTTCCTTTGGAGCAGAATGTGAAGCTGAGTACAGATGCAGGTGAGCTTCTGGAAGACCCTACTATGTACAGACGCATAGTAGAAAGTTTGATTTATATGACTATTACTAGGCCAGATTTGAGCTATGTTGTTGGATTGGTAAGTCAGTTTATGCAGGCTCCAAGGAAACTGCATTTGGATGCGGCTAGACGCATACTCAGATATGTGAAGTCCACATTGCAGTATGGACTATTTTATGAGACTAGGGTTCAGATACAGTTGCATGGATACATTGATGCTGATTGGGCTGGTAGTATTTCTGATAGACGATCTAGCAATGGATATGTGTTCTCTTTTGGGAGTGCTGCAGTCACTTGGAGCAGCAAGAAACAGCCTACAGTTGCCTTGTCGAGCACAGAGGCTGAGTACAGGGGTGCAGCAATGGCTGCATGTGAGGTAGCTTGGTTGCATAAGCTACTTTATGATATGCATCAACCTACAGATGGGCCAGTTGTCATTTATTATGACAACATGAGTAGTATACACTTGGGAAATAACCCAGTTTATCATGCTAGAACAAAGCACATTGAGGTGCATTATCACTATGTGCGGGAGAGGGTTTTACTAGGTCTTATTGATCTAGTTTATGTCAGCACAGAGGATCAGGTAGCTGACATATTCACAAAGGCATTGGGCATAGAGAAGCTGCGCAAGTTCAGAGACCTGCTTGGTGTGCAGGAATTGGGATTGAGCTCGAGGGGGAGTGTTGAGATATCGAGCTCCACTCGTGATATGCCAAGGTGACCGTTGTGCATTTATGTCACCGACTTGTCAGTTGTTGCAGATGCGGTTGGTACATCGCTCATGAATAATAGCTAGATGACAGCTATCCTTATCTACTCTAGTTCTTGGCTCAGTTAGTATGCCACCTTAGTTAGTTGAGTTTGGTTTGAGACCCATATATAGGGTTCTTAATGTTGTATTACATTTATCTACAGGAACTATATAATAGTATGGTTTCGGGTCATGGATCTTCAGGAATCGGTAAGTCATTGGAAGATTAGGGTATCCTTTCCTTTGGAACCCATTTTTCTCATGGTGCCCCAACACTTTAATCCTGTCGGCGGGGATTACACGGGTTACTTCCTCGTATACATATGCGTTTAGCTCAACCCTCCGACCTCGAATATGTAAAGTTGAGTTTACGTGAGCTTCCACAAAAATGAACAGCTTCACTACTTTCAGGTCTTCCAACCACTTGATCCTCTTTAGGTTGGTCTATAGGTATGCAAACTGGTGGGCAGCTATATAGTAGATTCCTGAGGCACCCGTCCATCTTCGTTCCATGTACAAAGGCGATGGATTATAAATTCGCTCTAGGATGTTCATCATCTCAACCCTTTGTCGATAATCCCGGGAATGCATCGTAGTCATAAACATGACGCAGAACACTAAGAACCTGTTCCATGCTTCGTAATTCTGCAAGATAGCATTGAAAGTAAGAAATGTTCAGAATAGCAACATTTGCTTTGCTTCATCTTTATTTAGATTTCATAAATAACAAATCCTTCATTGGTTCGCTCTGATACCAATTATAACCTGTCCACTTGTTATCTTTAGGACACGTCTTAGCAGTCCATCGGAAAGGATGTCTAGAAAGCTCTACCTGGCACTCCTATGGAATGTTACAAGGTTTGCGATCTAGGACTTTCCACGTCTACCACATAGCGGAAGTATTCCCGCTGTTTCCACTTAGGACCGACCTGAATTAGGGTTTTCCCTATTGGTCATTTCCTAACGGCAACTAGTATCAAACCCAAGCGAACTCCTTTACACAGAAACGCCAAGTCCGAAGCGGATTGGCATTGCACTTGGTTCAAGGAGAATGGAAAACAAGAGGGATGCGTAGCTCAACCTCTCTGCCATAAGGCATAGTTCCATTCCATTCCCCTAAAACAGCGTAAATCGGGATCAGTTATAACTCTAGGTCAATGCTCTTGTTGTTTGTCTTCTTTGAACAATCTTCATGCTGTCCATCTTGATTGAGAAAAGTTCTCGGCCAATCGGGACCACCCATCCATAGGACGGACCTATGGCCACATCCTCCACACTTTCCTCAGGTTGTTTTAGTTATTTAATTACCTAACACATTTAGTTGGACATGTAACAATCAGCTTCCTTAATTAGCCCGTTAGGCACTGGTTCCTTCACGTAATCATATCACTTGACATAGAAAAGCAATGTCAAACAAGTTCCTTTTTAATAGGTTATCATATTTATCTTTGAAATACATAAAGTCCAGCCCATAGGCTTATATACAATCTGCCCGAAGGCTATTCAACAATCCACAAGGATCACTAATCCAAGATTCCACCCATAGACTAGTATGCGGGCCTTGAGATCCAATCCCGAGTCACGTTAGCCTCTTGTGCAAGGCCCGGAAGGTGAGGGATTTATGGCCAGAGTCCCCCGTGGCACCCAAGAGTCCTCCTGCTCCAATTAGCGCTCAACGAAGAGGCCTCTCATGGTGGGTTCAGTCCACCTTCCTGGTGCGGTTAACAACCCCCTTGGTTAGGGTCAGGTAGGCAGTCGGGGGTAACTGAAGCTGCCTCTCCCTTCAGAACTTCAACCTGAAGCATTAGATATCCATTTATCCTTTAATTCTTTGAGCAAACAAAGCAAAACAGTGCTCTTAAAATTATTACAGGTACAAACAATTCCATTGGTTGTTATTTTTGGCCAACTGCTAAGGAGCGAATCCTTCTTTCTGAATGCATCCAGCACTCGATCTGGGATCAATTGCGGTTTGGCAAGATCCCCTATATCCTGGGTTAGGGCATACCCTATTAACCCAACTTGATCAATACCTTAAGTTCATATGTTATTCCAATTTATTGATTGGTCTTTTTCTTCCAAGCAAATATCCAATCCTTGTATCTTGGTCACTTTACCCAAGAAATGTACTATATCAGGATGATTATTCATCCTTATGCAAGATAACTTGCATAAGAATCTGCCTGATATAGTACATTTCTTGGGTAAAGTGACCAAGATACAAGGATTGGATATTTGCTTGGAAGAAAAAGACCAATCAATAAATTGGAATAACATATGAACTTAAGGTATTGATCAAGTTGGGTTAATAGGGTATGCCCTAACCCCAGATGTCCAAACCGCAATTGATCCCGGATCGAGTGTTGGATCGATTTTGGGAAAAAGAAGGATTCACTCAGATCACTTCTCGCAAGTAGGTCCTAATGTCCCTACATTTCGTGAATGTGGGCAAGTATTTAGGGTATAGGAGTTTCAGTTTTTGGCAATACGTGCGACTAGGTAAATGTCTTCACCGGGCTAACCCTAGAGTTTCTTGGGATACGTTGCATTGAATTGACCCCTTTCTTAATGAGTATTCCGCGGTTTTAGGTGTTTAGGTTTATGCCAATTTAACCTGTCTATTCTTGAAGATAATTACGCTATCATTTCCATAACCACATGACTTATTATCTACGCGTAAGTTGATTTTCAAACCCTAACTTTTCGGTTTAAGATCAAGCATAGGTTAGGTTATAGCCTAATTCCAATTAATCATCCTAAACATGCAAACAAGATTCATGCTAAAACATGCAGCCTTTTACTACTTTCATTTTTGAATGACTTTGTCATATGCAAAACTTACACACTCTTTCGTTAATTTAAGTTTCTAGGCTACTTGCCTAGAGTTAAATCTTCTTCATGCAACCCTAGGAATTTCCTACGGTTGCTAGCAACCTTCTTTAGGAATCCTTTCAATAAAGATATTCAATAATGCAACATGCGGTTTATTTCTTCCATGCTTAATCAACGTATATTATCATAATTCCGTTTTGTAAAAATGGACATTAATCTAATTAATGCATAAAGCCACTTGCTAAAATGCATAGCAATCTTCTGCTCACTTTATTTTGTTCGTTTTATTGAAAATACTATTAACCGAATTCTTTCATGGTGAGCTATTTCTTTTAAATTAACCAAAGTATTTAAGATGAAAAATGCATCCTATCTCCAAAAATCATCCACACATGATTGAATTATAACAACGTAAAATAAAATTTAGGAAGAAAAACTTGGACTTGTGGTGAGATGTCCATGTGGATGCTACGAGACGATCCTCCTGTGGCTATGCCTTGTGCTTTCTTAGGAGCCATCGCGAATGCGGCCCTTCTGTCTTGGATGCAGATTTATGACCTTGGCCGTCTCCTTTGCATGCGTAGCTCCCCTTTGTGACAGCTTGAACCGTCTCTCGGAAATAATTTTTGTAGAAGATTTCCTCCTATGAATTTGAGTGGGGAATGCCCATGAAAAGGGTCTTTAAACCCTGGCCTAAAGAGGGTACAAGGGCTTGATTTCAACGGGGTAACTGGGCTTTTAAACCCCACTTGCGAGGGCAATAGGAAGGCTCACGAAAAGGGCTTTAGATCCCGTGGAGGAGGTTTAAAGTCTTTCAAGGGTAAGGCTTATTTAAGCCACAAAAATGGGGCTTTTTAATTTGATCCCGGGGGTAGTTTTTGGGATGCCCTAGGTGTGAAAAAAAAAGGGGAAAAGGGGGGAAAAGGAAGGGGTGTATAACCTTGAAGAAGGGTTTTTAGGTGGGGGAAAAAAAAGGGGCTTAAAAGATGCACATGAAGACCCTTCAAGGCAAATTTGGGGGGAAAAGGGGGCTTATAGAGCCCTTAGGAGGGAATTTGTGGGGGGGGGGGGGGGGGGTAGTCCTAAAGAGCCATAGGAAAGGGGGCCTCTTAGGAGGCAATAGAAGCTTCCTAACAAGCTTATGAAGCCTCTGAAGAAGTCGTGATAAAGCCACGTGGGGGTGATAAGGCGAATGTTGGCAGCAACTTCTTGACTAGGTGGCGGCAGGGCAAGCTGGCAAGTGGCAGTGGCGACGTCTCCACTCCTCCTCTCCCTCTCACGGTAGTGGCAGATTCTCCTCCTTCACGACAGCGATCAGCATCTCCACTCCTCTCCCTCCCAGCAGTCTGGCGGCGACCTCTTCTGGCTCCACGGTAGCGACGATCGGCTTCTTTCTCTCCTCTCACGACCATCCTTCTCACTCTTGCACAGCAGAGTCTCGGCTCTTCACTCCCTCCTCAAGCTTTATGGCAGCGACGACACCCTCCAATCCTCCCACCATCCTCAACTTAAATAGGTGAGGGGAGGGGATCCTCCCTCCCCTGCGTGGCATCTCGCATGCTCTCATACCTTTAGCAAGCTCCAGCAAGGAGCTTGCTCATACATGCTATTCCCCTCCCCTCCAACAGGACTGTCGGCTGGGGGGGTAAGGGGAATAAATAAAAAAATTTGCCAATATCCAATTATCCTTATGACTTATAGAGGCGGTTCACGCGTGCTTTTGGAAGATCAAAATGTTACACTTTTTAATGTGTCAAAGACCTCTTGCACATGTATCAAATGCTCATCCTTGGATTTTCTATAAATAAGGATATCATTGAAGAATACAAGGACTATTTTGAATAGGAAAGGTTGCAATATCTTATTCATGAGTGCTTGAAAAGTAGTGGGCACATTTGAAAGCCCAAATGGCATGACAAAGAAGTGGTATAACCCTCTTTCAGTCGTCCTAAAGGCTGTTTTATACTCATCCCCTTCCTTCATTAAAATTTGATGATAGCCCAAATAAAGATCAATCTTGGTGAAGACCTTTGCATCTTTGAGCTCATCGAAGAGGTCATCAATGCGAGGAATCGGGTATCTATTCTTCACCGTGGACTTGTTAAGATCCCTATAATCAATGCACATGCGAAAAGCACTACAAGGATTTGAGCTGGTAGCGATGGCGATTAGCGACGGCAGGTATCGGCATCACTAGCGACGGTCCATAGGGAAAAAAGCGGGCCAAAATCGAGCGCAGCTTTATTTCACGTTTTCGCGTTTTGTGTTTTGAGAGCGAGAGCGAGGGAGAGAGCGACCTCGTGAGAGAAGGAGAGGAAGAAGACTTGCCGCCGCCGCCACCACCGCCCACCGCCGTTGTTCGCGAAGGAGAGGAGAAGCCTTCATCACAAAGAGGAGCCGCCCCACACTCACTATATCTCATCGGTGAGTCTCCCTCTCTCCTTCTTTTGCTTGTTTAAGGTTTAAATCACTTTCTATTTTGCTTGTTTAGGAGAGGAAATGAGAGAGAAAGAGAGGGAGAGGGAGAGGGAGATAGAGGGAGAGAAAGAGAAAGAGAAAGAGAGGGAGAGGGAGAGGGAGAGGGAGAGGAAGAGGGAGGAAATGAGAGAGGGAGAGAAAGAGAGGGAGAGGGAGAGGGAGAGGGAGAGGGAGAGGGAGAGGGAGAGGGAGAGGGAGGGAGAGTGCATTCTCTCTCTCCCTCTCCCTTTTGCTTGTTTAAGGTTTAAATCACTTTCTTCTTTGCTTGTTTAGGAGAGGAAATAAGAGAGAGAGAGAGGGGGAGAGGGAGAGGGAGGGAGAGTGCATTCTCTCTCTCCCTCTCCCTTTTGCTTGTTTAAGGTTTAAATCACTTTCTCTTTTGCTTGTTTAGGAGAGGAAATGAGAGAGAAAGAGAGGGAGAGGGAGAGGGAGAGGGAGAGAGAGGGAGAGAAAGAGAAAGAGAGGGAGGGGGAGGAAATGAGAGAGGGAGAGAAAGAGAAAGAGAGGGAGAGGGAGAGGGAGAGGGAGGGAGAGTGCATTCTCTCTCTCCCTCTCCCTTTTGCTTTTGGAGAGTGTTAGGATATATTGTGAGAGGGAGCGGAAATGCGAAAGAAAGAGAGGGAGAGGGAGAGAGAGGGAGAGAAAGAGAAAGAGATGTATACTCAAATGGATAGCTTTATGGAGATGTATGTCTACTCAAATAGATAGCTTTTGTCTACTCAAGATGTAGTCCACCTGTGTGTGTATATATTGGAACGATAACATATCCATGATTATGGTAATGGTATGCACTTTGCTTTTTTTATGGGTACCATTACATCGACTCCTTAAGAGGGCTCAAAATTAGTCATACACTTTATAAAGTCTAATTAGGAGATTTAAGATGCACGATAATAGACTTATCGATAATGGTATGCAATGTGCTTTGCCATGGGCCACGTACATTGGTGACTCTTTAAAATGGCTTAAAATAGGTCATATCCTTCATAATGTCCAAGTAGGGGATCTAATTGTGATATGCATAATTCATTGTTTTTGTATTAACTTTATAGGCATAACAAATTAGTAATCATGCCAACTAGTCAACGGAAGGACTAAAAGAAAATGATACCCTAGCTAATGGTCATTATGGTACTTCATCAAAATGAACCCAAAAGTATTGCTATAGAAGAATAATCCCTTAAATTGAGCATAGGATATTTTCTTCAAATTTTATGACTATGAGTAGAATTGATTGAAACAAATTTTATTACTATAGTTGATAAATTTCATAGATGGCATTAATTTGTATACATGGACCTAGGACAAAAAAACCACATTTCTAAGATGCTTTCTGTTGAGACTGATTTATTATTAGACTAAGAGATCCTCAATGATGCTCATAAATGGATTACTTATACTCAAAGCCCTCTAGTGCAGTTGTATAAGTAATCCTAGTAGAGCCCCTCTAAGATACTCAAAGTACATAACCTAGAGACCATAGCTAGGTATATAAGGTATAATGGATGTACAAGAAGACACCTCAATAATTGACTAATCACCACTAAATCCCAAAGAAGAATCGTGTTCCATCCCCTTCAACTCTATATTCACCTCGTGAAGAACTTCATTAATCATAGCATCCTTATCACCAATCTTTTTGTTGCAATGATGAAGTAACATATTCATCATTTCTCCTTTTAGCATCTAAGGCATTATCCAATCTTTTAGTCAAGTCCAAACATTTAGTCTTCGACTCATGAACCTTATGAACCAATGCTTTTTTTTTTACAATAATGAATAATTATCTACCGGGACAAACAAATCCTTGAGCATGGTATATGGCCAAGATATAACATCAATAAATCTCTCAACTACTATGTCCAATGCATTCTTTACATCAATCAGTAAAGCATTTCTTATATCTTGAAGTTTAGATTTCAACACCATGGATGCATCAATATCAACCTCAATGTTTTACAAAATTTACTTCTCAAGCTCTTGCAGAGGCTAAAACCTCTCAAGCAAGAGCTTATGGTCAACTTGCAACTTGACATACATCTCCATAAAGCTATCCATTTGAGCCTCGTTTGTTGTAATGTAGATAAGATGGAAAACGAAGGTCTTATTGTTCAAGATCGCGAGGCGTATCTTAATCAGCGTGTCCCATGTCCTTGCTCTCAATGCAAGTTGGCAATTAGACGAAAATGCCAATTGTCTATAGAATATGTACGACGATTTGGCGAGTTTCAATCTGAGATCATTGATTAGGCAATTGTGGATTTTTAGCAAATGGTAATTTGAAGTTAATACTAATCATGCATTGTACTCGCAAGCTAATTGAAAACCATACACAATAAGATTGGGTCTTGTTGGCAAATTTTCTATCCAGGGAGGTGATGTCTCGTCCCAAGGGGGGAGTGCACCCTTTGCGGCCAATTAGAAGAGCTCGTGGGTGTGCGATGGATGGAGTCCAGGAGCCAATCCACCACTCGCAAGACCAATCTATACCGTCAATGCCAGAAGAGATAGACAACCTTCCAGACCTACCTACAATCTTGGAGCCTGAGATGGAGGCAATGATCGATGCATTGATTCCCATGGATGTCGAGACATCTGATCCGCTTAGAGTAGAAGCATCCATACCATTATATGATGGGTGCTGAGTATCTCGGTTGAAGACATTGCTTGCACTCTTAAGTGTGCAAGCAAAATACGGGTGGAGTGATACGAGTGTGACCAAGTTATTCAGGTAACTTGCACATAGGCTTCATTGATTTTTTTTTTTTGACACTATTATTACAAACATTTGTGCTTTTTCAAGGTGTTTTATGATTTTTTTCAGGATATCGAAATATCATATATTACCACCTACAAATACTATGCTTGAGTCTCGTGATGATACACGACTTGTTTTACAGAAGCTTGGCATGGACTACAATAACATCCGTGCATGTATCAACGATTACATACTATTTCGAGAAGAATACGAGACTATGGAGACATGTCCAAAGTGTGGTGCTCACAGGTATCGACAGGACTTGCAAGGGCAAACCATCCCTCAAAAAGTTCTCAGACACTTTCCACTCATCCCCCGCATAAACCACATGTTTCGTACGTCCGGTATGGCAAGCTTGACAACGTGGTATGTGCAGAATACGTCCACAGATGGAGTTCAACGAATATCAGCGGATTCGCGTGCATGGAGCCACATTGACTTTACCTTCCCAGGCTTTGCGGGAGAGTCAAGGAATCTTCGGCTCGGTCTCACAATGGATGGCGTGAACCCATTCGGTCTGCGCTCAACTTCTTATAGTGTGTGGCCTATAGTCCTTGTCAACTACAACATCCCTCCATGGCTTTCTACGAAGAAAGGACATCTCATCCTTAGCTTGCTCATCCCAGGCCGCTACAAAGTAAAAAATATGGACGTGTATCTTCGTCCATTAGTCGATGAGCTTAAGATTTTGTGGGAGGATGGGGTCACTGTGCAAGATATGAGCAGGCGCAATGGTCGACGGTCAGTCAATATTCGGGCCATTCTCATGTGGACAATGCATGACTTTCCAGGATTGGGATAGTGCTCAGGTGAGCAGGCCTCCGTTCTCTCGCTGGTAATATCTATATTTTATCGTAGGTCAACCACTTGTTGGATCCCATGCATATTTTCAAGAATGTGGGCAGCTTGCTATGGGACCACATCACAGGAAAGAGAGACACTATAGAGGCACGAATGGATTTGAAGGAGGTAGATAAGATGGAGGTTCTTTGGCCGTAGTCGAGTGCTGATGGTCACGTGCAGCTTCCTCGCACTCCTTGGGTTTTATCCACTAAAGAAGAGCGCATTGTAAAGTAAGTAATCAAGTCTATCCGCACTCCGACGGGTATGATGCGTTCTCTCATGTCTGCATTTTCTAAAGACGACCAATTGTCGGGGCTAAAATCCCATGATTGGCATAAGATATGTCAGGTTTGTGCTACGAATGGATTGTAATTAGCATGGGCATTTTGCAATTTGGAAAGTGGCCATTATTCATAATGCTTTCTCATTTGTGGCAGTTTATCCTACCGATCGCGATCGCAGGATGCCTTACTCCAGAAATTCGCGAGGCCATTTACAAGTTATTGACTTTGGTGCAATGGATCTCATAGAAAGAGATTAAGACGTCCTCTATTGAATCCGTGAGGCACGGAGCAGTGGAGACGGTCTGTCTCTTTGAGAAATACCTGCCCACTAGCATGCTCACGATACAAATCCACCTTCTTGTGCATCTTGTGGACGAAGTGGAGATTGCTGGACCTATCCATACGCGATGGATGTTCTTCTTGGAGCGCTTCATGAAAACCCTGAAAGGCTTTGTGCGACACCCAGCTTGGCCAGAAGGTAACATGGCCGAAGGTTGGTTGGTGTCAGAGGCGTTAGTGCATATTTCACAATGGCTACCAACGGTGGAACCAGACAATGAAATGCTATGGACGCTGAAGGACGATGATAGACTGACTGGAGATGTGGTGGTTGAAAATGGGGTAGAAAAAAGAATGGATGTCTCAATGGAAGAGAAGGTGAATCGCTTTTGTATGTTGCACCATGCCTCCATGGAGACGTGGCTCGCCAAGTACCATATTGCAAGGCAAGATCGAGAGGAAGCGCGAGTTGAATTCTGACATAGTACGCGTCATCGACTGATTCGATATCCCAAAGGCATGGAGGAGATGCCGCGGTTTATGTCAACGCAATGGTTGCATGGAGCCTTAACCACAGCATCCAGCGAAGGGACAGAGGTCTCAATGGAGGAGTGGGAATTCTCGAGGGGATGTAGTCCAAAGGTGATGAGGGGTTTAGAATCTGTCGTATCTAAATTTTATATGCAACATCTAATTTGAGTGTTTCAATTTACAGTACAAAATATATAGTGCAGCGTGGTCGCGCGGACGATATTTTCGCGTGGAGCGTATTGACAAAATGCGCTCCACAATGGACTGTGGTGTCATGGCAAGGTTCGAGCAAGAGAGCCGACGACGAGTAACGGATCCAAACACGGTTGTGGATGAGATAGAGTATTTTGGGAACTTACAAAGTATTATTACGGTGGATTACCATAGCTTCTCCATGATACTATTGGATGTGTAGTGATTCAAAGTGGTACTTAGAGGAGCTGGAGCAATAGTTTGACGAGGTTCATCGGGATTTCTCGAAATAGATTCCAAAAAAAAATGGATGGATTTGCACGACACCTTTGTGTTGCCAGCCCATTGTGAGCAGGTGCATGGAGTCATTTGCTTGCTAATTGTATTACGACATGGTTTATGTCACAATGGTTTGAACTCGCTTTGTACATGTTTGTGAACAAGTAATCTTCTATCCAAACCCCCGACAACCTTGATGGTGGTATGTTATACTTTCAACTCCCCAAAGTGCAAGAGTATATGATCAAAGCGATGTTCCGAGCATAGATGAAGATAATATGCAAATAGAGGGGTCGATATTACAAGGGGTGGAGGCCGTTGAAAGCTTGGAGCCAACATCGGCTAACAATGATAGAAATACAGGAGTCCAAGAATTTTTTGAGAACAAGGCAGACTCATTATTTTGTGGTGACATGTCTATCGACCTTCCAGTGTATGCGGAGTTGTATCAGGAGATTAACATGGGACCATAGGATACTTCATACTTGGAGCATCCACTTACTCAATTCGTTGACCAATCTCTTATAAAGGTACATAAGATATGCATTTTAAGAGAGATTTTTTTAAAATGATTTATATTACTGTGTTTTGTATAATTTAAATTGATTATTTTAACACCATTTTTTATCTGTGCAGGTGACATTTTCAGGATGAGTCGAGGGATGAGCGATGAGAAGTTGTAGGACATCTTCGCACACATGTCTCCATACCAGCTCGCGAGATTCAGAGAGATGGCAGACCAAGATCTGTCTCATTCTTCGTCAGGGTGCTCTGCTAGATCTGCTTCCACGCGATTGGATGCTTCAGCTTCGAGCAAACGATCTCGACGCTCATGACTTGGGCCAGAGGGAGGGAGTGCATTAGGATCAGGGGGATGCTGTTGTGGAGACACGGATGTGGTGTCTCCGTCTCGTCATTCAGCTGGAGCTGCATCACCTCCAGGATTTGTTACACCTGTGGGGATGTCTACTCCAGTTACTCCACCTTTTGCGCAGTCGTCAGCAGGTGGCACCCCTTTGGGTGCCACTCTGAGAGAGATTACCCCCGTCGGTACATCAGATGTAGAGGGGTCTCCTAGATATGCCTAGGAGTGTGGACGGAGATGGGAAAGGACCCATCTTAGGCAGACTCCTAGGGGTTATGGATATCTATCGATAGTAGGTCAGGAGCCATCATCATGAATGATGAGGGGAGGAGGGTGATGGCTCGCATGAGAGAGTTGTGCCAACAAGTTTTTCGGCACAACGTCCTATATCATTGGAAGAACATATCGGAGGGGAGCGAGGACTACATAGTAGCATCCTTGCACGAGGATTTTCCAGTGCCAGCCGCAGTAGATAGATTCTCTACGGGTTGGATGATGGATTGCATGCGTGCATATATGTCACATAGACGATCCGACTCATGCAAGGCAACCAAGAGTGGGGCTACAAAGCCCAAGTGGTTAGATGCAGATGATTGGCGCCGACTAAGGGAGGAGGATACAGATTCTCTAGGACGTTGGAGTCAGCAGCGCGAGGTGGCAAGGGCATGACTCGAGGCTGGAGTGGTCCATCATCTTGGGAGTGGTGGCCACATGACATATTTGGAGGACTTTGTAAGTTTTTCTTTTGTTTTGCTTGTTTGTTTTTTTGAAATATTCTTTGTACTGACAATCATGTTTCTAACAGTTAGCATTTTGTTTTCTTTGCAGCACTCCATTACAAATCGCGATCCACAAGGCCTTGAGACTCAATATGCAGAGAGGCACGGTCTCAATGCATTGATCGACGGATTGTATAGACGCGGTGGCCCTGTAAGTCATTCATCTTTCTTGTCCATAGTTACCATGAGATATTTGAATGCATTATTGCATGGTGGATTGATGTGTTGTTTCTTTTTCTGCAGAGCCCGTTCGATGCTCCTTTGCGGTGGGACGAGCTTTCGGGGGACGAGGATTTGTAGCTCGCCCTTGGATCCTTGGAGCTCATACACCTTTATTTTTTAGTCGCCTGATCTATGTAGACATTTTCTATGTATTAGTGATATCCTGTCATGATTGTACCAATCACTTTTTATGCGATCATGTATTTATTTCGTGTATCAGTTTTATGATTTCAGTATACATTCTTTTTTTTTGCAAGCGCTTTGTATACAGTAGTGTAGAAACTATTTTGTATGGCTCTCATACAGCACACAGTGCTATATGTGGCAGGGCAGCTTACTACCCTGCCAGAAAAAAAAATTTATCCCTGTTACCATCGCTATTAGCATCACAAATTTACTGCTCGCGTCGCTATTGCCATCGCTATGTGCACCACAAACTTACTGGTTGCGTCGCTATTGGCGTCGCTATCAGCGTCGCATTTGCGATGCTGATAGCTACGCTAATAGCGACGCTAATAGCAAAGTTTCTATGGCATTGTTAATAATGATGCTTTTTGCGACGACGGGGGGAAATTTTGTTGTTTGTATTTTCGTCGCTTTAAACGTCGGTATAAGGTCTATATCTTGTAGTGAAGATCCATTTTTCTTCTTAACCAAGAGCATAGAAGAGGCAGACGAAGATTGACTTGGCTGAATTAAACCCATTTGTAGCAACTCTTTAACTTATCTTTCCACCTCTTTCCTTTCAAACTTTGACAAGTGATAGGGAGGTTTGTTGATGGGTTTTATGTTGGGCACCAAGTCAATAGGGTGGTCTACCTCTCTCTTTGGAGACAAGATGATGGTTTCCGAAATAAATCTTTGTAGTCCTCCAATAGCTCTTCCATTCTTGGATCCTTGCTTTGAAGAAGATAATAGCTTAATTGGTGAGTGCTCCTCATCCACTTTCGCAAGTAAAAGAGTGAATATGCATGATCATGCATTGATTTCTTTATGTATCTTCTTCATAGAGATGAGTTCAATTTGCTTTTGACCAATGCCCTTCGATATTATAGGATGTCCATTCCACTGGAATTCCATCAGCATGTTTTGCAAGTCCGAAGAAAATTTTCCAATGGTTTTCAACCAATTGCAGCCAATGACGATATCTATGAGACCCGTTTCCAAATTGATCAAGTCCACTTCTATAATACATGAAGGAGATAGAGTAATAAGAGTGTGTAGGCATACTTCATTACTTGATTCATGAGCTCCATTAGCTACTTGAATCTTCAACGGCACTTGCATTTGTTGAGGAAGCAAACTTAACCCATGCAAAGATTTGGTATTAATGAAGCTATGGGTGCTGCTCGTATCAATCAAAAGGTGAAATGTTCTACCATTGATCAGTCCCTCAAGTCTAAGGGTGTTTTCTCATTTACAACCGGTCCATGCACCATGAGAGATTGCACATAAAGAACCACCTGGATCAAAAGGAAAACTGTCCACAATATCTTAAAATTCATCATTATTTCCTTCATGCTTGTCATGCATTTCTTCAACCATAGGGTTTGCTTCCACATGAAATACATTCCCCTCTTCACTTTCATCCTCATCTGGCTCATCGATGATGACAAAGTTAAGCTTGCTATTTTTGGATTTGCATTTCAGCCTATGGTCTTGTGTCTACTTTTCTCCACACTTGAAACATAACCCTTTGGCCCTCATGTCTCTTATTTGTTCATTTGAAAGGACTTTGCTGTAAGTGTTGTTTTGAGATCCCTTTTGTGCATTTTCAACCCTTGCAAATCTTTGTTTACAACCATTGGTCTATAACCATTTCCTCCACTTGTTTTTGATCCATAGACCATTGGATATGTAGGCAACTCGCTATAATTACTGTTATAGGTACTAGTTCCCTTGCCTTCATGCCTATAAACATCTCTTTGCTAGTTGAAATGTGCTCCAACCCTTGAAGGTTGATTAGGCAATGAATACCCTGCGCTTTTTTGTCGAACCCCCATTGATTCTCTTCTATATTTATGCCCATACCTTTCAACATATAAAATGGCTTCATGAATTGTCTTGGGGTGCATTGCATGCACCTACTTCCAAAGAGAGGGTTGAATCTAAACTAAAGATGTATTTGTTTAACTTGACCAAATCATCAATCCCTTCAATGTACATAGAAAGATTAAGGAACATATTAGAGTAATCATGAATGGATATGCCCCTTTGTTGAAGACCATACCATCTTCTTTGCAATCTTTCTTTCTCCATTGGAGAGACAAACACTTCCAACATTGCCTTCTTAAAATCCTCCCAAGAAGCAAAATTGTGACCAACTCTTTGCATATATCTCCACCATGTATTCACATAACCTTCAAGATGAAGTGCCGCAAAATAGAACTTGGCTTCATCATGGTGAGGGAAAAGTGTGAAGTACATCTCTAATTTGTTTACCCATACTCCCCACTCCGTTGGAGATGCTTTATCCCCCTTGAAGTTGGAAATGGTAATCTTTTCTTTGTTCTCCCTTTCATTATAGGTTTGTTGGAAATTGTTGGAGTGCTGCCCAAGAGATGATTGTCTCAAGAATCTCTATTCATTGAATCTCTTCCAAAAGAGTTTGTTCTAGAAGCATTACCACCATGATTCGGTTGTCCCAATCCAAAAGAATGATGTTGTCCATTTGTGGGCTGACCATGAAATGACTTGTCCATTTGTAGAGGTAAAAGATTTGTAGAAGGAGTCACATCCATGAAACTGCTTATTCTCTTCTGCATGAGATTTCTTCTTGTAGTGCTTCTGGGATGTCCTCCTTATATGTATCCTCTTCAGGTGGGATAGATTCTTCCATTTTTCTTTCATAACCTTCTTTCTTAGTATCATCTTTGTCTTCTCCGGACTCTGTCTCTATCTCTATCTCTATCTCTGTAGGAGCTTTGTAAGAGAAGAACAGGTTCACCGTTTCATCTTTTGCCTCTATCTCTGGCTCTACTTCGACCATGTTGCAGGGAGAGTAGTACATCCAGGCCTCTATCTCACTATCAGAGGTAATGTCGAAAGTCATTCCTAGTTTAGGCAAGAAGTATTCACCCATTGAAAAGGACTTTGCATCTTGAGGGAGTTGCCTTACAGTGCCCACTATTAGGGACTGTGCCTCTATTTTCTTTGAAAAGATCTATTTAGCAGCTTCTTCTTTTGCTTATGTACCATCTATACCTTCATTGGAGGAGTCTGATAAGACTTCGATAGAGGTAGATCCATTACCTTTTTGCAACCCATACAACTTCAAAACCATTGTAATACTACCTTCTAGTGCTCTATGTACTACAGGGTTTTGTTCTGTACTGGTTTTCCCTTCTGTTGGTAGGTTGAACTTCACAGTCTTGGCAGGAGGATTGTTCTCTTTTTGGACAAGTGATTCCTTCTTCTTGACATGCATAATAGTGACAACTTCTAGCTCCACCAAATTAGAGGCAAGCTCCTATGCCTTCTACTGGATATCAGTGGCATTAACCTTGATAGGGGCTACTGGGATAGTCCTTTATACTGTGTCCTTCTCCTTTACATCTGCTATAAAGAGGGTTATAGTCCATTGATCTTCTAGGGTTTTGACAATTTAGCAAAATGTGCCCCTTTTCTCTGCATCTATAGCATTCAAATTCTCACCTCTGGCCATCGCCAAACTGTCTTTCTCTATAACTCTAGGACGGGAACCTCTTTGGTCCAAAATTAGATCCGAACTCCTTGGGATTTGGCCCAATATCTTGGGTTGTCATTTTGGATTCCAACAAGTTGAATCTTGTGTCTTCATATTTCTTTCTTCTGTCATGCATCTCTTTTAGAGAGCAAATATCTTTCATATGGTTCTTCCTCAAGCAGTATGAACAGAAAACTCCTAGGATAGCAGGTTTGCAGGTACATCCAATGGCTAAATGTTCCGATTGATGGCACTTTCCACACCATGTATTAGAATGCATCACATCTCTCCCACCTCCTACAAGAGTGGATATATTAGTGGTATTTACGTTCAACATCTGTAATTGTTATATAATCACATCCATAAGCTCTTGCTTAATACTTGTGACTAAGTTGGATAGGTAGTCCTTCAAAATTTCACCTCCTGGAGTACTTGTAGTAGGGTTTTGGGAAGCTTCTGTAATTACTGCACACTAGTTGGGTTGATCCAGGAGGTTCTCTGTTCAGGTTTTGATTCAGAGCTTCTGTTGAGACTTGGGATTGTTGATTCTAGTGGTAGGATTCCACTATTATTGAGTCACCATTGAGGGAAATTTTTGATACCACTAATGTTATGGTTGAACTATCATTTGAGGAACTGTCGTCTATGGCAACCACTGTGGATTAGGTGCACTATACTACGGCACTGTTTGCATCTTGGGTTAAGGGTAGGCAACTGTCCTTTAGGGACAGAATTTGGTGGGTATACCATCCCTAGCATGGGAGGAGGTAAGAGTCCTCTTCGTGGGGTCATTGACATCCTTGCTTCAACTTCATCATACAGTCTTGCACCTTCCACTGCAGCTTGCAGGTTTCCTAGTCTTCTTAATTCCATGAACTTGCAAACTTCTAGTTCTAGGCATATAAGGAACACTCCTTTTCGGATGCCTTCATCCAAATGATGATTGGTCCATCTCTTTAGGATGGATTCCATTCACGAGACATAAGCTTCTAACCTTTCTCTAGAGGATTGACTTAGGTTCATGAACTCCTCTCGCATCCGCTCTTCAAAACCTTCACGCTTGAATCTAGTGAGGAATGCCAATTTCAAGTCATCCCATGTGCCAAATGTTCATCCTGCTTGTCTCTCGTACCACTAAAATGTCATGCCCTTGAAAGTGGCGGGGAATATTGCTAACCAATGCTCAAGGGTTTTGGCATTATTAGCCAGACATGCTACCATAATCTTTGCTACATGAAGATCAAGATATTCATTATACTCTCCCTTAAAAATTGTCAATGGGACTACATTTGTTGGCTTGTCATCAATATTTCCAGGACAAATCTGACTAGGGAGGGGACCTTGAGTCGCCATGGGGACTTCTATAAAGAGCGCTTTTAGGGTGTCAAAGGAGGCTTCTGATGCAAGCTCATTCTTGGACTTGATTTTTTCCTTCTCTCTTCTCACGTATCTTTGGACTCGTTCTAGTGCTTGCCTCTTGATTGCGTCATTCATCAGGGGGTTGCTCCAACTAGTTGATTTATACTCAACAGAACAGAATCAGAGGGGGTTTCAATGTTTGGAGGACTCTTTGGCCAACATCTCTTCTACTTCTTGCTTTTCTATGTCTTTGAATTCTGCCTTCATGTCACCACACAAAGGAAGGTATTCGGTTCTGAAGGTGTCAAAGTTCATGTGTCTAAGCATTGTTGTGGTGCCATCATCATAGTAATGCCAGCTTCTCATGGTTTCAATAGTGTATGTTGTAAAGAACATTCTGTCTACCAACTTCCAGTGGGTCACCAATTGGACAAATAGAAGATTGTCAGAATACCAAGCATCCCATGTATCTTGCTGCTCAGCATCTATGAATAGGTCCTAGCTCTTTTCCTTCTTATTCTTGTGAACCTCAATGGAGGACTCCTGAAGCTTCTTGACTATCTCCCACTTGATGATGTCTAGAAATTCTTCAATAAAGGCCAAATCCTCCATTGATACTCATTCTCTCTGTTCTAGTCTTCAGTTTTTATGGAAGGAACTTCGCTACTGTGATGCAAGATTTGGTAGCTTCAGAAGGTGGTGGAAACAAACCATCATAGAGCAACCACATTAGAATGGCATTGTGCTTTCTCCATTGGGGGATGAAATTTCTATAGAATGTGGCCTTGGAAAGGAAAGCTTCCAATTTTTCAATAGTGATAGGAACTTTACTCTCCATTTCTTTTCTTTCTCTTCAATAGTGACACTTCTTCCATTTTTAACCTCTATTTGTGCTTGTTGATGGCAGTTTTCCCTGGTTGCACACCAAAAACATGGAGCCCTAAGAGAAACACCAAGGAAAATGGGTTTCTACTACTGCAAGAAAATCTATCTTGTAACATCAACAAGCTTTTGTTTCATTCTTTAGAGAACCACAACAAGGAAAAGAACACCACTAGCAAGAAATCTTCATGCAGCATCATAGAAACAATCACTGACGGCTTTAACTTCAACAAAATTCATCATTCTCTTCGTATTATTCATAGAATTTATGAACCAAAAAAGATAACAAAAAAGAAACATCACTTTGAATGGAAAAATATCACAAATAATTCATCTTCATTGTCTTCATGGCTTTCTCTCAGAGTCTCTCATAGAAAGATACATTGTTTGACATAGAATTGGCTATCTCCGACTCTCTCTTTCTCTCTCAATCAATAGTACATCATCTCCTCGCTACAATGCTCAATAATCACTCATAATAATCCTTCTTAGGTCGTGGATACACCTCCCAAAAGGTGTGTCAGATACGAAGAGGCACCAGAGACATCATAGTGTCCTGTGAGATCTGGCTTCTATCACTGTTCTTATGTAACCTTCTGTGAATCTTCATCAGCTACTTCTTCACTTCAATTAGCTTGAATAAACCTTCCATTCATCCTTTTCTAAGACAAGAACACTTCCCAAAACATCCATACATCCAACATAACACTCAACAAAAACAAACAGCACAGACCACAGAACAACAGGACAACAGAAGAACAGAACTACAAACCTTACATAAGATCAACAAAGACCATAAAAACCAAAATAAACCAAAATAAACCCAATTCAATGTTTCATAAATCTTTTAACACAAACTCAACCATCTCTCAAAACATCCATTCAACCATCTCAACTACCAAAACAAAACAAAATAGAAGAAAATCAAACCTTATAGAACCAAACAAAGAGAATCACAGAACCCTTTACAACAACATATCCTCACCAAAAACCAACATAAACCCTTCAAACAACTCAAACCATTCCAAAGACTTCAAAATATCTTCAAATTCAAACAATCAATCACCAAAAATAACCATTCAGCAACAACAAAAATAACAAAAAATCAGCCCAAAAAACAAATCATTTCCTCACTCAACACTTTGCTAGCAGACCACTTGACATGGATATTGAGATTAATTACTCCACTAGAGAGAGGGAGGGGTTAGCCATGGTATTTTCTGTGAAGAAATTTTAGCATTACCTTTTGGCCAGACCTTTTTTCTTCTTTGTTGACCATCAAGACTTGCTTTATCTTGTTAACAAACCCTGTGCTACGGGATGCATTGCTTGATGGTTACTGCTGCTTCTCGAGTTCAACTTCTCAATGATTGTATGCAAAGGAAAGTAGCACTACATGGCAGACCATATGTCTTGCATACCCACAGGTGAAGCCATTGGATAGGACATCACAAATGACTTGCCTCAAGTGCATCTGTTTAACCTATCCAAGTAAAAAGGACTCGTTTAGAGAAGGCCCAACTTCGGTGACTTATCCTCAAAATACAACTCTATCATCCAATATCAAGACAACTCTATAGGTCGTGGCATGATGGCTTGCTACGTAGATGCATGTGCAAACATGAGATGCATGACGTGCTTACAGAAGCACATTGCAAGGCTGCAGGAGGGCACTTTAGCAGAGACATGACAGCTCGCAAGGTACCACAGCCTCAATTGTGGTGGCCTACTCTTTTTCAAGATGCAGCATTATTTGTAAAGCACTACGATGAATGCCAAGAGACCAAGATACCAGTTTGTAAGGACAAAATGGAGCTAATCCCAATCATTTCCAAACAACCATTCAAGAAATGGGGAATCGACTTCATTGGGCCAATCAATCCTGTGGCACAGTACTTGCTTGCAAGGCCAAGTACATCATCGTTGTTACGAAATTCCTCAAAATGTGGAAAAAAGCATGAGCCACGAGGAAAAACAATGCTTGCTAAGTTCCTTTGGGAGTAGATGATCTCACATTTTGACTACCCCATTGAACTAGTTAATGATCAAGGCACGCACTTCATTAATACTAACCTTTCTAATCATCCATTGAAAATCCTCACCCTATTACCCCTAGTAAAATGACAAGGCTAAGTCTACTAATAAGATCTTAGTGAACATCCTAACCAAAGTGGTCTCTGCCTCACGCAATAACTAGGACAAAAAACTGATGGCAACCTTATGGGCCTATCGAATAGCTTATAAAACAAGGATAGGATAGACTCCCTTCAAGCTAACCTACAGGACTGAAGCTATTCTATCTGTAGAGTTCATTGTCTCGAGCTTGAGAATAGCCACTCAAGAGAGATGGGATGGAAAGGAGGCATGGACCAACCGCTTGATCAAGCTAGAACGCTTGTCAAAGACTCGGACTTCTAGCCACCCATATGCTGATTTGCAAAAAGGCATGTCGCAAAAGTTGGTTTGACAAGCATAGTCAAGCAACGAGAATTCAAACAAGGTGACTTAGTGTTGTTGTACTCAATAAAAGGGCACAAATAAAAGATGAAGTTCAAACAATTGGGACCTTTTCGAGTCCACACTATCAATCGGAACTTGCAATGTAGAGCTCAAGATCCTCGATAGAGAGGACATAGGCTTCTTTAGTGGGAGACACATAAAGAACTACTACCCTTCCAATTGGTCTTGTTTGTGTCTATGTCTACATGAGTCATGTCTACAGCTTTTATCCTCCATAGCGCATGCCATGCTCTAGATCCACGTCTTCTGATATGGTATTAGAGCTCAGCTTAGCATGGCCCAACTTAATCTAGCTCTCCTCTCTGCTCTCTCAAGCTCTCTTAACTTCAGTCTAGCTCAATGCTAGCTTATGACCTCATTTTCACCTCTACCTTCATTCTAGCTTTCATGGTTGACATAGCCAAAACAGTATCTACCCTACTTGGAGCTTCTAGATCTCTCTCTACAAGCCATATCTTCCAGTTCTTTCTTTTGGAAATGTGTTTTCTAACTCACAAAGCTTCTCTATATTACATCATATCTCAACATTGCTCTGCCTAGAATCCAACATTACGTTTTTTTACAATCATTGTTCAGTCGATTCCAGTCCATACATCAATTTGTCTCCTATGCTATGCGATTTTCCTTGCAACAATAGGGCTTTTAAAGAGCCATACCTAAGCTCTCTCCCACTCAGAGGATTCCCCAAATGATCACCTCTATGAGCTGCAATTTAAAAAAAACAGGCCCCTGTCTACAAACCCTAAAGGGTAACCACACCCATTCCAACACCAAGCTCAAGTCCTTCTCCCACTTTAGTTTTTCACTTCATTCCAACTCACTGAAGTCTATGCCACTCTGATTTGAGCCTGAACTCAGTTCCCAGCAAGAGCAACACTTCAAATCAACAAATAGATCAACCATCAACATCCAACACTAAGCTCAACGAATAGTATCCATTGATACTCAAGTTGTTGACACTTATCTTCTTGTGTCTCTTGACACATTGAACTACAACTCTTTTTCTTGTTATTTGAAGCTGATCAACATGGGAGAGCTGAGCAAATAGCCAAGTTCAATGGAGAAGGATTTCATGCCTAGAAGGAGAAGACCATGTACCACCTATGTGGAAGGACTTGTGGGACCTATTTGAGGAAGAGGAGGAAGAAGAAGAAAGTGAAGATGGAAAAATCATAGGAAGGGTCCCTGAAGAACCAAAGTCCAAATACTAGAAAAAGATGAATAATAAAGTTCTAGGTATTATTGCCTGGGGATTATCTAACGATGTATTGCACCATATCTTTGGCATCAGAGATGCTAAAAAGATAGGATCTTTGGAAGTCAAGAAAAAAACTCTAAAGTCAAGTTGTTAATGCAGTTCTATTAGCTTGACATAAAAGACAACACTTCAATGACCATGCATATTAACAAATTCAAAAGTCTAAAAACTCAACTTGCAACTCTAAAGAAAACAATAGATGAAGATGAAGCCATTGTTGTACTCCTTGCTAGTGTAAACCAAGATCCTTATGATGAAAATCTTATCTCTACTCTCATCAATGTACCTAATTTATCACAAAAAGATATTGAGCACTCTCTTCTTGATGAAGAGAATAAACAGAAGAACAAGAATGCAAAAGATGGTATCCCATCATCTAGGAAAACCCTCTTATACACCAAAGGAGTTGTTGGACCTAAAGGAAGAGGTTGAGGATTCATCAACAACAACAACAAGGATCGGATTATATGTCACTATTGTGGTAAGATTCGCCATGTAGCCAGTGAATGTTTTCACAAGAAAAGAGCCCAATAGGTGCAAGATGATCACCACCAAAATGAGTTCATGAATGAAAGAGAAGAAGAAGAAGAAGTTTCTGCTATTTACAACAACAATTTTGATAGATTGTTTTGACAAAAAAGTTCTTTGTATTTTCCCAAGTGGATGTTATCTTGTAAACTTGCCAATAGGTGTAGGAACACATCATTTGAGGGGGGTGTTGAAAAAGAGAGAAAATGATGATGCCCAATAGAGGCTCTTGTATCCCACATGCATAGTGAGGAGAGTGGAGAAAGGTCAAAGACTATATAATGATGTACTTGATTCACTTTTCAATGCAATGTCATAGTACTTTTGTCCTTCAATCAAGTATTAGTGTCATTGTCTTACACACAAGATTGTGTTTATGAGTCCAAGTCTCAATCTTGGAACCTAATTCACTTGTGTAATAGTTGGTCTTGTTTGTGTCTATGTCTACACGAGTTCTATCTACATCTTCCATCCTCCATAGCTCATGCCATGCTCTAGATCTATGTCTTCTGACAATTAGGATGCTCATTTAAAAAGTAAACACATTGTAATGCCAACTACGAGTCACAATGTATTCACTTTGCTATCAGAAATATATGAATAGTCATGACTTTCAACAAGGGCAACACGGCTCCATCAAAGCTCGCGAGGCCACCGGTAGAGAAACCCACCACCTAATCTAAGGAGAGGGGGGTCGAGACTTGTCACAACCCACCACGTCACACTGGTAGCACACTGCTGAGATCAAAGCTAAGGCCCTTGAACCACAGTTCAAGTGGGTGCATAATCATCAAGGATTGCCACCTAGGAGCATGCAATCACGACCTTGCAAGTCTAGGAATGCACACTCAAGACCGAGAAGGCAATGAAAAAACTATAGGCACCAATGAACAATCAAGCCATGATGGGTCCCCCAAGACCTTATTGCACAAGGCAATAGAGGGAAATGCCTGTTTATGGGTGCCTAAAGCTAAGTTGGCTAGAGCAACACTATTTGAATGCCACCCTTAAACTGGACTGTACACAATTGCACGACAAATCAGACACTAAGGCCACAAAAAGCTCATGATGCAAAGCCCATAGAGCCCAAGACCGTTGACCCAAAACCTCAACGAGTCTATCAACTAAAACCGCAACTTAAAGACTCAGATCCAACTCAACCTAGCACAATTTGTGCTACCCATGACTCAAAGACATCTAGAGCACAAAGTTGAAATCCCAAAACAAGCCTAGCACACAAGAGGCCAAACCGCACACTCTGGAGCAGCTGAAAACGCAGACGTCAATAGTCGTGTTGGTGAGCTCTTAAGCCCAGTCATGCCTTAAAATTTCTTTTACAGATGGCGTTTGATTCTTACCTTGGCTGTAGACTTAGTTGAAAATACTATGAAAAATATGGATCTAGAGCACATGGCAAATGCTATGGCAAATGGAAGATGAAGACCAAACTCATGATGACATAGACAAGTAGAGACAGACTATTACATAAGTGAATTAGGTTCCAAGATGGCAACATGGACTCATAAATACAATCTTTTGTAGGACTGAAAAAGACAAGTGGCACTTAATTGAAAGTACAAAGCATCATGACATTGTATTCATTCCATATGAAAAGTGGTAGTCAAGTACAATGATTTATAGTTACTCGATGTGTAGCAGTTTTTCCTCTCTATGCATATGGGATTCCTACAACCTACATGTCTTCAACCCAAAAATTGCCTCATACAAAGAGGCTACATTAGGTGTGATTGTATATATCTCAACACCCCTCCTCAATCACAACTAGAGAGTACAAAGTGTTTGTTTGAGTGGCAGAGGAGAGAAAATGAAAGAAAAATAGAGCTTGAAGTTGCATTGATTATGGAGGGTCTGTCTAAGGTTTCTTGGTCAACTGGTCTTTTTCGCTTGGCACATCGTGTACAAGCAATTAATTCATGAACCCTTTGAGTTGAAAGTAGCTTACATATGGAGCTTTGATAGCCCTATGATCGCAGGTTAGATCACATTGTACAGAGAGAGGACAAAGCATATGATAGTGGAGGAGGCGCAGTTCTGACAGCAGCGATGAATTTCAATAGTATCAATGCATAGAGTACACAATCTCAAGCTGTAATGTGTCAAGATGATGTGCTTTGACCTAGACAATAACTTCCTATAAGAAATCATGCTGAGATGAGGCTTGTAGGAGGAGATCAAGAAGCTCCAAGTGAGCTAGGTATAACCTGGCTATGGAGTCACACATGGCAGAAGCTAAGAAAAAAGGCAATGCTAAGTTTGAATCTGGGCAATGTCAGGGTTCTATGTGATACAAAGAAGCCTTGGGAGTCAAGGAATAAAACTCCAGAAGAGAGCTTGGAGAGATATGCCCTCTACAAAAAGTTATGGAAGCTCAAAGGCAGGAATGTGTAGGTTGGCTATGGCTGCCAAGGTGGAGTAAGTGGAGATGAGTTGAGAGATGAGCTCATTAGCTGTGGACTTGAGCTAACTTGAGGTTAAGAGGGACTGAGAGAGTAGAGAAGGGAGTCATGCCATGCCCGAATGTGCTCTTATATCATGTGAAAGATGTGGATCTAGAGCATGGCAGATGCTATGGTGGATGGAAGATAAAGACCAAACTCATGATGACATAGACAAGTAGAGACAGACTGTTACAGAAGTGAATTAGGTTCCAAGATGGCAGCTTGGACTCATAAACGCAATCTTGTGTGGGACTGACAAAGGGAAGACAATTAATTGAAAGTACAAAGTATCATGACATTGTATTCATTCCATATGAAAAGTGATACTCAAGTTGTAATATTTCCATGCAATCAAAGTTAGTCGGTTCATTCAAAAGTTAGTTAGTCAATTAATAAGTTAGTAAGATTACTAACTAAAGAATAACTAAGGTAAAAACTAACTAACATTAATAACTAATAATTCTTATTTAATTAAAAATATATTTAAAAATAAATCGAGAGTCATAATCCGGCATTTTCCTCGGATTAACAAGGACCATAGCCACCCTTCACGGAAGTTACAATGTGAACGAGACTTATGAGCCATATTAATCACTAGTATTAATGTGTATAGTTTAGATGGTCCAAAAATATTAGATTTTTGGGCAAAAAAACTAGTATATTTTAGATATTATCCTAAAAAGATAGAACTAAAAGTCATTTAAAAGAAATGACAAGTGATGTTTTAGTTAGTTTTGGAGATTTTATAAAAAGAAAAAAATAAAGAAAAGTGACTAGCGAAATCGGGTGCGCCGCGATCCTAGTCTATAGGAGGCAGTAGGCAACACTTCGAACAGAGAAAAGAAGAAGGAGTGAATTGAGAGCTTTCTAATCAAGTGTCTTGGAGTTTTACCCCCCTTTTGGAGCCAATGCAACCATCAGACTTATGATTTGAGCATTAGATCACTGAGTCTTCCAAGAGCCCCTCCACTCTTGTTCTCAGTCTTATCCCCTCCTCTCTAATTCATTATAAATATGAGGCATGGGAAGGCACAAGAGAGCATAAGGAGACCCTGAGAGGCTGCGAGAGAGAGGTAGAGAGAAGGATACCCCTCCAAGAGATTGTGAGAGAGAGAGAGAGAAGAGTTACCCCGAGAGACTGCACAATTCCCTCTATCTCAATCCTCAACTTAGCCATCTTCTCTTATACTCTTCCATCTCGAATCTATTTTGCCTTCTTAACCTCTTGAGTCTATTTGTGGATGATGGTCTATAAGCGAAGAATATCGTATGTAGATGGCAATCCTACAACCAGCAACAAAGCTTTGGGCAAAGGCATCACTATCAATTTAATTGTTCTACCAATCGTAAGTAATGTATTTTCTAAATTTGTTAGATGCTTGCTTTAATTCTCGCATGGGATACTTAAGGCCCATGCTATGACATACAAGAATAGGTCATGGGAAGGGATAAACCTCTTACATATTTGGAAGATGGAGTTTGCAAAGTGCATGTATAAAGGGAAGTTAATTGCATTAGTTGCGTATGGCTTATTCGTTGATAGAGCAATCAATCAGGGGTTATGAATAGCATAATCATAAAAAGAATACATTAAGAATTGTGCATGCAAGTATTAAGTAAATTTTGCATAGAATCACTCTTTGATCCCAAGGGGGAGAGCAAATATGCGATGTAATTATTATCACATCTATTATTGTATTGTTTGGAATAAAAATACAATTAGTTTTGTTAGTTGATTGAATGCTTTTTACAGTCAATTGATTATTGCATTGTCATTTGGATAAATATTCCAAGGCTTGTGTTGATGGCAAATGCATGGTAGGGGTCTATAGTAATGACAAGTTGCCATGGGAAAAAAAGGAATGTTTACTAGAAGATGATATTAGGGCTGATTGCCTTGATTGTGCTTGATTCTTAACTAGATTAATTAAGGAAGGATATTTTGCACGCATGGATCATCTCCAAGATCGCACCGCGTATTACCCCGAGAGGGCACTACTCGATTCACATGCCAATGGTCGAGTGGTGAAAAGACCAACCACGAAAATGGCATCTCACTCCTAGACCGCTTGTGGGTCAAGTGGAGCTCTGGACAACCCTTGCCTATCCAGGATGGAGTTGGAGATCCCTGTGAGCCCAATGTCTGGAATGTTGGAAGATCCTATTCTAGATCAAGGATGGAAATTATGGTGCCATGTGACTTGGACCAAGACTTATGTTGGACAAAAGGGATACATAATTCTCCTATATGGACAGGAGACAAAGATTAGCTTGAAGATAAGTTAAGAAACTTGTTTTTCAAAAGGACTGCTTGTTTTGTTTTCGTGTCTGTAGTGTAAATTACACAAATAAACCATGTTCCCTAAAATTTTTAATTAATGAAGCTGATTTTAAATGCCACACATAAATATGATAGGACCTAATTAGAAAACTAAAGCTATCAAGGGAAGCGGGTGGGCAGAATCCTCGACGGGTCCGTCCTACGGCTGGGTGGTCCTTCTCACAAGGTTTTACCGACAATGACTTTAGGTAATGTTAAGTTAGAACTCGATTCATGCCGTTTCGGGGGACCGAAATGGGACTATTCCCTACGGGCAGAGAGGTTGAGTAGTGCTTCCCTCTCTTTTCCCATTCTCCAAGTGCAGTATGGATTTGCTTTGGATTGGGCATCTCTACATAAAGTAGGATGTCCATGACCCGATGCTAGGACACTGTACAGAGACTTTGTCTACTAGGAACCCAAATTTCAGGTCGGTCCTAAAGGGTTCATCCGTGGACGTTTCGTTGCAAGGCGGACTTGGGAAACCCTAGGCAACAAACCCCGAAACATTACATGGGAGTGTCAGGCAGCGACGCCTAGAATCATTTCTCGATGGACTGCTAAAACATGCTTGGACAGCCGCGGGCATGTTACAGTTGGTATTAGAGCAAAACTTCATGATGATACGTGATCAATTAATGTTTGGTTCATAGGCACATCCTAAATAGAAATAACCTGAGTGGTATGGCTTGATTGTCAGGCACCTTCTACACTCACGAATGCTAACATGCAGCAAGACAAGAAATTCCTTCTCAAGCAAATTAAGGCACCCGAGTTTGATGGAGAATGGATAGACATCGCAGTAGAGGTAGAGATATGGATTGAGTCGATGGATGACAATTTCTCTGCTTCGGGAACTGCCTCCATGAATCAAGCAATAATAGCCAAACTTAAGCTAGTTGGCCAAGCTCAGCTATGGTGGAAGCAATGGTGCAAAGATCAAGATGTTTCTGAAGCCGCTGTTACATGGACTCAGTTGAAAGATGTTGTACGTGGATGATACCTTCCGTTAACCTACCAGACTTTGAAGATGAATGAATTCTTCAAGCTCAAGCAGCTGGAATTAACCATGGAAGCTTACTACTCAAAGTTTTTAACCCTACTAAAATATACACCACCTATGGATATTACGCAGCAAGTATCCAATTTTTGCCATGGCCTAAACACTCCTCTGAACCATTGTCTTGAAGCAATGCACCCAACAGACTTGCAAGATGCGTTACTCCGAGCGAGTCCAATCGTCCAAGAACTTAAATTTGGTAATTGTAGCAAAGATGACTCCAAGATCAAGGTAAGAGATGCCATATGTGCGGAGAGATAGGGCACATCCATAGGAGTTGTCCCTACCACCATCAAGGCTTCCATTGTAATGAGCTAGGACACATCCAAGCAGACTGCCTTGATCTAAGCCTAGAAAACATTGAGCCACCAAGAAAACGAAGCTACAGAGGTGCAGTCTATGGATATATAGAGGAATCAGATGAAGACAAAGACCTAGAACCCACTACACCTTATGAGGAGGACTAAAAATCCTAGGAGCTTAATTGACATGTAACACAATTGAGAATAAATCATACTCTTGTACCTATAGTTAATTGGAATAATATAAGTTGCACTACGTGAAACAATAAGAGTAGGGCAGCGAAAGCATGGGGGGTCCTAACCCACAGGCCCTAAGCCCCATTAATGCTTTTCTTCCCCGAGATGAGGACATCTCGATTTCTCTAAGGGGGGAGGATGTAATATTTCCACACAATAAAAGTTAGTCGGTTAGTTCAAAAGTTGGTTAGCCAATTAATAAGTTAGTAAGATTACTAACTAAAAACTAACTAACATTAGTAACTAATAATTTTTATTTAATTAAAATATATTTTTAAATAAACCGAGAGTCGTAATCCGACATTTTTCTCGAATTAACAAGGACCATAGCCAGTCTTCATGGAAGTTACAACGTAAACAAGACTTGTGAGCCATATTAATCACTAGTATTAATGTGTATAGTTTGGACAGTCCAAAAATATTAGATTTTTGGGCAAAAAAACTAGTATATTTTAGATATTATCTAAAAAATATAGAACTAAAAGTCATTTAAAAGAAAAGACAAGTGATGTTTTAGTTAGTTTTGGAGATTTTATAAAAAGAAAAAAATAAAGAAAAGTAATTGGTGAAATTGTACACACCACGATCGCAGTATACAATAGTAGACAGCACTTCAAACATAGAAAAGAAGAAGTGAATTGAGAGCTTTCTAACCAAGTATCTTGGGTGTCTTGGGGTTTTACCCCCCTTTTGGAGCTAATGCAACCAACAAATTTATGATCTGAGCATTAGATCACTGAGTCTTCCAAGATCCCCTCCACTCTTGTTCTAAACCTTATCCCCTCCTCTCTAATTCATTATAAATATGAGGCATGGGGAGGCACAAGAAAGCATAAGGAGACCCCGAGAGGCTGCGAGAGAGAGGTAGAGAGAAGGATACCCCTCCAAGAGATTGTGAGATAGAGCTTGAGAGAGAGAGAGAGAGAGAGAAGAGTTACCCCTAGAGGCTGCACAATTCCCTCTATCTCGATCCTCAACTTAGTTATCTTCTCTTATACTCTCCCATCTCGAATCTATTTTGCCTTCTTAACCTCTTGAGTCTATTTGCGGACGATGGCCTCCAAGCAAAGAATGTCGCCAGTAGATGGCAATCCTACAACCACCAACGAAGCTTTGGGTGAAGGCATCACTATCAATTTAATTGTGCTACCAGTCGTAAGTAATTGTAACGTGTCTGCTTGTCCACTTTTTGGACACGTCTTAGCAACCCATCGGGAGGAGGGCCTAGAAGGCTCCGCCTGGCACTCGCAAGGAATGACACAGGGTTTGCGATCTAGGTCTTCCCAAGTCTACCCCAAGTGGAAGTGTCTTGCCGTTCCCACTTGGGATCGACCTGAGGTCAGGGTTTCTTTCCTATCAGCAAAGTCTCTAGGAAGAAGCTAGCGTCAAGCTCGAGATGTACCACTTTGCATAGGAACAACAGAGTCAAAACGGATTCATGGAGAATGGGAAACGAGAGGGATGCGAAGCTCAACCTCTCTGCCATATGGCACAGTCCCATTCCTTTCCCCTAAAATAGAATAAACAGGGATTCTACATCTACTGACACTAGGTCTTCATAGTCTTATTATCTCATCATTTGAGAAAAGTTCCCAACTAACCAAGACCACCCTTTTGTAGGACGGACCTAAGTCACGTACACTGCACTTTCCTCAGTTTTCTTTAGTTAACTAATTACCTACCACATTATGTTTTGACATGCAAAAGTAGCTTCCTTAATTAATCAAATTAATCATGGGTTCCTTCACGCAACTTAGGCACTAACACAAAAACAATGTCAAGCAAGTTCCTTTTTCTCCAGTATCTGCTCTTTATTTATCAAAATCCTAGAGTACATCCAATATCACGCTCGAAGGCTATCCCAACAATATACAGGATTGCTGCTCCAAGTTTCGCCCTTTGATTAGTACACAGACCTCGAGATCCCATCTCGAGTCATGTCGGTCTCTTGTGCGGGACTCGAAGGCAAGGGATTTACAGCCACAGCCTCCCGTGGCACCCAAGCGTCCTCCCGCTCCAAGCAGCATCCACGGAGAGACCTCTCACGACGGGTTAGGTCCATGTACCCGGCGCGGCTCACAACCCCCTTGGATAGGGCCAGGCAGACAGTCGGAGGTAAATATTCATGTCTCTCCCTGCAGGCCTTTAACCTGAAGCATTAAGTGTTTTTCCTTGAATTAGTTCCCTGAGCAAAGGGGATCAAATAATGTACCTAAGTGTACAATCACAAGCATTTCGAAGTCCGTTTGCACGACCAACTGCTAAGGTGTGACTCCTTTTTTTCCGGATGCTCCCAGCATCCGATCCTGGGTCTTTTTCCCGAATGCTCCCAGCATCCAATCCTGGATCGTTCACGACTTGGTGAGATCCAAATAATCTCAAACAAGATTACACAAGCAAATGTTCTTGGTAAATTAACTTATTTTGACTTGCCCTTTTCCCTTGGGTTTTACCTTATGGTATCCTAACCTAACCCAAGCATTAACTGGATAATCAAGGCAACAGATATGCCTTCATTCGCAACCCAACCAAAGGTCTTTTATTCTTCCAGTCTTAATCAAGTTCGGTTAATACACTTGGCAACACAAGACTCTTCATTTAGGCCTTCAAGGTACAGTCTAGATGCATGCATTCCTTCCATTTCTCTTAGTGCGGTTCTATGCGGAATTTTCCAATCAACCTTATCCATCATGCACATAGTGTGTTTAGTATAGTTGTACATCCTAAATGACCTTTATCTCTCTTCATTCTTGGCAATGAGTACTTATTCCTGATGCACCGGATCACATGTGACTTGCATATATGAAAGTCTGGGTTTTTGTTCAACGATGCAAGTGTATCTCATGAACGAAAACTAACATTTCATGTGTTTCTTTTAATCATGATTGTGAAACATGAGTTCTAAATGACTATTCATGCACTGAACTGGTTAAAAAGCTATCATTTCATGTATATAAACTTTTGCGAATTCCATACTCCACCGTTTCATGCATGCAACTTAACGCTTAGAATAAACAAAAACCCTAAGACTAGTTCTTGTTCCATGCACGTAGCTAACCCTTTCATCTCTTCCACGAGAAATAATACATAATTAGTTATAATGCTTAAAGAACCTGGTTCGTAGGGGCGTTTATTATGTTGGTCGCTCCACTCGCCTCTCTCGCATTACCGGTGCCAATGGTAGCTTTCGCACCTACGCTTCCCACGATTTTCTTCTTGGGAGCCATTTCTACTCGGGGTTTGGGTAGTCCGGGCCTTTGCGGCCTTCAGGATGACCGGTTCGAGAGGGAAAGGTCACGGGAATGGAATCCTTTGTCAATGAGGGGTTGACTTGTCTCCAACTCTCTTCCTTTCTCTTTCTCCTTCTCTCTCTCCCTCTCTTCTTCCTCTTCTCTTCTCCTTCTTTCTCTCTCTTCTTCCTCTTCTTCTTCTTTTTCTACTTCTCTCTTCTCTCCTTCTGCCTCTTCTCTCCCTCTCCTCTTCCTCTTTTACCTCTTTTCCTCCTCTTCTCCTTCTTCTCCCTTCTCTCTCTCCTCTTCTTCTCTCCCTCTCCTCTTCCTCTTCTAACTCTTCTCCTTCTATCCTCTTCCTCTTCTACCTCTTCTCCTTCTCTCCCTCTTCTCTTCTTCTTCTTCTCTCTCCCTTCTCTCTCTCCTTCTCTTCTTCTCTCTCACTTCTCCCCTTTCTCTTCTCTCTCTTCCTCCTTTCTCTTCTTCTTATCTTCTTCTCTCTCACTTCCTCCTACCTCTTCTTCTTCTTCTTCTTCTTCTTCTTCTTCTTCTTCTTCTTCTTCTTCTTCTTCCCTCTCTCTCTCCCTTCACTTCTTCTCTTCTCTCTCCTTCCCTTCTTCTCTCTCACTTCTTCTCTTCTTCTCTTCTTCTCTCTCTCTCTCCCGTCACTTCTTCTCTTCTCTCTCCCTTATCTCTCTCCTTCCCTTCTTCTCTCTGACTTCTTCTCTTCCTCTTCTCTCCCTCCCTCCTTCCTCGTCTTCTTCTCTTCTTCTTCTCTCTCTCTCCCTTCACTTCTACTCTCCCACTCTCCTCACGTCCCACAGCTAGCTGGTAATCAGGGGGTGGCTTGAGTTGTAGGCCCAGGGGGCGCCGTTGCAGCAGGTTGGAAGGAGGGGAGAACTCAATCGGAAGGCCCAGGGGGGGGAAGTGCAGCTGCCACATGAGTGAGGAGGGGGGAAGAGTCGATTGTCAGAGCCGCAAGATTGCTACTGCTACTGCCAGAGGAAGGAGGTGATGACACAGGGAAGGGGGGGTGGAGTCTCTCTGTGTAGTCGTGGGAGGGGAGGAGCCTCCCCTTATATAGGGGGGAGGAGGTGGGTGGCATGGCCAACCCTTCCACCTCGGGGCTGCATGCCCCCCATCACCACCACTCCCTCTCTCTCTCTCCTCGACGTGCTGTCGATGGGGAGAGAGGGGGGTTAAAAATTTTGAACTAATAATATCTTTTTTTTCAATCTAAGGGGGGCTAGTTTCTATGGGGGGGAGGCACGGGGGAAAAAAAAAGAAAACATGGGGATATTACATCCTCTCCCCCTTAGAGGAATCGAGATGTCCTCATCTCAAGAGGACCTGGGGGTATTGTTGGTTGAGAGTATCTTCATCCATCTAGGTGGCATCCTCTTTGAGATAATCTTTCCACTGGATGAGGTATTCTCTCAAGGTCCTTGACCTCAAATGCCTCTCCTTGACATCTAGGACTCTATCAGGCCATAGCTTAAGGACTCCTTGGCTAGGCATTACAATTTTCTGATCATCAAGTACATGATTCGGATTAGGTAGATATTTTTTCAATAGGCTAACGTGGAATACATTATGAATCTTTAGGGTTGCGGGAAGCTGTAGTCTGTAAGCATTAGATCTTAGGCACTTAGTGATCTTGTAAGGTCCACAATACCTCGGACTTAGCTTCTTGTATTTTCACAAGGATAATGAACTCTTTTTAGGGCGTACGCGGATAAAGACCATATCACCTTCAACGAAGGATCTATCTTGCCGTTTCAAGTCTGCGTAAGCCTTCTGTCTATCCTTGGCAGCTTGGATGTCTTGCCTTATTGACTTGATTTGATCATCCATGTCTTCCAACATCTGCCTTGAAGCTTCTACCCTCAAAGTTGGATGACAATCATGCCCATACAATGCTTGGAAAGGGGTCATCTGAATACTCTGTTGGTAAGAAGCATTGTAGGCAAACTCAACCAGTGGCAAATATTGAATCCAATTTTTGGGTTCGTGACAGCAGTATGCTCTAAGCATATCTTCAATGACTTGATTGACTCGTTCCATTTGACCATCAGTTTGGGGATGGTAGGTTGTACTGAAACTGAGTTGAGTCCCAATAGCCTCAACGATAGCCCCCCAGAAGTGTGATGTGAAGAGAGAGTCGTGATCGCTAATGATTCTTCTGGGTAACCCATGCAGTTTGAATATTACCTTGATGAATAATCTTGCGATGTCTGAGGCTTTATACTTTGTCTTGACAAGGATGAGATGTGCGACATTGGTGAGCATATCTACTACAACCACAATAGAGTTGTTTCCTCCCTGAACTTGGGGTAGGCCACCAACGAAGTCCATACTAATGAAATCCCATTTCATTTGGGGAATGTCAAGTGGTTGCAATTTCCCCTTCATTTTGATATGTTCTGCCTTAATGCATTGACAAGACAAACATTCCGTGACATATTTGAGAACATCACGCTTGAACCTATCCCAATAATAGCTCTTCATGACGGCATTAAGGGTCTTGGCATAGCCAGGATGTCTTGAGAAAGGGGAGTCATGGGCTTCCCAAAGAATCTTCTGCTTGAGAGTTTGGCTTGCAGGGATACATAATCTTGTCCTAAAGTAGACAAGTCCACTACTAACAGAGAATTCTTGATACTTCGTCTTTAGCTTTGGGTCTTGATCCTTGATGGGGATCTCCCTTAGCAATTTCCGATAGACGGGGTCATGACATGCCTCTTCTTTAGCTAGAATTGGGTTGTTTGGCATTGATACCTTTGTGGCTAGAGATCTTGCTGTTGAATGATCCTGCAAAATAAGAGAATTTAGAAATGCCTTGCTACTGAGTGCATTGGCAACTACATTCTCTTTTCCATGCCTATATTTAATTTCAAAATCATATTCTTCCAACACTTCAATCCATCGACGTTGTCTCATATTGAGCTCATTCTGGGTGAATATCCATTTAAGATTCTTATGTTCCGTCACGAAGGAAAATTTGTTACCTAGCAAGTAATGTCTCCAAAGTTTGAGGGCATGGATGACAGCCAACAGCTCCAGATCGTGAGTAGCATAATTCCTTTCATGGCCCTTCAATTTTCTTGAAGAATATGCTACGGGATGACCTTCTTAGATAAGCATACATCCTAAAGCAAGTGCGCTAGCATTAGTTACCACTTCAAACTCCTTACTCAGATCAGGAAGTTTTAGGATGGGTGCTGATACTTCAGTTTGTCAAAGCTGGTCTGTTTGGCAGGTGACCATACAATTGATACTTGCTTCTTTAGTAGGTCAGTCAAAGGTGCTACAATAAAAGCATAATCTTTGATAAAAATCCTATACCATCGTGTCAATCCAAGAAAGCTACATATTTCTTTGATAGAAGTTGGTGTTGGCCATTCTAGAATGTCTCTGACCTTAGCTGGATCTACTGAAATTCCTTCCGCTGATACAATGAATCCCAGATACTCAATCTTTCGCTTGAAAAATGCACACTTCTTCTTCTTGGCATAAAGCTTGTGTGCTCTCATTGTTTCAAGAACAATGGAAAGATGGGGTTCATGATCTTTTTCCTGTTTAGATTAGACTAGGGTATCGTCAAAGAAGATGGGTACGAAGTCATCAAGATAGGGCCTAAAGATATCCTGCATCAACATGTTGAAGGTAGTAGAAGCATTCGTCAGCCCGAATGACATCACTAGGAATTCGAAGTGCCCATACCTCGTACTGAATGCAATTTTTGGGATATCTTCTTCATTGATCCTTATTTGGTAATATCCAGATCTGAGATCTATCTTAGAGAAGATCTTTGCACCTTGAACACGGTCAAGTAATTCCTCTATTCTTGGAATGGGGTATTTATTTTTTATGGTTGATTGATTCAACCCTCTGTAATCAATGCATAGCCGAAGCGTTCCATCTTTTTTCTTTTGGAATAGCACTGGAGCTCCCCATGGCAAACTGCTAGGACGGATGTAGCCTTGGTCTAACAGTTGCTTGAGTTGCTCTTTGAGTTCGAAGGCTTCCAATATGGACATCTTATACGGCCTCTTTGCATTTGGTGTATCTCCTGGCGCCAGTTTGATTTCGTGGTCGACTTTCCTTTGAGGAGGAAGTTTTGTCAGCTCTTCAAGAAATACGTCTGCGTATTCCTTTAACCATGAAGGTTCTTCCCCAGATTCATGATTCTGATCTAGCTTATTCCGTTTAATCAGATAGACAGGTAGGCCCTTTCTAACTCCTTTTATTATCCGTGCTGCTTTTGCCAGCTGTATTTTTGGCTTACCAACCTCTCCTTGAGTCGTGACTAGTTCCCCTTTAGAATTATGGAAGGAGACTTGGCCCTTTCCATAGTGGATGTGGGCATCATTGGGTATTAGCCAATCCATTTCAATTAAACATTTGTGGATACCTAGGTTCATTACCCTGAATCTCACCAAAGTCGGCTTCTCACCCAGTAGGAATTTCACCTCAGCAATTTGCCTAGTACAAGAGACCTCACAACCATTTGCCAATTCCACAAGTAAAGTAGGTGCGTCTGTTGTGGCTATCCCTAACCTTTTTGCATAGATCGATGAAATGAAGGAATGTGTACTGCCACAATCAATTAGAGTTTTGAAGCTTTTACCTTCATAATCTGATGGAATTTGAATCACCGAGAATTGGCGATTCGGACCCTTGACTACTAATCTTACCTTGTATCTATTCACAGAACCATCTGCATTGTGTTTCACCTTATAAAGCACCACTTTCTAGGAGCCGACCAAATGAACTAACAGGGATGAGGACGGACTGGAAAACCGAGAGTCTGCATTAAGGACATGCCACCAGGAGCTCCGAAGTTGTGTATTACCATGCAAAAGCCTGCTATCCTCAAGAAAGTAACGGACTATAATGGCCCACGGGTGATGATCCACACGCATGGCACGAAAAAGAGACCAACGAAGTGTCAGCATATGAGTTTCGGCATCCAAAATAGCTCCACCACCCAGGCGTTTGGGGGCACATATATGTGACCACAAAATCCACAAAATACCTGCATGCAATGAATCCTTCTTCCATAACATGAAACGAATGGGGCGAGTGAGAGCATTCAAAGTAGTAGGAGTCCACGGCAGCAATGGCAAGAAATATGTGAGCATTGGCAGCATAATTATTGTATTGTTTGGGGAAAAAATACAATTAGTTTTGTTGGCTGATTGAACAACACCCTAAATGCTTTTAACAGTCAAATGATTGTTGCATTGTGATTTGGATAAATATTCCAAGGCTTGTGTTGATGGCAAATGCATGGCAAGGGTCTGTAGTAATGACAAGTTGCCATGGGAAAAAAATGAATGTTTTCCTAGAAGATGATATTAGGGCTGATTGCCTTGATTGTGCTTGATTCTTAATTGGATTAATTAAGGAAGGATATTTTGCACACATGGATCATCTCCAAGATCGCACCGCGGATTACCCCGAGAGGGCATGCTCGATTCACAGGTCCATGGTCGAGTGGTGAAAAGACCAGCAACCACGAAAATGGCATCTCAATCCTAGACCACTTGTGGGTCAGGTGGAGCTCTAGACACCCCTTGCCTATCCAGGATGGAGTTAGAGATCCCCGTGAACCCAACATCTAGAATGTTGGAAGATCCTATTCTAGATAAAGCATAGAAATTATGGTGCCATGTGAATTCGACCGGGACTTCTATTGGATAGAAGGGATACATAATTTTCATGTATGGATAGGAGACAAAGATTACCTTGAAGTTAAGTTAAAGAACTTGTTTGTCAAAAGGACTGCTTGTTTGTTTTCTTGTCTGTACTATAAATTACACGAATAATCCTTGTTTCCTAAAAGGCTTAATTAATGAAGCTGATATTTAAATATCACACATAAATGTGATAGGACCTAATTAGAAAACTAAAGCTATCAAGGGAAGCGGGTGGGCAGAATCCCCGACACGTCCATCCTACGACTGGGTGGTCCTAGAGAACTGGGAGGCTTCTCACAAGGTTTCACCCACGATGACTTTAGGTAGTGTTAAGTTAGAACCCGATTCATGCCGTTTTAGGGGAGTGGAATGAGACTATGCCCTACGGGTAGAGAGGTTGAGCGATGCTTCCCTCTCTTTTACCATTCTCTTTGAACCAAGTGCAGTATGGATATGCTTCGGATTGGGTATCTCTACGTAAAGTAGGATGTCCAAGACCTGATGCTAGGATACTATAAGGAGAATTTGTCTACTAGGAACCCAAATTTCAGGTCGGTCCTAGTGGGTTCGGCCGTGGACATTTCCTTGCAATGCGGACTTGGAAAACCCTGGGCGACAAACCCCAAAACGTTCCATGGGAGTGCCGGGCAGCGATGCCTAGAATCATTTCTCGATGAACCGCTAAAACGTGCTTGGATAGCCGCGGGCATGTAACAGGTGGTATTAGAGTGAAACCTCATGATGATGCGTGATCGATTAATGTTTGGTTCATAGGCATATCTTAAACGTCCGAAATAACCTAAGTGGTATGGCTTGATTGTCAAACACCTTCTACACTCACGAATGCTGACATACAAGAGAAGAAATTCCTTCTCAAGAAAATTAAGGCACCTGAGTTTGATGGAGAAGGGATAGACGTCGCAGTAGAGGCAGAGATATGGATTGAGTTGATGGATGACTATTTCTGTGCTTTGGGAATTGCCTCCATGAATCAAGCAATGATAACCAAACTTAAGCTAGTTGGCCAGGCTTAGTTATGGTGTAAGCAATGGTGCAAAGATCAAGGTGTTTCTGAAGCCACTGTTACCTGGACTCAGTTGAAAGATGTTGTACGTGGATGATACCTTCCATCAACCTACCAGACTTTGAAGATGAATGAATTCTTCAAGCTCAAGCAGCTGAAATTAACCCTGGAAGCTTACTACTCAAAGTTTTTAACCCTACTAAAATATATACCACCTATGGATATTGCGTAGCAAGTATCCAAGTTTTGCCATGGCCTAAACACTCCTCTGAACCATCGTCTTGAAGCAATGTGCCCAACAGGCTTGCAAGATGCATTACTCCGAGCGAATCCAATCATCCAAGAACTTAAATTAGGCAATTGTAGCAAAGATGACTCCGAGATCAGGGTAAGAGATGCCATACGTGCGGAGAGATAGGGCACATCCGTAGGAGCTGTCCCTACCATCAATGCTTCCATTGTAAAGAGCTAGGACACATCTAAGCAAACTGCCCTAATCTAAGCCCAAAAGACATTGAGCCGCCAAGAAAACAAAGCTATAGAGGTGCAATCTATGGATATATAGAGGAATCAGATGAAGACAAAGACCTAGAACCCACTACACCTTATGAGGAGGATGACTGGCTCCCACCCAGTACTCAAACAAGCACAAAACTAGGGTACCGAGCAGCAAAGTATATGCTTGGAGCTTTGCTCCTCACCATGAAACCTACAAACACGTCTCTCTTGCCATGAATACACACACACAAAAGACTCAAGACACACCCTCACCAATCAAGAAACAAGATCAGGAGGCTCCTCCTCTTCCTCTACACACTCAAGATCCATAGTTGCAGCACAAAGGTAGAGCAAGAAGAAGGATGGACAAAGAGAGTTTGGAAAAGAGGGAAGAGAGAAGTTAAAGAGACACCACAATCTGTCGTGCTCCAACCTCCTCAACCACTTTTTCCCAAGAACCCCAATTGCACCCTTTTGAACCTTATTAAATCAATTATTTTGACCATACAAAAGCAAAGGTTGAAACCTTATGTGTTGCATGCATTCTAGGCAAGATTCCTAAGGTTTTTAAAATAAAAGAACATATGCAATGGCTTTTATAACTCCAAGCCAAGTATTTACAATGCATAAAAATATATCAATGAAGTACAACTTAGATACAATAACACAAATATTTTTGATAAAGTGAATAATTTTTGTCGATGTAGACCCCAACTCTTTTAGCCTAGTAAACTTCCATTTGAAGCTTCAATAAACATTGCCACCTTTTTTATTCTTTCACACTTCCGTGGATCTTTTGTCCACTTCTTCAACAACCACTATCTCTTGTCTTTGACTTCTCTATTTTATTTCAACCAACAATGAATGATAAGGAAGAAATACCATGCAACTTTGTTGTTGGAACAAACACCATCTTCATGAGGGAAAAATAGGAAAATTCCACCACTTCAACACCAAAAAGGTGTAAAACCCGCAAATCATCACCTTGAAGCACTCCCACTCTTAAGATTTGTCTTTTATGTTCTCCCACCCATATGACTCAATGCTTTGCTTATTCGAAGAAAAGATAGAAATAAAACATTGAATGCTTGATTTTCTTTAATGTGTTGCATATGAACTCCTGCCATAGAGTGCTTAACCTTAGGGTTTTAAGGTTTTCATGAAAACTAAAGATTATCTTATCCTTCTTTCTGGTTACTCTGCCTTCTCCTCCTTCCTCTTCATTTACAGGAATAGAACACTCACACCCTTCGAATTGGTTTCCGGTGCCATAAGGGTCCTGGTCAAAGCTGACAGAGGGAAGAGCAGTGAGCTCCTCTTGCAACTTAGCCTCCCTTTTAGTAACCTGCTCTTTCTTCTTCTCCTTCTTCTTCTATTCTCTCTCTCTCTCTCTGATTCATGGAGAGAAAGAAAGAAAGACCCAATGCACAGATCTTTTAGGACCCACACTCTCTCTCTTGCACGATTGCGAGTAGAGGCGTTCTGCCATGCGCGCGCAGAGAAATGCAAGAGAAATGGTAGGAAGAAGCAATCCTCGTGATTCTTCTGTGTTATGTTCTCTTTTTTTTGCCCTTTCGAGGAGGACAGTTAACCTTCAGAGGAAGAAAGAGAGACGAAGCAGCAGTTAATTAACGAACAAGTGTCTGTATCATTGACCGATTGCTCATGGTCAATAGGGCATTCATTCACTCTGAGGCCTGTTGAAATTGCGGGTCAGACCATTTTGGCACGCGCAGGTTTGCCAATGACATGTGTCATCAACCTTCCTAGCAATATTGGCATCCACCATGGCCTTGATGGGCATTGAAGGGGAATGATCTATGGAATGATTGGTTGTGCCACCGTCGGATTCATTGCTTCTGCAGGGGTTGCTGTGACGTCTACAGACTTTGAGAGTTGCGAATGCTCTGGATCACAGGGTGCCATCATAGCTAGAGGTCTCAAAATCTCTCCCCTTCTTCCTCTTCATCACGGCTCTTCTTGCAGACTCCATAGTGAGCCCGGTCCCGGCAACAGAATCAAAAAATGACTGCCTCTCACCCAGCACTCAAACAAGCACAAAACTAGGGTACCGAGCAGCAAAGTATATGCTTGGAGCTTTGCTCCTCACCATGAAACCTGCAAACACGCCTCTCTTGCCATGAATACACACACACAAAAGACTCAAGACACACCCTCACCAATCAAGAAACAAGATCAGGAGGCTCCTCCTCTTCCTCTACACACTCAAGATCCATAGTTGCAGCATAAAGGTAGAGCAAGAAGAAGGATGGACAAAGAGAGTTTGGAAAAGAGGGAAGAGAGAAGTTAAAGAGACACCACAATCTGCCGTGCTCCAACCTCCTCAACCACTTTTTCCCAAGAACCCCAATTGCACCCTTTTGAACCTTTATTAAATCAAATATTTTGACCATACAAAAGCAAAGGTTGAAACCTTATGTGTTGCATGCATTCTAGGCAAGATTCCTAAGGTTTTTAAAATAAAAGAACATATGCAATGGCTTTTATAACTCCAAGCCAAGCATTTACAATGCATAAAAATATATCAATGAAGTACAACTTAGATACAATAACACAAGTATTTTTGATAAACTGAATAATTTTTGTCGATATAGACCCCAAATCTTTTAGCCTTTTTGATGACAAAATTGGAGGCTATCAGAGGACTAAAAATCCTAGGAGCTTAATTGACATGTAACACAATTGAGAATAAATCCTACTCTTGTATCTATGGTTAATTGGAATAAAATAAGTTGCACTATGTGAAACAATAAGAGTAGCGCAGCGGATGCATGGTGGGTCCTAACCCACAGGCCCTAAGCCCCATTAATGCTTGTCTTCCTCGGTTTCTCTCGAGATGAGGACATCTCGATTTCTCTAAGGGGGGGGAGGATGTAATATTTCCACACAATAAAAGTTAGTCAGTTAGTTCCAGTTAGTTAGTCAATTAATAAGTTAGTAAGATTACTAATTAAAGACTAATTAAGGTTAAAACTAACTAATATTAATAACTAATAATTTTTATTTAATTAAAAATATATTTTCAAATAAACCGAGTGTCGCAATCTGACATTTTTCTTGGATTAACAAGGACCATAGTCACCCTTCACAAAAGTTACAACATGAACGAGACTTATGAGCCATATTAATCACTAGTATTAATGTGTATAGTTTGGATGGTCCAAAAATATTAGATTTTTGGGCAAAAAACTAGTATATTTTAGATATTATCCGAAAAGGATAGAACTAGAAGTCATTTAAAAGAAAAGACAAGTGATGTTTTAGTTAGTTTTGGAGATTTAAAAAAAAAGTAACTGGTGAAATCACACGCACCACGATCGCAATCTACAAGTAGTAGACAGCACTTCGAACAGAGAAAAGGAGTGAATTGAGAGCTTTCTAACCAAGTATCTTGGGTATCCTGCGGTTTTACCCCCCTTTTGGAGCCAATGCAACCATCAGATTTATGATCTGAGCATCAGGTCACTGAGTCTTCCAAGAGCCCCTCCACTCTTGTTCTCAGTCTTATCCCCTCCTCTCTAATTCATTATAAATATGAGGCATGGGGAGGCACAAGAGAGCATAAGGAGACCCCGAGAGGCTACGAGAGAGAGGTAGAGAGAAGGATACCCCTCGAAGAAATTGTGAGATAGAGCTTGAGAGAGAGAGAGAGAGAGAGAGAGAGAGAGAGAGAGAGAGAGAGAGAGAGAGAGAGAGAGAGAGAGAGAGAGAGAGAGAGAGAGAGAGAGAAGAGTTACCTCGAGAGGATGCACAATTCTCTCTATCTCGATCCTCAACTTAGCCATCTTCTCTTATACTCTCCCATCTCGAATTTATTTCACCTTCTTAACCTCTTGAGTCTATTTGCGAACAATGGCCTCCAAGCGAAGAATGTCGCATGCAGATGGCAATCCTACAACCACTAACGAAGCTTTGGGCAAAGGCATCACTATCAAATTAATTGTGCTACCGGTTGTAAGTAATGTATTTTCTATATTTGTTAGATGCTTGCTTTGATTCTCACATGGGATACATAAGGCCCATGCTATGACATACAAGAATAGGTCATGGGAAGGGATAAACCTCTTCTCACATATTTGGAAGATGGAGTTTGCAAAGTGCATGTATAAAGGGAAGTTAATTGCATTAGTTGTGGATGGATTATTCGTTGATAGAGCAATCAATCAGGGGTTATGAACAGTATAATTGTAAAAAGAATACATTAAGAATTGTGCATGCAAGCATTAAGTAAATTTTGCATAGAATCACTCTTTGATCCCAAGGGGGAGAGCAAATATGCGATGGAATTATTATCACATCTATTATTATATTGTTTGGAAAAAAATACAATTAGTTTTGTTGGTTGATTGAACAACACCCCTAAATGCTTTTTACAATCAACTGATTGTTGCATTGTGATTTAGAAAAATATTCCAAGGCTTGTGTTGATGGCAAAATGCATGGCAAGAGTCTGTAGTAATAACAAGTTGCCATGGGAAAAAAATGAATGTTTTCCTAGAAGATGATTTTAGGGCTGATTGCCTTGATTGTGCTTGATTCTTAATTGGATTAATTAAGGAAGGATATTTTGCACGCATGGATCATCTCCAAGATCGCACCATGGATCACCCCGAGAGGGCACTACTCGATTCATAGGCCGATGGTCAAGTGGTGAAAAGACCAACCACGAAAACGGCATCTCACTCCTAGACCGCTTGTGGGTCAGGTGGAGCTCTGGACAACCCTAGCATATCCAGGATGGAGTTGGAGATTCCCATGAGCCCAACTTCTGGAACGTTGGAAGATCCTATTCTAGATCAAGGATGAAAATTATGGTGCCATGTGAATTGGACTGGGACTTCTGTTGGACAGAAGGGATACATAATTCTCCTATATGGACAGGAGACAAACATTAACTTAATGATAAGTTAAGGAACTTGTTTGTCAAAAGGACTGCTTGTTTTTTTTTGTGTCTGTACTATAAATTACGTGAACAAACCCTATTCCCTAAAAGGATTAATTAATGAAGCTGATTTTAAATGTCACACATAAATGTGGTAGGACCTAATTAGAAAACTAAAGCTATCAAGGGAAGCGGGTGGGCGGAATCCCGGACAGGTCCACTGGGTGGTCCCAGAGAACTGGGAGGCTTCTCACAAGGTTTAATCAATGATGAATTTAGGTATTGTTAAGTTAGAATCCGATTCATGCCATTTTAGGGGACCGAAATGGGACTATGCCCTACAGGCAGAGAGGTTGAGTGGCGCTTCTGTCTCGTTTCCCATTCTCTTTGAACCAATTGCAGTATGGATCTGCTTTGGATTGGGTATCTCTATGTAAAGTAGGATGTCTAAGACCTGATGATAGGATATTGTAAGGAGACTTTGTCTACTAGGAACCCAAATTTTAGGACGATGGCCGTGGACATTCGGTTGCGAGGTAGACTCAGGAAACCCTAGGTGACAAACCCTGAAACATTTCATGGGAGTGTCGAGCAGTGATGCCTAGAATTGTTTCTCGATGGACCACTAAAATGTGCTTGGACACAATAGGCAGGCACGTTACACAAGTACAATGCTTTATAGTTGTTGGATGGGTAGTGATTTTCCCTCTCTTTGCATATGGGATTCCTGCAGCCTGCATGTCTTCAACTCAAACTACCTCATACAAAGAGGCTACATTAAGTGTGATTGCAAATATCTCAACAAATATAGGGGATGACTTAGTTGGTTTCCTTTAGCGTTTGGATACCACATTTATCACACTTGCTAAAAGCTATAACCGATTAGACCTAGGTATCTCAGATGAGCCTCTAGCAATGGAGGTATGCACCTTGCCTTGCTCATGGGAAGAATTAGAATTTGTATTCAATAAGGCTCCCCATGCAGCTAAGAAATTCATAGACATCGAGATCTCCCGCGAACAAGCACGCAAGCAACACCTCATTACGTCTTACACCAAGGGCATGGCCTTGGCCACTAACCAGAAAATTGCAAATCTAAAACAACTGGCTACTAAGAACTCCTCTTTCTTGCGCCAATGGTATGCTCTCAGACTCCAACGGGAGCAAGAAGGATACCAAACCATGACCAATACCAAGCAAAGATGTGCAATCAAGACCTCGGAATATGACCCAACTTATGTAGCCCCAACCTCTTATAGGGTGTTGACCACCATCCGCAACAATCGACCCCTAAAAGAGCACATCATAACTCACCCCTACTTTGATCGCATGTTGACCGAGGAGGAGCTACACAGTGCCAGCATCTGCTAAATGGACTTTGGTGATTTTCTCACAGATCTCCTTACTTACCTCACCCAGGTAAGCATCTGACCAGTTGAAATGGACCTTTATGCTTAAATGGAGTACAACCCAAACTTCTACACTTGGCTCATGCAAAGCTAAAACACATAGGCATGCGCTGAATGGTCTCCACCCTTCAACCTCTAATTCTAGGAAGGATTCTTCCTATCTCTAAGGGGGGGGGGGGGGGGGGGGGGGTGAGAGTGTGAATGATAAAAGGTGTAAGGTGAGGTTGTGAATGATGAAAGGTGTAAACATAAAACCTCAATCAGCGTTCAAATGCGTAAAAATCAACTCATGATTGAGTAAAAGTGCTAGAAATATTTGTGAAATGCATGGACTTTTTAAAGAAAATTTCTCTTACTATATTTAAGCATTTCAGCCTCCATAAGCATTTCTTCCACCTCCTACGCACCTTTGGCAAAAATTATCTGAAGAATACTAATGGTGCGCTATGGCTTCATGACAGGCACCTACAATGGTGGCAGGACATGAGAAAACCAAGAAGTTGCCATTCTCGGAGGAAAAGTAGGCAAAGTACAGCCTCTGAGTGGAGACGAGGGCAGTCTTCTACCCTTTTGGAAGCTTACCATTGATTCCCTTTCAAATTTCTAGCCACATTTAGGCTACAAGGATCACCTCAATCAAGATTTTGGATATTGGATCTTTCTTGAAGAGATAATTGGAGTCTATGAGCTACATATTCATCATGGGGATTGTAATTTGACGATATTATTGGATACATCAAGTGGGAGTTCAAGAATTACAAGTCTCATATGGGTATTGGAGCTTCCATAATTGTCTACTTCAACAATGCAAGAGGTTTTTCTTAATTTTGCTCTTAATCCCTTTAAAATCCAATTGCTTAAGCCATCCATTTGTTGAAAAGGGATAATTAAGAGTGATCCCATTTAATAATTACCATTTGATTGCATATATATCCAACTTAGGGCTGAATGATGTCATGCTGAATTCTTTTCATCTTACCCAATAAAAATCAGTACCAATTGTTGCTAATTCCTTCCGTTTGTTGAAAAAATTATGCTAATCCTAACCTTGAATTGCTTGATGTGATTGAATGCAATATGGTTGAAAATAAAAATCAATCGGTAAGTGGAATAGAATTGTAAACTAGTGAGTCACTACTGTAAGTATTCCTTACCATATCCATTTCATTTCATTCCTATTCCATTTCAATTCTTGCATATCATGTATTGGCAAAATTTTAATTCAGCCATGCACATCATGCTGGATTGATAGAATATTGCCATGTATATTCCAACCGAGGAAAAAGGTTGAAGCCAGATGAGATAGCAAAACAATAGAGAGGTGACCCTCCCTTGCTATTTAAGATTCCATAGGGGTGGACAACCTAGCCCGGAAGGAACTTTGCACACCTTCCAGAGTTTCAGAGACCATTTAGGTACCCGTCCTACCGTTTTATCCATCACCACAGGTGGTGGACCACGAAATACCACTTGGGAAAGAGTGAATGAAGAATGAAAGACTAATGGTACCAAACAGGATAGTCTGTGACATCCTTGAAAAAATATACATGTCTTTCCAACATGTACCTATCAGTTGCAGGTGTTCCCTGGATATACCTACACATGCCTTATAACCCATCACATGTTTATTAATTTCTTTGGGGATCTACAAGTAATATAGGACTCATTTCAAGGTGAAACAGGGCTTCTACAGGGTGTTAATAAGTTGCAGGAATTCACTGGACAAGTACACAGTTTCTATTACAGAAAATTTTGCCATGATCTGATTTGGGATCTTGATAGCTTGATTTGAAGAGGGGATTCTAAGCTTTTGTTTGAATAAAAAAATTTAGTAATTGAACATCGGGAGCAAAAGTTATGGCTAATTTTTTGACAGGGGGTCTAGTGGACTACACCTAGATAGGCTGATAGGGGTGCACTGTTTGAGTTCATTTTACCTATATACCCTATTGCAAGCTGAGATCTTGCTAAATCTAGAGTATCCCTGATATAGATTAATTTGGATCAATAAACCATTGGCATTGGTGCAATACTATGAAAATTATTGACAGTTTTCTTCCCCACAGTCATTTTGATATCACCTATCCTTAGTGGCCAAACACAAGAGAAAAGATCAAATCATGGAGACCATTCAAGAAGATATCATAGAATACATCAACGATCAAAACAACACTAATGAAACCCTCAATCATGACCAACAAGTTGATGATGTAAGCATTGGTAATGCTCATAGTGCATGATTGGGTAAGATGGAAATCCCTTGTCTCACGAACCTTTTGAAGATCACATGCTTTCAAGAGAGATGTGTATGCTGAACATTGGGATGCATGATCAATATGAGAAACTTTCCAAATCCTTGGGAAAGATTGAGAACACATCTAACAAAGTGGGTGAAGGACTTCAGCAGTTGGTCAAGTTCATGAAGAGTGGATTTGAGGATCTAGTAGCAGCTATCAAGGATTTGAAGACTCAAACCACATCTTTTACACCAAATGAACCATTATTCATATTAAAAATACTTTAGCCCAACCCTCCAATATGAAAGGAAAGGAGATTGATCAGCCTATTATGTCAACCTTTGAGAAAGGAGAGTCATCCACATTGAGGAGTACTCATTACCAGCCACCAATATCATCAAAGCACCATGCCCTCAATCCAAGACATGAGGCTACTTATGAAGAAAAGGAGGACATAAGGGAAGAACAGAATGAGGAGTTTCATGGATGTGACCCCTTCTACAAATCTTTTCCCTCTCAATCTACCATCAAGAAAAAAGAATCAGACTTTCATGATAAGAGTGGAAGCTTTGATGAAAGAAGGTCATTTCATGATATCACCAACAAAGATAAGTCATTTTATGGTCATCCCACTAATGGACAACATCATTCTTTTGGATCGGGACAACCGAATCATGGTGTAATAATCCTAGACCACCAAACTCTTTTGGAAGAGATTCAATGAATAGAGATTTTTTGAGACAATCATATTTTGGGCAGCACCCCAATAATTTCCAGCCAACTTATAATGAAAGGGAGTACAAAGAAAAGATTACCATTTCTAACTTCACGGGGGATAATGCATCTCCAACGGAGTGGAAAGAATGGGTAAACAAATTAGAGATGTACTTCACACTTTTTCATCGCCATGATGAAGCCAAGATCTATTTTGCAACACTCCATCTTCAAGGCTACGCGAATACATGGTGGAGATATATGCAAAGAGTTGGTCACAATTTTGCTTCTTGGGAGGATTTTAAGAAGGCATGTTGGAAGTGTTTGTCTCTCCAATGGAAAAAGAAATATTGCAAAGAAGATGGTATGGTCTTCAACAACGAGGCATGTCCGTTCATGATTACTCTAACATGTTCCTTAATCTTTTTATGTACATTGAAGGGATCGATGATTTGGCCAATTTAAACAAATATATCTTTGGTCTAGATTCAGCCCTCTCTTCGGAAGTAGGTGCAATGCAGCCCAAGACAATTCATGAAGCCATTTTAAATGCTGAAAGGTATGGGCAAAAATATAGAGGAGAATCAATGGGGGTTCTGCCAAAAAGTGCAAGGTATTCATTACCTAATCAATCGTCAAGGATTGGAGCACATTTCAGCCAGTAAAGGGACGTTTATAAGCAAGAAGGCAAGGGAATTAGTACCTAGAGCAGTAATTACAGCAAGTTGCCTACATATCCAACAGTCTATCGATCAAAACCAAGTGGAGGAAATAGTTATAGACCAATGGTTGAAGCAAAACAAAGCTTTGCAAGGGCTAAAAATGCACAAAAGGGATCTCAAAATAGCATATAGCAAAATTCTTTCAAATGAACAAATTAGAGACATGAGGGCCAAAGGGTCATGTTTCAAGTGTGGAGAAAAGTGGACATAAGAACATATGCTACATTGCAAATCCAAAAATAGCAAGCTTAACTTTGTTATCATCAATGAGCCGGATGAGGATGAAAGCGAAGAGGGAAATGTATTTCATGTGGAAGAAAACCCTATGGTTGAAGAAATGCATGATGAAGATGAAGGAAATAATGATGAATTTTATGATATTGTGGTGGACAATTTTCCTTTTGATCCAGGTGGTCCTTTATATGCAATTTCTCATTATGCATGGACCGGTTGTAAAGGAGAAAACACACTTAGACTTGAGGGGCTGATCAATGGTAGAAGGGTTTACCTTTTGATTGATACGGGCAGCACCCATAGCTTCATTAATACCAAATATTTGCATAGGTTGAGATTTCTTTCTCAACAAATGCAAGTGCCGTTGAAGATTCAGGTAGCTAATAGAGCTTATGAATCAAGTAATGAAGTATGAATACACACTCCTATTACTCTATCTCCTTCATGTATTATGAAAGTGGACTTCATTAATTTGGAAATGGGTCCCATAGATATTGTCGTTGGTTGTGATTGGTTGAAAACCATTGGAAATTTTTCTTTGGACTTGCAAAACATGCTGATGGAATTCCAATGGAATGAACAACCTTTAATATTGAAGGGCATTGGTCAAAAGCAAATGGAACTCATCTCTATGAAGAAGTTGCATAAAGAAATCAATACACGGTCATGCATATTCACTCTTTTACTTGCGAAAGTGGATGAAGAGCAATCACCAAATAAGCCATCATTTTCTTCAAAGCAAAAGGGTCCAAGAATGGAAGAGCTATTGGAGGAATACAAAGATTTATTTCAACAACCATCATCTTTGCCTCTAAAGAGAGAGGTAGACCATCCTATTGAATTGCTACCCAATACAAAACCCATCAACAAACCTCTCTATCACTTGTCAAATTTTGAAAGGGAAGAGGTGATGGGACCTAAAATGGGCCAGCACTGGCTATGGCACTAGCCGGACCTCATGCTCATGACACACAAACACCCTCATGGCCTCGCGGACCAGGAGCGTCAATCCAATGCTAAAGGACAAACTTGCCCTAAAGCTTAATTCATGCGTTCATAGTTCATAGTCCAACGTTTTCCTAAAACTCCTCAAAGGAAGAACCCTTATACATTGGCAATGCCACGATCACACACATATGGGAGGCACTCCACCGACTAGTAGTCGGAGCCCCACTGCAGCTCTCCTACATTGCATGGATTGGCCCTTTGATGCGCTGCTAAACATATAACACAAATGAGCACAAACTCCTCTCTTTTATATTTCTCATATTTCCAGGAGATATACCATGCTTCCTCACTTCACAGTCCCTTAGGAAACCAACCCTCTACCCTACGGCAAGGGATAACCTCACACTCTCAATCGTGGGTCAAAGTCCTAAGAAAACAATTGCTATGCAGTCCAGGAGATTTTCCTTCGATACCACGAACCATGCATAGTACATAATGTGAATGGTTTAGTGCACAAACAATAGAAAATCAACATTGTGCTTAGTGCAAAAGCATTCTTTCAATGATTTTGACTATCGCTCGTATGCGGCGTTGCATGAACCTAGCATCGAGGAGACCCTCATGCTACTAGGTTCTTAATTTTTAATTATCGACTAACCTAAATGGTATGCATAAAAAACCAGCAAGCCTTTCATCATTTCATTCAGCATTTAAACACCTTTTCATACACTCTACCCCCTCACCCGTTTAGGTTATGCATGGTGCATAGGTTTAGGGTTCATTTCGATGGTTTTTTGTTGTATGAAAAGCAATAAAAACTCACTAAACATAAAGGTAGGACTGAACTGAGGCTAAAGCTCATACTTCAGACCCCCCATACATCCATAAACATGGTGCTTATTTTTCCTTAATTTTCGACACTTAAAATCCATTTTTTCCCTATTTTTAGCCAATTTTTCTTATATTTTTTACAATATTAAATAACTAAAAATACAAAATGAGTTGTGGGCTATGGCCCTTAGGTTCATTTGTAGCCAAAACACAAATTTAGTTGGTGTGTCTTATTATATTTTCCATTGATATCTCAAAAACACCCAATTTTCCCATATTTTGTGTATTTTATGGGTTTTACACTATTAATTTCATCCACAACACTTATGATTTTCTGAGTTTCTAATTTCAAACAGTTGGAAGACATTGCAAACAACATTATAATGCATAATCATCCCATGGGAACAAGCATTCATGAAGCAAATTACATAAAACATCAATTTCCTTTGTAAAAATGAGATTACTGTTCTTTGCGGGTTGCGGGTTTTTATTTGCCATATCTCGGGACTGATTTCCAGCCACCATTAATGCTCATGACAGTCCACAATCAGCAATCTTCCTTCCTCTTTCACCATGGAGCAATCCGATCTTCATTGGACAAGCATCCACCATCCATTCTTCTTCTTCTTCTTCACCACATGAATCTGCCTTTAGGGGAGAGAGAGGGAGGAGAGAGAAAGGCTGAAATCATAATTCTTCACAGAGACCACCATTTCTTAGGTGAGAGTCGGCGATATGATCAGCAGGGAGAAGGTAGACAAGGCCAATGATGATTTGCATAGGTTGTGTGTAGCAGGCAAGTTGCCTCTCTCTATCCCATGGCATGATTTTCGGTGCCATCTGTTCCTCACGTTTTCTTCTTCTTCTCATGCCCACGATTCTTCATATTGCATGCCTTTTGGTTGGGGGGTTAAAATTCCACCAAAGGGCACCCCCCCTTTGGTCCATGTTGTGGCCACCCTTTCAAATCTTGACCATTTCTTGGCCATTTCCCCGTCCGAACTCGGAATTGAGCTCTAAAAAATCCTAGGCGTCCGGCTTGGCATCCCGCATTGGCTAGTAGCTCTTGTCAACCCGCATGACTGTCTGAAAAATTATGAAAAATCAACAAGTGTCGCTCGGGCACCTTTAAAGCACTTTGGCGCTTAAAATCGTCCTAGATCAAGCCGCCGCCTTCGATGTTGAATATTTTTCCCTTGATATTCATAATTTTTAGCTATTTTTAAGCACTTCTCGGCACCAAAATTCCGCTCTCAAGAGGTGGAAAGACAAGTTAAAGAGTTGCTGCAAATGGGTTTAATTCAGCCAAGTCAATCTCCGTTTGTCTCTTCTGTGCTCTTGGTTAAGAAGAAAGATGGATCTTTTCACATGTGCATTGATTATAGGGAGCTTAAAAAGTCCACGGTGAAGAATAGATACCTGATTCCTCGCATTGATGACCTCTTGGATGAGCTCAAAAATGCAAAGGTCTTCACCAAGATTGATCTTTGTTTGGTATATCATCAAATTTGAATGAAGGAAGGGGATGATTATAAAACAGCCTCCTTTAGGACTGAAAGGGGGCTATATCACTTCTTCGTCATGCCATTTTGGGCTTTCAAATGCACCCGCTACTTTTCAAGCACTCATGAATAAGATATTGTAGCCTTTCTTGTTCAAAATAGTCATTGTATTCTTTGATGATATCCTCATATAGAAAATCCAAGGATGAGCATTTAATGCATGTGCGAGAGATCTTTGACACATTACGAAGACACACACTCTTTGCCAAAATGTCAAAGTGTTCTTTCATGGAAGATAAAGTGGAATACTTGGATCACATTGTGGGAGAGCAAGGCATTTGTGTGGATCCTAACAAGGTGAAATGTGTCAAAGAGTGGCCTGCTCCTACAAATTCTACTTCCTTGAGAGGTATCCTTAGATTATCTTCATTCTATAGGAGGTTTATCAAAATTTATGCTCATGAGGTGTCTCATTTGACCGATAGGTTGAAAAAAGAGGCTTTCTTTTGGGACTCCATAGCTGACAAGAGCTTCAATGAGCTGAAATCTCTATTAGTTTCAGTGTCTATTCTTGTATGCCTTGATTTCTCTAAGGAATTCATTATATGTGCGGATGCTAGTGGAAGAGGATTTGGGGCTATTTTGTATCAAGACCATGGAGTTATAGCCTATAAAAGTCGCAAGCTTGATGACAAGGAGCATCAATTACATATCTATGAACAAGAGATGTTGGCAATTTTACATGCTATCAAAAAGTGATATCACTATATATATGGCAACCATTTCAAGGTGAAGAGCGATCATCGTGTGCTGAAATACTTCCTTTCTCGACCAAATTTTCCCCCTAAACAAAGGAGGTGACTAGCTACTCTTCAAAGCTATGATTTTGAAATATCCTATATGGCTAGAAAATGTAATGTTGTGACGGATGCTTTATCATGTATGTGGGCAAGTTCTTTATCCTCAATTTCAATTGAACATAAGGATTGGATTTATGACATCCAAGAAGAATATTTGATTGATGAGCAAGCATCAAAGATAATGAAGGAATTTCAGCAAGAAAAAGGAGAAGAGTATCCCAATTTTCATTGGCACAATGGTCGTTTATAGTATCATGGTAGAGTCTACTTGACACCACAATCCTCTTTCAAAGACCATATTTTGCATGAGCTGCATTCTTCGCCTTTAGCAAGTCATCATGGGCTATTCAAAACATTTGACAACATCCATAAGAGTTTCTATTGGAAGGGCATTTGGCGAGATGTCAAGGACTATGTGATGCAATGTCTTTCGTGTCAAGAAAATAAAGACTAGTCTCTTCTACCCAACAGATTACTTCAGTCACTCCCTATTCCTCAAGGCAAGTGGACTGATATCTCCATGGATTTTAATCTGGGATTGCCTACAACTAATCATGGGTGGAATAGCATTTATGTGGTAGTTGATCGGTTGACTAAATCAGCCCATTTCATCCCTACTAAGGCCCAATTTATAGCCAAGCAAGTGGCTCAACAATTCATGGAATGTATTTTCAAGCTTCATGATTTGCCAATGAAGATTGTGTCCGATCGTGACACTACATTTATGGGAAGCTTTTGGAGGAGTTTTTTCTCTTCAATGGGGACTCTTTTGACTCCTAGTAATGCATATCACCCACAAATGGATGGCCAAACTGAAAGAGTTAACAAATGGCTAGAAGCTTATTTGAGGCACTTTTTCCATGAGACATAAAATGCATGGGACCGATGGCATCATCTTGCAAAGTTTTGTTATAACAGTATGAGCATTGGAATGTCTCCTTTTGAAGCTTTATATGGCTACAAAGTACAAGTATCCTTCATATTGTTTCAAGAATATGTAAATCCACAAGCACTTGAGGAGTTGGAAAAGATGGAGGCCCTTATGAAGCAATGCAAGGACAACATTCATAAAGCTCAAGAGACAATGAAGGTCTATGCGGATGAGAAAAGAAGACATGTGGAGTTTGAGGAAGATGAATGGGTATTTTTGAAGGTTTCCAAGTCACGTTATGCTTCTCTTAAAGGAGGACACAACAAACTTGCTCATAGGTTTTATGGTCATTATCATATTATCAAGTGAGTTGGGGATCTTGCTTATCAACTAGACTTACCTTCAAACCAAACACAAGAATCCATAATGTCTTTCATGTGTCCCAGCTTAAAAAGCATGTGGGACCTCAAATTCAAGTTCTTGAAGAACTACCTCCCTTGGATGATGATGGTTTGATCATCTATGAGCCCAAGAAGAATATTGACAAGCGGGCGAAGCTTTTAAGGAACCGTATTCTTGTGGAATACCTTATCAAATGGAAGGGTTTGCCTATTGAAGAGTCTTCATGGCAACAAGCATCATATTTGGAAAATTTTCCATGCAAGAGGACAATTCATAAACAGGGCAGTAAATAGCTTGTTGCTCCTCCCACCAACTAAGAGGGTTCATGCTCTTAGCCACCAAGATATGGGGTGCATATCATGTCCCACCTTGACATGAGGTGAGTATTCATGCTACACTTACATTCATGATTCTCAATCTTCCATGGCAAATACTATTTCATGCCTAGCTACCTTGGCTATGGCTTCTTTGCAAACATGGTGTATTTCTTGTATTACTTTGCAAATATGGTATAATTCATAAATTTCCAGTTATTTGACTTGCTGTGAGAACTAGTATATTACAGTTTGAAAATGGTTGTAAGCTGATTACTAAGGGTAGAAGACATGGTCATATGTTCACTCTAGATGCTAGTATTCAAGAGCTAAAATTGGCCATGTTTGCACATGGACAAGGTGAAGTTAGAGATCTTGAGATCTAGCGTAAGAGGAGTGCACATGTGAATGTTCAAAGGCTACAAATTATGCAAAGAAAGTAATTGGTTACAGGCTTGCCAAAGTATGCATATTCAAATTTAGGTCATGTTTGTGGTGCATGTCAACTGAAAAGAAATCTCAATTTCCGTTTATAAAGCATCTCGTCGTCGTTATAAGGACCTTTCCCCCTTTTTTTAACGACGAGATATAAGGGCCTTCCCCCCTTGCCCCCTTTATAAATGCTTTTCAATTTCCATTTATAAACGGAAAGCATTGTCAATTGAAAAGCAATCTCAATTTCTGTTAATTACATCTCGTCGTCATTATAAGGACCTTCCCCCCTTTTTTTATTATTAACAAATCAAAATAGAATTCTTTTTCGTCACCCCCCTGTCAGTGCCACCAATTGGCAGAGGGAGGGGGAGATGAATTGGAGTCGACGTAGGTGAGGAAAAAGGATTGGAAGTGGCAAAGAAGATGACAACTGAGGGGGGGCTGCAGTCAAAAGACGGCGGTGATGATGGCACATGGATGTGACAAGGGGAGGAAGCCATAATTATTAGGTGGAGGAGATCATGATGATAATAGAAAGCTAAACACATACTAAACGAAGGTAAAGAGGGAGATAATGCATGCATCCATCACTATCGCTTACATACTAGAGCCTCCCAACTTGTTTCATGCTTAGAACCTCAAGCATTCAACATGCAGTCAAGCCGTGCCACAACCCTATCGTAGTGTTCTTTGCCCCCACATTAATATCCACTTCTTCCCTATATAATCCCCCCCTCCTTGAGAAGGGACACACGCTATTATCCTTCCCCCTCCCCCCACTACCAGACTTGAAAGAGAGAGAGAGAGAGAGAGAGAGAGAGAGAGAGAGAGAGAGAGAGAGAGAGAGAGAGAGAGAGAGAGAGAGAGAGAGAGAGAGAGAGAGAGAGGTAATGAAGGAGAGAAAGAGAGAGGGAGCTAAGGGAAGGGGAACCTAGAGAGAGAGAGAGAGAGAGAGAGAGAGGGAGAGGGAGAGGCAGTGAAGGAGAGAAAGAGAGAGGGAGGAGAGGGAAGGGGAACCCAGAGTAAGAGAGGAAAGAGAGAGAGAGAGAGAGAGAGAGAGAGAGAAGAGACCCAAGGACAATTCCTCTCTTGGGCGAAGGCTCGAGTACCCTCTCTCCCCATCGGGAGTCCCGTAACCTCTCCATCAATTGCCTCTAATTGACAAGGAGATCATGAAAGTCAAGAAACAAGCCGTAGGGAATTCCGGCACCAAGGAGTCCTTCAAGAGAAGTGAAGGTTGCATTCCAATTCCGAATGGCCCCAAACTATAAACTGAAGGTTGCATTCCAATTCCGAAATGGCCCCAAACCATAAACTCTCCCAACTGGAAAAGCCGCGACTACGGAAGGAGGATCGGGCAAAGATGCCACCACCAACATGAACGGGTTATCAGGCGTAAATGCTAATTTGACACTTTGAAACCAGGTATCGCTACTATGTCTAGTACTTCAAATCGAATATTTAATCATTGACACCATTAGGAAGAAGTCATACCTTGCATCGCATAACTTGCATAACTCGAAAGGTAGTTGAAAGGGCTTAATAACCATGAATTGTCGTGAATAGATTAAACATCTACGGGTCGTCGTAGTAATTAAGTCAGATATTACATTCGAACTTTTGCAAGTGCATCTTAGGTTGCCAAAGTATACATAGTCAATTGTATCCTAAAGACCATTGAAATGAATTATCTCGTGTTTACTTAAACACAATATTAGTGAGTTTGGGAATCTCGCAAGTCCCATTTTTTGAATACTAAAAAGGTGGCACCCGGATAACATGCCTATAAGTTTCTCAAATCCATATGATGTGACCTATCATTGAAAAGCGCTTGAAAAATGGAATCTATTGAGCTATAGATCGCTCGATTTGGAGTTATAGTGTTCAAGTTATGACAAATCCAAAGATTTGACCACGTGTCCCAAACTTATGGGAAATTTCCATATTCCCCAATGTGGTGTTCTTAGGTATGATGAACTCATGTACATTCGCACCTAAATACTTAGGTCACGCTTTATGATTTGCATAACTGCATTAGAAAAAATTTTCATGAATAGAAATTCCGTGTTGTACCACCAAAGACTTACATCTAAATTTATGTAGCATCATGGATAGTTTCGATTGCATTGCATGATAGGGATTCATCTAAAAAGGGTAGATTTAAGATGTGCATGCAAAATGCTAAGCTTAATTGCAAGGGCCTGTTGGTAAATGAAATCCTACATGATAAGTGAGGCTAAGATTTAATTCGACTCAATTAGGGCTCTAATCGCACATAGGTTAAGCTGCCTTATCTCCATAATTTTACTTAGAGTCAACATGTTCTTTGGTATCTACCCCAATAGCCAGCTACGATGGATCCAACACACACCTGGATATATGCTTTTCAAAAATATGATACATCTCGAAGCAAACACAAGAAGGCTCAAATGTCGTACCCACAAAAAGAATGATTATTCGCCAAGATACATTCGATGCTTGCAACTATTTCAAAATAGTAAATAGACTTAGTTTTTGCTTCACTTGTGAGGGAGTAAACACAAGTTCCTACTAACTTGAGGAAAGGAAAACCTAGGGAAAACTTGGAACCCTGATAAAATTCTAAGATGGAAAAATGGTTACCAAGTGACCAAATCAAATCCTAGACCGAGATCTTAAGATAAGAACCAAAGGATAGTAACCTAGGGAAGCTATCATCCAAAACTATAGCATAATTGCTCATCCCTATTAGATAGAAGAGAGGTCGGAAAGAGGGTATTCTCTACCCCTCAAAAGATAACGGAAAATTGATGCCAAGACAAGAAAGACCCAAGAAGGGCATCTCACTAAGCGTGCTGATGTCCTAAGCACCCACTTTCATTGTTGTTTATTCTTGTAAATCTATATTCAATGTCTATGAAAGGAATGTATGACCCAAGCTCACAAAAGAAATTTGAATAATGAAATCAAGTTGAATTAATGGAGGGTGCCCCAAGCTACCCCCAGCCGGCCACCAACCCTAGCCAAGGGGGTTCCAAATAACCTTGTGACGGGACTGAAATCACCATGAGAGGTCTCTCCGTGGGTTAGCTTGAATATAGGAGGACACTTGGATGCTAGGGGAGACTTTGGCTGTAAATTCCCTACCTCCACGTCCTACTCAAACAATCTACATGACTCGAGATAGTCTCTTGAGGCCTTCTTACTAGTACAAGGGCAGAAACTTGGAGAAAATAAGATGCATCCCCTCAGATTGCGAAATCTGTCCTTTTTGGACAAGAATTTTATCTCAATTAAGATGTTAATATAAAGTTTGCTTTCAAGGAACCTGTCTGATTCTGCTTTCATGTCAGTACCATAAGTTACATGAATGAATCATGTTCCCTAAAAGGCTTAATGAAGGAATCTAATTTTAAATGCTACACATAAATGTGATAGGACCTAATTAGATAACTAAAGAATGCCCATTGAGAGAAGTGGATGGACAGAACACCTGACAGGTCCGTCCCATGGAAGGGTGGTCCCAGAGAACTAAGAGGCTTCTCATAATGTTCTATAGTCATACAGCCTTTAGGTAATATTAGGTTAGAACATGATTCATGTTGTTTTAGGGGACCGGAATGGGACTATGCCCTATGGGCAGAGAGGTTGAGCGATGCATCCCTCTTGTTTCCCATTCTCTTTGAACCAAGTGTGGCATGGGTCTGCTTTGGCTTGGATATATCTGCGTAAAGTAGGATGTCCAAGATCTGACGCTAGAATACTATTAGGATACCTTGGCCCCTAGGAACCCAGATTTCAAGTCAATCCTAGTGGTTTTGGCTGCGAATGTTCCGTTGCGAGGCGGAATCGGGAAACCCTAGGCGACAAACCTTGAAACATTCCATGGGAGTGCCAAGCTGCGATGCTTAGATTTGTTTCTTGATGAACCGCTAAAATGTGCTTGGATAGCCTATAGGCAGGTACATTATAGTTAGTATCAGAGCCACCAACGAATAAAACAACCAAGATAGGAATAAATCAAGAAGGGAGAAGTGATGTTTTTCACTAGGAAAATATTTTTTTCCTGTTACTCATTTGTGGATTGTTGCCGCTACCAAACTTACAAAGCATGGAGAAAGTTCCTTGTATTTCATGAACTCTTCAAGTTATCATCGACAATCCGACATGATGAGGATCCTGGATCAATTCTACAACCCTTCACCACTATATGTGGAAAGGCATTGGACTTGGAGCGTTGTCGAAGGGTTTCTGAAAGCAAAGTCACAACCACAGAGGACCTTGACTAATTTTAGGATAGAAGATCAATCAAGCAAGATCATGATTCAATTTGAAAGAAGGTCACCTCAATTTCAGATAATGGCCCTATAATCAACTTGTTCAACATCAACAGCTTTAGCTTCATCAAGGAAACAAATCTGATTTATAAACTGGCTACTCAAAAAACTGAAGTCCTTCACTCCACTTGTTGCAGGCCTCAATTGGCTCCCCTCAACTCTCCTTTGTTGGATAGAACTCCCTCTTGCAGCATCATAACATACAAACAAAGGCATCCGTCGCCCTTACCACACTATGTGTAAGCAGAAATCATGGCATTCCATGAGATGGCATCTTGCACCAGTAAAGTTTTGGAATTCCAGATGAGCTTCAATGATGTAACTACGGTTACTGTGCATGCTCACAATTGCAGTTATTAGGACAATATTGCAATCTGATCCCTTAAGAACAGAAAGCATATATCATCATTTCCCTCTTGCAAGTTCTCTCTCGGTGATGCAGACAGAAAGGATGCATACAAGAGTATCTCTACCAGGTGGAAAATTGCCTCCTGGTGCATTCAATCAAAGAGATGAAAAGCCTTCGCATTGACAGAAGCTTTTGGGGAGTTCAGGTGTGTGTAATAATCAGCATCAATTTGAGTGATTGTTTGGAACTAGTTATTTTTATTCAGTGCATCTTAGTAGGCCTTTGGTCTATGTAGAATAGGGAAAATTTAGTTAGCTCACACATTGTGTGTCTCAACACAGGTGATTTCTTTCCACTACTGTCTTCTTTCACATTCGATCGCCATCGATAGACCAATCCCCTCCCTTTTACTTGATTTATCACACTTTGTAAAAACTACTGTTAATGGAATCTTGTTGCGGCCCAGTCAATCAGCACAGTCCAAATCCATCTGTTGAGGCGGTATGCTTGCATCAATCAGTAGCATCACACCAACTAAACTTTCTGAACGGAGGAAAAACCCCTTCGTAAAATTGCTCCATCCACTTCGAATATCTGGCTTCTTGGAAGTAATGTCTTTTGGATTGAGTAATGTCCCTACCATCTTTAACAAGCTAATGCAAGACATACTTTGTACTTATCTTCTTTGATGATACCTTGTTTTATTCCAAGGAAGAGGAGGATCATGAATCCCAAGTCCGCATCGTCCTTGAGACCATGAGGACTCATAAGCTCTATGCTAAGAAGAAAAAGTGCTCCTTCCTCAAGAGGCAGATCAAATATATTGGATTTATTGTGTCAAATGAAGGAATCTTTGTAGACCCTACAAAGGTTAAGGATGTCCAAGAGTGGCCTCCACCAACTACTGTTAAAGAAGTGTGTAGCTTTCTTGGATTAACAGGTTGGTATAGGATCTTCATTAAGGACTATGCCTTAATCACAGCACCCCTCACAAATTTGCTAAAAAATTAAGTTGCCATAGTGTGGACACCCACTGAACAATCAAGTTTTGATCAAGTCAAGCATAGCTTGGTGATAGCACCAATTCTAAAACTCCCTAACTTGAGCAAGGAATTTGAAGTTGTCATAAATGCTAGTTCACTTGCACTAGGTTATGTACTAATGCAAGAAGATCATCCTATAGCATATTCTTCAAGGAAGCTAAAAACCCATGAAAGGAATTATGCTACCTATGACCTCGAGCTACTATTAGTTATTCATGCTCTCAAGCTTTGGCAACACTATCTACTTGGTAACAAGTTATCTTTGGTCATGGACCATAAGAGCCTCAAATGGATCTTCACCCAGACTGACCTCAATATGAGGCAACATCGTTGGATTGAGGTTTTGCAAGAATATGACTTTGAGATCAAGTATCGGCCTGGCAAGGAAAATGTAGTTGCCGATGCCTTAAATCGCAAAGCATTCCTCAACTCTCTTATTATGGAGGAACCCTTGATGGAAAAATCATTGGCAACTATGATGTCAATGCCTAGCAACCCTATCCTTGAATTAGCAAAGGAAGAAGCTAGCCATGACCCAGAATACCTGAAGATGATGAAGGGGACTTTGGAAAAGGACCAAGACCCTAAACTTGAATTCAAGTATCAAGAATTTTATGTCAATGAGGGACTTGTCTATTTTAGGACAAGATTGTGCATACCCTTAAGCAAGAAACTCAACCAAAGAATACTCTAAGAAGCACATGACTCCCCCTTTTGAGGCCATCCCGGATATGTCAAGACTCTCAACATGGTCACGAAGAGCTAGCATTGGGAAATACTTAAGGGAGACGTGCTCAAATATGTCAAGATGCCTGGGAAGCTACAACCTCTTGACATCCCCCAAATGAAGTGGGAATTTATCAGCATGGACTTTGTTGTTGGATTACCTTCAGTTCAAGGAGGGTACAATTCAATTATGGTTATAGTAGACATGCTCACCAAAGTTGCACACCTCACTCCAATCAAGACAAACTATAAAGCTTTAGATATTGCCAAATTGTTCATTAAGGAGATATTCAAACTCCATGGGTTGCCTGGAAGGATCTTTAGTGACCGTGATTCCCCCTTCACATCTCATTTCTACTGAGGGATATTTGAGGCCATTGAAACTCAACTGTGTTTCAATACATCCTATCACCATCAAACAGATGGCCAAACGGAGAGAGTCAACCAAGTCATTGAATACATTCTTAGGGCATATTGCTATTGCAAACCTAAGAAACGGATCCAATATCTACCATTGATAAAGTTCAGCTATAATGCTTCCTACCAACAAAGCATTCAAATGACACATTTTCAAGCATTGTATGGCCATGATTGCCATACCCCATTGAAAAATTTAGATCCTACATTGAGGGTAGAAGCTTCCAAGAAAATGCTTGAGGAGATGGATGAGCATGTCAAGGCCATCAGACAAGACATTAGAGTTGCCAAGATAGACAGAAAGCCTATGCGGATCTAAATAGATAAGAGAGACTCTTCAAACAAGGGGATATGGTTTTCATTCGAGTACGACCCAAGAAGAGTTCCATATCATCATTGGGAGAATTTAAGAAACTGATTCCAAGGTATTGCGGGCCTTACAAGATCCTCAAGTGCATGGGGCCTAGTGCGTACAAACTCCAACTCCCTTAGAACGTAAAGGTTCACAATGTATTCCATGTTAGCCTACTATAAAAATATGTATCCAATCCTAGCCATATACTCAATGATCAACAAGTTGTAATGCCAAGCCAAGGATTCCTCAAGCTCTGGCTAGATAAATTCCTAGACACTCGGGATAGAGATTGAGGAGTAGAACCCTCAAAGAGTATCTCATCCAGTGGAAGGACTATCCAGAGGAGGATACCACATGGATTGACAAGAGTACTCTCAACCAACAATACCCTCAATTCCTTTCAAGATAAGGACATCTCAATTCCTTAAGGGGGAAGGATGTAACAACCCATCACCGTTAATTACGTCCCGTCGTTGTTATAAGGAACTCCCCCCCCTTTTTTTATTATTAACGAATCAAAACATAATTTTTTTTCATCACCCCCTGTTAGCGGCGCCAGCTAGCAAAGGGAGGGGAAGATGAACTCGAGTCGACATAGGTGAGGAAAAAGGAGTTGAAGTGGCAAAGAAGATGACGACGGAGGGGGGCTGCGGCCAAAAGATGGCCATAATGATGGCACATGGATGTGACAAGGGGAGGGAGTGGTAATTATTAGGTGAAGGAGGAGATCATGATGATAACAGAAAGCTAAATGTGTACTCAACGAAGGTAAAGAGGGAGATAATGCATGCATCCAGCTTACACCCTAGAGGCTCCCAAATTGTTTCTGCTTAGAACCTCAAGCACTCAACATGCAGCCGGAGCCGTGACACAACCCTATGGCACCATTCTTTCCCCCCACATTAATATCCACTTCTCCCCTATATAATCCCCCCCCCTTGATAAGGGACACATGCTATTCTCCTTTCCCCCCTGCTGCCACACTTGAGAGGAAGAGAGAAAGAGAGAGAGGGAGGGAGAGGTAGTGAAGGAGAGAAAGAGAGAGGGAGGAGAGGGAGGAGAGGGAAGGGGAACCTAGAGTGAGAGAGAGAGAGAGAGAGAGAGAGAGAGAGAGAGAGAGAGAGAGAGAGACCCAAGGACTCTTGGGTGAAGGCTCGAGTACCCTCTTTCCCCATTGCAAGTCCCATAACCTCTCCATCGACTGCCACTAATTGACAAGGAGATCACAAAAGTCAAGACACAAGGCATAGGGAACTTCGGCACCAAGGAGTTCTTCAAGAGAAGTGAAGGTTGCATTCCAATTCCAAAATGGCCCCAAACCGTAAACTCTCCCAAGTAACTGGAAAAGCCGCGACTACGGAAGGAGGATCGGACAAAGATGCCACCACCAACACAAATGGGTTATCAAGCATAAATGCTAATTTTACACTTGAAATCAAATATTTAAGCATGGACATCATTAGGAAGAAGTCATACCTCACATCGCGTAACTTGCATAACTCAAAAGGTAGTTGAAAGGGCTTAATAACCATGAGTTGTCATGAATAGACTAAACATCTAAGAGTTGTCGTAGTAATTAAGTCACGTATTACATTCAAAATTTTGCAAATGCATCTTAGGTTGCCAAAGTATACATAGTCAATTGCATCCTAAAGACCATTGGAATGAATTATCTGGCATTTACTTAGGTATGATGAACTCATGTACGTTCACACCTAAATACCTAGGTCACGCTTTATGATTTGCATAACTGCATTAGAAACAATTTTCATGAATAGGAATTCCGTGTCGTACCACCAAAGACTTGCATCTAAATTTATGTAGCATCATGGATAGTTTCGATTACACTACATGATAGGGATTCATCTAAAGAGGGTAGATTTAATATGTGCATGCAAAATGCTAATCTTAATTACAAGGGCCTATTGGTAAATGAAATCCTACATTATGAGTGAGGCTAAGATTTAATTTGACTCAATTAGGGTTCTAATCACCCATAGGTCAAGCTGCCTTATGTCCATATTTTGACTTAGAGCCAACATGCTCTTTGGTCTCTACCCCAATAGCCAGCCGTGATGGATCCAAAACACTCTTGGGTATATCATTTTCAAAAATATGATACATCTTGAAGCTAACACAAGAAATCTCAAATGTCATACCCACAAAAAGAATGATTATTCACCAATATACATTTGATGCTCGCAACTATTTCAGAATGGTAAATAGACTTAGTTTATGCTTGACTTGTGAGAAGGGTAAACACAAGTTCCTGCTAACTTGAGGAAAAGGAAAACCTAGGGAAAACTTAGAACCTTGATAAAATTCTAAGATGGGAAAATGGTTACCAACTGACCAAATAAAATCCTAGACTGAGATCTTAAGATAAGAACCAAAGGGTAGTAATCTAGGGAAGCTATCATTTGAAACTATAGCATAGTTGCTCATCCCTATTACATAGAAGAGAGGTCGGAAAGAGGGTATTCTCTACCCCTCGAAAGATAATGGGAAATTGACACTAAGGCAAGAAAGACCCAAGAAGGGCATCGCTAAGCATTTAAAGATTAGAACTCCACCTTGGCAGATGTCTTGGAGCACCCGCTTTCATTGTTGTTTGTGCTTGTAAATCTAAATTAAATGTTTGTGAAAGGAATGTATGACCCAAGCTCACAAAAGAAATTTGAACAATGAAATCATGTTGAATTCATGGAGGGTATGCCAAGATACCCCGAGCCAGCTGCCAACCCTAGCCAAGGGGGTTCTAAATAACCGTGATGGGAATGTGGACCGAACTCGCCACGAGAGGTCTCTCTGTGGGTTAGTTTGAATGTAGGAGGATGCTTGGATGCCAGGGGGCTCTGGCTGTAAATTCCCTGCCTCTGGGTCCTACTCAAATGATCTACGTGACTCAATATAATCTCTGTTAGAAATTATAGTTGCAGCATTGGAATGTGTGCACAAGAGGGAGAAAGAGGCTCAAGTATAAGAACAATTTCTTGTTTAATAAGTTGCTCAAGGTACAACTTGGGTACACTCTATCTCACACTTGATAGTGACCCATAGGCTATATATACAACCTCTTCCAGGCTAGGGTTAGGTTTTCCCTTGCCCTTAGGGCTATTCACACCCATCTGCCCTCATACTCCCTTGCTTATAGTGGGTTCCTATGCCTATCTTCTAACACCCCCCCTCAATGCCAAGGTGGCATTGGATTAGAAGGCATGTAAGATGTCCTCCCCCCCCTTCTTGGGATGCCTTTATAAACCAGGCTTACAAGAGTGTCTTAGGTAGATGATTTAAAGAGTCAAAATAGTCGATCTTCAGATGGATTGGAGGCATAGTTGGCCACCAATTCTTTGTGTACATCAAGAGTGTTGGGGCATTTACTAGTGATATGCATTATCTTCTTGCATTTGTTACATTTCATTTTCTCGAGATACTTCTTCCAACAATTGTTTACAAGATGTCCTTTTTTCTTAACAAAAGGAACATCTAGTGAGAGCTGTATGTACCAATACTTGATCAGGGGAAGTTGAAGATGCCTGACCGTTGCTGCTTTCTTTGTGGTTCCTCTTTTCTTCATCCAAACAGGATTGAATGGTACTTGCCAATGTAGGATCTGGAATGTTGGTGAGAGTAGTTACAAGAGTAGGAAACACCTGTTTTACAGCTTTTAGGAGAATAGCAATAGCATCTTCCTCATGTATTGGAGCTTGTACAGAGGCAAGTTGTGCCATAAGTCCCTTCATGTGAGAGATGAATTTTCCCAAATCTTCTCCTGATTTATATTCTAAGCTAAAGAATTCAATTTTAAGGAAGATTTTAGTATTTTACCAGTGGCTCCATAGAGCTTTTCAAGCTCATCCCATTTTTCTTTAGTAGTGTTTAGTTGATCAACATGATGAATCAGGGACTCATCTAAGTGTAACATTATGATTGCTTGAGCACGTTGGTCATTCTCTATATCAACCAGATTTGTAGAGTTTACAACTCTACTGCCTTGAATGAGAGGCCAATACCCTCTCTCCATCATTTTGTATTTTATAAGTACCTGCCATGGGTGGAAATCTTTATCATCAAACTTTCGAATTTGAGGACAAACATCAACATATGTTGTGGCCATTGCCAGAATGTCTTACCACTTGTTTGGACAAGGGAAGTGTCTAGTCCCTTACAAATTTTCCACTGAATTTGGAAGCAAATCAGACAATTTGAAATCAAAGTTGCAATGAAGAGAAAGGCTAAAAATCATACAGATGTAATATTTCAAGGTATGACTGTGGTGGTCCTTTCTTATGTGCAATATTCTTCCGAGGTTTAATAGTCTTTTTAGGTTTTAATGAAGTAAACCTAGACTGGACTTTAGGCTCCTCCTTGTGGTATGGCTTAGTGGATGAAGCTTGTGTTGGACAAGGTTGGTCTATGATCTCAATGCTTGTTGCTGATGATTCTGAGGAGAGTACAGTGACACTTATCCTTTTGATTTCATTGACCAGTGTACTTGAAACAAAGTCACTCAAGATATGCAATACACTTCTAGTGTATGATGGTCTATGTGTTTATAATTGTACACATAACCTTACAACAATATACAAAGAGGAATAACACTCACTAGATTTTAGTAAATACCCAGCAAGAAAATGATTAGATGATTAATGATTAGTGTTTAGAAACACTAATGTCAAGCTTAGTGAAATGCTTGAATGAAACCCGGTTGGAAGTCGGCTTCTCCATGCACTTAGTGATGTCCATTGAGCATGTCCAAGAGCTTTCAGATCTGGAATAAGCTTTAGAGAATATGCTTCAGTGATTAGAATCGCTGTTAATAAAGCTTAGAGTGAAAAAAGTGAAAAACACCAAGCTTAGAGCTTGCTGGCTATGGCTGCCACAAGGTACACAGTTAGGGTTTGGTAGAGATCTCTCTCTATGGAAGGAATTTCCAGAATCCCTATTGTGGGAAGATGGCCCACTAGGGGGGCTAACAAAGCCCCAAGGTAGCTGCCACCATTGCCCCTTGCACTGCTCGTGCTGCTGTATGAAACGTCACGCGGTCTGACTGCGCTTGTTTCCTACATTTTTTGCAATGTCGGGCTTTTAGCTACCTTATGTCACGGTTTGAAGTGATAACTAGCTGCGCCTAGGGATAGGCAAGAAGTCCCTAGAAGAAATTAGAAGGAGATATGGCCTCCTTTGTCCTCCCCAGGTCCTCCAATGGAGGTAGGTTGTAGGCAGCTATGGAGGAAAGAAGGATAAGATGAAAGAGATGAAAGCTCATGTGCACTTAGTGATAGCTGAGACTGAGAGAAGCTGAGGAGATCAGAGATGGCTCTGATACCATGTTAGAAATCAAAGTTGCAGCATTGGAATGTGTGCACAAGAGAGAGAAAGAGCCTCAAGTACAAGAACAATTTCTTGTTTAATAAGTTGCTCAAGGTACAACTTGGGTACACTCTATCTCACACTTGATAGTGACCCATAGGTTGTTTATATAGCCTCTGTCAAGCTAGGGTTAGGGTTTCCCTTGCCCTTAGGGCTATTCACACCCATCTACCCTCATAATCCCTCACTTATAGTGGGTTCCTATGCCTATCTTCTAACAGTCTCTTGAGGTCCTCTTACTAGTATAAGGGCCGAAACTTGGAGGAAATAAGATGCATCCCCACGGATTACAGAATCTGTTCTTTTTGGACAAGAATTGTTATCTCAGTTAAGATGTTAATATAAACTTTGCTTCCAAGGAACCTATCTGATTCTGCTTTCGTGTCAGTACTATGTGAACGAATCATGTTCCCTAAAAGGCTTAATGAAGGAAGCTGATTTTAAATGTCACACATAAATGTGATAGGACCTAATTAGAAAACTAAAGAATGCCCATTGAGGGAAGTGGGTGGGCAGAACCCCTGACAATTTTGTCCTACAGAAGGGTGGTCCCAGAGAACTAGGAAGCTTCTCACAAGGTTCTATAGTCGTACGGCCTTTAGGTAATATTAGGTTAGAACTTGATTCATGTTGTTTTAGTGGACCGGAATGGGACTATGCCCTATGGGCAAAGAAGTTGAGTGATGCATCCCTCTAATTTCCCATTCTCTTTGAATTAAGTGCAGGATGGGTTTGCTTCGGCTTGGGTATATCTATGTAAAGTAGGATGTCCAAGATCCAACGCTAGAATACTATTAGGAGACCTTGGCCCCTAGGAACCCAGATTTCATGTCGATCCTAGTGGGTTCAGCCACGAACATTCCGTTGCGAGGCAGACTCAAGAAACCCTAGGCGAAAAACCCCAAAACATTCCATGGGAGTGCCAGCAGGTGGTGACACTTAGATTCATTTCTCGATGGACCACTAAAACGTGCTTGGACAGCCTATAGGCAGGCACGTTACAAGCATGTTCAAAACATCTCTAGACCATTGCACTTGATTCACTCAGATGTTTGGGGACCCCAAAATGGAAACTATCAGGACAGTGATTTCTTTGGCTATAGTAAAGGGTTGGAAATTACAACAAATGGATGTGAAGAATTCCTTTTTGAATGGATACTTGGAAAAAGATGTATTCATGTATTAACCAAAAGGTTACGTGTACCCTCAGTATCTGAATTATGTCTACAAGCTAAATAAAGCATTATATGGGCTAAAACATGCTCCAAGATCCTAGCATACATGAATTGGTACTTATTTACAAAATCTTGGATTTGCAATTGGACAAGCTGATCATATCTTTTTGCAAAGAAGTCAAATGCAAGTCTTATGGAATTAGTCATCTATGTCAATGACTTGGTCATTACAAGAGATGATGACATTGGGATTTAGAATGTTATGGCCATGCTAAAAAATGAATTTAGTATGAAGGATTGGGAGAATTGAATTTCTTTCTAGGCATTGAAGTTGTGAATTCAGCCAATGGACTTTGGTTTGATACAAAGCCAATATGCACTTAAGATGTTGAAGAAATATGGTATAATAGATTGCAAACCTTTGGATATTCCACTGTATCAGAATACTAATATGGATGTGAATACTGGAGCTGAAATTTTAGATGTTACTATGAACACACAAATGTGGTAGGATGTCTCATTTATCTTACTATTACCAAGCCTAATCTTACGTAGTTAGACTCGTTAGTCAGTTCATTTAGAAGCCTAGAAAGCCCCATCTGGATACAAAGAGATCAATTATGCATTATGTCAAGGCTAAAACAAATTATGGACTCTTTTATGAGAAGGATAAGAACTTAAAGATCATGGGATATACTAATGCATATTGAGCATGTTGTCCATATGATCAATGATCGACTAGTGGATATGCATTTAGCCTTGGTAGTGGAATGATTAGTTGGAGTAGTAAGAAGCAACCAACAGTTGCACTCTCTAGTACTGAGGCAAAGTATAGAGGTGCCACATTAGCATCTTGTGAGATTAGTTGGTTGCTGAAGTTGCTGATAGATTTAGGTTTACATGTAGATGCTCTAGCTATATTATATTGTGAAAATATGAGAAGTGTACTTCTGGCTACGAATCATGTGTATCATGCCAGAACAAAACATACAGAGGTACACTATCACTTCATATTACTTGAAGGGCAGATAGATCGCATACATGTCAAAGCCAAAGATCAAGTAGCCGATATCTTTACCAAGACACTAGGTAAATATAAGTTCAGTCACTTTAGAGAGTTGCTTGGGGTACATTGTCTTTCTTAAGCTTGAGGGGGAGTATTGAGGATCAAGCTCATTCTGCTCACCCAACTGTCCAGTTGATGTAGCTTAGTTGTATGGTGTGTGTGGTCAATAAGTTGAGTTAGTAACTCAACCATGGTTAGAATCTTAGTCAATCATAGATCTAGATTACTTTTAGTGTGCTATATAGAGTGAAAAAAGACTATGAAGGAAAAATGAAGAAGAAGATGGATGAGAGCACACTGCTCTATTCTTGCTCTGCCCTTTGCTCTTCTCTCTCTCTTGCATCTTTAACATCTCATCTAAGTATACTAGATACAATAGGTGGCACTATAGGGACTCTATCTACCAGGTGGTCCTTAATGGCCACTTGCAAAGAGGGTGGTTCTAGTTCAACAAGAAAAATACAACTTTGGTACCATACAATAACTAAAAGGGTGTATGTCTTGTAATGGCTTAATGGGAAGTTTTGTATGCCCAGAGGGCCACTATAAGTGGATCATCCCAATCATAGCAGCGATATGTAGTAATCATCCTTGTGAGGATCGAATAAAGATTTTGATTGGCCGCTTTGACTTGGCTATTGGATCTACTATAATGGATCTTTGACTTCTAATATCAGATATTGTAGATCTCAATCACATCGTTCATAATTTTATTAAGAAAGTGGGTACCATGATCAATCACCAGCTCTAGGAGACTACCAAAGTGACTGATAGCATTTTTGTATACAAACTAAGGTGTATTGTTTCCATCATCTTACATAAGAGATTTAGCTTCACATCACTTTGTTGCATAGTTAATACACACTAGAACGTATCTGTTATGCTTTCTTCTAGTGGGAGGGTTAATGGGCCTGACAAAGTTGATGTCCATTTCTCAAATGGCTTCAAGGGAAGAATGAGATGTAGTAGCATGGCACTAGTTTTGGTGGGCTTCCCCATTCACTGATAGGCATCACAATGCTTGCAATAATCATAGGCATCTTTAAGCAAGGTTGGCCACTCGTATCCTACAAGTAGAGCTTCCTTGGAAGTCTGTTATCCCACAAATCATCTACCACACGGGTCTTCATCGCAAGCTTTAAGAACAATCTTGATATCATCTCCTATGACACATCTCCACAGCACTTCATCCTTGACTTTCTTGTATAATGCACTATTTAGCAGAGGTGTAGTGAGCTAATTCTAATATAAGCTTCTTCTTTTCTTAATGGAGAGTTTAGCATGGTATTGCTATGTAGCCAAGAGGTCAGCAATATTGGTGTACCATGGATTAATAGTCTCCACTAGAAACATGGAAGCATAAAAAAGGTCCAAATCATCTTGCTTCTCTTCTTCACTCTGAGAGAATCAACAAGAGATGTTCAGCCAAAACATGGAAGTTGTCAAGAATCGTGTGGTGGGGGGACTTGCTTGAGCTGTTGTGCCAAACACACACTGTATACACAAGAGGATCTCACTTAAGAACACAAGAAGAGAGATGGAGGCCAAAAAAATTTCTTGGTGATTTTTTCTTCTTCTTCCACACATTATACGATGTACACAAAGTATAGATAAGATACAACATAAAGGAAAGTGGCCTACTAAGTCAAATAGTGCATAACAGACTACACCAATCGATTGATGCTATATCTTTGCCAACTGTAAGTAGGTGTAACAAACTAAATATAATAAGTAATAATTCAGTGGCCATGTCAGTATCATAATGACCACCAATGTGCTAAGTGTAGATTTGCAGACTCATCTAGCCAGGCGGTCCATCATCAATGTCCACACCTATTGAGCTTGCCATCTCAACACTCCCCCTCAAGCTCAACTCTATCTTTGCAACTCCAAGTAAGCTTCGAAACTTTCGAAGCTTCTCTGCACCCAATGCCTTTGTGAAAATGTCAGCTATCTAATCATGTGTGCTGACATATACCAAGTCAATCTCTCCTACAAGTACCTTCTCTCTCACAAAGTGGTAGTACACCTCAATGTGTTTTGTCATAGCATGGAACACTGGATTCCTAGCTAACTATATGTTGCTCATGTTGTCACAATGAATGACAACTGGACCATCTCCCTGCACATCCAAATCACCTAATAACTTTTGTAGCCATACCACCTCACATGCTGCCATAGCAGCACCTCTATACTCAGTCTCTGTACTCGATAAAGCAACTGTAGGTTGCTTTTTGCTACTCCATGTAACTATTGCACTATCAAGGGAAAAACATGAATCCACTAGTATATCTTCTGTCTGACATGCTACTAGCCCAATATGCATCTACGTATCCAAATACTTGTGCATCCTTACCTATCTCATAAAAAAGTCCATAATGTAAAGTGGACTTTACATATCTCAATATACATCTAACTGCATCCAAATGAGGCTTTCTAGGCATCTATATAAACTGATTGACAAGGCCAACAACATAGTTCAAGTTTGGCCTTGTGATAGTCTTGTAAATCAAACTCCCTACTATCCTCATGAACATAGTAGGGTCTTCTATCTCATCCCCAACATCGACACTCAACTTCACATTTTGCTCCAATGGTACTGAAAGAGGCTTACATGCTATTATACCATACTTGGATAACAAATTCAAGTCATACTGCCTTTGGGATAGCCATATACCATCATCACATTTGATCACCTCAATACCAAGAAAGCATCTCAGCTCACCCAAATCCTTCATCTCAAACTTCTTCTTCAAGAAGTCCTTAACTTCAGCAATCCCATTGTCACTGTCACTTGTAATAATCAAGTCATCCACATAAATGACTATGGTGACCAAACCTGCATCTCCCCTTCTCACATAAAGTGAGTGATCATCATCGGAAATACAAAACCCAATATTGACAAGATACTCTCCAATGTCATCAGATCATGCTCTAGGTGATTTCTTTAGCCCATAGAGTACCTTCTTTAACCTGCACACATATATGGGATACTCTAAATCCTCATAACTTGTTGGCTACTCCATATACACTTCTTCTTTCAATTCACCATGCAAGAATGCATTCTTAACATCCATTTGCTACAAACTCCAGCCTTTGGCTACTTCCAAGGCAATCACACATCTAACAGTTGCCATCCTAGCAACTGGACTGAATGTCTCTTCATAATATATGCCATATGTTTGAACATAGCCTTTTTGGAGCCCTAAGAGAAACACCAAGGAAAAGGGGATTCTATTGCAAGAAAATCTATCTTGTAACATCAACAAGCTTTTATTTCATTCTTTTGATGACCAAAACAAGGAAAACAGCAAATATTCATGCAATATCATAGTAGATATCTCCCACAGATTTAATAGAATTAACCATAATCTTTAATTTCTTCATAGAATCCATCATAACAAACAAGAACATAAAAGAATACACCATTTTTTAATGGAATCAATCACATTGTATTCATCTTCGTTGTTTTCGTAGTTTTCTCTCTCAATTTCTCATAGACAAACACATTGTTTTGATAGAATTGACTATCTCTAACTCTCTCTCTCTCTATCAATAGTACATCATCTCCTCACTACAATACTCAATAATGGCACTTAATAATCCTTCTTAGGCTGTGGATGCACCTCCCAAGAGGTATGGGAGGTATGAAAGGGCACTAGAGTTGCTATAGTGTCTCTTCATAGCTCACTAATATCACTGTCACTTCAGTCTTCTCTTCAATCTTCAGCAGCTGCTTCTTCCATTTGTTTTAGCTCTTTTGAACTTAGATTCATCCTTTCAAAAAGTTAGAAAAAAATTCCAAAATCACACATACATTCTACAGAACACTTACTGAAGATCTACATAACAGAACAGAATAGAAACAGAGCAGAGACAGAGGCTCTACAAAAGGTCTACAGAGGGTTACAAAAGGTCATCAGAAAATAGTAGATCCTCATAACTCATACTAAAACCATTCCAAACTATCAAAAACTATTCAATAAGCTTTCAAAAGACCTCAACCTTCATCAATCATCAATCCATGCTTCATACAGAAGAAAATTAGAACAAAACAAAAGCTAAACAAAAGGTACCAGAACCAAGCAGAACCTCAACTAAACCTATCAGAACATCACAGAGCTTCATATTTCCATTAAGAATCATCATGAGCTTCCAAAACATAATCAATATCATCCAAAACACTCTCAAACACTTCCATTAACAACCAAACATCACTCAAAATCCATCAAAAATCAACCATTCAGGCCTCAAAAATAGCAAAAATCAATCAAAAATTTAGTATTTTTCCTCTCTCAACATATCCCCACACTTAGAAAGGAAGCGTCCTCATGACCTAAGGAAAAGAAGAATGTAAGTTCAGTAAAGAGATCAATTTGAGTTTTTTTAGCATCTTCAATAATCACCCAAGCACGACTCCAACTTATTACTTGTATCTTTAAAAAAATACTACTAAAGGAAAACATCGTTATGCATTAACACATCTTATAAACAATAGAAAGTCATGAAAATTTTGTAAAGGATATAAGAGGTTTCTCAGCTTTGCGTCGTAGACTTGCCATCCACCATCATCATCAGTGTCAATAGTTGAAAAGTGAGCTCTCGAACAAATTATTCAACCAGCACGAACTCATCACATTAAAATTAATACATCACAAACACAAAACAACCATCTGAATGGCACCTCCAAAAAAATATATATCATTAAGAAACATAGAAGATACATTCAGGGGTATCAGTGAAGATGATCCCTCTTGAAAGCTTGATGATTATGAAAGTGATCCATGGATAAAGACTCGTCTACAAAAGATTTTGGAGGATTCTGAAAGAATTGAAGGCAACACATCCGTTCTAGCAAAACAAGGTATCTGTTAGGTAAACAAAGGGCATGAAAATATAGGGCATCTAATTGTTGGGAATCAATGTTCACATTGACATTCATACAAATCTTGGAAATGGCCTTTTGATCATTATGGGAATGCCTATGCATATATGCTAGGTACCAAGCAAAATGGACTATCAATCTCACTGAAGGATCGAGAGATTGTAAATATTGTTTGGAAAAATGGAGATAATTTTGGTACGCTTGATCAGCACATGTCTAGTCTCCTAGAATTATGGAGCCCCGAGAGGAACACCAAGGAAAAGGGAATTCTCTTGCAAGAAAATCTATCTTGTAACATCAACAAGCTTGTTTATCATGTTTCATATGATCACAATGAAGAAAAGAACACCAGGCACAACAAATCTTCATGCAGCATCATGTAAATCTCCCACGGTTTTTAATAGAATCAACCATATTCTTCAATATCTTCACAAAATCCATCAATGGAACAAAGAAAGCAAAGAAATACACCATCCTTGAATGGAAATACATCACATATTATTCATCTTCAATATCTTCATAGTCTCCTCTCTCAATCTCTCATATACAATCACTCTGTTTTAGTAGAATTGGCTATCTCTGACTCTCTCTCTCTCACTCCATCAATAATACATCATATCCTCACTACAATCTCTCAAAATCACTCTCAATAATCACTCTTAGGTCGTGGATACCCCTCCCAAGAGGTATGTCTGATATGAAGAGTCACCAGAGCCACTACAGTGTCTCTTCACAGCTCACTACTGTCACTTCACTCTAGTCTTCTCTTGAGTCTTTAACAGCTACTTCTTCCACTTCTTTCAGCTCTTTTGCACTTGTATTCACCTCTTTCCAAGGCTAGAAAACTTTCCCAAAGTCACACATACATTCCACAGAACACTTACAGAAGCATACAGAACAGTCTACAGAACAGTACCAGAACAGTTACAGTACAGAACAGAACAGAAACAGAAGACCTACAGAAGGTTACAGAAGGTCATCAAAACCTCATAACTCACTCTCAACCCATTTCAAACTCTCACAAAACATTCACTAAGCTTTCACAATATCTCATTCTTCATCAATCAATACTCGATCCCTCCTTACAGAAGATAATCAGAACAAAACAGACCAAAACAGAACAAAACAGAAGGTATACAGAACCATTCAGAACCTATCAGAACATCACAGAACCACCAACAAACATCATGATCTTCCAAAACACAATCATTATCATCCAAAACACTCTCAATCCACTTCCAAATCAACCAATCATCCCATAAAATCAACCATTCAGCTCTCAAAAACAACAAAAATCAGCCAAAAAACAAGTCATTTCAACACTCAACATATCCCCACACTTAATAAGGAAGCGTCCTCGCGACCCAAGAAAAAGGGAATACAAGTTCATTGAAAAGCTTCACTGTGATCTTCAATATCTTCTCAAAAAGAATCCATCCACCACGATTCCAACTTATAACCTGTTTCTGATATAAAAATACAAAGAAAGGAAAACCCTTTTGAAATTAACACCTCTTATCAAACTAAAAATCACAACAAATTTGTAAAGGATATAAGAGTTTGCTTCTTCTTCATCAGCATCATCTTCAATTCTCCAATCATGACCCCATCTCTACAAATCTCCAAAACATAGCTCGTACACGAAGTTCCATAGGAAACCACCACGTTCGTTTGACATACATAAACTCACAACACAAACACTAATACACAACACAACCATCTGAATGACTTCCTCAAAAAGAGAGTTTTTCATTAAAAAGCTTCCACCATACATTGGAAAGGTATCAATGAAGATGATCCCTCTTAAAAGATTGATGTTGTCGGAATCGATCCATAGATAAGGATTCATCTACAAAGTTTTTAGGAGGATTTTGGAAAAATTGGAGACAGCACATCCTTTCCAACAGGACCAAGTATCTGCTCGGCAAACAGAGGGCATGAAAATATAGTATCTCCAGTTGTTGGGAATCAATGCTAACATTGACATTCATGCACAACTTTGGAATAGGCTTTGAATCAGTATGAGAGTGCCTATGCATATACGCCAGGTACCAAGCAAAGTGAGCAGTTAATCTCACTAAGGGATCTGCAGACTGTGAATATTGTTGGGCAAAATGAACATAGTTTTGATAAGCTTGACTTGAAGCTGTCCATTCCCCTGGAATTACTGGCCAATTAATCTGCGGTCCTGTAAGGCAATCATCCGAACTCCATCCCCTTCGTCTAGAAATTTGAGTATCAAAACCGTCACAGTCACTAACCAACTGAGGTGGTTGAGATATGGAAGTGTTAGGAGAGGGTAATGGAATAAGGGAAAGTGGATGTAGGGAAGGATAGGAAAAATCATAAAAGGAAGAAAAGGTTAAAGAAGGAGTGGCAGAAATTTGTAAGGAATCACTAAGGAACAGTGTTAACTGATAAATAGGAAATGTGGAGGGAACATTTATGAGGGGTGAAGAACAGGGTGGAGAAGGGGAAAATACCCTATCCTCAATAAAGGAACAGTGAGTGAAAATGGGAATTTGAGGAAAATTTGAAGGTTGGAAAAGAAGGGGTAAAATTATTGTGGAATTAGTTTGACAAAGGGAAAAATATATAGCATAGCGGTGAGCCAATTGTTGGTAATAAAGGAGGGTAGGAATAGAAGGTCCTAAAAGAGATCGTCTATGATAGGCATCAAAGAAGGTAGCATCAAATGGATTATGTTTTGAAAGATAGGTTAAGAGATCCATCCTCAGTTGGTTAGTACTCTGGGTAAAGGTAGAAGCTGTGTTTTGTCTTTGATTGAGGACCACCGAATCAATCATGGAATGCCACGAATTATCCTGACAATCAGCTACTTTGGAGGAATAACTCTGAAACATATCAGCTATGCGCAACTCCAAATGATTGACATATAAAACAGCCTGTAAGACCACATCCCCCACATACCATGCCATATCTACTTCATCTGGAATTAACAAATCTCCTCGGAGATACATGTATGACATCAACATGGTATCTGGCGTGACAGAATCTTCAAAAACCATTCTGACTACCTCTGTCAACAACTCAGCAGACCAAGCCCCACTCCAGCCATCCTCTGGAAAAGGTAAATCCATCGTGGAAAGCTTCATATAAAAGACCAACTTCTGTAAGTGGTAGTGGACAAAGAAAGAATGGTCGGGCAAGACATATTCCTGAAACTGCTCAAAGGTAGACCATAACAAGTCCATTCGGGACTACAATCTTTCCACTTTGTCTTGGAATAGAGGGCACAAAGTAGCCTGTCTCTATAGGGCAGCCAAATCCTGCTGTGAAAGAGAAGGAATTAATGGAACAGGAGGGCTTGGAGGAACAGAGCGGGACTTTGCAAGCTGATCTTGCAACTGCTGGATTTGGGAGGCTTGGTTGGCCACTGTGTCATTAGCCATCTGTAAAGCTGAAAGCTTGTCATCTAAAAGAACTTGGAATTCTTTCGCTTCGTTGGACATCCTCTCCTTCTCTGCTGAAAGGCTAGTAACTTGTGACTGAGCCTCGAATAACTGGGTCTTCAATGAAGAAATCTCATCACTTTGAGTGGCAACCAGTTGGGTTTGCTGTTCCATTTGCTTAAATAGATCTGCTAGGGTATCCTTAGCAGAAGCTAACTCAGATGTTGCCTTATGCAACTGGTCTTTGGACTGCATGAGCTCCTCATAGAAAGATGCGTACAGCTGTTGAACACAAGCTGTCACTGACAACTCAATGGAACTTTGAATATCCTTGCAAAGGAAAGGAATGGCATCTCCTGAAACGAGACTGTTCAGGGAAGGAACTGAGATCTCCAATGATCCTTCTCGATGTGCTCTGAATAGGTTATTGCAAGTGAGATACCCAGGGAGTTCACTGCCAGAAGTAGCAGGGATAGGCACTGAGGGAAGTACAGCAGGGGCTTTATCCGCTACCCTCTTCAAGCGTTTGCATTGTATGACCAGGGGAGGCGGAGAATCATCATCCTCAATGTCAATAGGTGCTGACTCTTCTGAAGGTGGAGGAGGAGGTACTGGATCTGATGGAGGAGGTGGAGGTACAGTCTTCTGTAAACCTGAATAGGTCAAGAAGGCAGACAAATATGATCCGTAGGTAACATTGGTAACATTACCCCTGGTGACTTTAACAAAATGCTAATCCATTTTAGTAAGGAGGTATGTGCTCCAATCAATAGCAACTCCTTTTAGCACCATCCTGGAAGCTGTGAAAAGCTCTTTGGACAAATAGTGGGATGGTGTTTTGGCAGGCATAAACCTGTCCTGAAGGAACTGACACATCGTCTTCCATACGGGATCAGTAATCATAGAAAAAGAAACTCCTGAAGAGTTTATCACCTTCTTAACATCAAGGACTTCCCTTGTCTGCTTCTGCAACAGCTTGAGAATCTCTTCATTAGAGAAGAGCTGACGAGTGGTCACAAAAGGTTCTCCTTTGGAGGGTAAAGATAGAGCCTTCCCTAAGCCTCGAGATGTCAATGTCATAGACATTCCTTGAACTACGCCTGTCTTCTTGCTGTAAGAGGCCAGGAACTCATCACATAAGGACGGATCCTCTCGAAGCAATGGAAAAGGAGTGGCCACAAAAGCAGCAAGTCCCGCCTTCGTGAGGGGCTCAAAAGTAAGTAGGGACGAGTAATCCCTACTAACTAGTGGGACGTACTGGATAGGGGGAGGAGCATGAGAAGGCGCCATTCAGATGGTTACACACACACCACAAACACAGACAATCAAGGAGAATGCCTGCAAAGCAACAGACAAAAACCAAGGATAAGAGAATTACCAATCAAACGTGACCCGACCTACTAACCCCAAGCAAACCACATCCTAAAAAAAATTTGACATGACCGTGAGACAAATGCGACCGAAAGCTTCATGCGATGCATCGGACAAACACCCTGAACCCCGTATCAGGCAATAAAAGAAAAAAACTGCATACCGTACCCGTAATCGTAACTAAGACAGGAAACCAAAACCATACCATATCCGACACATATCAAAACTACATCTGTGATAAACCAAGACTGGACCATGGAAAATAACACTAATGACTGCGTATACCCATCCCACGAAACGCTTCATTAAAAAGGGAATTAAGTGCAGTGAGGGGGGAATTAATTTAATGAAGGGTTCATTTTAATCAATTATTAAAAATGGGTGAATTTTTATTAGGTGATAAACCTTAACAAGAAAACGGCGGTTCCTTATTATAAATTGAATTACCAATGATTAGGTTAAAACGGTGCAGTTATGCGATTCCCGGACTTCGATTCCCGACTGGGTCTCTAAATGCAATTCATTGATTATAAATTAAGGTGACGTGGAGCGCTTTTTTGCCAGCGCGTGCTCATGTGACAGCTGGTTTATTTTAATTAAAAAGAATGTGTGTTTAGCGCGAATGCGCGTGGAAATTGTGGGTGAATTAAAGGGTTCATTTTAACAATTAATTTGTGATTAAGGGGAAAATGAAAAATAAATAAAGCACATAAAATAAATACCTGGAAGGGGTGTGTATGTAATGCAGGAATGCGCACAGAAGAGTTCCAGTAAAGGAAAAGTAAAGAACACTGGTGAAACAACAATGACAACACCTTAGCAGATGTGTTAAGTTGGTTTGTGTTGGTTTTTTATTTTTATTTATTTATTTATTTATTTATTTTTAGTTGTGATTATTTATGTTTGAATAAATGGAAAATGAGCAAGGGAGGTGAGGGGAATTTTTTAGAATGTTTTTAGAAATTTTTAGAATTTTTTACAATTTTTTAAATGAATTTTCTATATTTATTGGCAATTTTAGGGGTAAATTTAGGAAATGTGGAATTTTCAGAAATTATAGGGTAGGCAATTCCCAGCAGACAAATTTCCAAAATTTGACAAAAGGCAAAAGGAATTTTTAGAAATTTTTTTGAAAATTTTTTATGGAAAAATTAATGTAGTGATTAATTAAGTCACCTAAATCACATTAATCACATAAATCAATTAAACATAAGTCAATTAAGTCAGGTTAGTGGGATAAGTCAGGTTAGTCTACCTAAGTCTAGTCAGGTGAGTCAAGGTTGATTAGGTTAGTCTGGGTTAGTCTAGGGTAGACTAAGTCAATTAGGTTAGTCTGGGGTCAGTCTAGGTTAGTTTAGTTAGTCTAGGTAAGTTCTAACTAACCTAGGTGAGACTAACTAACCTAGGGTTAGTTAGTGGGGGTAGTCAACTAATCATGGTTAAGTTAGTAGGGTGTAAACTAACTAGGGGTTAGGTTAGTGGGTAGGGGTAAACTAACCCTAGGGAGGGTAGTGGGTAGGGAACTAACCTTAGTTAGGTTAGTGGGACTAACTATAGTTAATGAATAACTAACTAGGGTTAGGTAATGACTAACTAAGGTTAGGTTATTACCAACTCGGGTTAAATGGTGGGGGTTTATTAACCATGGTGCAGTTAATGGGGGGGTTAATTAACCATACTAGAGTTAATTCTAACTAACTAGAGTTAAGGACTAACCAGGAGGTGGGTTGGACGTGGAGGTGGTGGGTGGGGGAGGAGGAGGGGAGATGCGGCAGCGATGGCGGAGTCGACGGCGGCGGCGGCAGAGTCGGCGGCGACGAGGCGGTCCTGGGGCGTCCGAACGGCGGCGCGGCGCAGGCGGCCCGGCAGCGACCTGCACGGGGGAAGAGGAAGGAGGGGAAGGAGAGGGGAGGAAGGAGAAGAGGGGAGGACGGCGAAGTGCGGGAGGAGAGGAGGGCAGGCGCTGGCGGGGGGCGAAGGGGGGATGGAGTGGGGGCTGCGTGGGAGGAAGGAGGTTGCGCAGGAGGGCGGGGCAAGAGCACGCCGCCAGGGGGGCGCGAGGAAATGGCGGGGGGGAAGGTGCTGGCGGGCGGAGACGAAGGAGAAGGCGAGGAGGAAGGCGCTAGGGAGAGGAAGTGCGGGCGCCGAGGGGTGGAGGAGGGAGTAGAACACGAGGGAGGCTGGGGGGGCGATGGAGGACGAAGGGTGGAGGAGAAGGAGGTCGGGGCGGCGGGAGAAGGAGAAGGAGTGGGGGCGGCGGGAGGAGGAGAAGGAGTGGGGGGAGGAGAAAGAAGAAGGCGAGAGGGCGCAGGGAGGAAAGGCGGTGGAGGAGGGAGAGGTGGAAGAGGAGTCGAGGGAGGAGGAGGAACTGGATGGGGGGGGCGCTGTGGAGGCGAGGGTGGAGGAGGGAGTCCGCTGGGGAGGTAGGGTGGAGGAGAAAGAAAGAAAGAGAGAAAGAAAGAAGAAAGAAAGAAAGAGAGAGAGTGTCACGGCGGGTGGGGAAGGGGTGGCAGTTGGGGGGGGAAGGGGTGGGAGGAAAGGGTGGGTGCCCATGGGGGGCAGTTGGGGGGGGAAGGGTGGGGGGAAAGGGTGGGTGCCCATGGGGGGGGCCATGGGATGGGGACAAAGGCGCGTACCCCCGTCCCGCGCTCGTGCGCGGGGCGGGGTAAAAAAATTTGCCGTGACGGGATTGAAATGGCGCGAGGAAGACGGTACGGGTTACGCGGACACGACCGAGGTGCGTGGAGATTCGTAAAATCGAAAAAGGCGCGTTCACGCGCAAAACGGGCGTGAGAAAAAACGTAAAAAGAAAGAAAAATTAATAACTCCCAATCCAGACATCAAAACGAAATAGCGTAAAAACAAAAAGTGGGCAGGACGACAGGGGGGAAACAAGGAAAATACGGGACGGGGGTTCCGGGAGGGGTAAAGGGCGGTCACGTGCAAAAAACACAAAAAACGAACCAAAAACGCAATTTAAAAATTAATATCGAAAGATCCGTGCGTCGGAATGAAGTGCAGAAAAAAGGAAAACTATGCACAAAGATGTGCCCAACAATCCTATCACGTCAAAACATAATTCCGACTGAGGTAAGATGCGTTCACATGGGAAAAACCCAAAAAACAAACCCGAAAATGGGATCGGAAATTAATATCGAACAAACCATTCACCGGAATGACATGCAGTAAGAAGGAAAAATGTCCGCAGGAAGGAGTGACACAGGGTTATCATGTTAAACTGCAGTTCCGGCAGAAATAGGAGGGGTTCACATGTGAAAAACTCCAAAAATACTCCCGAAAAGTCATTAAAAAATGAATAAGTAAAAATCCAGAAGTCGAAAAAGGGTGGAGGAAAAAGGAAAAAGGTAGAGGAAGGCACAAGGGACACGGTTGTCAAATCAAATTGGAATTCCGATGCAAATAGGGCAGGTTCACATGGAAAGATGTCAAAAATACACACGAAAAAGTCTTAAAAAACCGGAAAATTAATAACGGGCAAACCGTGTATCGGAATGATGCGGAATAAAAAGGAAAAATGTCAGGAAAAAAGCGTTAGTCAGGGCTATGATGTTAGAGCATGAGTCGGAAGCAAGAAAAGCGCATTCACATGGAAAATCGGCTAAATTGTGCAAAATGCTTCAAAAATTAATAACTCAAAAACCGTGCACCGGAACAGGGGTAGGTAAAAAGGAAAAATGAGCAGTTTGAAGGGAGGAACAGGGCTATAAGGTTGGATTTGGATTTTGGTGAACGTAGGATGCATTCACAAGACAGGACCGCAAAATCAGGGAATGAAGGAAAACTGCAAGGGAACAACCCCAAAGGTGGGGGGAACATAACTGGGTGGGTGGGAAGGGAACCCCATTAGGGTAAAAGCAAGTCATTGTATACATGCATGAGCAAGATAAGGCATATGCAAAAGGGTATGCAATGTAGACGCGCAGGGACGCGTCCCCACACTTAAAACCTTAACGGATAGGGTTAACCGAACAACAGGGACCTAGGACCACGCCATAGACCATCCACTAACGTCCCCACACTTAAAACATGATCGTCACGAAGAAACAGAAGTTGTAGGGTTAGAAAAACTTGGCCCGTTTCGTCAAGAATCAAGGTTGAGTGTCGACGGCACGTCCAGTGTTGTTGTCGGCGCTGGAGGGACCAAGGCATCTTCTCGGCACACGTCCGTCATGGAAGGGACCACACGGCAGCACCCAGGGAGGTAACTGGTGGAAGGAATCGCAAGAAATTCGTCGATGATGAGGGATATTGCACTCAACTCACAATCACTCAATTGGAATGAAAGATCATCACTCGCCCCATGACTAATATCACTTGAGGAATAAGGATTAAGACCCATATCTCATACCCGGTTGAGGAACCGACAAGGGGGGAATGGTGCAGAAGGAGTATGCCAGGGTGCACAGTTGATGGTGCAGTAGTGCATCCAACCCATCTGGCATAAGTGCAAGGAGGAAGGCAAGGGAGCCTTACAGTGCCGTGTACAGAACAGGGTGACGTGTCTTGTGTTGACAGTAAAGACCCATCCCGTGGGTGCATAGGGAAACGGGAACATACCTGACTCCAAGTGTCGTAACGTCCCTCAATCTCACCTCTCGGTAATTGATTGAAGAAACTCCAGTCAAACTCAACCCACCCTCTGTCTCACTCTCTGTTGATAGTTACAGAAGGGCAGCCTTTTCCTGAAACCCATTGATGTAATCCTCACAGTCACTTGTGCAAAGATTGTATGCCTTGTGCGCATTTGATGGTGCAACAGTGCATCCCGCCCTGTGCCGGCATACAGTGCAAGAAGGAAGGCAAGGGAGCCTTACAGTGCAGTGTACAGAACAAATTGTGCTTTGTGCATTGAGAGGCCCATCCCGTGCATGCAACACTTCATTCACACTTCTCACCTCTCATTTGATTTGAAGGGAAAAGACTGGTCTCTCGCCCCACCCTCTGTCTCACTCTCTGTTGATAGATACAGAGGGGAACTATACTCACTTCCCCATCTGGTTAGGATGAAAGCTCACAGCACTCTAATGGTTGTCGATGAAGATCACGTCATCAATTGTTAAAGAGGTGTACCCAGGGAGGTAGCCATCAAATCGAATATTGTATTGGACAGGAACATGTTATCTGCTAGAAGACAGATAGTCACTTTGCAAAGAGACCCAAGACACAGCGTACCAAGGGAGGCAGCGTCGGAATTGGATTCTAGGGATATCAATTAATGAATCCACTTTCTGGACTGCTGGGTGTTACCACCTTTTCCACAGCCAGCTTCCCGCCCAAGGGTGTTTATCACCTTTTTTTGGAACAAGGCCTGCTATGACAGGGAATTGCTTCCTTTTCTCTCATAACAAATTTGTTTATTTGTTTTTTTTTCTTTCTTCTTTGGTTTTTTTTTCTTTTTCTTTTTCTTATTTTCCCCTATTCCCGAGGGTGTTTCCACCTTTTCTCGAAGGATAGGTCGGCATGACAGGGATCTAAGTCCTTTTCTCCCATGACCGATATGTTTTGTTTTTTTTTTCTTTTTCTTTTTTTCTGCAAATTGAGCAAGGGAATGGTAGAAAAACCATGTGTCAAGACCAACCTCGCCACTGTCGCTGGTGGAAAATAGAGGATAAGAGATCAAGACTGGAAGGGGGGTTTGAGGGGACAGAGGGTTGCGTCCACTTCATCAGGAGTGATTGAAGAACGGCTATCAGAAGTAGCATCATAAGAATTACAGTGCCGTGCCAACGAGGGAAAGGATCAAGTGTCCGTAATTGTCAAGATCCCCAAGGAGGGAAGTACTTCTTGAGGCGATATCCATTGATCAGAAAGGGATCATCAGAGGCATCAACGGTCTGCACTTGGACAAAGCCATTAGGGTTGACTGCAAGTACCTTATAGGGGCCCATCCACCGCTGTTGGAGCTTGCCAGGAAACTTGCCAAATCGTGAATCATAGGCTAGGACCAAATCACCTTCTTTGAACTCCTTGTGCTTGATGAAGCTATCATGGTAAGCCTTGCGTCGAGCTTGCGTGGCTTCCATGCACTGTAGAGCCATCTTGCGAATTTCGTCCAAACATTCCAAGTGTAGGAGACGGCGTTGCAGTGAATCATCATCCCCCAAATGCTCTTTGATCGCCACTCTCAAAGAGGGTAGTTCCAATTCAACAGGAAAAATAGCTTCTGTACCATACACCAACTGGAAAGGTGTCTGTCCCGTTGCTGCTTTATGGGAGGTTCTGTACGCCCAGAGGGCCTCTGTAAGTCGATCGTCCCAATCACGACGATGTGCAGCAATTGTTCTTGTCAGAATCGAGCAAAGGATGCGATTCGTGACTTCGACTTGGCCGTTGGCTCTAGGGTAATAAGGAGTGGACTTGCGATGGCGGATCTTATACAACTCTGTCAACTCTGCCATGACTTTGTTAAGGAAATGCGTGCCTCTGTCACTTACCAGCTCTAAGGGACTGTCAAAACGGGTGATGATATTCTCGTACATGAACAAGGCCACGCTGTTACCATCGTCCTGCTTTAGGGCTTTAGCTTCACACCACTTTGTAGCATAATCCGTACATACGAGGATGTATCGGTTCTGTTTCCTTCTGGTAGGAGGGTCGATCGGACCTACGAAGTCAATGCCCCACTTCTCAAACGGCTTCAACGGAAGGATAGGTTGCAATGGCATGGCACTTGTCTTCGTGGGTTTCCCCATTCTTTGACAAGCATCACATCTTTTACAATAATCATAGGAATCTTTGTGGATGGTAGGCCACCAATATCCTGCTAGCAGAGCCTTCTTGGCTGTAGCTTCTCCTGCAAAGTGACCTCCACATGGCTCGTCGTGGCAAGCCTTCAGAACAATCCCAATCTCATCCCCTGCAACACATCTTCTGAGCATTTCATCTTTGCCTTTCTTGTACAATGCACCGCCTAGCAGGGTGTATGGGGCTGATTCTAGCATGAGCTTCTTCCTTTCCTGACTAGAAATACCAGGAGGGTACTGTTGGGTTGCCTGTAGATTGGCAATGTCTGCATACCAGGGAGTGACAGTTTCTACCAAAAATAGGGAAGCATCAGGGAGGTCTGGATCATCTTGCTCCTCGTCTGCAGTTTGTGGGATACGCGACAGATGATCAGCCAGAACATGGGAACGACCAGGCTTAGTAATCACCTCAAAGTCGAACTCCTGGAATAAAAGGAGCCATCTCATCATTCGTCCTTTCACATCTGCTTTGTTCATCAAGAAGGACAGGGCCTCATGATCCACATAAAATTTAAAGTGGGTGGATAGGAGGTAATGGCGAAACTTCTCCAGGGCAAACACCATTGCCAAGCACTCCAGCTCGGTCACTGTATAGTTCCGTTCCCTATCAGTGACTTTTCGGCTTGCGTAATAGATCGATTGATCCAACTTCGAGGAGCCCTTTTGGCAGAGGACAGAACCTAAGCCTTCAATTGATGCATCAGTGTGTACATGGAACTCTTTCGTCCAATCAGGAGGTTGCAGAATGGGTGCCTCTATCAGACACTGCTTTAGAGTGTGGAAGGCTTTGTCACATTCTTCTGTCCAAGTAAACTCTGCATCTTTCCTCAGGAGCTTGTGCAAGGAGGTTGCCTTTGTCGCAAAATGGGCTATGAACCTTCTGTAGTAACCCACATGGCCTAGGAATCCCCTCAACTGTTTGAGGTTGGTGGGTGCTGCCAGAGCTGCAATCTTTTCGATCTTTGTAGGGTCTGTTGATATCCCTTGTGCAGAGACAATGTGGCCCAACAGGACTCCAGAAGAGACCCCAAAGATGCATTTGTCGGGGTTGAGGGAAATCCCATACTCCTGGCATCGGTCAAATCATTGTTCCAAATGTTCCCAGTGTTCACAAATCAAACTATAGACACAAAAGTCATCCAAATATACCTCAATAAAGTCGTGCAGATGATTTTGAAATGCAGCCATCATGACTCTTTGGAAAGTAGCAGGGGCATTGCAGAGCCCAAATGGCATCACTCGGTAAGCATAGGTCCCCCATTCTGTGGTGAAGGTTGTTTTGGATTGGTCTTCTTCTGCGATTTGGACTTGGTTGTATCCGCTGAATCCATCCAGAAGAGAATAAAGTTCATGTCCTGCCACTGTGTCCAACAGTTGGTCTGTGAAAGGGATAGGAAAATGATCCTTCTTCGTCTTGGAATTAAGCTTTCGGAAATCCACACATATTCGCAATTTGCCATTCTTCTTGGGTACAACCACGATGGGTGAAACCCATTCACTATTTGCCACTGGATAAATGAACTCGGCTTCTAGAAGCTTCAGCAACTCTGCTTTCACCAATGTGGAATAATTCGGGTTCATTCGCCTCTGTCGTTGCCGTACTGGCTTGGCATCAGGCTCCAAGTCAATATGATGTTGACATATTGTGGGATCAATCCCCTTTAGGTCTTTGTAAGACCATGCAAACACGTCCAAATTTTCTTTCAACAAGTTGTACAAGGTTGACAACTCCTCTTCTGGGAGACTGCTACCCACCTTCAAGTGGCGTTCAGTGCCTTCTGAATCCACAAAGGTTAACTGCCTTTCACCTTCTACTTCACGAATGAAGGTCCCGTGGACTGCGTCTGGATACAGATCCGACTCCTTCAAGGGAGTGGTGTCCTCTTCTAATGTCCCACTAGAACCAACTTCTTCTTTTGGTGGAGACTTAGGTTGCTCCTTAAGACGTTGGAATGGGATAAGCACCATTTCGGATTTGGTTTCAAGATTAATTACCTCGTGGCTTGAAGACTCATCTTCTGATGATACATCCAGGAACGTCACATAACAGGGACCCTCTGATGCCTGTTGGGTTAGTTGGATTGGTGCTTGTTGGCACGGTGCATCATCATCTTTCTTTGGCAAGGATAGGTTAGGACGGCATGAGCCACTGCTGAAAGACGGCTTGCTCTTCTTAATCCATCCCTTATAAAAGTTTTGCGTATGAGAAGATCCATTTACCAGACCGAATGGTACCATCGCCATTCTGGCCCATGACATGAGCTCATCGGCTTCTGATGCTTCTGGAACTTCTTCCTCAAATGTATCCTCTTCAGGTGGGATAGACTCTTCTGGCTCACTTTCATCACCTTCTTCGTCCATATCATATCCATCCTCTTCTGTCTCTGTCTCTGTCTCTGCGTCTCCTTCTGCTTCTGCTTCTGCTTCTGCTTCTGTTTCTGCTTCTGTAGGAGCTCTGTAACAGAAGAACAGATTCTCTGTTTCCTCTCCTGCTTCTGTCTCTGTTTCTGCTATGGCCATGTAACAGGGAGAGCAGTACATCCATGCTTCTATCTCACTGTCAGAAGTGATTTCAGAAGTCATTCCTGGTCCAGGCAGGAAGTATTCACCCATTGATAATGGCTTTGCATCTTTTGGAAGTCGGCTTACAGTATCCACTGTTAAGGAATGTGCCACTGTTTTCTTGGGAAGGATCTGTTTGACAACATCTTCGTCTGCTGATGTTCCATCTGTAGCCTCGTTAGGGGAATCAGAAGATAATTCCAAGGAGGTGGATCCATGTCCTTTTTGAGAACCATACAGTTTCAGCACCACTTTGTTGGGTCCTCTGCCCAAGGTCAAGGTTCCTTTGAACCAATCCGTCCTTGCTTGGGCTTCAAAAAGCCATGGTCTGCCCAGTAACAGAGGATAGGACGTACCATAAGAGTTTGGCTTCACCACTAAATAGGTCAGCCAATAATCTTTTCCAGCCACTGTAGTCTTCACATATGGGAGAATGCCCAAAGGCTTGATTCTACTCTGATCCGCCAGTCTGATGAGCCATTGGGTGGGTTGCACACCTTGTAGGCCTAGATCCTTCATCGTCACATCCGTCATAATGTTCACTGATGAGCCTCCATCAATCAGTGCATTTGCAATGAAGCAGCCTTCTATCCACGCGCCAGTCTCTGGAGTACCCGGATCTAGGAAAGCATTAGCCACATCCACTTCTTTTACAGGCTCTGGAGCCTTGTTGGACTTTGTCACTATTGAGGGAGCAATCCTTAAACCACGTCTTTTTGTCAGTATACTTTTGAATCTTTTCCGGCAACTGGGGGACAACATCAATAATTGTCGGAATGTGAGGTTTGGTTTAAAGGTATCTAGATCTCTGACCAGATCGTATTCCTTAATAGGATCCACTGGCTTCTCTAACCGATTAGGGAATGGAGCAACACCCATTTTCATTTTCCCTCTTTCTTCCAACAGAGGAATTACAGGAGCTTCTTCTGCCACTTGTGGCACTTCCTCCTCTTCTGTATCCTGGACCTCTGGTCCTGCCTCTGTAACTGTCTCTGTAACTCTCTGTGGCACTGTAGGGCTCTGTACGGCACTGTTAGGCTCTGTCCTGTTCTGTTCTTCTGGTGGAAGATTGAACTTCACTGTTCTGGCAGGAGGGTTATTTTCTTTCTGGATAGGTGGTTCCTTCTGCTTTGCACGAGTGATGGCAGCAACTTCCAATTCCACTAAATTGGAGGTAGGCTCTTGGGCCTTGGCTGGACTATCAGTAGCACTGTTTTTCACTGGGGCTGGGCTTGGACAGTCTTTTGCAGTGTGGCCTTCTCCTTTGCATCGACTGCATAAGGGCTTGTAATCCACTGACCTTCGAGGATTTGGACAATTTGGTGAGATGTGTCCCTTTTCCCCGCATCTGTAACACTCCACTTCTGATCTCTGACCACCGCCAGACTGTCTTTCTTTGTAACTTTGAGAAGGAAATCTTCTGGGTCCGAAATTAGGACCAAACTCTCTAGGCTTGGGTCCAATATCTTGTGTTGTCATTTTGGATTCCAGCAAGTTAAATCTTGTGTCTTCTTCCTTCCTTCTCCTATCATGCATCTCCTTCAGGGAGCAAATGTCCTCTGTATGATTCTTCCGCAAACAGTAGGAACAGAAGGCCCCAGGAATGGTTGGTTTTCGTGTACATTCAGTGGCTAAATGGCCTGCTTGATGACACTTACCACACCAAGTATTTGACCGCATCACATCTCTTCCTGCTCCTGCAACATTGGATATGCTTGCGGTATTCACTTTCAGCGTCTGTAGTTGCTCTGTAATCACATCCATCAACTCCTTTTTAATATTTGCAACTGAGTTGGATAAATAATCCTTCAAGATTTCTCCTCCTGACGTACTGGTAGGAGGGTTTTGAGGAGTTTCTGTAATCACTGCATAAACTAGTTGGGTTGGTACAGAGGGGTCTCTGTTCTGGTTCTGATTCAGTGCTCCTGTTTGAACTGTTGGCTGTTGACTCCAGTTGGTAGGGTTCCACTGTTGCTGCTGATTTGGCATTGAGGAAATTGGTTGGGACCATTGTTGTTGTGGTTGAGCCATCATTTGAGGCATGAATTGTGGCCACTGTGGATTTGGTGCACTGTACTGTGAGACTGGGGGCATCTGTTGGTAGGGGTAGGGAACAGTCCCTGGGACTGCATGTGGTGGATACATCATTCCTGGCATCAGAGGAGGTAGGACTCCTCTTCCCGAATTCATCGCTAATCGAGCTTCCACTTCATCGTACAGTCTTGCACCTTCTGTTGCAGCTTGCAGTGTGGCTGGTCTTTGCAGCTTCACAAACTTACGGACTTCTGGTTGTAATCCTCTGAGAAACACTCCCTTCTGAATGCCATCATCTAGATTATGGTTAGTCCATCTCTTCAGGATGGATTCCATTCGTGAGACATAGGCTTCCACTCTTTCTCCAGAGGACTGACTTAGGTTCATAAATTCCTCTCTCATCCACTCTTCAAAACCTTCACGCCTGAATTTAGTGAGGAAGGCCAACTTCAGGTCGTCCCATGTGCCAAAAGTTCCTGCTGCTTGTCTCTCATACCACTGAAACGCCGCGCCCTTGAAAGTGGCGGGGAATATTGCTAACCAATGCTCAGGGGTTCTGGCATTGTTAGCCACACATGCTACCATAAACTCTGCTACATGAAGATCGGGGTCTTCATTGTACTCTCCCTTAAAAACTGGCAATGGGACTACATTCGCTGGTCTGTCATCAATATTTCCAGGACGGATCTGGCTTGGAAGTGGACCTCCAGCAGGAGGAGGAAGGGCTTGATGTGCCATTGGGACTTCTGTAAAGAGTTCCGCAAGGGCGTCAAAGGCGGCTTCTGCTGCGAGCTCGCTCTCGGCTCTGATTCTTGCTTTCTCTCTTCTCACGTACCTCTAGACTCGTTCTAACGCTTGCCTCTTTATTGCGTCATTCATCAGGGGGTTGGCTCCACTATGTTGTTAGTGCTCCACAGAGGGTTAACAGAAGGCTTCAGTCTCTGGAGGACTCTCTTGCCAACATTTCTTCTACTTCTTTCTTTTCAATGTCCCTGAATTCTGCTTTCATGCCACTGCACAGAGGAAGGTATTCGGTTCTAAAGGTGTCAAAATACATACGTCTGAGCATTGTGGTGGTGCCATCATCATAGTAATGCCAGCTTCTGATGGTTTCAATAGTGTATGTTGTGAAAAACACTCTGTCTACTAACTTCCAGTGGGTTGCTAATTGAACAAACAGAAGATTATCAGTACACCAAGCATCCCATGTATCTTGCTGTTGAGCATCCACGAACAAATTCCAACTCTTTTCCTTCTTGTCCCTGTGAACCTCTACAGACCAAGACTCCTGAAGCTTCTTCACAATCTCCCACTTGATGTTGTCTGGAAACTTCTCAATGAATGCCAAATCTTCCATGGATGTTCATTCTCTTTGTTTCTGTTCTTCAGTTTGTTCCCAAACAGTTTGCCACCAAGATGCAAGTTTCTGCTGCTTCAATAGGAAGAGGAAACTGTCCACCACATAGAGCATGCATCATGATGGTGATGTTTTTCCGCCATTGTGGGATAAACTTCTTGTGGAAAGTGGCTTTGATTATGAGGAATTCCAACTCTTCAGTGGAAGAAGGAACTTTACAAGCATCCATTGAATTCTTCTCTTCTTGGCAATGCCATTTCCTTCATTTTCAGCCTCTTCTGGTGCTTGTTGATGGCAAGATTCCCCGGCTGCGCACCAAAAACATGGAGCCCCGAGAGGAACACCAAGGAAAAGGGAATTCTCTTGCAAGAAAATCTATCTTGTAACATCAACAAGCTTGTTTATCATGTTTCATATGATCACAATGAAGAAAAGAACACCAGGCACAACAAATCTTCATGCAGCATCATGTAAATCTCCCACGGTTTTTAATAGAATCAACCATATTCTTCAATATCTTCACAAAATCCATCAATGGAACAAAGAAAGCAAAGAAATACACCATCCTTGAATGGAAATACATCACATATTATTCATCTTCAATATCTTCATAGTCTCCTCTCTCAATCTCTCATATACAATCACTCTGTTTTAGTAGAATTGGCTATCTCTGACTCTCTCTCTCTCACTCCATCAATAATACATCATATCCTCACTACAATCTCTCAAAATCACTCTCAATAATCACTCTTAGGTCGTGGATACCCCTCCCAAGAGGTATGTCTGATATGAAGAGTCACCAGAGCCACTACAGTGTCTCTTCACAGCTCACTACTGTCACTTCACTCTAGTCTTCTCTTGAGTCTTTAACAGCTACTTCTTCCACTTCTTTCAGCTCTTTTGCACTTGTATTCACCTCTTTCCAAGGCTAGAAAACTTTCCCAAAGTCACACATACATTCCACAGAACACTTACAGAAGCATACAGAACAGTCTACAGAACAGTACCAGAACAGTTACAGTACAGAACAGAACAGAAACAGAAGACCTACAGAAGGTTACAGAAGGTCATCAAAATCTCATAACTCACTCTCAACCCATTTCAAACTCTCACAAAACATTCACTAAGCTTTCACAATATCTCATTCTTCATCAATCAATACTCGATCCCTCCTTACAGAAGATAATCAGAACAAAACAGACCAAAACAGAACAAAACAGAAGGTATACAGAACCATTCAGAACCTATCAGAACATCACAGAACCACCAACAAACATCATGATCTTCCAAAACACAATCATTATCATCCAAAACACTCTCAATCCACTTCCAAATCAACCAATCATCCCATAAAATCAACCATTCAGCTCTCAAAAACAACAAAAATCAGCCAAAAAACAAGTCATTTCAACACAACAAATTAATTGCCAATTAATCTATGGTCCCATAAGAGAATCAATTAAGCTCCATCCTCTTCTTCTTGGAATCTGTTGATCAAGAGGATGAAGAGATGGGTAGGCAAAATCATAAAATGAGGAATAAGCTAAAGAAGGGTTAGCTAAAAATTTAGGTGAATCAGTTAAGAAAGGTGTTAATTGATAAGCAGAAAAAGTAGAAGATATATGGATAGATGGGGAAGGACAAGGCGAAGAAGGGGAAAAGTCTCAATCTTCAACGAAAGAACAATTGGTAAATATTGGAATTTGAGGAGCACCCTGAGGTTGGAAAAGGAGAGGTAAGATGGCTGCTGAGTTGGATTGATAAAGGGAAAAATAAGCATCATAGAGATGGGCCATTTGTTGATAATACAATAAGCTAGGAACAGAGAGACCTAAAACAGATCGTCGATGGTAGGCATCAAAGAAGGATGAATCAAATGGATGGTTCTTGGAAAGATAAACTAAAAGATCCACCCTCAGTTGGTTAGTGTTCTGCACATGTGTAGAGGCTGTATTCTGTCGTTGGTTCATGACTACAAAATCAATCATTGAATGCCATAAAGTGTCAGGGCAAGCAGCCATTTTAGAAGAATAGCACTGGAACATTTCATCTATCCTCAACTCCAAATGGTTGACATACAAGACAATTTGTAAGACCACATCCCCTACATACCAAGCCAGATCTACATCATCTGGAATTAATAGATCACCTCGTAGATACATATAAGATAGCAGCATTGTATCCAAAGTCACAAAATCTTCAAAGACCATACAGACAACTTCTGTCAACAAATCAGAAGACCAGGCGCCACTCCAGCCATCCTCTAGAAGAGGGACATCCATTGTTGAGAGCTTAATATAAAAGGCCAACTTCTGCAGCTGATAGTGGACAAAAAAGGAATGATCAAGAGGAACATAATCCTGAAATTGCTCAAATGTAGACCATAATAAATCCATCCTAAACTGCATTCTTTCCATTTTAGCTTGAAACAACGGACATAATGTGACCTGTCTCTAGAGAACTGCCAAGTCCTGCTGAGATATAGAAGGAATCATGGGGACACTAGGACTTAGAGGGATGGACCGTGATTGCGCTAGTTGGTCCTTCAACTGTTTAATCTGGGAAGCTTGGGATTCCACTGTATTGTGAGTAGTCTGCAAAGTTGACAAGTTCGTATACAGAAGAGTCTTAAACTCTTGAGCTTCTTTGGACATTTTCTCTTTCTCTTCCGAAACTCTAGTGACCTCTGACTAAGCTTCTGCTAGCTGAGTTTTTAAAGAATATATTTCTTCTCTTTGGATCTCAATCATTTGTGTCTGCTGCTCCATCTGCTTAAACATATTGGAAAGAGTGTCTCTAGTAGAGGCTATCTCTGTGGTTGCCTTATGCATCTAGTCTTTGGATTGCATCAATTCTTCATAGAAAGAAGCATATAATCTATCACTAAGCTATTCAACGAAGGAACTGATATATCCAAAGAACCCTCTCGATGTACTCTAAATAAGTCCTTGCATGTGAGGTAGGCAGGGAGGTCACTTCCAGAGGTAGCAAGAACTGACACTGAAGGAATGACTGGTGGAATTGTCTCTACTACACGCTTCAAGCTTCCACTGAATGACCAACGAAGGAGGGGAGTCAGTATCCTCTATATCAATGGGTTTTGAATCTTCTAAAGGTGGAGGGGGAGGGACTGGATCAAATAGAGGAGGAGGTAAAACACCCTTCTTAAGGCCTGAATATGTCAGGAAAGCATATAAATATGAACCATAGGTTACATTGGTAGCATTCCCTCTAGTCACCTTGACAAAATGTTGGTCCATCTTCGTATGAATTTGTAAGAAGGTAAATACTCCAGTCAATGGCAAACCCTTTTAAAACCATCCTGGAGGCTGTGAAGAGCTCCTTGGACAAATAGTGAGATGGTGTCTTGGCAGGCATGAACCTGTCCTAGAGAAATTGGCAGACTAGCTTCCAGAGAGGATCAGTGATCATTGAGAAAGACACTCCTAAAGTGTTAATCACCTTCTTGACATCAAGGACCTCTTTAGTCTGCTTTGTAATAGCTTGAGGATCTCTTCATTTGAGAATAAATGTCTGGCTATGACAAAGGGTTCTCCTTTGTAGGGAAGAGACAAAGCCTTCCCTAACCCTCTAGGTGTCAGGACCATGGAAGTACCACAAGCCAAGCCCGATTTCTTACTGTATGACGCGAGAAACTCATCACAAAGGGCTAGATTGTCTGGAATCAGAGGAAGTGGAGCAGCCACAAAAGATGCAAGGCCAGCTTTCGCAATAGGCTTAAAAGTCAGTAGGGAAGAATAATCCCTACTGATTAATGGAACATACTAAACATGAGGAGGAGCTTGAGGCATCATTCAAATGGAAGATACACACACACCATACACACAGACAATCACAGTGAATGCCTGCAAAACAACAGAATATCTATCAAAAAGAAATCGACCAGAATAAACACACACAAACATGACTAACTAACTGAGCACCCCAAACAATCCACATGCTAGAAAAAATTTGGCGTAACCCCTATACATATGCGACCGAAAGCTTCATGCTATGCAACAAACATGCACCTGGAGACCCCGTATTAGGCAGAAAAGAAAGCTACAGACCGCACCCGTAAATCATATCATACAATCAAACCATAATACCTCAATAATCCTCTCAGGACATTTCTAAACTTCTATAAGCAATGACAACTTGAAAGATTGCACGTGCCCATCCCATGAAGCATATTTATTGAAAAGGGAAAAAAATGCAGTGAGGGGAATGATTTTAGTAAAGGGTTCATTTTAATAAATTATTAACAATGGTTGAAATTTTATTAGGTTGTAAACCTTAATAAGAAAATGGTGGTTCATTTTTACATTGTTAGTTACAATTTATTAATGTGAAACGGTGCTTTTAACGAATCCCGGACTTTGATACCCAGACTCGAGTCTCTAAATGCATATTCATTGAATAAAATTTAATGTATCTGAAGCGCTCTTCTTTTTCAGCGCATGCATTTTTATGACGGCTAGTTTTTTAAAATTTAAAATTAAGGTGCCTCTGAAACGCATGTAGCACATGCAAAGTACGACGGATTTATTTTAATTTATTAGAAAAAAGTGTGTTTGGCGTGAGCGCGCGTGTCCCGGTGGTGTCTAGAATTCATTTTAAGAATTAATCGTGAATTTTGGGATAGCAAAAAATAAAATGTGGGAAGGGAAAAAGAAAAGTACTTGGAAGTGGGTATGTATGTATGCAATGAAATGGAATGCACACGTCTCAATCCCAAGATGCAAGTCAGTAGTCCAAAAAGAAAAAAAAACCATGAACTGAAAATGATGTGATAGAGTAAGGCAAAGGTTAGTGGAGGTATATTTGTTTGATGTGCGTGATTTGTTTTGTTTTTATTTTTGTTGATTGTGTTGTTAGTTTATTTTTTATTTTTATTTTTATTTTTTTGGTTTTTTTAATATTTTAGAGGTGATATCCGATGTTTTTTGTTTTTTAAATATGATTAAAATGGGATAAATGAGACACATGAATATGTTGTAAATTTTTATGGTGAGGTTTCAGCAGTCTACGAGACGGACGCGGGGGGGGGGGGGGGGGGGAGGAGGGGTAAGGAGGCACCTGTGGGCAAGGGGGCGAGGGAGGAGGAGGATAGTGGAGGAGGTGGAGGAGGCACGATGGGGGAGGCGAGGTGAAGGAGATGGAGGAGAAAATGCAAAGAGAGGGGGCGGCGGGCAAGCGATGGCGAGGAAGAGGAGGGCGTGAAGAGAGGGGGCGGTAGGCCAAGCAGGCGATGGCGAGGAAGATGAGGCGCGAAGAGAGGGGGTAGGGAGCAGGTAGGCGATGAGGGAGGAGGAGGAGAAAGGCGAGAAGCATGAAGGGGAGGGGGCGGCATCGAGGAGGAGGCGGGATGGAGGCTGCGACGAGAGGGAGGGGCGACGGGAGCGGTGAGAGGGTGAAGACGAGGAGAGAGGGAAGCGGGGAGGTCGCAGGAGGGGAAGACGAGGAGGACGGTGCCACAAAGAAAGAAGAGGAGGAAGAAGAACTGGTTTTTTTTTCATTATTATTTTTTATATTTTTTGTTTTAGTAGTGGGTTATTTTGATGGTTTTTTTTTAATTCTTGTGTTGTGTGTTTGATTGTGTTTTTTTTTTGTGTTTTTTTTTGTTTTGTTTTTTTCTTGATTTTTATGTGTTTTTTAATTTTATTTTATTATTATTTTTTTTTATGATTATTTTGTTTCTTTGTTTTGGCCTTTCGTTTTTTTTGTGGGTTTTTTTCGTTTTTATTTTGTGGTAATTATTTTTTTTGTTAAAATTTTTTAAATGGTGGTTGTGTTTGGTGTATTATTTAAAACAATGAGTGGGAGGAGGAGATAATTAATGTTTTAAAATAAATAAAATTAAATTAAATTTTAAAAAAAATTGAAAAAGGGAAAAGCACCCTCGTCCCGTGCATATGCACAGGGTGGGGGTAAAAAAACATTTGCAATGATGGGATGGAACACAACTAGGACGTCGGGATGAAAGGGCGTGAAGACAACACAGCATCTCAAGGTGCGTAAATTCAAAAATGCACTCGTTCACACGCGAGGCAAGGCATGTGGGAACACGGCAAAACAAAGAAAAATTAATAACTCGTAAACCGCTCCTTAGAACACAAGGCCGTAAAAAGAAAAACTAGGCCGGAAGACGAGGGGGAGACTGAGAAAAAATATAACGGGGTGTCCGCGATCAAATCAAGGCGTTCCCATGGGAAAAAGGCAAAAAATAGGCACAAAAATCCATACGACAATTAATATCAAAGAATCCATTCGCCGAAATGAAACATGAGAAAAATGAAAATTGTGAGAAAAGGAATATCGCACATACCTATCATGTCAGAACACAGTTCCGACGGAGATTAGACCCGTTCACATGAAAAAAACCCAAAAATTGAGCCTGATACAGGATACAGAAATTAATAGCGAATGATTCATGCACCGGAAGGGAGGGCGGGAAAAAAAAGTGAGGACATATAGAATCTTTAGGGTTGTCATATCAAATTGCAATTTGAATGGGGTTAGGAGGCATTCACATGGAAAAAACAATAAAATGGAGCTTGATAACACCAATAAAAATTAATAACAAAAAATTGAGAGGTCGAAACAGGGCGGAGGAAAAAGGAGAATTGTGCATAAAAAAGGTGGCTGGACAAGGCAATCCAATCAGAATTGAATTCTGAGGAGAATAGGATAGGTTCACATGGAAAAATGTTAAAAACATACGTGAAAAATGCACAAAACCACACAAAAAGTAATTACAAACAAACCATACATCAGAATGACAGTTGATAAAAAGAAAAAAACATCCCATGAAAAGCATAGGACAGGGCTGGTATATTAGATCATTGTTCCGAATCGATAAGGGCGCGTTCGCATGGAAATACATCCAATTGTGCGAGAAAAACTTCAAAAATGAATAACGCAAAAACGCTAAACCGGAATAGGCGGATGTAAAAAGGAAAAGTGTGTCATTCGAAGGGACGAACTGGGCTATAAGGTTGGATCGGGAGTTTGGTGAACATAGGGGATGTTCACATAGAAAATGAAAAATTTACGCAATAAAAGCAACCACAAGGGAAATGGCCTCAACGATAGGGGGTATGAGGGTGGGTGGGTGAGGAAGGGATCCCATCAAAACAGAACTAGTATGTGGTAGACACGCATGATTGGGTAATGACATATGCAGGGGGTATGCACATCAGACGCGTAGGGATGTGTCCCCACACTTAAGACGTTACCAGTTAGAGTAGATTGATCAACACGGCCACGGACTTGTCAACCGACTGGATGCTGGCGTCCCCACACTTAAGACATAACATAAACTTGCAAACATAAAATTTGGGTTAGGAACACTTGGCCCATTTCGTAGATGGTTGAAGGAAACCGCCGTTGTTGATGCAGAAAGATAGAAGCCATCGTCGGGCGGCAAGAGGGACCAGGGCACGCCACAAAACATGTCTAGCATAGCAGGGACCATGCAACAACATCTAAGGAGGTAGTTTTATTAATAAAGTCTTTTGATTCAAGTGTTGATGATGAAGAATAGAACTCTCAGCTCACGGACACTCAACAGGATGATAGAACAGTCGCTCACCCCATGACGCACATCGCTCAATGAATAAGCATGAAATCCCATAACTCACGGCCAGTTTAGAATTGAATAAGGGGAATGTGATTGGGAGGGAGTATGCCAGTGTGTATAATTGATAGTGCATCCGTGCATTCCACCCATCTGGCATAGGTGCAAGGAGGAAGGCCATGGAGCCTTGTAGTACAGTGCACAAAACAGGGTAACATGTCCTGTGCTGATGGTAGAGACCCGTCCCGTGTGTGCATAGGGAAACGAAAACATACCTAACTCCAATTTTCATAATGTCCCTCAATCTCACCTCTCGGAATTGATTGGGGAGAAACACCAGTCACTCTCAGCCCACCCTCTGTCTCACACTTTTCCACCTTGTGCCGACATATAGTGTAAGAAGGAAGGTCGGGGAGCCTTATGGTGCAGTGCACAGGAACAGATCATGCGTTGTGCATTGAGAGGCCCAACTCGTGCGTGCAACACTCCATTCACACATCTCACCTCTCATTTGATTTGAAGGGAAAGACTGGTCACTCACCCCACCCTCTGTCTCACACTCTTTTGATGGATACAGAGGGCAGCCCATACTCACGTCCCCATCCTATTAGGATGAAAGCTCGCATCACTCAGGGGGTTGGTGATGAAGATCGTGTCGGCTGTTGTTGTCACCAAAGTGTTGAAGATGATGCATACCCAGTGAGTAGCTGACACATCTAGTACTTCAATGATTTGTATGAAAGGTCCTCTGTTAAGAAGAGCAGACTGACTGATATTGCAAAGACAGTGCACCAAGGGAGGTGGCTTCAAATTGCTTATGGAAAGGTTCTACTGATGAATCAGCTATCCTAAACTATGGGGTGTTACCACCTTTTCCACAGTTAGCTTCCCGCCCAAGGGTGTTTCCACCTTTTCTTGGAACAAGGCCTGCTATGATAGGGAATTTCTTCCTTTTCTCCCGTAATAGGTTTCTTTTCTCTTTTTTCTTTTTTCTTTTTTTTTTCAGAAGGGAAATGGTAGAACCACCATTTGTCAGAACCATCCTCTCCACCACGGCTAATTGAAAATAGAGGATAAGAGATCAGGGGCAGGAGGTGGGCCAGATGGGATAGAGGGTTGCATGCACCTCTTCAGGAGTGGCAAAAGAACGACTATCAGAAGTAACATCAGAAGAATTACAATGCCACACCAATGGGGAAAGGATGGGGTGACTGTGATTGTCAAGATCCCCAAGGAGAGAAGTATTTCTTCAAGCGATAGCCATCAATCACGAAAGGATCATTAGAGGCATCAACGGTCAGATCCATTAGGATTGACAGCAAGTACCTTGTACGGGCCCATCCATCGTTGTTGAAGCTTGCCAGGAAACTTGCCAAAACTTGAATCATAGGCTAGGACAAGATCACCTTCTTTGAACTCCTTGTGCTTGATGAAACTGTCATGATAGGCCTTACGTCGTGCTTGAGTGGTTTCCATGCACTGCAGGGCCATCCGCCGAATCTTGTCTAAACATTCCAAGTGCAGGAGGCAGCGTTGCAGTGACTCATCATCTCCTAAGCATTCTTTAACTGCCACTCGCAAAGAGGGCAATTCCAGTTCAACCGAAAAAATAGCTTCTGTACCATACACCAATTGGAAAGGAGTTTGTCATGTAGTAGCCTTATGGGAGGTTCTGTATGCCCAGAGGGCCTCTATAAGTCAATCGTCCCAATCATGACGATGTGTGGCAATTGTTCTTGTCAAGATCGAGCAAAGGATACGGTTGGTGACTTCAACTTGGCCGTTGGCTCTGGGGTAGTAAGGAGTGGACTTGCAATGGCGGATCTTATACAGCTCTGTTAGCTCTTCCATGATTTTGTTAAGGAAATGAGTACCTTTGTCACTTACCAGCTTGAGGGGACTGCCAAAATGGGTGACAATATTCTCGTACATGAACAAGGCTATGTTGTTACCATCGTCCCGCTTCAAAGCTTTAGCTTCAAACCACTTTGTGACATAATCCGTACATACTAAGATGTATCTGTTCTGCTTTCATCTGGTAGGCAAATCAATGGGACCCACGAAATCAATCCTCGACTTCTCAAACGGCTTTAGGGGGAGAGTAGGTTGCAGTGGCATGGCATTTGTTTTGGTGGGTTTCCCCATTCACTAACAGGCATCGCATCTCTTGCAGTAGTCATATACATCCTTATGGAGGGTTGGCCACCAATATTCTGCAAGCAGAGCCTTTCTAGTTATTGCTTCTCCTGTGAAGTGTCCACCACATGGTTCTTCATGGCATGCTTTCAATACTATGTCGATTTGGTCTCCTGCAGTACATCTTCGCAACACTTCATCTTTGCCTTTCTTGTACAATGCACCACCTAGCAAGGTGTAGGGGGCTGATTCTAACAGAAGCTTCTTCTTCTCACGGCTTTAGATGCCAAGAGGATATTGTTGAGTTGCCAGGAGGTTGGCTATGTCTATATACGAGGGAGTAACTATTTCGACTAGAAACAAGGAAGCATCAGGAAGATCTGGATCATCCTACTCCTCTTATGCAGTTTGAGGGATCCGTGACAAATGATCGGCTAGGACATGGGAACGGCCAGGCTTAGTGACCACTTCAAAATTGAACTCTTGGAACATGAGCAACCATCTCATCAGTTGTCCTTTGACATCTGCTTTGTTCATGATGAAGGACATGGCTTCATGATCCACGTAGAACTTGAAATGCGTTGATAGTAGATAGTGTCGAAACTTCTCCAGTGCAAACACCATTGCTAAGCACTCAAGCTCTATCACTGTGTAGTTTTGCTTGCGGTTGGTTACTTTTTGACTTGCATAATAGATTGGTTGATCTAATTTAGAGGGGCCCTTTTGACATAGGACAACACCTATCCCTTCAACTGATGCATCTCTATGCACATGGAACTCCTTCGTCCAATCAGGAGGTTGCAAGATAGGTGCTTGGATGAAGCATTGTTTTAGGGTATTAAAGGCTTTTTTGCAGTCATAAGTCCAAAGGAAATCTGCATCTTTCCTTAGGAGCTTGTGCAAAGGGGCTGCCTTGGTTGCAAAATGTGTAATAAATCTTCTCTAGTAGCCCACATGGCTAAGAAATCCTCTCAGTTGCTTGAGGTTTGTTGGTGATGTCAAGGCGGCAATCTTCTCAATCTTCACCGAGTCTGTAGCAATCCCTTGTGCAGAGATAATATGGCCTAAAAGAACTCCTGATGAGATGCCAAAGACAAATTTATCGGGGTTGAGAGAAATCCCATACTCTCAGCATCTATCAAAGCATTGCTCTAGGTGTCCCCATCGCTCACGTATTAAGCTATAGGCTTAGAAGTCATCAAGATATACCTCAATGAAATCATGCAGATGATTCTAGAAGGTAGCCATCATTACTCATTGGAAGGTGACATGAGCATTACAGAGCCCAAAGGGCATCACTCTATAGGCATAGGTCCCCCATTTTGTGATGAAGGCTGTTTTGGATTAGTCCTCTTCGGACTTGGTTATATCTGTTGAATCCATCCAAGGAATAGAGCTCATGGCCTGCCACTATGTCCAATAGTTGGTTTGTAAAAGAGATATGGAAATGATTCTTATTCGTCTTCGAGTTCAGCTTACGAAAGTCCACACATATTTGAATTTTACCATTCTTCTTGGGTACTACCATGATGGGCGAAACCCATTCACTGTTAGCCATGGGATAAATGAACTCGGCTTCAAGAAGCTTCAATAATTCAGCCTTTACCAGAGCTGAATAATTAGGATTCATATGCCTTCATCTTTGCCTCACAGGTTTGGCATCAGGCCCTAGGTCAATGTGATGTTGGCATACTGTGGGATTAATCCCCTTTAGATCTTTATACGACCAAGCAAACACGTCTAAGTTCAGTGTCGTCAGTATCTAAGAACGTCACTTGCCTTTCACCTTCCACTTCACGGATAAATGTCCAACGGTGGATAGAGGTTTGACTCCTTCAAGGGAGTAGTATCATTATCTGATGTTTCACTAGAACCAGTGTCCACCTTATGAACAGATGACTCATTTGCCTATTGAGATTGCTGGAAGGGTATCAAAGCTTTATTTGCTTCTGTGTGAGTGGTGATTTATTCTGGACTTGGGGATTCATCTTCAGAGGATGCATCTAGGAATGTCACATAGCACAGACCTTCTATAATCCATGGCTCTAATGGCTCTACCTTCTGTTGACAAGGGGTATCATCATCATCTTTTCTCCAGAATGAATGGTCAGGGCAACAGGAGCCATTGTTGAACTTAATTTTTATACCTTTGATCTATTGCTTATGCAGATTCTGCATACTTTGTGGTCGATTGCTCAACCCAAATGGAAACATGGTCATTCCATCCAACATCCCGAGATCTTCGGCCTTTGAGATCTTTGTAGGGACATCAACAAGATCGTCCGCTATTAGAGGAACCTCTTCATCTACACTTTAATAACCTTCTTCATTTTCTTCCTCATCATTTTCATCCTCTTCCTCTGGAGGCTTTGTCTCTACTTTTGTAGAGGCTCTGTAGGAGAACGGGTCCTCCACCTCTGTGTCTGCTTCTGCTTGTCTGCTTCTGCCTCTGTCTCTAGCTCTATCTCTGTGATTGCCATGTAACAGGGAGAGCAGTACATCCATGCTTCTATTTCACTATCAGAGGTGATTTCAGAAGTCAATTCGGATTGAGGCAAGAGGTATTCTCCCATGGACAGAGACTTCGCTTCCTTTGGTAGTTGGCTTACAGTGGCCACTGTTAGGGACTGTGCCTCTGTTTTCTTGGGAAAGATCTGTTTAATAGCCTCTTTGTCTTCTAATATACCATCTGTTACTTCATTGGAGGAGTCTATTATGACTTTGATGGATGTGGATCCATTGCCTTTTTGCGATCCATACAATTTCAACACCACTTTGTTGGGTCCTCTACCTAGGGTTAGGGTTCCTTTGAACCAGTCCGTCTTGGCTCTTGCTTCAAAAAGCCAAGGTCTTCCCAACATCAGAGGGTATAAGGTCCAATAAGAATTTGGTTTGACCACCAAATATGTCAGTTAATAGTCTCCTCCTGCAAGGGTTGTTTTTACGTATGGGAGGATGCCCAAAGGTTTAATTCGGCTTTGCTCTGCCAATCAGATAAGCCATTGTGTAGGTTGAATTCCTTGCAAACCTAGATCCTTCATTGTCACATCCATCATTATGTTTACTGATGAGCCTCCATCAATCAATGCATCTGAAATAAAGCATCCTTCTATCCATACACTAGTCTTTGGAGTTCCAGGATCTAGGAAGGCGTTAGCCACATCAACTTCCTTTACAGGCTCTGGGGCCTTATTAGTCGTGGTCACACTTGAAGGATCAATCCTTAGTTCACATCTTCTTGTCAAGATACTTTTGAATCTTTTTTGGCAACTAGGATATAGCATCAGTAATTGCCGGAAGGTTAGGTTTGGTTTAAATGTGTCTAGGTCTTTAAGCAAGTCATAATCTTTGATAGGATCTATAGGCTTCTCTAGCCTGCTGGGGAATGGGACTACACCCATTTTCATCTTTCCTTTTTCTTCTAGCAATGGCAACATCGACACTTCTTCTATTTCGGAGGTGCTTCTGTATCGTCTATCTCCTGGACTTATACTCCTGTTTCTGGGACTGTCTTTGTAACTCTCTGTGGCACTGCAGTGCTCTGTACTGCACTGTTCTATCCTGTACTGCTCTATCCCTTTGTTGGCAGGTTGAACTTCACAGTCTTGGAAGGGGAGTTATTCTCTTTCTGGACAGCTGGTTCCTCCTCCTTGGCGCGCGTGATAGTGACAACTTTCAACTCTACCAAATTGGAGGCAAGATCTTGTGCCTTCTGCTGGGCTATCAGTGGCATTAGCCTTGACAGGGGCTGGACTTGGACAGTCCTTTGCAGTGTGGCCTTCTCCTTTGCATTGGTTGCATAAGGTCTTGTAATCCACAGATCTTCTAAGGTTTGGAAAATTTGGGGAGATATGACCCTTTTCTCCACATCTGTAACATTCCACCTTTGATCTCTGGCCACTGCCAGACTGTCATCCTCTGTAACTTTGAGAGGGAAACCTCCATGGACCAAAATTAGGACCAAACTCCCTAGGCTTTGGTCCAATGTCCTGCATTCTCATTTCGGATTCTAGCAAGTTGAATCTTGCATTTTCATCTTTCTGTCTTCTTTCATGCATCTCTTTTTTTAGAGCAGATATTCTCTGTATGGTTCTTCCTCAAATAATAGGAAGAAAAGGCTCTAGGAATGGTTGGTTTTTGGGGACATTCAGTGGCCCGCTTGATGGCACTTTCCACACCACGTATTGGAATACATCACATCTCTCCCAGCTCCTCCCACAGGAGTGGATATATTGGCAGTATTCACCTTTAGCGTCTATAGCTGCCCTGTAATCACATCCATAAGCTCTTTCTTGATACTTGTGACTGAATTGGACAGGTAGTCCTTCATATTTTCATCTCCTGAAGTACTTGTAGTAGGGTTTTGGGAAGCTTCTCTAATTACTGCATATACATGTGTGGTTAATCTAGAGGGTCCTCTATTTTGGTTCTGATTCAGAGCTCCTATTGAGACTTGGGGTTGTTGATTCTAATTGGTATGGTTCCACTATTATTGAGTCACCATTGGAGGAACTGTTTGAGGCTACTATTATTGCAATTGAACCATCATTTGAGGCATTGTCGTCTGCGACGACCATAATGGATCAGGTGCACTGTATTGTGGCACTTTGCATCTGGGTAGGGAACTATCCATGGGACTACATTTGGTGGGTATACCATTCTTGGCATGGGAGGAGGTAAGACTCCTCTTCTTGGATTCATTGATAACCTTGCTTCAACTTCATCATACAATCTTGCACCTTCCACTATAGCTTGCAGATTGACTGGTCTTCTCAATTCCACGAACTTGCAAACTTTTGGTTGTAGGTCTCTGAGGAACACTCCTTTCTGGATACCTTCGTCCAAATGATGGTTAGTCCATCTCCTCAGGATGGATTCCATTTGCGAAACATAAACTTCTACTCTTTCTCCAAAAGACTGACTTAGGTTCATGAACTCCTCTCGCATCCGCTCTTCAAAACCTTCATGCCTAAATTTAGTGAGGAAGGCCAACTTCAAGTCGTTTCATGTGCCAAAAGTTCCTATTGCATGCCTCTCATACCATTGAAACGCCATGCCTTTGAAAGTGGCGAGGAATATTGCTAACCAATGCTTAGAGGTTCTGGCATTGTTAGCCACACATGCTACCATAAATTCTGCTACATGAAGATCGGGGTCTTCATTGTACTCTCCCTTAAAAACTGGCAATATGGGACTACATTTGCTGGCATGTCATCAATATTTTCGGGATGAATTTGACTAGGAAGGGAACCTTGAGTCACCATGGGGACTTTTGTAAAGAGTGCATTTAGGGCGTCAAAAGAGGCTTCTACTGCAAGCTCATTCTCGGCCTTAATTCTTGCCTTCTCTCTTCTCACATACCTCTAGACTTGTTCTAACGCTTGCCTCTTGATTACAACATTCATCAGGGATTTGGCTCCAACTAGTTGGTCTGTACTCAATAGAATAGAATTAGAGAGGGGCTTCAGTCTCTGGAGGATTCTCTGGCCAACATCTCTTCGACTTCCTTCTTTTCAACATCTCTGAATTCGGCTTTCAAACCACTACAGAGAGGGAGATATTCCATTTTGAACGTATCAAAACTCATTCTTCTTAGGATCGTTGTTGTGCCATCATTATAATAATGCCAGCTTCTGATGGTTTCAATAGTGTATGTTGTAAAGAACACTCTATCTACCAACTTCCAGTGGGTTGCTAATTGGACAAACAGAAGATTGTCAGTGTACCAAGCATCCCACGTATCTTGTTGTTGAACATCCACAAACAAATTCCAACTCTTTTCTTTCTTGTTTTTGTGAACCTCCATAGACCAGGACTCTTGAAGCTTCTTCACGATCTCCCACTTGATAATGTCTGGAAACTTCTCAATAGATGCCAAATCTTCCATGGATGGTCATTCTCTCTGTTTCTACTCTTCATTTTGTTCCGAAACAATTTGCCACCAAGATGCACATTTCTGCTGCTTCAACAGGAAGAGGAAATAGTCCACCACATAGAGCTTGCATCATGATGGTAATATATTTCCGCCATTGTGGGATGAACTTCTTGTAGAGAGTGGCTTTGGCAATAAGAATCTCCAACTCTTCAATGGAAGAAGGAACTTTGCAAGCATCCATTGAATTCTCCTCTTCTTGGAAATGCCATTTCTTTCATTTTCAACCTCTTCTGATGCTTGTTGATGGCAAGTTTCCCCGGCTGCGCACCAAAAACGTGGAGCCCCAAGAGGAACACCAAGGAAAAGGGGATTCAACTGCAAGAAAATCTATCTTGTAACATCAACAAGCTTTTATTTCATTCTTTTGATGACCAAAACAAGGAAAATAGTAAATATTCTGTAACGTGTCCACCTGTTTGCTCGTAGGACATGTTAGAGTTGGTATCAGAGCGAACCAACGAAGAACTAATATTTACAAGAAAACTTAATGAGGTGAAGTAGAGCAAATGTTACTATTAAGAACATTTCCTTACTTACTTATCAATGCTAACTTGCAGAGTCACGAAGCATGGAACAAATTCTTGGTGTTCCAAGTTATGTTTATGATTGCGATGCATGCCTCGGATTATCGATGGAGGATCGATATGATGAATATCCTAGACCGCATCGACAATCCTTCACCCTTGTACATGGAACAGAGATGGACGGGTGATTCAAGAATTTATTACATAGCTACCCATCGATTTGCGTACCTTCGGAGCAACTTAAAGAGAATCAAGTGATTGGAGGACTTAAAGATCGTGAAGTTGTTCATTTTTGTTGAGGCTCACGCAAACGCAACCCTACATATCGGCGATCGAAAGGTTAAGTAGAACACATATGTGTACGAGGAAGTGACTCGAATAATCCCTGCCGACAGGATCAAGGTGTTGGGATGTTATGAGAAGAATGGGTATCAAAGGAAAGGATACCCTAATCTTCCTATGACCTATCGATTCCTAAAAATCCATGACCCCAATCCATACTATTACTCAATTCCAGTAGCTGAATGTAACACAATCTTATTCTCCCCGAATTAATGTATCAGCTTGTTCCATTTTCCCAAGAATAATTGTACTTGAAAGGGCTATGCCCATATGAATGAAATAGACTTTTTTTTATCAATGATTGTCTTGACTATGAGTATTGATAAAGAAGTTAAGTGATTAGGTCACTTGGCAAAAGCTGAACTGGACATGTTAATGTGATGTGAGAAACGCTTAGCAAGTTTTTAACGTTAAGAATCTCATGCCCAGGCACAACCCCAAGTGCAGATTCCTAGTCTGACCCCTGCACCAAGTACGACCATGATTCAGGAGAAGAAGTTTCTTCTCAAGCAAATCAAGCCACCAAAATTTGATGGTAAGGGAAGGACCGTCCTAACTGATGCCGAGATCTGGATCAAATCCATGGAAGATTATTTCGAAGCCGCAGATACTACACTCGCTAACCAAGTGATGCTTGCCAAATCGAAGCTTACCGGTGAAGCAAGACTTTGGTGGAAGCAATGGTGCAGAGACCAAGGGATCTCGGAAGGGTCGGTTACTTGGGAGAAGCTTAAAAGAGCTGTGAGGAAGATATCTACCACCTCCCTACCGCACGCAAAAGATGAACGAGTTCTATGAACTGAAGCAGCTTGGTTAATCTCTTGATGCATACTACTCAAAGTTCGTCTCTCTTTTAAAGTATGCGCCACAAATGGATATGACACAACAGATGTCAAAGTTTTGTGCGGGATTAAACCCACCCATAAACACCCGCCTCGAGTCAATGCACAACGCACTCATTTGAGCTGCACCCATAATATAGAAAGTGCAGACCAAGCCAAGAAGTAACAAGACTTGGTCTTACAAGGATCAGAATAAAGGAGTGTATAGGTCCCAGGCGAAGAGAGCTCAAGGTCAAAACCAGGGACAAAGGAAGAAAACTAGGACCAACAATGTCAATAATTTTGTTCCTACCCAAGGTAATGGCCGCAATCTCTGTTGCTTCCATTGCAACAAGACTAGTCATTTCAAAAGGCAATGTCCCAAGCTTAACGGAGGGCAACGTCAAGGACCATTCCAAGGAACCGTTCGTGGCCAAGGAGCCACCACCCGGGGTAGAGGAAGAACCGCCTGTGTTGCCAACAGGGAGATATGCGATGAAGAAGACCCGACCATAGAAGCAGACTTTGAGAGGGCAACAGTCCATGTCGCCCTTCACAAGAAATGGCTGAATCGCTAATTTTCAGTGATTCAGACTCCATCGGATTATCAAGGTAAAGGCTTCAAAACCTTTATTGATTGTGGCAGTACACATTCCTTTATTTCACTAGCTTGTGCAAGAAGACTAGGAATAGCCACAATAGATGCACCTACCTTACTTGTGGAATTAGCAAATGGTCATGAGGTCACTTGTACCAGGCAAACTGCTAAGGTGGAATTCCTACTGGGTGGAAAGGCGACTTCGGTCAGATTCAAGGTTATGAACCTAGGTATACACGAGTGTTTGCTCGGAATGGATTGGCATAAACCTAATGATGCCCACATTCACTGTGGAAAGGGCCAAGTTTCCTTTCAAAACTTTGAAGGGGAATTGGTCACAACTCAAGGAGAGGCTGGTAGGCCAAAAATTCAACTGGCCAAAGCATCTCGGATACTAAAAGGAGTTAGAAAGGGGCTACCTGTCTATTTGATTAAGCTAAATAAGCTAGATCGGAATTAGGAGTCTAGTGAAGAACCTTCATAGCTAAAGGAGTACGCAGACGTATTTCCTAAAGAGCTGACAAAAGTTCTGCCTCAAAGGGAAGTTGATCATGAAATCAAGCTAGTGCCAGGAGCTGCACCAATCGCAAAGAGGCCATATAGAATGTCCATCTCGGAAGTGATTGAGCTGAAGGAGCAACTCAACCAACTATTAGATCAAGGCTACATTCGCCCTAGCAGTTCGCCGTGGGGAGCTCTAGTGTTGTTCCAGAAGAAAAAGGATGGAACGCTTCGGCTATGTATTGATTACAGAGGGTTGAATCAATCAACCATTAAGAACAAATATCCTATTCCAAGAATAGATTAACTTCTTGACCGTCTTCAAGGTGCAAAGATCTTCTCCAAGATTGATCTTAGGTCTGGTTATTATCAGATAAGGATCAAGGAAGAAGATATCCCAAAGACAGCATTTAGCACAAGATATGGACACTTTGAGTTCCTAATCATGTCATTCAGACTGACGAATGCTCCTACTACCTTCAACAGGTTAATGCAAGATATCTTTAGGCCATATCTTGATGACTTTGCACTCGTCTTCTTTGACAATACCATAGTCTACTCCAAACAGGAAGAAGATCATGAACCCCAACTTCACATTTTCCTTGAGACAATGAGGGCACACAAGCTTTATGCCAAAAAAAAGAAGTGTGTATTTTTCAAACGACAGATTGAGTATCTGGGATTCACTGTATCAGCAGAAGGAATTTCAGTGGACCGACCAAAGTCAGAGACATTTTGGAGTGGCCAACACCACCCAACAACTGTCAAAGAAATACACAATTTTCTTGGATTGACAGGATAGTACAGGGTCTTTATCAAAAACTATGCTTTGATTGCAGCGCCACTGACCGATCTACTGAAGAAGCAAACATCAATTGTATGGTCAATTGCTGAACAATCCAGCTTTGACAAACTAAAGCAAAGCTTGGTATCAGTACCTATCCTGAAACTTCCGGACCTTAGTAAGGAGTTTGAAGTAATAACTGATGCTAGCACACTTGCCTTAGGATGTGTGCTTATGCAAGAAGGTCATCCTATAGCATACTCTTCACGGAAACTGAAGAGCCATGAAAGAAACTATGCTACCCATGATCTGGAGATGTTAGCTATCATCCATGCTCTCAAGATTTGGAGACACTACTTGCTGGGTAATAAGTTTACCCTAGTGATGGATCATAAAAGTCTCAAATGGATCTTTACCCAAAATGAGCTCAACATGAGGCAAGGTCAATGGATTGAAGTGCTAGAGGAATATGATTTTGAAATCAAATACTGGCCTAGAAAGGAGAATGTAGTTGCTGATGCACTTAGTTGCAAGGCATTTCTAAATTCTCTAATCTTACAAGATCCATCAACAGCTAGATCTCTAGCCAACAGGTATCCATGCCAAACAACCCAATACTTGAGCTAGCTAGAGAAGAGGCATGCCATGATCCAACCTATCAAAAGATGCTAAGGGAGATCCCCATCAAGGATCAAGACCCGAAGCTACAAACAAAGGACCAAGATTTCTCTATCAATAGTGGACTTGTCTACTGTAGAACGAGATTATGTATACCAGCAAGCCAGTCACTCAAGCAAAAGATACTTTGGGAAGCTCATGACTCCCCTTTTTCAAGACATCCTAGCTATGCCAAGACCCTCAATGCAATCAGAAGGAGCTATTATTGGGAGAGGCTTAAAGGTGACGTTCTCAAATATGTCACTGACTGTTTGTCTTGTCAACATGTTAAGGCCAAACATGTCAAAATGCTAGGGAAGTTGCAACCACTTGACATTCCCCAAATGAAATGGGAATTCATTAGTATGGATTTTGTTGTTGGCTTGCCCAAAGTTCAGGGAGGATACAACTCCATTATGGTTGTGGTTGATATGCTCACCAAGGTTGCACACCTTATTCTTGTTAAGACAAACTATAAAGCCTCAAGCATTTCTAGGTTATTTATCAAGGAGATATTCACACTACATGGGTTACCCAAAAGAATCATCAGTGATCGTGAGTCTCTCTTCACATCACACTTCTGGAGGGCTATCTTCGAAGCCATTGGGACTTAGCTCTGTTCCAGTACAGCTTACCATCCCCAAACCGATGGTCAAATGGAGTGAGTCAACCAAGTCATTGAGGATATGCTAAGGGCACACTGCTGTCGCAAACCCAAAAAGTGGATTCAATATTTGCCACTGGTTGAGTTTGCCTACAATGCTTCCTACCAACAAAGCATTCAGATGACCCCTTTTCAAGCATTGTACGGGCACGATTGTCACAGTCCTTTAAACTTCTCAGATCCAACCTTGAGGGTTGAAGCCTCAAAGCAGATGTTAGAAGATATGGATGACCAAATCAAGTCAATAAGATAGGACATCCAAGCCACCAAGGATAGACAGAAGGCTTACGCGGACTTGAAACGTCAAGATAGATCCTTCACTGAAGGAGATATGGTCTTCATTTTCGTACATCCAAAGAAGAGTTCCCTATCCTTAGGTGAATGCAAGAAGCTAAGTCCAAGGTATTGTGGACCCTACAAGATCCTCAAGTGCCTAGGACCTAATGCCTATAGACTGCAACTCCCTGAGAACCTAAAGGTTCATAATGTATTCCATATCAGCCTACTAAAGAAGTATGTCCCTAACCCTAGTCATGTGCTTGATGATCAACAAGTTGTAATGCCTAGCCAAGGAGTCCTTCAGCTACGGCCTGACAGGATCTTAGATGTTAGGGAGAGACATTTGAGATCCAGAACCTTGAGAGAATACCTCGTCCAGTGGAAAGATTATCCCAAAGAGAATGCCACTTGGATGGAAGAAAGTACTCTCAACCAACAATACCCCTAGTTCTTCCCGAGATGAGGACATCTCGATTCCTCTAAGGGGGAGAGAATGTAATATTTCTGCCTCGAAATATTAAAGACCCGTAATCCACGCAAAAAGAAAATTAACATAATCTCCTGCATCGGTAAATGAGGTGGTTAAGTGCTTACCCCGCACGTGTGATAATAAACCCCAACCGCGTTGTGCAAATAAGGCCGAGGCTAAAAGACCGCAAGGCCGCACCAGAACACTCTTTACAGGAAAGGTAAATGGATAATGGGTAATTTTGGTGCAATTTTTTTTATTAATTACCCCCTCCCCTCAACCGATGCATGGCAGGGGGAGAGGGAGTGTGAGAGGAATGGCGTAGTGTGGAGATGCATGAGGAAGGGGAGGCATGCAAGCCATCCACATGGGAGGCTATCTCCCTCCCTCTACCTATAAGACCTCCCCCCTGGAGCTTGGGAGGGAGGCACGAAGAGAGAGAAGATAGCAGCCGTGCTGCTCCAGGTCGCCGCCATCCACGCCACACCGCCGCCAGCACGCCACCCGCCAGGCTGCCGCCTTCAACACCATGATCACCATCATCACCTTCATCTCCTTCAATTGCTGCCTTCACCCCTCCTTTCCAATCATTTCCCCTCCACGCCATGTGCTGTCACAAAAGACAGGAAGCTTCTTTAGAAGCTTCCAAAACAAGGCTTCTATAAGCCTTGTTCATCCTCACCATTGCGGGTTTTGCCTAAAACCACATTCTGTAAGGGCCGTGTCCCACGCAGAATAGAAGATCCCAGGCAGAAATGGATTCGATACGCAAAAGAGCCAAAGAGGAGTTGCTGAACCTGAATTCGACTCGCCAATGGCTCCCAAGAAAATGGCGAGAGGCGCTCACGCGAGAGTTTCTACCCTGAGCACACGCATGGACATCCCTACGAGTCCTCATGCCCAGGTTCTTAAAAGATTAATTCCGCATAAAAGGAAAAGCATTAGGCACGTTTAATTTTCATGGGAAGAATGCATTTACGCATGTCTCTAATTCACGTAGTCAAGTTAAAATACATTTGGGAATTTATCTTCTTGGACGATTTACAGGAGTTAGTGCATGTCCTGCATTTGGGTTTGCTTGCATTTCCAAGTTGCAAAATCCTAAGCGCATATTTTATAGGTTTAAAAAGATGGAATTGTTTAAATGCATCCTTGATTGGCCGCGAAAAAGAAAAGCGCATAAGGCATTTAGGTAGTAATTTTCAACTTGTGCATTCATATGAGATAATCGTTGGATGTTGTCCAAGTAGTTGCATTGCATGGAAATGAAGCCATGAACTTGCCTATTGCATGCGAAGATGCTTGCATTTTAAGACGGATTAAGTCAGCATTAGTCTTATGACATTCATCATACATGAACTTCATTTATCAAAGTTGTATCTAGAAAAGGTTGCATGTCATATTAAAGCCTGAAATCCAATTGCATTAAACGAAAGGTTTGTAGGCAAAGCTCTTGATGTAAATCTATGTACGTTTTATGCAAGTTATCCCCCAAATTGTCAGTCATTATGATTTTAGCAAGGAAAAGAAATGGTCAATTGCAAACCCTATAGTTGCATTGACGGAAAAGTCTATGATTTGCATACTTACACGGAATATTGTATCTTGAATTTATTTATTTGTATCTCTTAGGAAAAGTATTTGCATCTCTTCTAAGCAAAGATCATTCTCATCGCAAGACAACTAGATCGTTTTAGATAAATCGCTTGTAATGACATAACCCTCAAGGGATTCATAAAAGCATAACTAGTTGGTACAATGAACACTTCAGAGTGCTAGGTAGGGTTTAGTACGTTAACAATTCTGCCTAGTATCATACTTGGGGCACCAAGTCAAGACATTTGATCCCAAAGGTCCTGCCCACATTCACGAAATGTTAGGGTTAGTTGGACACCTATGCAAGAACAATCTAGGGTTTCTACCCTAGGATAAATTGGCCTAACACTAAACTTTCGATTAAGTTTAGAAACCCTAGGGCCAAACGTTATTGGCCTAGTAAGGTTAGGGTTGGGTTGGGTCAAGAGGAGTCCCAAACCCTACATCTTGACCAAATATATTTATTGACCAAGAAACGTCATTTGATGGGAGAAATGATCCCACAAGTTAAGTGCGACACTTGTGCACAAGTTGCAAAGTCGCATGGCTTTGTGTTTAAATCACAAGATAGATTTGCCACTCTTTGGAACAAGGTTGGCAGGTTCTAGTGCAAGTCTAATTTGTAAGAGGATGAGTAGACATCCTACTACATCACCCTTCCTTGGGCTGATTTGCCAAGATAAGGAAGTTATGCCTATTTACCAATCAAGTTGAGCGACGAGGATTGCCCAAGATTTACCATCTTAATTTAAGGAACCTAAGGTGTTTGTTAATTTGGGTTAATAGGGTATAAACCCTAACCCAAGGATAAAAGGGTAAACAAGCAAACCCTTGGGGATCTTTCCAAGTCGCAATTGATCCCGGATCGAATGCTGGATGCATTCGGAGAGAAGGATTCACACCTTAGCAGTTGGCCAAACAAACGACCACTAGATTGATTGTGTTTGTACAGTTAGGAGCACTATTTGTACTTCTTTGCTCAATGAACTAAAGATGGAAAAATAATTAATGCTTCAGGTTGAAGGCCTGGAGGGAGGGGCAGCATCAGTTACCCCCGACTGTCTGCCTGCTGACCCTAACCAAAGGGGTTGTTAGCCATGCCGGGAACGTGGACCGAACCCACCACGAGAGGTCTCTCCATGGGTGCTACTTGGATCAGGAGGACGCTTGGGTGCCAGGGGGGCTCTGGCCGTAAATCCCTTGCCTTCCGGGTCCTACACAAGAGGCCGACGTGACTCAGCCTCGGGATTGGATCTCGAGGCCCGCATACTAGTCTATGTGCGGAAACTTGGATTAGTAATCCATGTGGATTGCTGGATTTCCTTCGGGCGGATTATGGATTGCCTTCAGGTGGATTATGGATAGCCTTTAGGCTGGATTATGGAATAGCCTTCAGGCTAGATTATTATGATGTATTCCAAAGATTGATTAATAAGATAAATTATTGAAAAGGAACATATTTGACATTGTTTTTCTATGTCAATGCTAAGATTACGTGAAGGAACCGGTGATTAACTGGCTGATTAAGAAAGCTGTTTTTGCGTGTCAAAATAAATGTGGTAGATAATTAGATAACTAAAGTAACCCTGAGGAAAATGCGGTGGATGTGGCCACGAGTCCGTCCTACGGATAGGTGGTCTCGGTTGGCCGAGAACTTTTCTCGAAGGAAATTGACAGCAAGGAACATTGACCTAGAATCTAGGATACTAGAGTCCCGATTTATGCTATTTTAGGGAAATTGAATGGGACTATGCCTTATGGGCAGAGAGGTCGAGCTTTGCATCCCTCTCGAATACACCATTTCTGAATGGAAATCGATCACATAGTATTCATCTTCATTGTTTTCATAGTTTTCTCTCTCAATTTCTCATAGACAAACACATTGTTTTGATAAAATTGACTATCTCTAACTCTCTCTCTCTCTCTCTCTCTCTCTCTCTCTATATATATATATATATATATATATATATATATATATATATATATCAAGAGTACATCACCTCCTCACTACAATACTTAAAAATGGCACTTAATAATCCTTCTTAGGTTGTGGATGCATGTCCCAAGAGGTATGGGAGGTATGAAAGGGAACCAAAGCCGCTACAGTGTCTCTTCATAGTTCACTACTATCACTGTCACTTCAATCTTCTCTTCAGTCTTCAACAATTGCTTCTTCCATTTGTTTTAGCTCTTTTGAACTTAGATTCATCCTTTCCAAAAGTTAAAAAACTTTCCCAAAGTCACACATACATTCTACATAACACTTATTGAATATCTACAGAACAAGAACCGAGCAGAGACAGAGGCTCTACAAAAAGTCTACACAGGGTTACAAAAGGTCATCAGAGAATAATAGATCCTCATAACTCATACTAAAACCATTCCAAACTATCAAAAACTTTTCAATAAGCTTTTAAAAGACCTCAACCTTCATCAGTCATCAATCCATGCTTCATACAAAAGAAAATCAAAGCAAAATAGAAGCTAAACATAAGGTATCAAAACTAATCAAAACCTCAACAGAACCTATCAAAATATCACATAGCTTCATATTTCCACTAAGACTCATCATGAGCTTCCAAAAAATAATCAATATCATCCAAAAAACTCTCAAACACTTCCATTAACAACCAAACATCACTCAAAATCCATCAAAAATCAACCATTCAGGCCTCAAAAATAACAAAATTCAGTCAAAAATTCACTCATTTTCCTCTCTTAACACTTTTGCAACCATCTTAGCCTTATACCCGCTAAGTAAACCATCTGCATTATGCTTGACTTTGTAAACCCACTTACATCCAATAGATTCTTACCCTTAGGCAAGGGTACCAAATTCCAAGTCTTATTGGCTTCTAATATAGCCATCTCCTCATCCATTGTTGCATCCCAATGAGCATGACCAACAGCATCCTCAAAACAAGTGGGCTCAACATCCTCGACTAGTTTCACCATATAAGCATAATGGTGAGCTACATACCTTCAAAGCCAAATCTTTTAATAGGGTATCTGATCTTGCTAGACCTACGTACCATTAGATCACTCAATGGAGCCTTTACATTACTATGAGCTCTCTGTACACCTGGTATCCTAACTGAAGGAATACCAAGCTCATCATCCAAACTCTTTGAACTACTAGAATTTCTATCAAATCCCAAATGACTAGTAGATGCATCATTACCATCGAGCACTTTGTTCTTTCCTTTATCTTTGCCTGCAACACTTATAGATACACCTGAAGATGTGGGGCTACTCCTTAGTCTCCAAACCAAGAGCTCACTATAGATATAGTACCAGATGATATTTCTAGTCCACTAAGACTATGTGATTCTTGCTTTTCTTTCTGCACATAGCTATCATGATCATTATCATCATCTAATACATCACCAGCAAGTGCATACCAATTTCTCATCTCATAAAAAATAACTTCTCTACTCACTTTGAACTCACCTGTGACAGGGTTAAAACAACGATACCCTTTCTGCTCTAAAGAGTATCCAATAAAAATACATTTTTCAGCCTTTGGATCAAGCTTCTTCTGTAGCTCATCTAGCACATGAACATATGCAACGCAGCCAAATACCTTCAAGTATGATACATCGGCTTCTTGCCAGTAAAGCATTCTTCAAGAGTCATCCCATGAACTACAGTTGTGGGGGTTCTGTTCATAATATAGACACTAGTATTGATAGCTTCAGACCAAAAATGTTTTGGCATATTCTTTTCAGCCATTAATGCCCATGCAACTTCTGCAATATGCCTATTTTTTCTTTCTCCAATCCCATTTTGATGTGAAGTATACCTACAAGTAAATTGCCTATTTATCCCATGAGTCCTCAAGAAGCCACAAAACTCATTAGAGAGGTACTCTCCCCCTCCATTTGATCTCAAGCACTTCACTTTCAAGCCTGTTTCTGTTTCAACAGCTACCTTGAAAGATTTAAAGTGCTCAATACATCACTCTTTTCCTTCATAAAATATACCCATAGCTTCCTTGAACAGTCATCAATAAATGTGACAAAGTATTTGCTACCACCAAGAGATACATTCTATGTAACATCTGTATGCACTACATCAAGTATATTTCTGCTCACTTCTCTGCCATTTGAGAAGGGTTGTCTCACCTGCTTACCAAACTGGCATGCTTCACAGACTTTATGAAATTCTGCAACTCTAAAAGAAGGCAAGCATATCCTCTGGACTGCATTAAGTTTAGCCTTTGCACATTTTCATGTCCAATATGTTTATGCCATATTTCAATGTCTGCAAACCACTCCTTTTCCTTTAGCATACATAGCAGCATCCATTCTAGGGATTCCAGCATCTAAAGTGAACATGTGGCCAACTCTACTTCCTTTTGTGACCAACCTGCACTTATCATTAAAGTCTTCTACAAAACAATCTTTTGCATTGAATCGAACTTGCAACCCTTGCTCTACCGTTTGACCAACATACATTAGATTCTTTGTGATTGATGGCACATGTAATACATCTGTCAGACTCTTTGTCTGGCTATCATACAAGGACAAGGGAACCTTTCCAATGTGTGAAATTGGGTGGCATGAATCATCACCCGTCTACACATAACCTGAATTTTGTAAGTCCTGCACCTCTCCAAACCATTCAACATGACTGGTCATATGATTAGATGCACCTAAATCAACATACCATACATCATCATGTGTCCCCTTTCCTGTAACTGCATTCATCATATGTTGCATAACAAACAAACGCTCATTTTTATCTTAATTTTGTCGTGAAGACAATGCATAGTTTCCTTGCTGCAATTTACCACTGTGAATATCATCCTTCTTAGCATAACAATGGGCTGCAATATGACCTGACTTGCCACAATAATAGCAAAAAATAGCAAAATTTCCAAAACCTCTATTCTGCCATTCACTTCTTCCTCTAGAGCTCCCCCTACCTGTAAAGTTTCCTCGGCCTCCTAAAACCTGCATTTCACCAAATTGCTGATTGAACCTATTTTGCTAATTATTGCTAGCACATCCCATACCACGGCCTCTTGAATAGGATCTACCACGTCCCCTTTTCCTGAACTTGAGTAAAAAGCTTAAACCTGTTCACCATTTTTTTCAGATGAGTCACCCTACATATTGATCTCTTCATTGGTAATCATGAGAGAGATCAGCTCATCAAAATCTAGAAATGGCTTCCATATGTATACTGAAGTAACAAATGATTTCCATGCCTTCTCATTATTAAGGCCACTCAAAGTGGATAAAACCAAATCATCATCATCATTAGGCATTGCATCAATTAGTGCTAAAGCATCTGCAATGCTTCTCACCTTCAAAACATCTGCAATGCTTCTCACCTTCAAAACATACTCATTGACAAACATTTTATCTTTCTTCAAGGTATTAAACTCTTGCTTGAGTTGAATCTTCCATGCTTTTGTATTTACTGAAAACATGTTCTCCAAAATTGTCCAAGCTGCATGTGAAGTTTCTACATTCTTGATATATCCCAACATCGTATTATCAATGACTGCAGATAGCCAGTCCTTCACCTTTTTGTCTTTTGCATTCCATTCTTTCCATGCTTTTAATTCATCTACAGTCGGAGGGATACCCAGCCTTGGCTCCTTTTCTTCACCTGAAACAAACTCATAAAGGCCCTTTCTGATGAGGAAGTTTGTCACACGGAACTTCCATGAAGGGTAGTTGTTCTTGTTGAGCTTCTCAATAATGAGATTTCCACTATTCTCTGCCATTATCACAAAAAAGGATACAACACAGCAAGCTAGTCTTCTACAGCCTTTCACAACAAGTGCACAGTAATACACCAAGCAACCTTTTTCACTGATTGCTCAATAGTACATCTACTCTGCGACCTGTTTGCATATGAATATTATATTTTCTTCCTGGCAAACACCTCAAAAGTTACAAATTCAAAATATGTAATCTATACATCCACTTTCGATCAATACAGCCGAAATCACAGTGTACCCTGAAACTGTTGTCCACAACTTTATGGCTCTAAAACGGGGCCTGAAACAGCCTTAGATGCCAAAAATAATTGTGGGTAAACTCCAAAGGACTTGTTTGCAGAAATATACAATACTCTGCTCGCACACCAAATGTCACAGCAATCTGAGATTTTCACTCTACCCTACTTCTAGTACCTCCACAAGCACTATCCAAGAGAGAAAGTGGAAGAATGGGAGAGCTTCTTACCCGTTGCTTGTTTGCTCGAACCTTGCTTCTTCTCCTTCACTTCAGCCTTCAAAACCAGTCTCTCTCAGTGGTGTGACTCTGATACCATGTTAAGAATCGTGTGGTGGGGGGACTTGCTTGAGCTGCTGCGCCAAACACACATTGTATACACAAGAGGATCTCACTTAAGAACACAAGAATAGAAATGGAGGCCAAAAAGTTTTCTTGTTGATTTCTTCTTCTTCTTCCGCACACTATACAATGTACACAAAGTATAGATAAGATACAACATAAAGGAAATTGGCCTACTAAGTCAAACAATGCATAACAGACTACACTAATCGACTCACGCTATATCTTTTCCAGCTGTAGGTAGGTGTAACAAACTAAATATAATAAGTGATAAGTGAGTGGCCATGTGAGTATCGTAATGACCACCAAAGTGCTAAGTGTATATGTGCGGACTCATCTAGCCAAGCGGTTCATCATCAATGTCCGCACGTGTTGAGCTTTCCATCTCAACAGGAGTGACCAAGCTAGGTGATCACTTTAAAATCAATCTCCTAGAACAAGAGTCTCCATCTCATCATGTGGAATTTCTCATCAGCTTTATTCATCATTAAGGAGTTATCATAGAGCCTCATGACACTAATAGGAGATAATATCGAAACTTATCCAAGGCAAACACCACTACAAGGTACTCTAATTCAATCATTATATAGTTTCTCTCCCTATCAGTGACTTTGTGGTTTGCATAGTAAATAGTTTGATCAAGCATTGTTTGAAAGTATTGAAAGCTTCATCACAATTCAGTGGCCAAATGAACTCTACATTCTTCTGAAAGGCTTGTACAAGGGTGCATTCTTTGTTGCAAAATGTCTAATCAACCTTTTGGAATAGGCAACATGGCCAAGAAATCCCCTCAACTATAGTTGGTGCTATTACGACTAGAATCTTTTCAATATTTTTTGGATCTATTACTATCCCATGTGCAAAAACAATGTGGTCCAACAGAATTCCTAGGGACACTCTAAAGATGCATTTGTCAAGGTTAAGGGAGACACATATTCTCAGCATTGATCAGAGCACTATGCGACCATCATCATTCACATTGGAAGGTGGCTAGGGCATTGCAAAGCCCAAATGGCATTACTCTATAAGCATAAATACTCCATTTTGTTGTAAATGTCATCTTAGACTGATTTTCTTCTACAATATGCACTCAACTGTATCCATTGAATCCATCTATTAAGAAGTATAGCTCATGTATTTCAATTGTGTCCAACACTTAATTTGTGAAAGGAATAGGAAAATGATCTTTCTTTATCTTGCAATTCAACTTTTTGAAATCAAGACATATGTACATCATCCCATTCTTCTTGTGTACAACCATGATAGTAGGTGAATCTCATCCACTATTGGCCACTAGGCTTCTAAAAGCTTCGGTGACTCTAAGAATAATTAGGATTCATGATCTTTAAGGGACCAAAACATCCTAGGTGCATGTATCCTTTTTTATGCAAACTCCATGATCTATTGAAAGAGCTTCTAGTTATAGATCAACTTCTTTAAGGGAGTAGCTTCCTCTTCTTATACTCTACAAAAACTAACTTTGTCTTCCTTTGATGATTGTAACCTTTTTGATACTTTTGAATAATGACATGGTATAAGAGAATTTTTTTTTATTTTTTAAAGGAATAATCACTTCATGACTTAAGAATTCGTTTTCTAAGGATACGTCCAAAAATGTCACATAACAAGGACCATCTAAGTTTCATTTCTTTTGCATAGCTAGTGCTTGTTAACATGGTGGCACATCATCATTTTTTATTGACAAGGGTAGATTAGGGCAATAAGAGCCATTGATGAAGGAAAACTTTGTTTGATGGATCTATTTTTTAGACATTTTTTTACGTATGATGAGATTCATTAGTCAGCCCCAAAGGGTACCAACATCATTCTATCTAATAGGATGTGATCTTCATCCTCAAAGGCCTCTATGGCTACATCATCATTTGTATTCTCTTCTGATTTGGTAGATTTTTCTACTTTACCTTCATAATCTTTCTCATCACTTGCATCTTCCTCCTTAAACTCTATTTCTGCTTTTTGAGGGGCTCTGTAGTAGGAGAGAAACATGCTCTTTGCTTCAAAGTCTTCTCCTATTTGTGGCTCTCCAAGGTGGCCACATAACACAAAAAATAATACATTCATTCTTCTACCTAAATGTTAGAATTGATTTCAGAGGTTACTCCTGGATCAGGCAAGAGGTATTCACATATCACTAGTGACTTTGCTTCCTTAGGGAGTTGACTCACTGCACCCACTGTCAAGAAACTATGGCTTTGTTTCCTTTGGGAATATATTTTTTATGCCTTCTTGAATTAATATTCCTTTTGGAATCTATTTGAAAGGGTTGAAGGAGACTTCTAAGGAGGCGAATCCATTCCCTTTCTAAGGACCATACAGATTCAATACTACTTTATTAGGTCCCCTGCATAGTGGTAGGTTCCTTTGAACCATTTAATCCTTGCTCAAGCTTCAAATAACCATGGTCTTCCCAAAAACAAGGGGTAAGAGGTCCTATAAGAATAAGGCTTCACCACTAGATAAGTCAACCAATAATCTCTTTCAGCCATGTTAGTCTTGATATGGGGGGGAATGCCTAAAGGATTTATGCTACTCTGATATGCCAACTAAATGAGCCACTAAGTCATTGCCACATCTATCATAATGGTCATTGAAGAACCTTCTTCTATTACTATATATGCAATGTAACATCCTTCAATCCATACACCCATTTTTGGAGTGCAAGGATTCAAGAAGGCATTAGCCATGTCTACTTTCACAAGCTCTAAAGCTTTGTTGGCTTTTGATATAGATGCTAAGTTGGAAAATATTAGCCCATATCTTCTTATTAGAATACTTTTAGATCTTTTACGACAGATGGAGGACATCAACAATTGATGCATAGTGGTTGGTTGGTATCCCATCGACCTTTTGGGATTAGGAAAATATGGGGAGACGTAACATTTCTCTCTACATCTGTAACATTCCGCTTCTGATCTCTGACATGCACTAAACTAGTGTCCTCTCTATAGCTTTGAGATGGAAATTTCCTATGACCAAAATTACATCCAAATTATCTAGGCTTTGGCTTGATATCTTGAATTGTCATGTTTGACTCCAATAGATTGAATCTTGCTTCTCCTTCTTTCTTTCTCCATTCATGAATCTCCTTTAAAGAATTGCCACATGCCTCCCTAACAATTCGTTGGCAGCATGTTTTAGTGGTCCATCATGGAACTATCCTAGACAGCTTTGCCCGGCACTTGTGAGAATGCATGGGGTCTATCATCTAGGTTTCCCAAAGTCCACCTCGTAACAAAAGGTATCGGACATCCCCACGAGGATCAACCTGCAAGCTCGGGATCCTAATTTGACAACTGAGGTGCCGATACATCAATTAGCTCCATTGTAGGTATCCCATAAGGGCTTCTTGATTGGAGCGATCGTAGTTACCCTTGGCTCATGGAGTGCAATGCTTTTTTCCAATAACTGGTTAGGATTCACGGAACCTTAACGAAGTTCTGACACAGCCGTCGCACCTTTTCCCTAAGATAATTACTTATCAAGGTTTCAAGAACTGACCCTAGGTAACTCAACTTGAGAGGATCTCCAAGCTTACTCGAACCACCCATCCATATGACGAATCTGTCAAGGATCTCGCCCACCCGCTTCCCACAAATGGTTTTCTTTAGTTTTCTAATTACTTATCACATTAAGTTATAACATATGAAAGCACCTTCGCTAATTAACCTATTATCTCATAGGTTCCTTCACGTAATTTTTAGGGCACAACACAAAGACAGAGAAAACACTCTTTTGGTGGCAAAACCATTTCGCACAGTTATTTACAATGATTTTTCCCCTCTACCTATGCAGAAGATAAACCTTTGCTCACCGGAAAATCCCTCCTATCTACACAGAAGAAAAGAAACCCTCCAAGATTCCCATCCCTTCACTAGTATTGGGGACTCCAAGATCCCATCTCGATTCTTGTGAGGGTCGAGCAGTTCCTAGGAGAGATCGAGAGATTTATGACTAGTGCCCCTTGGCACTCCTGCCTCCTCCTACCTAACGAATTCCTCACCAAGCGACCTCTCATCATCAGGGCTGGTTCAAAGCTCCTCACGGCGGTACAAAACAATCCCCCTTGGAGAAGAAACCCTCCAAGATTTCCATCCCTTCATTAGTACTGGGGACTCTAGGATCCCATCTCGATTCATGTGAGGGTCAGGCAGTTCCTAGGAGCAATCGAGAGATTTACAACTAGGGCCCCTTGGCACTCCCACCTCCTCCTACCTAACAAATTCCTCACCAAGTGACCTCTTGCCGTCAGGGCCGGCTCAAAGCTCCTCGCGGTGGTACAAAACAATCCCCCTTGGAGTAGGGTTCTACGTCTAACCATGGGGGAGGCATAGCACAATCTTTTCTCTTATTATCCTAATTATATATTAACACAATATTAGTGAGTTTGGGAATCTCGCAAGTCCCATTTTTTAAATACTAAAAAGGTGGCACCCAGATAACATGCCTATAAGTTTCTCAAATCCATATGATGTGACCTATCATTGAAAAGCGCTTGAAAAATGGAATCTATTGAGCTATAGATTGCTCGATTTGGAGTTATAGTGTTCAAGTTATGACAAATCCAAAGATTTGACCACGTGTCCCAAACTTATGGGAAATTCCCATATTCCCTAATGTGGTGTTTATTTACAATTAGATCTAGTTGCTGCAAGCACAATCAATCTTTCCTATGCAATTACCATCAATGCATGCACAAATCAAAAAGAAATAGCAGCAAGTATTTTAGCATAGGAAGCAGACCCACCCAAATCTAGGGTTTCTCTTTTAAGGTCCCACCTTATTCTTAGGGTTTCGCTTCCTACTTGCAACTCTTTTTTGGGATCTGCAAGTTATTTCGTGAATTTGAAGTCTATTTTATCCTTATGAAAAAGTTGGTATTTCCGCCCTAAAAGATGATATGGGCATTTATACCTATGGCAGGCAATTCATGCACTGCCCTGCTCTAACCCGTGCTTAGCAGGATTTCAAATGCTTTTCAAGTCTGTTTAGAATTTAGAATTTGTATCGACAAATTCTTATCAATGTCCAACAAGTCCTACAGACTTTCAATATTTATTTAATTTCTTGATATTGATAGTTTTAGGGTTTTTGAGTATTTCATAGTTGTTTTTGCTTTAACATTCTTGATATTTTAGGTTAGGTTTTCTCACGGATTCATACGTCGTGGGTCAACTCATGATATTGACACGCTCACTAATATAATCATTAATATTAACATTGCGTGTGTTTTCAGTAAGAAAATAATTTTTATTTTATTCTACTCATATTCTATAGTTTAATCGATTATGTACGCCGACCATTGGCCAACTTTCAATGTTATCTAAAAAGAACAATTTTCATTTAGCTATATCCTAAGCTCAATGCTGATTGTTTTTATGAAAACTTTATTCTAGGCAATGTAAAAATTATAAGTGTAATTTTTCTTTCATCTTTCAGACATTAAATTATATTACTACGTACCTAATTTATGCGTGTCTAGTATATATATTTTTATATAATTTTTTGTTGATTTAATGCATTGATTATTTCATGAAATTATCCAAATAATTTTCTATAAATTATTATAAACTCATATGCGTATGTTTATCATTAGTAGAATGAAATAGAGATAGTCACATTCAAGGAAAATTCATAAAATATTCCCTTTTCTAACATCGTATACCTTTTTTTTGTTATTATGATCACATGTGTCATAAAATAACAATAAATATCATGTAATAAACCATAATTACGATATTTTCTTAATGACAAGCATATAATCATTTTCTAAGTGAAAGATTCTTTTCACTGAATAGTTAATTATTATATTATTTAGGTTATTTTTCTAAGCGACAGTTCATATGCATTTTCTTTAGAATGAGTTTATAATCGTTTAAAGTAAAATATAGCGATAAGCTTATGAAACATTAATTCTTTCCAAACTGAAAAGATATTACCTCTATTAGGTTTGTAGTAACGGGTGTTTCGCCAATTCCTACCATGTCATTTTCTCCATCGGCCGTGTTCCTTGCTTCCCTTGCTTCAAATGGGATTTTTGAATTTCTACGACCATGCGGAGCCATGGATGCCAGACGAAATTGACATGCTAGTTCATGGAGAGTTGGTGGTCATCTAGAAAAATTTTGCCAATGTTTCGCTTAGCGGTATGGTCGTATGGGATGAAGGTGTAACAGGGGGTAGAGAAAATGAAAATGAGGTAGAAGGGGGGTATTTTCCTCTTTTAAACTCAAAGCTTCAATGGATAAGAGAAGTAGGAAAAATTTTCCATTATCAGAAGGTATTCCTTCTTGCTTTCTTTGTGAAGGAGAGGGGATGTATTTATAGGCATGAGGGGGAGCATGCAATCAACTCATTCTTTTGGCTACTTGTCAAGAGCTAAGTGAGCTTTATTAAAAATGCATTTTGATTGTCTACATGTTGGATGTATTGGCATGGGGATGATTATTTTATGTTTTCTCTCCCTCCAGGCATAAAAAAGGTCATGAATTTTGGTCTATTTTTTCAAAAACATCTTTTTTTCTTCAAAACGACTTCATCTAGTGGTTTTTGGCTAAGTTACCTCATGGTTTATCTAGTTTATAAATTCATGCCATACTCTTTGATACTTAACTTACTCAATATCATGCTCATTTTTGCACGTTCTTCATCTATCGATTAAGGCTTTTGCAATTTGTTTTGCGGTTATGAAATCAATGCGATCTTTGACGAAGTAAATGGGATCGGGAATGCTAAATCAAATATAATGCGAGAAAATTTATGATCAAACCACCATAATATTATTTACGAGGCGACTTTGCTTTTTGTTGGCTAGGAACATTGAGGCATCTTCTCGTGTCAGATTGCAGAATTGATTTAATGCAAGACCTGACATTAAGAAATTTATGTGTGGTTACCTATGTGATAGCTCGATGATTAATTTTTTAAAACGCCTCAAGCCCAAATTCGTTTCTTGATATGAAGCGATGTGGCATGAATATTACAAGAACAAATGTCCTCTATATGGTTTTTTCTTACATGCTAAGAATAGAGACCTCCTAGTATGATTGGTTTTTTGGTACATTCAATGGCTAAATGTCCCACTAGGTGGCATTTCCTGTACCAAGTATTTGACTTGATAGCATCTCTTATGGCTCCTACTACATTGGAGACACTGGTAGTGATTACCTTCAGTGCCTATAATTATTCTATGCTCATGACCCTAGAAAGAATAGAGTACACAACTCTGATAGCTAGTAATCATGTCCACATGCTTTACTCCATCAACATTCTCAGTCACAACTATGACCCCAACATATCTTCACAAATAAACTAGTTCTAAAAAGAAGAATGGAAGAAAAACATGAAACTCTATGAGCCATTCCATTATTAACCAAATAAAGAATCTCAAACTAGTAAAAGATATAAGAGTTTCTCTTGACGATATCCATTTTCAATAAATCAACTAAGAGATCTTCAACAACGGAAGACTAGGAATGATATTATCACTCTTGTGCTATGAAAGGGTTACTATAGTGGCTCTAATGACCTTTCATATTAGGAATACCTTTTGGAGGGTGTCTCCATGTCCAAATGAGGATTATGAAATGTTATTATATTGTATTCCATTGTATCATTGAATGAGAGTGTGTATGAGAGAGATAATGACACAGGCTAATAAAGCCACCTTTCTAGGTCATAAAAGAGAGACCTCTCCAAAGCTATTATCAAATCTATCTTCTGTCCAATCAAATTTCTTTCAAACTAGCCTTAAGCTCTTCTATCTATCTAAATCGCCATCTAAGCTTCATTGTAGAGATACATGGATGGGCAGAGCCATCTTTGTATTAGCTTGTTTGGAATTAAAGAAGTTTCTATTTTTCTCTTATTTGTTGTGTATTCGTTATCCCTTACTTAGATTCTATATATTGGTCCATATAATTTTTCCATAGACATCAATATTTTTCATGTAAAGAATCTAATTTCTACATCGAACTTTAAAACTGAAAATACAAGAAAATAGACTAAATAGCTAAGAAACCATTGCCAAGGTGGCTAGTAGGCTTAAATCATGTTACCATTAATGATTGAGAATCAATTGATGAGAGGATGTAGCATGGTATGCACCCCAATGCCATGGTGGCCAAGAGTATGCACCCTCTTAGATGGTGGGAGGTTAAGGCCTCATACATGAAATGTTAGAATTGGCAAAAAGATACTTGGCATATTACATATTAGCATTTTATACTTAACCCTAGTAGGTTAAATATTGGCTAAGGCTTTGTTGCTTTATTACAAACCGTCCCCTCCTAAAGAAGCTTTGTCCTCAAAGCTAGCAAAATTTAGAGAATTTACAACAAATACATTGAGGATAGCTTTTAGGCATGTAAACCCATGGTGGAGAATAAATCCATGTTGAAATTAAAGTCTTCATGCCACAAAGAAGTGACCTTCAAAGTATGGAAATAACTAAGAAAGGTCAAGGATTTATATAGGTTGTAAAACATGGCAGTCATCAAAAGTTACCCATAACTTCTGATAAAAGAGTCCAAATGACATGAATAAAGTCTTCTTGGATAGGAAAGACCATAACGAACCTATTTAGCACAAGGATTCAATCATGTTACCAAAAAGGACCATGTAGTTCGTGACAGAAAATTCACACAGCAAGCTATCCATTGTCTTGTATTTGCAATAATCCCACTATTTTGAAGGAGTCATGAAGCCTTAGTGAGGATGATTGAATATGATGAGGAATCAATATTGCATTTATTATTTACAACCCACCAACAATGGAAGTCACAAAAGTCCAATATGTCTCCAGGGTCAAATGGATAACCACCAAAATAGTCATCACAACCATAAGTTCCTACTCTGCAAAAAAATATATCCTGTCATTGCCTCCCAGATCAAATGGAAACAAAGAAGCATCCTCATGATCCCCCAAATCAAGTGAAAAGGTAAGGTCATCAATTGAAAACATGTCATTTGAGTCCATAGATTCGTATATAGCTTCATTAAACTCCTTTACATGTCCCTCTTCAATTTCTACATTCACTTGGTCTTTAGCATGATGTAGGTTAGAAGGCTAATATGTATCATGATCAACTTCAAAGGATTTGTAAGACTCTCCATCTTGGACTTTATGGTCCACTTCCTCTTCAGTCTCTTCAGCTTCCTCTACATTATCTAGAAACTCTATAAGCAGCATCACTTTAGCACTCATTTTTCTACATATGTCTTTATGATTAGAAGATATTGGTTCAACACTTTGATAACATAAATCGTGTGCATGTAGTCCTCTAACATCATCACTTATTAAGAGTTTTCCTTGAATGACACTATGCTGGACACTATGACTATCTTACTTCTCATAATAGAATGGTTTTTCATAGTCATGACCATGTTCATTTCTACTAGCATAATGCTGATGTCCAAGAAATGGTTGATCATCATCATAATATTGTCTATGGGATGGCTGATCATCATAGAAGTACTGATCAAAATGATGCCCATGTTCACTAGCATAATGTTGCTCATATCCATGATCATGATCATATACATGTTGCTTACCTTTCATGTATGACTATCCATTTGTATGCATATCAAAAGAGTTGGAACCATTTCCAAGTCCTTGTGGCTATCCCACATGATTCTCATACATAGAAAGTGTCCAAAATGACTACAAGGGTGTCCTCCCTTTTAGGCTAACCATAAGCATAATGGTTGACATGTTGTTGTTGTCCAAAAATGTTATGACCATCACTTGAATGTTGCAACTCAATAGAGTTCTCATCATTTTCATATGCATATTGTTGGTCATACCAACACTCATTGTACTCATGATCATAATACAATTGCGGATCATGGTCATATTGTTGTCCATAATATCCATGATAGGAAGATTGTGGCTCATAATATTGTTGATCATGAGTTTGATATCCATGCCTTGCACATTCCTCATGATGTTCATGCCATGCATATTCTTCATAATCTTCATGATAAGCATGTCGTTTGTTTGCATAGTATACTTGTTGTTCTTGCGTAGTTGCTCCAAATGCATAGAAAGTGAAGAGCCCCACCATAATCGACCAAGGAGAAGCCTGGAGCAAAATCTATGCTGTATCTCTTCATCGATAAGAGAAAATAATCATCATTTATATTACAAGAATCCTCAAAGGAGAGAGATAGAGAGATCTTTTTGTCAACCACATGTCCAAGTGTCGGAGGAGAGAGATAAAAAGGTGTAAAGCCCTCCATCATATGACACACAACCCATCGTGCACACCTTTTTATTTCTTAAAATGAAAGTAATACATGAGTAAGGCCTAAACCTTGAAATTCCTAATACATCTTCAAAACATGGCTTTATAATTGTGAGCTGATTACATAATTGTGCAATTTCTAGATTAAAGATATAGTGAGTTGGAGGGTTTAAGTTGATGTATACAAATAATATTATGGTTTGTTTTTGGCTTTATTCTTGGTCCATCATCTCGCCCACGTTGAAGAGTGTGTTGAGATGGAAAGCTCAACACGTGCGGACATTGATGATGGCTGCCTGGCTAGATGAGTCTGCACGCCTACACTTACCACGTTGGTGGTCATTATGATACTCACATGGCCACTGACTTATCACTTATTATATTTAGTTTGTTACACCTACCTACAGCTAGCAAAGATATAACACCAGATGATTAGTGCAGTCGGTTATGCACTATTTGACTTAGAAGGCCACTTTCCTTTATGTTGTATCTTATCTATACTTTGTGTACATTGTATAGTGTGTGGAAGAAGAAGAAGAAATCAGCAAGAAAAAGTTTTGTTCTCCATCTCTCTTCTTGTGTTCTTGAGTGAGCTTCCTCTTGTGTATATAGTATTTGGTGCAATAGCTCAAGCAAGTCCCCCATCATGCGGTTCTTGACATTGTATCAGAGCCGTGCCACTGAGAGAGGCTGATTTTGAAGGTTGAAGTGAAGGAGAAGAAGAAAGGTTCGAGTAAGCAAGTAACGGGTAAGAAGCTCTCCCATTCTTCCACTCTTTCTCTTGGATAGTGCTTGTGGAGGCACCGGACCCAAGGTAGAGTGAAAATCTGAGATTGATGTGAGATTTGGTGTGCGAGCAAAGCACTATATATTCTGCAAAATTTTTGCAGCTATTTTTGGCATCTGAGGTTGTTTCAGCCCCATTTTAGAGTCGTAAGGTTGCGAACAACAGTTTCATGGTACACTGTGATTTCGGCTATATTGACCAAAAGTGCATGCACAAGTTATAGATTTTGAATCAGTAATTTTTTGAGGTGTTTGCACGAAGCAAACATAAGGTTTATCTACAAACAGGTTGCAGATTACATGTACTATTGAGCAATCAGTGAAAAAGGTTGCTTTGGATATTGCTGTGCACATGTTGTGAAAGATTGCAGAAGACTAGCTTGCTGTGTTGTATCCTTGTTTGTGATAATGGCAGAGAACATTGGAAATCCCATTATTGAGAAGCTCCACAAGAACAACTACCCTTCATGGAAGTTCCGTGTGACAAACTTCCTCATTGGAAAGGGCCTTTATGAGTTTGTTTCAGGTGAAGAAAAGGAGCCAAAGCTGGGTATCCCTCCGACTACAGATGAATTAAAAGCATGGAAAGAATGGAATGCGAAAGACAAAAAGGTGATGTACTGGTTATCTACAGCCATTGATAATACGATGTTGGGACATATTAGGAATGTAGAAACTTCACATGCAGCTTGGACAATTTTTGAGAGCATGTTTTCAGTAAATACAAAGGCACGAAAGATTCAACTTAAGCAAGAGTTGAATGCCTTGAAGAAAGGGAAAACATTTATCAGTGAGTATGTGTTGAAGGTGAGAAGCATTGGAGATGCTTTAGCAGCAATTGATGCAATGCCTGATGATGATGATTTGGTTTCATCCACTTTGAGTGGCCTTAATAATGAAGAGGCATGGAAATCATTTGTTACTTCAGTATACATACAGAAGCCATTTCCAGATTTTGATGAGCTGATCTCTCTCATGATTACTGAGGAGATCAATATGTAGGGTGACTCATATGAAAAAAATGGTGAACAGGTTTAAGCATTTTACTCAAGTTTAGGAAGGGGATGTGGTAAATCCTCTTTGAGAGGCCGTGGTATGGGATGTGCTGGTGATAACCAGTGAAATAGGTTCAATCAGCAATTTGGTGAAATGCAGGTTTCAAGAGGCCAGGAAACTTTAGAGGCAGAGGGAGCTCTAGAGGAAGAGGTGGATAGCAGAATAGAGGTTCTGGAAATTCTACTATTGTTTGCCATTATTGTGGCAAAATAGACCATATTGTAGCCCATTGCTATGCTAAGAAGGATGATATTCGTAGTAATAAATTGCAGCAAGAAAACTATGTATCATCTTCACAATAGAATGTATTTTTATTGGATACTCTTTAGAGCAGAAAGGGTATCGCTGTTATAACCCTGTCAGGTGAGTTCAGAGTGAGCAGGGATGTTATCTTTGATGAGATGGGCAGCTAGTATGCACCTACTGGTGATGTATTAGATAATGATAATGATCAGGATAACTATGTGCAGAAAGAAAAACAAGAATCATGGAGTCTTAGTGGACCAAAAACATCATGTGGTACTATACCTACAATGAGCCCTTGGTTTGGGAGACTAAGGGGTAGCCCCACATCTTCAGGTGTATCTATAAGTGTGGCATGCAAAGACAAAGGAAAGAAGAAAGTGTTGGATGGTAATGATGCATCTACTAGTCATTTGGGATTTGATGGAGATTCTAGTGGTTCAGAGAGTTTGAATGATGAGCTTGGTATTCCTTCAGTAGGACACCACGTGTACAGAGAGCTCATAGTAATGTAAAGGCTCCATTGAGTGATCCAGTGGTACGTAGGTCGAGCAGGGTCAAATACCTTGTTAGAAGATTTGGCTTTGAAGGTTATGCAGCTCACCATTATGCTTATATGGTGAAACTAGTTGAGGATGTTGGGCCCACTTCTTTTGAGGATGTTGTTGGTCATGCTCGTTGGGATGCAGCAATGGATGAGGAGATGGCTACATTAAAAGCCAATAAGACTTGGGATTTGGTACCCTTATCTAAGGGTAAGAAAGCTATTGGCTGTAAGTGGGTTTACAAATTCAAGCATAATGCAGATGGTTCAGTTAGTAGGTATAAGGCTAGGATGGTTGCAAAAGGCTATGCTCAAACATATGGCATAGATTATGAAGAGACATTCAATCGAGTTGCTAGGATGGCAACTATTAGGTGTGTGATTACCTTGGCAGTAGGCAAAGGTGGGACTTTGCAGCAAATGGATATTAAGAATGCCTTCTTGCATGGTGAATTGCAAGAAGAAGTGCATATGGAGCAGCCAGTAGATTATGAGGATTTAGAGCATCCCACATATGTGTGCAAGTTAAAGAAGGCACTCTATGGGCTGAAGCAAGCACCTAGAGCATGGTTTGACAAGATTGGAGAGTATCTTGTCAATATCGGATTTTGTAGTTCTGATGCTGATCACTCACTTTATGTGCAAAAGGGAGATACAAGTTTGGTCATCATAGTCATCTATGTGGCTAATCATGGAATCATGATTAGATAGGAAACAGGGTTAGGGTGTCTTCATACAATCCATTCCTGATTGCACTAGGTCAACATTGTCAGTCCTAGGGTTCCAAATTCAAATCGAGTTTTATCTTTTTAGCGAGTGATCCTTAGGGTGGAAACCCTAGATCGTTTCTCGCAAATATGTCCTATTGTCCTTGCATTCTGTGAATGTGGGCAGGTCTTTAGGGATACGAGAGTTTCGTCTTGGCAATAAGTGTGACTAGGTCACGCCCTCAACGTGCTAAACCCTAGTTAGCACTTTGGGATATGTTACATCGATTTAACCCTTCCTAAGCGATTCCTTCGCGGTTTTTGGTGTTTAGGGTAAACCAATTTATTTGTATGTTTATGAAGATATTGTCTTGATCAAAGAGGGAAAAACTAGTTGCATTACGGTATCATTCTCGTAAGCACACAACTTATTGCCTACGTATAATTATTTACAATCCCCAACTTTTCTGGTTAAGATCAAAGCGTATGTTAAGTTATGGCATAATTCCTATTGATCCTTCTATAACATGCAATCAAGTTTCATGCTACTAAGCTTTAGGGTTTTATGTTTAAAACGAACCATGCAACCTTTTTCTACTTTCATTTCTGAATGAATTATTTGTATGCTGAACTTACACAACCTTTCGTAACTACTTACGTAATTGATTTGAGTTTTATGCCAATTTCCTAGAGATTAATCTACTTCATGCAACCCTAGAATCATTTCCATGCCTTGCAAATTCATACACTTTGTTAGCAATCTTCTTTAATGAATCCTTGTGAAGAAAGAGATGTCTAATAATGCAACATGCGATTTTATCTTCTCATGCATAATCGAAGTGTACTACAATAATTTTGACTTGTAAAGATGGTCATTAGTTGATCTGAATTCATTACTTTGCAATGCATAAAAACCCCTTGCTAAGAATGCATAGAGATCTTATGCTCTTTTTTCGTTCATTTATTTGAAAAATACCAATGACCAAATTTTTCAATTATGAGCTATTAGCCAAAGTATTTCAATTGAAAAAAAATACATCCTATTTCCTTAAATAATCCATGCACAATTGAAGTATTATGACGTAAATCAAAATTAGGAAGAAAACCTGCACTTGTGGATTTGGTGAAATGTCCACATGAATGCTAGGAGATGATCCTCCTGCGGTTGCGCCTTGTGCCTTCTTAGGAGCCATCAAGACTTTGACCTTCTTGCCTTGGCCATAGACTTATGTTCTTGGCCCGCTCCTTCACATGCAAAACTAGCTTTGTGATTCGGCTTCCTTGACCGATTTCACCACCTTTCGGAATCGGGCTTTAGAAGGCTTTATAGGCTTCCTCCTCGAAAATGGTTTTTAAAGGCTTGTGTGGGAAGGTTTTTAAAAAAACCTTATGGATATGCTATGAAAAAGGGTGCTTAAAAACCCGGGGGTAATAAAACCCGCTTGATAAGGCAATAAAAAAAGGGGGCTTTCTAAGGGAACTAGGGGTTAGAATGAACTTTCGTGGAATTTGCAATAGGAAAGGGCTTAGGTGGAACCCCACAGGAATGGGTGCTTAAATCCCGGGGGGGAGGGGGGGTGGGGAGGGGTATATAAAAAACCACTTGGAAGGGACTTATAAAAGCCCACAAGAAGGGGGGCTTTCTAAGGGCCCTTAGAAGCTTCCCAAGAAGCTTCTGGGAGCTTCTAGGGGTCCTGGAAAAAACCACGTGGACAAAAAATGAAGGTGGAAGATGGCGGACTGATGGCAGCGGCGGCGTCCCCTCCTCTTCACGATCTCCTTCAACCTCACGACGGCAGCTGGCGGACCTTCTGTGCAATCTTCCCCTCCTCATGGCGCACCCAGAGCTGCATTAGCTCTACTCCCTCTCTCGTGGCCTGGCGGCATATGGCTCCTCCTCGACTCCCCTTTACTTCCCTCTAACAGCTTCACAATATTATTTTTACTCTCCCTACCTCACTGCCTTAGAGGGGAAGGTATTTATGGGAAGAGCGGGTAAGGCCTCCCTCCCCCGCGTGGTGCCTGTATGCAGTCACTCCCCTCCACCTCTACACTCTCCCATTTTAGCACCATCCTCTTCCCTCAACCACGCTTCGGCTGGGGGGAAGAGGATTAAAATTTTTTGCATTAAATCCAATATTATCCTCTTGACCTCCTCCCAAGAGGGGGTTCACATGAACATATGCGGTTTTTCTTACTTTGATCTAGTCTCTGCCAATCCTGATACGTCGTATACACTTGCACCATCCGTATTTTCAATGCCGACATTGTCATTGCATGAGACTCATGCGGATCATAATATTTTCAGCAAAAATATTACAATTCCTAAAACTGCCTTCAACACAAGATACAGTCATTTCGAATTCATCATGATGTCATTTGGGTTGACAAATGCCCCAGCTACCTTCAACAGGTTAATGCAATACATTTTCAGACCTCATCTTGATGACTTTGTTCTTGTATTCTTTGATGACATCCTAACTTATTCTAAGGAGGAAGAAGATCATGAACCACATCTTCGCATTGTCCTGGAGACAATGAGAACACACAAGTTGTATGCCAAGAAGTTGAGTACTTGGGATTCATAGTGTCTGCTAAAGGTATATCAGTAGATCTTGCTACTAAGGTCAAAGATATTCAAGATTGGCCACCCCTAACCACTATCAAGGAAGTGAGAAGTTTTCTAGGCCTAACAGGATGGTATAGGATATTCATCAAAAACTATGCCCAAATTGCAGCACCTCTTACAAACCTACTCAAAAAGCAAGTTGCCATTATCTGGACATCAATTAAACAATCTAGCTTTAAACAACTAAGGCATAGTTTGGTAACTGCTCCTATCTTAAGGATACCTAACTTAAGCAAGGAATTTAAAGTTGTCATAGATGCCAGATCGCTTGCATTGGGATGCGTACTAATGTAGGAAGGCCATCCTGTAGCTTACTCCTTGAGAAAACTGAATGCCCATGAAAAGAGATATGCTACTCACGACCTGGAGTTGTTAGCTATGATTCACACTCTCAAATTATGGAGACATTACTTGCTTGGGAAATAAGTTTTTCTTAGTCATAGATCATAAAAGTATTAAGTGGATTTTTACTTAGCGTGATCTTAAAATGAGGCAATGATGATGGATCAAAATTCTGCAAGAGTGTGACTTTGAAATTAAGTTTAGACCTAGTAAAGAAAATGTAGTAGTAAATGCCCTTAGTCTAAAGCCTTCCTTAATGCTATTATCACTAAAGAACCGTCTAGGGAAGAAACTCTGGCTATAATGGTATTAATTCCAACTAATCCTATCATCAAATTGACTAAGGATGAAGCAAATAAGGATCCAGACTATCAACAATTGTTTTGGGAAGTTTAGAATAAGGAACAAGATCCCAAACTCAAAACCAAGTATCAATAATTGTCTACAGATGAAGACAAAGGACTTGTTTATTTCAGAATGAGACTACGCATTCCTTGAAGTCAGACTCTCAAAAGAAGGATACTTTGGGAAGCACATGACTCTCCTTTTTCAAGACACCTGGGGTATGCAAAAACTCTTAATGATGGCAGGAAAAGCTATTACTGGCAAAGACTCAAGGGCAATGTACTTGTGTTACTAAACGTCTAAATTGCCAAAGGGTAAAATCTGAAGTGTCAAGTTACCAAGAAAAATCCATTCACTTGACATTCCCTAGATGAAATGGGAGTTTATTAGCATGGACTTCGTAGTTGAGTTACCTTCTATACAAGGAGGATATAACTTGATAATGGTAATAGTAGACATGCTAACAAAAGTCGCTCATCTTATTCCAACAAAAACCAATTACAAAGCTTTAGATATTGCAAGAATTTCTGTAAAAGAGATTTTTAGGTTACATGGGTTACCGAAAAGGATCATCAATGATCATGATTCTCTTTGCACATCACATTTCTGGAAGAGTTTATTTGAAGCCGTTGGATCAAGTTTAATCTTCCCAAGGAGAAACAGATAGTGCAAAGTGGAACAATGTAGTACAAAGCACTACAGAGCCACAGAGATGGTTACAGAGATAAGACTAGAGGTCTAGGAGATAGAGAATGCCGAAGTACCTCCTAAAAGAGAAGAGGTGCAAATGTTGCCACTCCTGGAAGAAAAAGGAAAGATAAAAGTGGGTATTTCCCCATTCCCTATCTGATTGGAAAAGCTCGTAGATCCTATCAAAGAATATGACTTGGTCAAAGACCTAGACACTTTTAAACCTAACCTAACATTCCGACAGTTGCTGACATTGTATCCTAGCTGTCAAAAGAAATTCAAAAGCATATTGACAAGAAGAAGAGGCCTAAGGATTGCTCCCTCCATGCTATCATCATCAAGGGGGTGGAATATTTACTTATGCAGGATGTACTAGAAATTTTGGAGCTAAGGGAATAAGAGCTATATTGTATCATGGTGCGTGATGCACCTGATGCTTTTATAGATTTTGATATACAAGATGCACCAGCACATATTGATGAGGTGGCTTGATATGATGGCATGAGTGTTGATGACATCTCTGCCATTGTGAGCATCCAAGAGCAGATTGAGCATGTGGCATCATAGTATGAGATCTCACATGAGGAGTTCAAGCAGTTGCAAGAAAGCATTTTTGGACCTCGACCCGACTACACAGTACCTTCCCAAGAGAGAGATGAGGGTGGCCTAGGTGCAAGAGCAGACCTAGATGCTCCATTACAACAACAGATAGATGATGCAGAGAAGGTAATGTTACCGGATTAATGTTATCGGATTTGCGTCAAAATTTACCAGTAGGGCCTCTATGCCCTAGGGAGTATGCACATCAAATTTTGTCGGGATTGGGTCCCCCAGAGCTGCAGATTCAGGTCCCAAGACATGTTGCCGGATCGAGCCCCTAGAGTTGCCCCTGCTGGAGGCTCGTGTGGGAGTGTGCACATCAAATTTTGCCATGATCGGGCCCCCAGAGCTGCCTTGGCCGGAGGCTTGACACGAGCCTCCGACAAAGGCAGCTCTAGGGGGCCGAGATCGCAAGCCTCCAGCCAAGGAAGCTCTGGGGGCCCGATCCCGGCAAAATTTGATGGGCACACTCCCGATGCCCTAGGGGCACTACTAGTAAATTTTGACACATATCCAATATATATATCTTTACCACACTCCATGCATAGTGAGTGTGACACAATGAGTCTGACACTAAACTTGTGTGATGCAGGACATTGTCTATATAGATGAGTTTTCATCTAGACAAGGTGGCCAATCTAATAGCCAAGGAAGGGTGTAGGACTCTGCATTGAAGGAGTATATTGACCAGCTTGTGAGCGACCTTTTTGTATTCCATAAGACATGCTCTCCAGCTTTTTTTGAGAACTTCTTGAAGTTGAGGGCACTAACAAAGGCTGGGCCCTTCAAGACCATCCCAACAAACTCTAGCTTGGAGAAAGTAGTGTTGCTTCGACGTTTGAAGCTCCTCTACTTATTCTCTAGTACTAGGTCTGGGCCACTTTTTTCCATGGTGCCCCGTGGCATGGTTGCTGATGTTGAAGATCCCAATGTCATTAGGCAGGAACTACTAGCGCAAAATGTGTTGCTGCCTATGATCAAGAATAGCTCTGACCATGGGGAGTCTAGCTCTAAGAAGCCTAGGAGAGAGTAGATGTACTTAGTGCCAAATGATATCTCATCACCAATGTAATGTAATTTGTAATCTTCTCTTGAAGTAATGAAAACCGATATTTGTTGGATTTGCGTGCAATGTAGGTTGTCATACGCATCGTTTATTATTGTTTTTTACTTGAATATTACGTTTATTTATCAAATTTATACGCAACACGATTCATACCCTAAATTTAATACGTAGTGCTTTATCGAGTTCGTGTGGAATATGTATTCATTCGAACGCATGTAATGATAACTCAAAGACATAAATAAAACAAATAACAAGTGAATAAACAAAAATAAGATGTGGCAAAAAAATTATATTCATATCCATAACATTTTACATGGGATCCGTTACAACCAAGGTTTTACAAAATCTCTTTGGAAGCTGCATTCCGTATATGTTTTGGTACAACACCCCTATCGTTGTTGATCTCGACAAGGACTATCCTTCCATCGCCGGAAGAACCTCACTATCCGCAAATCCTTATCAGTCCCGGTGACTCTCCTTGCATGTACTGCTGCATAGACTGAGTCTCCGAACAAGTCGATGACATAAGATTCGGCAGCTTCTTGTAGTGCAAGGAGGGCTTAGGTAGTCTAGCGATCGGGTTGTTGCAAGCATGTTCCATCTAGGAAGTGCCTCCTGTTGTTCTTAATGAGTATGCAGTCCATAATCTCACTCACTAGCTTCTGGAATGGAGCCTTTGGTATCAAAAGGTGCGTGGTCTTCTGATAATGGCAGATCTCATGAAGAGCCACTGTGCCTGGCTTCCATCGTCGATGCCTACAATGTTGCTGGTGGTGGTGGTGGAGCTGGGGGAGGTGGCCTCTACATAGGATTTCTAAGGGGGTGTCTCCGAGCCGCTTGCTTGGTGTGTGCCATGTCTTCTAGGAGAGAAAACCCAAAGCTCAAAAGTGAAATGTGTAAAATGAGGTGAAACTTTAAACTTATAACAAAACTTTCAAAAAACCCTTAAATGTGAATTAACATCAACTACCAAAAAAAAATTTGGCCCTATCAGAAGTCTCTGGGACACCTGTCCGGAGGTTGGTGTCTGGGGCCGTGAATCTGGGTTGGCCCCATCAGAAGTCTCTGGGACACCTGTCCCGGGATTCAGGGCCCCAGACACCAACCTCCGGACAGGTGTCCTAGAGACTTCTGATGGGGCCAATTTTTAAATATCCATGAGTTTTTATGATGCTCGGCATGTGGGTGAAGTTTCACCAAATTTTGATTTATAAAATTGACCATTCAATTATTTTTTGAAAATGCATTAACTGGATTATACTTCATTGATAACAGGAAAACTCACCACCGCACCGAGTATATGCAATTGCATATCAAATGTGTTGTCAATCAAACTACCTGAAATATTAGAGACTTAAAATTTCACAAAAAATAAGTCATGGGTCAAATGGAATATCGCATATCGGATATAGTGTTGCCAAATCACTAAATACAGTAAAGATATAGTGCATCGGCCCATGTATAACTGATCACTGATGTGTGCGTGATTGCGCATTGAATTTATCCTTAACAAAACTACTTTCAAAATTAGAAACTTGGAAATACGCACAATGCAAATCATGGAAAAATAGAATAACAAATATCAGATTTGGCATTACGAAACCATGAAATACACGGTAGATAGTGCATTGCATGAAGTACAACTAGAGCTAGGTAAAATTTAGCTCCATTTTGTAGACCACTACTATCAAATACTTGAAGGTCTATTGGAAAGATAAACCAAAACTAAGCTCCTTACAATCTACAACCAAACTTGAGCTAAAAACATAGATCCAATTACAAGGTAGCTTCTCAAAGCATATAGTTGACATTAATATTAAATGCATCCTTGTTGTTGCAGATCCTACAAATAAGAACCATATCTATGGGCTTAATAGTGATACGTCGGGCATAAATGGCTAAAACTTGAGAATCACCCATTAGATCAATCAAGTAACTTTCAACTACTTCTTAGAGAGCAAGCAAGGCTTGGCTTGACCATCGCCCCACATTCCTTGCTTGGTTCCTTGAAAATAACTTTTGATGATGCCCTAACTATAGATCTTGCAGTATTTGTCGCACCAACCTAGAGAATGGTGCCTTAAGAATAATCAAGTTGGCACTCTTCTGAAATTTCATTATCTCACGTAGCGCAGCTGTGCCTAGTCTCCATCTTCGCTTCTTATGTGTTGGAGGATGTGTATTACCAGCTGGAGCAGTAGTGGGAGGTGGAGCAACTAGAGCACATGGACCACCATTTCTGGACAATGGCGAACCATCATTATTGACCACACTAGGGCCACGATTGTTGGACACAGTAGCACCACCATTATTAGCTGTAGTAGGCCACTATTGTCGGCCACCAAGGGACCTTTGCCACTCACAGTACGTTCATTAGATTCGGAAGAGTGTTGAGCTCTTTCTCTTGCACGTGCCTTCTTAATAGGAAGCTTGGAACGTGCCATGGTTGTGATAATGAAGGATAGAAAGGTGGAGCGTAGAGTGAAGAGTAATGGGAAAAAATGAAAGGAGAGACTTGACTTAAGTACAAAACTTTTAAACTTACTGTAGTGTAAATGAACTTTAAAATTAAAAAACATAGTTTGAAATCTTCTTTGAAAAATAGTGACAAACCTTTGAAATTTTAAACAAAAAGGCATCTCATGTTAAAGGAGTATCGATGTGTCATATCCTGGGTACCTATGCTATCTCATGGACTCTAAATGCATCAAAAGTATTATCTTTATCTAGGTCTCCATTTCCTGAGATCTCTCTCTTGGATTGCCAACCATTGTGTGTGATGTTGTCTAGCTGTGTTGTTTTCATATCTTGCTTTTCTCACTTCATATATTTTCCTACTTATAAATTTTTCTTGAGAGGTCTTGGACTTCTTTTCTTTTTCCTCATATCATATCTCTAATCTCCTATACCACCATTGTAATAATTGCCTCATAGAATTGGAATCATTGATGCCACCTCCATGATCAGTTGCCTTTTGAAAAGCATTGTGAGCTTGTCAATGAGATCGTTCCATGCCTTGAGTTGACCAGACTGCCAAACTTCCTTGATCTGCAAAGTATGGACCATGTGCTTCAAGTATATGCTGCACAAAAAGAGAGATTAGAAACACAAAATAAATCAAAATGATGATTTTCTTTGTAATGGTGACAATACTGACTATGTAGTGTGTTATACTATTTGTAGTCTGTGCCTCCACTATGGACTTATGAAATTTAGCAACTGTCTCTTTAAATGTATTGGCACCACCATCCCTAAACCTCAACTTTTGTCAGAGAGCTACTAATGTATCTAGGTGTATCCACACTTCTACCTTTGCAATCCTTGTTCATCCCCCATTGCTCCAATCTGGAACAGCAAGGTGCAACTTTTTCCATGCTTCATATTTCTCTGAATGTTTTACAAGTATATTGCCTTCCTCATCTCGAGGTGGAGATATAAACTTCCTAGCCTTGGGTCCACCAAAGCATGGTTTACAAGGGATATTTCCACTCTTTCCCGATTTTTTCTTGTCCTTTTTTATTTCTACTTGGCCCCCGTGCAATCGAACTTCAGAGAGGACTCGTTCTACCTTATTGCATGTAGCATCAACTTCTGACACATGCTGCATCTTGTATGCAAATCATATATATTCATATACTAACTTCTCAATTATTCTAACCAAACAATGCAATGTGCAAAAGTGAGCCCTTATTAGTGGTATTTCCAAAATAGGGCGCTAGTTTGGATCCATTGGAACTAGCATTCCATTTCTCATGACTTTTTGATCATGTGTTGGAGCACCTTGTTGTCCTGCCTTGGCAAGCCATTCTTTCTTTCCATCTTTCCCTTTCTTCCTAGTTTGCATGCAGTATATTGACAGAAATTTTGCATTCGCTACATTTGATAAACCAAACATACACTTCAATGTTTTTAAATCACCTGCAAGATGTCATTCAACTTGATAGTCCCCAAACCCCTCAATGTGTAAAGTTGCTCCATAATTTTGCTATTGAATAACACTGGGTATATTAGTGAGGTTAAAAAATTTTTTAAGTACTTCATGGTCCTCCTTTGGTACTTCAAATGCTGCAAGCCACCATATTTCATTCTATGACTGTACACTGAAGTATAAAGGATGGTTTTCATCGATGTTGGGAATGCTCGATTCATAAGTGTTATACTCACACATTCAAGTTTTTGCCCCTTAATAATCTCACTCTCATCAAGTTTGAGGACAAACTTAAGCTTGTCTCTACATTCTTCCATAGACATACATATTGTAGAACTTGACCATAGCAATCTGAACCCTACATATATCCAATACAAAGTTGTTGGATGCATTCAATACAAATGCAACTTCTTTGGAACCATACTTCAATATGTGTGTATTTTCTAGATGCATTGGCTCACCAATTAGTTCTAAAACTTTCTCATTTAGTTGTTTTTTAGCCTTCTTCATGTGAAATGGTTTTGGTAGAGGCATTACTCGCTTAGTTTTGAAGACTTGTTAAATCCTGTATCCAATTGTTGATAGAGCATACTATATGACTCAGAACTCATTCCCACCTTGTCACATAACCCCTGAGCATCTGTAGCAGTAAACAAGTTGCTCACATCCCTAAGATGTTCACTTGCGACACCATCTACAATGTCCCTGAATTTACGATTTTCCAATGCATTTTTTACCATAGGACTTTGGCAATAGTATCATTCTCTGCATGAGGGAACATATTTCTCATTGTAGCAAATTGAGCATATATCCGTCTATGATATTGTTCACTTCCTTTGGTTAATTAGTGAATTGGTTTAACTAATCGGATGTGTTGACATGCTTCTTTGGTTTTTAAAGTGGGCCCAATCTCCAAAGGTTTTGTGAGCTTCCTCTTTATGTTTTGATTCTTCTTCTCCAAGACTTCCATAACTTTAGACTATAACTCTATATTTTGCATGTGTGTAGCCTGCATAGCATCTTCAGTGATAGACATTGCTTGTTGTAGGCTCTGGTTCTCCCTATCCTTCTCAGCCAATAATCTATCATTTTCCTCAAGACTGCATATTCCCTTGTAATCTTGTCTACATATTTTTCAAGGCTTGATGAACCCCTACTAATCCTTATGTGACAAGTCTGCATGTGTATCCATAAAATCCTTCATTACCTTCACAAACGAACTTTAAAAATGATATAAGCCCTTCAAATTGTGGTGGCCTTTGAGTGACTGGATCAGGTGGATACATGCACCCATCAACCCAAAGGTCCATGTTTTTTTTTTCTACATTTCTTTCTTGTTGCATCCTGTATCTTATTGCATCATCCCTTTCTATAGTTCTTTTGAACATTGGTGCATATTCATCCTCCAATTGAAAGTGAATATCTCTCTTTCTCTTGGTACGTCCTGCACCTGCATCCTGTAAAGAAAAATATATGCCAATTTTAACATTAAACAATTACACCCCTTTGATTAATAGTAAGCTAAGGAGTCGATGTCAATTTTCTGATCAATAGCAAGAACATCTAAATATCTAGGAGCAGCAAGTCGGCATCAATCCAACAGCATGCAGTTAATTCTGGATTGGCTCAAATCACACAATTATACCCCTTTGATTCACTATATCTATGTTCGTTTTTACCTAGTTGGATCTTATCTCTTTCTCTTGATTTTAGTCATGATAGACCCTAATCAACTCCTAATCTGCATCTAATCTTAGCTTTTAATCTACCTCTAATCAGCATCCAATCTTATCTTCTGTTCTATCCAAAACATATATTCTCTCTCTCTCTCTCTCTCTCTCTCTCTCTCTCTCTCTCTCTCTCTCTCTCTCTCTCTCTCTCTCTCTCTCTCTCTCTCTCTCTCTCTCTCTCTCTCTCTCTCTCTCTCTCTCTCTCTCTCTCTCTCTCTCTCTCTCTCTCTCTCTCTCTCTCAGAATTGATCAAAGATATTTAAACACATTTATACAGAAGCTTGGCTAGTGGACAACAATAACATCATCTTATCTTCTACCCTAATTTACTCTCTATTACTCTATCACTTATTTTCTTAGTTCATCTCACACAGTCCTCTCTCTTCCCCCCTTCCTTCTCCCACTTTCTCTTTCCCCTCTCTCTCTCTCTCTCTCTCTCTCTCTCTCTCTCTCTCTCTCTCTCTCTCTCTCTCTCTCTCTCTCTCTCTCTCTCTCTCTCTCTCTCTAGAAGAATTGATCAAAGATACTTAAACACATTTATACAGAAGCTTGGCTAGTGGAGAACAATAACATCATCTTATCTTCTACCCTAGTTTAGTCTCTATCACTTATTTTCTTAGTTCATCTCACACAGTCCTCTCTCTCTCTCTCTCTCTCTCTCTCTCTCTCTCTCTCTCTCTCTCTCTCTCTCTCTCTCTCTCTCTCTCTCTCTCTCTCTCTCTCTCTCTCTCTCTCTCTAAATTGACACTTAAGGATTAAACAACAACTATGAAGAATAATAACATCATAGAGATTTAAAAAATAAAGTTACCTCCATTATCACTTGATTGCTTGCAATATAGAGCGTTGAAGAGGAAGATATCTTATAGCACAGTACTGAAGAGGGAGATTGCTTGTAGTGGGGTAGAGAGTGTCATAGATAGAGATTATTTGATTTCACCAAATGCTATCAAAACCACTCCTAAGATTGCTTGTAGCATGGTAGAGAGTGTTGTAGATAGTACTGAGTATTGCTTCAGAAGAATTCGTATGCAAGAAACCATATTTTGGAGGGCATGAGAAGAGTACACAAAATTTCGAACAAAACTAAAGCTTTGAGAGGGAATGAAGAAATGCCCAGAAATGAGCATATACTTATCCAAAAACAATAAAAATTTACAAGGAAACTCTGGAGTCAAAAAGGTGTCTCCGGGTAAAAAATAATCTTAAAATATAATGTATACGTCATTTTATATCATTTTTTAACTTCTGTCATTTTAAGAAGCAAGAATGAGAATGATTCTAACATATTTTCATGTTGAAAAGTCATGAGGGCATTAAAGAGTCATATATTAATGATTGGCTCCGTTTTTACAAAAAATAGAATTGTATTTTTTTAGTTATGAAGATTTTGAGAAAAAGTGTCCTTATCCTACAGTTTGAGAATAAAATAATAGGTGAAAACTATTGAAAATACAAATATGAGATTTGCTTAATTGTAGAAGATCTCTTATTCTAATATTATTTTGGAATCTCTTTTTAGAGAGAGAGAGGTGAGAGAAACCCCTTAAGGGGCAAAAAAGAGAGTCCATATTTCTCCTAATGAAGCCTTAGCTTTTTTCTTAAGGCTAAAACTTAAACATTTAAAGCTATAATCAAATATCTTTTGCCACCTGTGATTTATGCCACCGACGACTCTCGTCATCCTAGCCATAATCAGTGTCAAATTGATGCAAGCCATCCAATATTACTTTGACGGCATGCTACATTTGGCAACTCTCCCCTATTGCATATTGTCTTGCTTCGCAATGCCATCACAAATCTAAAGCCATGCTTGCGATGATGACCAATTACAACAATTCGTACTGCTCCAAAGATGACAATCTTTCACACAAAATAAGACATATGTCTCATAATTTCCCATTATTAGCCAACAAGTCAATTCAGCTTTCTCTATTATCGCTCCGACACGGTCACTAGTGAGGACTGATGTAGGGAACAAAACGATGAGTCTTCTCCTCCTCTACTGAACACAATGATGACCAATATGAACACCAACTCCCTCAATATCAGGGATGCCTTCTCTAGTTTGTCAGTGCTACAAACAGTTTTCTAGGCTCTATCAGACGGCTGGAGCTAAATCAAAAGGCAGTGGTAGGTGTTCTCAAGGCTCATCCATTTTTTCTGCAACCTGACGCTATCACATTGCCTACCTTTCAGTGCATCATCCCCTTCCCATCGTATTATGATCCAAACTCTCCTATTCTTCAATGCAAAAGATACTCCCACCGTAGGTGCAAGGTTTTGACTTTCTTGGATAAACTCGTTAATGTAGGAGAAACGGTCGTCGAAATTGGACAGAGCTAACATCTTGACATATAAATACAACATCTCCAATTTCCTTCAAAAGGAGAGGATTCTTCATGCATTTGAAAATAAGTGAAGCGGCCATAAGCTCTGAAGCCAACTCCAAATAGGCATCACAAGATTCAGAAAGAAGATAAACTGACTCCACCACTATGCTATTGCCATCTTCATTTGCATCAATTGGTCTTCCAACACTACACCTTTAGAACTAACATTGCTGGATTGATTTTTAGCACATCTAAAAATGTGCACCAAAACATATGAGACCTTTGAAGTATTGCAAGAAATTTTGAACTCAAGCCCCTGCACAATCAGTGCATTCCATACAACTATATCTTGAAGTGGCAAAGTGCCAAATACCTTGGTTGCTTCTGCTAGCAAGCCACATTTCATATACATAATAACTAGTCCTTTGTATAAGTGAGGTTCTTTTTCCATTGCCCTTTTCACTATTTTAGAGTGTGTGAATTCATCTAATCCAGAATCTCATATTGTATTGCAAGCTTTCAAGATGAAAACATACATAAGTGCATCCGATAATGACATCTTCCAACTACATTTCTTTGAAAACCATGAGCACCTCATCATCAAGAACATGTTCAACTTATGCTATGGTTAATGCATTCCACGAACTTTCAATTTTCATTTGAATCTTATCAAACACTTGCCATGCTTCCGCAAGCAATCCACATTATGTCCACAAGTGTGTTGGCCACAGAAAGCTTTCTTTCCAAACCCCGTTTTGATTGTTTTAGCATGTAAAAGATGGCCCAACTCTAAATCTTTTGTGGCACCAATATCTTCTAAGTATAAAAGAAAAGTGACAAAATCAGGACACTTCAAGGTGGCTTCATAGTACACTCCAAGTGACTTCACAATGGTAGACACACAGCATCATGACACCGTGTCCATCCAAAGAAGAGTTCTTTGCCTTTAGGATAATTTAAGAAGCTAAGTCCAAGATATTGTGGACCCTATAAGATTCTCAAGTGTTTAGGACCAAGCGCTTACAAGATACAACTCCCTGAGAATATAAAAATCCACAATGCATTTCATGTTAGCTTATTGAAAGCATACGTAGCTAACTCGAACCATATTCTTGATGATCAACAAGTTGTAATACCTATAACCAAGGAGACAAAGTAATTGATGTAAGGGAGAGAAATTTGAGGAGTAGAACCCTTAGAGAATACTTTGTCCAGTTGAAGGATTATCCTAAAGAAGATGTGACATGGATAGATGAGAATGTTCTTTATAAAAAATACCCACATTTTCTCTCAAGACTAGGACATCTTGATTTCTCTAAGGGAAGGATGATGTAATACTTCCACGCAATAAAAGTTAGTTGGTTAGTTAGAAAGTTAGGTACTCAATTAGTAAGTTAGTAAGGCTACTAACTAAAGACTAACTAAAGTAAAAAGTAACTAACATTAATAACTAATTAACTAACAATTATATATATTTTTTAATTGATGATCGTAACCTGATATTTTTTCTAGATTGACAAGGATTGTAGCCACTCATCAAGGAAGTTACCATGTGAACAAGAATTATGAGCCATATTAGTCATTAGTGTCAGTGTATATAGTATGGATGGTCCAAAAATACTAGATTTTTGGACAAAACTAGCATATTTTTATATTTTGGATATTATTTATTGTAAATATCCTAAAAAGCTATGGACATTTCTAGAATAGGGTGTTATGTAAAAAAAGCAAGTGGTTTTTTCAGCCAATTTTGGAGATTTAATACAGAAAGAAGGATTGGCGAAATCTTGTGCACTGCAATTGCAGTTTATAGGTAGCAAACAACACTCCAAACAGAGAGAAGAAGAAGGAGTGATCTGAAAGACTTCTAACCAAGTGTCTTGGCAAGTGTCTTGTGTCTTAGGGTTTTACCCCTCTTTCGGAGCCAACGGAACCATCAAATTTGTGATTTGAGTATCAAATTGCATCTTAGAAGTTTCAGGTTGTTGATTTTGCCAAGATCCCCTCGATAAAGAGCTTTTCTTCTTAGCTACAACCCTTCTTCTCTAATTTGTTGAGATATTTGCAATCACACCTACTTCAATCCCTTTGTGAGGAGTTGTGAGGGCTCAAGACCATAATTCCATATGCACAGTAGGAGAAAGTACCACCACTCAAATCCTATAAAGCATTATACTTGCACTCTTTTTCTAATACAATGATACTACTCTTTTCTTTCCAGTAAAGTGTCATGTCACTATCAATACAGAAGATTGTGTTTATAAGTCCAAGTCTCAATCTTGGAACCTAATTCACTTGTGTAACAATTTTTCCTAGTCAGGGTCAATGTCTTCATGAGTTTCTTTTTCCTCTTTCAACCTCCATAGCTTCTGCATCTGCCATGCTCTAGACCCCATGTATTTCACATTGTATCAGAGCTCAGTTGAGCATGACCCAACTCTCCTTTCAATCCTCTCAGCTCATTTCCATCTCTGCTCAGCTCAGTTTGAGTATTGGACCTTATCTCCAACTTCATTTGCATTCCTACCTTCAATGAAGCTTCCATGGCAGCCATAGCCAGCAGCACCCTGTCAGTTTGAAGCTTTCATATCTCTCTCCACATGCCAAATCTCTTTGAACTTCTTTCTAAATAAGTGTTTCTCTACTTCTAGAGCTCCTCCTTGGCACCTCAATCATTAAGATTGGGAAACTATAGCTTCAGCATTGCCTCTTTTCAGAGTTGCTACCATAACTGTGTCTGTGGATAGCACCTACCTACCTCTATTGCAGCAGCCATATCTCATTAATCAGGCCATATCTCTTCGATCTTTCTTCTCGAGAGTTGTTCTTCAAATCAAGGTGCAACTTCTTGGCACAAAAATCAAGGAGATTGATGCACACCATGCTCGGCATTTGCATTTCTTCAAATTTGGGCACAATTTTGATAGCGACCACTTTGAAGGCTTAGATCTCTCAACTCAGGCAAAATAAGTACAAACCCTCTTAGGAGGAGTTAGACCCATTATTGAGGGTCCTCTATCTCAAAGGGTTTGAGCAAATTCGACCTGTGGAGCTCGTGGGAGCTTATTTACCAGTCGTTGGGCCCTGTTTTGACAGGACAGCCATAGCCAAACTTCACCAAGCTTAAAAATCTCATCATTTTCTCTCTTTTGCTTGGAACAACCCACTACCACTCAAAGCTGAAGGTCCCAGCATCAAATCAAGAAGGGAAAGATATGGATCTAAAAGAACTTAAAGGATTTTTGCAAGTTTGAAAGACTCAGGGAAGAAACATAGTGTCTATTGACACTCATTTTTAGTGATCTAAACACTTGCTTAAATTTGATAAGTCTGAAGCTGATTTGCTAGTGGTCTCTCAAGTCGAACATGGGCAAAGATTCTTCAACTACCCATTTCAAAGGAGTCGTGTTTCATACTTGGCAAACTCGCATCAAACTGATCTTAATAAAGAAGGGCCTCTGGGCCATTACCACTGGTAAAGAAAAGAAGCATCGTGATGCGAATCTTGCTATCACTTGGCAAAAGAATGATGATAAGGCTCAGGCCATTATCAAACTAGAGCTAGACAACAACTATATCCACTATGTGGATAACTATGAGACTTCACAAGATACATGGAAGAGACTTGACACTTTGTTCGGTGCATAATCTAAATCATCAAAGTATGGTCTCCTAATTGAGTTTTTCAGGCTTGAAATGAAGTCCAACACATCACTTGCCATACATCTAAATTACGTGGAAGGATTTCTAACCCAACTTGCAGGAATCAACATTAAAATGGAAGAAGATGTTTGCATCGGTGTTCTACTTAAGAGTTTGCCTCCTGAATATAATAATGTAGCAACAACTCTAATTAATATGCCAAACCCTAAACTTGTTGATATCCAAGCATCATTGTTAGAGGAGGAAAAGAAGCTAAAAACTAAGGAAGAACCAAGTACCTCTAGAGATGAGCATGCATTATATGTTGGTAACAGGTACAAAGGCAAGAAGGATCAGCTCTTCTGTGATTTCTGCAGAAGGATCGGACACACTGAGAAGTTTTGCCATGCCAGAAAGAGGTCCCAAAAGGCCTATATAGTTGCAGTCAAAGAAGAAGAAGAAAACGGAGAAAAGGAAGAAGAAGAAGAAGACCACTAGGAGAAGGACAAACCTCATCAGTCCTTCTATTCAGACAAACTTTTTTAGTTGTGTATTTCTTAGCCCTAATGCCTCAGACATAAACTTGTAAACTCCTCAGTTATCCTTGTACTACAGCCTCTGTACACTTTGTGAGGCCCCTATTACAGCCTCTAGATGTCCATCATGTTTGTGGTATCCACACTTAGCCATTTCTATGATAGCCTCTGGTGTTTTGCCATGTTTAAGATGTGCCCACACTTTGCAGGTGTTGCTTTCACTAAAGCCTCTACACACTTTGTGCTTTTGGTTATGATTGAGGAGGGGTGTTTAGATATTTGCAATCACACCTACTTCAGTCCCTTTGTGAGAAGCAATGAGGGCTCAGGACCAAAATCCCATATGCACAGTAGGAGAAAGTACCACCACTCAAATCCTATAAAGCATTGTACTTGCACTCTTTTTCTAATGCAGTGATAGTACTCTTTTCTTTCTAGTAAAGTGTCATGTCACTGTCAATATACAAGATTGTGTTTATGAGTCCAAGTCTCAATCTTGGAACCTAATTCACTTGTGTAACAATTTGTCCTAGTCAGGGTCAATGTCTTCATGAGTTTCTTTTTCCTCTTTTAACCTCCATAGCTTCCGCAATTGCCATGCTCTAGATCCCGCGTATTTTATATAATTCAACTATATAAATATGAGGCATGGGGAGTAGTTTAAAGAAGCACAAGGAGATCCCGAGAGGCTGCGAGAGAGGTAGAGAGAGAAAGGTAGAAGGATACCCCTCCAAGAGGCTACGAGAAGGAGCTTGAGAGAGAGAGAAAGAGAGGGAGAGAGGAGTTACCCCGAGAGACTGCGATGGAGAGAGTTAGCTCAATCCCCCATGTCTCGATCTTCGACTAAGCCATCTTCTCTTACGTTCTCCCATCTCAAATTCATTCCTCCTTCTTTATCTCTTGAATCCACTTGCAAACAATGGCTCGAAAGTGACGAGGTGGAAAGACCATGAGAACCACCACAACCGGTCAAGGAACGGGTATTGCTAAAGATACGGGAGTGCCCAAGGTTTCTAGAGTTGCCACTACCAACAAAACATCGGGTGTGGTGAACACAAGCATAAGCAAAGACGAAATTTCCAATGTCATCGTGCTAAACAAGGTTATTCATTACTGGTTATTATTTTGCCACATAAAATAATTATATAAAATATTAGCTTCTATATTTTACACTTACACGAATTGAGAGTTTCATCTAGAAAGCATACTAGTATACGCATGAACGATTAATCATAGCTATAATTTGTAGTTAGATTAATTGAGACTCTAAATCATAGAATCATGATGGAAATAGTTGCAAGAGGTTATTGCACATATGACTTTGTGCGCACTCGAGATTAGTAAAATAACTCGATATAATTATTGTCAAATGCGACAAGGTTAAGTTTTGACTAACATTTTAAAAGTGAAACTCTATTTAAATGATCTATAAGTCATCTCGTTAAGTTATTGGCACAATATATTTCTTTAAGGAATTTCACTTATGTTGGGTAAGATAGCCCAAATGGGAAATTCAATCCTTGCTTAACATGTTGTAAGAGGTGTACTCAACACTTCTTTATGGGGAGGAGAATCCTCATTAGAATGTAATGTTACCTTAGGATAAGGTCTACCTTGGCTATGGAAGTTGTGGAGCTACACGATGGTGTGATTGTCATTACATCATTTGATATACGTTTAAAAGGACTGTTTGTGTTTGTTAGAATCTAGATCTCTGATTAAAAACATTGACAAATAGGATAATAGTAAAGGTTGCGCTAGATTACCCCCAAGCTAGTTGCGAGACCCTACTCCAAGGGGATCATGGTTATCTCTTCGAGAGGCTTAGACCAGCTCCGTAGTGAAAGGTCTATCTATAGGGATAGTCTCGGGTAGAAGGAAATGTGGGTGTCAAGGGGCCGTAAATTCTGTATTACTCCTAGAATTTGACTAGCCCCTTCATGACCCAGGATGGGATCTTGGAACCCTAAATACTAGTTACAAGGGTGGAATCTTGGTAGGGTAGAATACCCTCGTGGAATTTTTTATATCTTCCGCAAGGTCAAAAAGATAGAAATTGTAATAAACTTCCAATATAATAAATAAATTTGTTTTATTCAAGGATTGTTTGAATTGTATGTGTGTCCATGAAATAAATTACGTGAAGGAACATATTAAGGAAGATGGTTGTATATGTTCCAATAAATGTGGTGTAGGTAATTAAAAAACTAAAGATGATTTTGCCATGAAAGGAAAGTGGGTGGACATAACCCTAGATGGGTCCGTCCAACAGTAAGATGGTCTTGGTTAGCTAGGAGCTTTTCTAAATCAACGATAGAAATATAAAGATGACATTTTGACCAACTAGTCGTTAGGTAGAATCGACTTGCATTGTATTAGGGGGACCGGAGTGAGATTTTTCGTTATGGGCAGGAGGCTTGACGTACCGCATTCCCCTTCGTCTCTCATTCTCTTTGAACCAAGTGCAATGGCAAGTCCACTTCAAATCAAGTAATCCTATAGAAGTGAAAACTCAAAATTACTGATGCTAGCTGGCCGTTAGGAGACCCATCTGATTTTAGGAGCCCAAAAATTCAAGTCGATCCTAGTGGGTTTGGCTGAAACTCTTCCGTTGCAATGTAGACTCAATGGGATCTAAGTGACAAACCCCGTGATGTTCCAAAGGGAGCGCTAAGGGCAGCATCATTTGGAAAACCTACTAATGGACTACAAAAAGATGCACCTTGAAATGAGGCTAGCGGACACCTCACATGTACATTTGAATGAGTGGTAGTGTTACGAAGCGGAATCACGTGGCAAATCTAGCAAATCAAATCTCAATCATAAACAACTTTATGATACACATAATAGAACTTAGTGGAAAAAATCTAACAAATCAAGCATCTCAACTATTAAATACAAACAACATTATAATACATAAGAGGATTTGAATAACTCAATAGATTGAGAAAGATGAGGAAAATGCATGATTAGGCCTAACCTCCCCCATGGCAAAAGCCATGGTTTGCCATCCTTAATTATATATTATAGTTTTACATGGATATTTACATTCATATCTTACATATACTTACAAAGAAAGTTCAAATATCAGTTGAAATACAAAGTTTTAAGAGTCAAGAGGTATCCTACAACATGCTACAGTTGCTGTAGAAAATTCTATGCGTTGAATCTTGATGTTTGGACATCACATCGTGTGCGGAGCATGCCAAAACCCCCAAAATGACTCTTGAAGCTCTGAATTTCAATTTCGGATGAGGGAGAAACCAAAAAACTGAGTTTTCACCCTCTTTTCTTGTTTTGCACATAATCCTATTGCTAAAAGCCTTCTAAACTTAACCACATTAAGAAAATAGCAAGGTATTCCATAAAGAAAGCTTATTTCAATAAAAGCATATCTTAAACTCATATTTTAAAATAATCTATATTAAAAATAAATTAATTAATAGTACTAAGGATAATGATCTAATTATTACTAAAGAAGTTTAGACTTATAACTTATAAATAGAGTAATAATTTTAATAATATAATATCATATAAATACATAATATTATATATTATACTTAAGATATCTAATCATAATTATGAAATTTACACTTGGACTTACACTAATGCCTAGTACTATCCAAAGCCACCACTACCTGCTCTACATATCAATTGAAGCATTCACAATTGTTTATAAATAAAATAAACAAACAAATATAGTTAATACTTAGCAGTCTTCAGCTATACAGATAATTAAAATAGGTTGGAACACTGTCCTAACCTTAATTTTATTCGAGTGCGCACTCTAAACTCATAAACATCCATTAATTTGATATGTATTTTATGAAATCACCCACATGCACATTAAATTAATCTGATGCCTGAAAAGGCAAGGCGTCCCCGTCAACTTCTCGCACAAGGAATCCACCTTGTGTATGAGCCTCGGCAAATACATATAGTTTTACAGAATCCACCGAAAAACCTCACGGAATCCACCATGGAATATGCCTCCTGGCATTAGATAGTAACCTATTTTCCTTCATCAACACTTAATCATCACATCAAGCTCTGTTTGACAACTAACCCACAACTCTCTTAAATGTGATAAGTTTTGTATTTTGTCCAGCTACTTCTTGAACCAGCCCAATGTTTGCATAGGCTAGATCAATATTATTGATCATACCAGAAGATTGATCTATTTAATTTTGTTGCATGCTTTTGTGATGTCTTTGTTCTAGCTCAAGGAGGCCTATCTCAAGCATGGTCGGTTTGCTTTGATCTCTAACAATGAGTCAAGCAGGCAACATCAGATCCTTGGAACATCCATTGTGACTCTTTCACATAGATTTGGATATGCCAAAACATCAATCTGCACCAAAAGAATGGGGTCTACTATTCTAACCAGTTATTCTACTAAAGTATCAATTACATGCTCTTTAAGCCACTTCTTACTCTTGATTGAGCTTGAATAATTAATGATACAAAGTCATGATTTAGAACTGCTTTTGGAAACTTTGCAACTCTCAAATCCCCATAAGAGGTGACTCCAGGCCTACAATTTGGAACTACTTTTGGAAGCTTTGCAACTCTCAAATCCCACTGCTTTTGGAAGCTTTGCAACTCTCAAATACCCATAAGAGATTACTCCAAGCCTGTAATTTGGAAATGCTTTTGGAAGCTTTGCAATTCTCAAATCCCCATAAGAGGTGACTCCATTACCAGAAGGCCTACAATTGGCTCTCAAAGAATTACTCCTAGTGCCCCTAGAACCATAAGGTTCCAGATATCACCTTGTTCATGAATAGCTAGCTTCTCATTGTAAGTCTGATTAAATCCTGCTGATCATACATGCTTCTTTTAGGTTGTGATATTTCAACATTAAAGCCATACGACTACAACCCATGTTGTTTGCAGCATAAAGCAATAAATGCTTTGAGCTTCTTGCTAAGAAGGCAACTCCACTTCAAGCTTCATCTATTGAATTTTTTTCCTATAATAAATATCCTCATCCTTCTATAGTGAGCCTTCACAAAAACCCCAAAACACAGCCAAAGGCTTCTTTCTACCAGCTACAGGAACACCTTCAGATGTTCAATTAAAAGGTCATTGTCAAGCCCTCACCCTGTTGCAAGGTAAAGCATTCTGGCTACTAGAATCCTCAAGAGTAGAGCTTCCATGGAGAATATAAGTTGTTCACAATAGCTTTTCCAAATCTATTAACTTTCAAATTTCTCCAAATCCAAAATGGGACCTCGTTCGTGAGATCAAATATCATTTTCAAGCTATACTTCATTCAGCACCCTAGCAAGCGGTTGATCCACCATCACCATTCACTTCAACGATAAATTGGCATGATCTGCCATTATCATTCTCCTGGAAGAAAGAAGATGGAGGGACAGGGAGAGGGAGAGGGAGGGAGATTCAATGCTTACTAGAAGAGAAAGTCAAGTGTAGCAGAAATAATCTTCTTCTACTACTTTAGTAACTTCTTGTTCTTCACAAGTCTTCTTATAGTGCCACTTCTAAGAGGTAAGGGTTTGAAAGCAAATGATGATGCTGATGGGTAGGGCGAACCTAGGGAATGGATGAAGGAGATGACGATGATGATAACGCGGATGTGATGATAAGGATGACAATGGTTGTGCTGTTCTGGAGTTATAATGGACAACGGTGGTACTCAATCATGGTTTGTGCTAGCATCATCAACGTCATTGTACCCTCCTCTTGGCCTTGCCTTCTAATCATAGAGCCTGCAATAGAAGAGATAAAGTATGGAATGAGTTTCATTCACAAATCATGGATCAAACGACTCTATTCTTCAACCTATAATTTTCCTTTTGGATAGTGCATTTTGAGTTGATCTTGTTGACCATGTTTTTGCATCAAGCCCTCCAAGAATGGTTATGACCATACTCCATGTGTCAAGTAGAACAAGGCTTTGACAAGCATTTAAGTAATTGATGTAAAAGAGAGAAGATATGTAAGAAAATCCACCTTTGAAGCTCAAAGAAGAGCTTGAGAGAGATGAGGAAGAAGAAGATGAACCCTACTTTCAAAAAGTAGAAGTCACTTTAGTCCCCTCTAGTCTCCTATAGCTCACCTTTTGTCAAATGTCCTTCAAAATAAGCCAAAACCTAATGAGACTACCTACTAAAATAGCTTCCCAATCCACCATTTTTCCTTCAACCTTCTTCAAGATCCTCAAATTTAGTCCCAACTTGCTGCATAGATCCTTAACTAGTCACGGTTTTAACTATGTCAAGTCCTGTGACTAATTCTTGTCCTCCAGTTACCTTGTGTCTAGTCTTGTAACTAGATCCACCATAGAAATTACCTTCCCATTGAATCAAATATTTGCTCTGATACCAATGTAAAGAAGTTAATTTCCACAGCAAACTAGAAAATACAAGAAAATAGACTAAATTGCCAAGAAACCATAGCCAAGGTGGCTAGGCTAAAATAATGTTACCATTAATGATTAAGAATCAATTGATGAGAGGCTGCAACATGGTATGAACCCCAATGCCATGGTGGCCAAGAGTATGCACCCTCTTAGATGGTGGAAGGTTGAGACATCAAACATGAAATGTTAGAATAGGCAAAATATACTCAACAAATTACATATTAGCCTTTTATACTTTAACCTAATAGGTTAAATAATGGCTAAGGTATTTTTTCTTTATTACATTTCACCTTGTACCAACTACAAACCAACATGCTAAGAATGAATGGCCCTTCTTGGTCCCGAGCTATTCATGACCATTATAGTTCACTAAAACCACAAGCCAAACAATGTATGTGGTTATTCAAAGACTGTACTTGGGTTAAAGATTCTTCTTCTTCATCTTTGTCATCATTAGTGAAACATTAGTGGAAGCTTCTTCATCCCAATGACTACATGCAAGAGTCTATCTCAGAGGGAGAATTAGTAGTGGCAGATTGAGAATCAATAGAAGAGTCATCGAAGGATGAATAATACTCTGATGATGAGCCAGAGTCATTGGAGTCAGCGGTGAATGATTCAATAGGAGATTAATAGGCAAAATCTGATGAGTATGCTTCTGAAAGTTGCTATCTTTTTAAGCCTGGTCATTGCCCTTTTGGGGACATTTGTTGGCTAAATGGCTGGAGCTACCACAAATATAGCATTTCAACAACTTTTTGTGAGAGGACCTTTGGGCATACTTGGATTTGTGTCGATTGCCAAGCAATCATTCCTCTGTCTTTGGTAGTGATCCTAGTGAGAGGAATATTTGTATGGCTAGCAATGTCTATGACGATAAGAAGAAGCTTTAGATTTCCACTAGCTAGAGTGAGACCTAGAAGAATTCCAAGGAGAACAACTACATTCGTCACATCCAACATATTTATAATATTTTCTAGCATGTTTGCAAATTTCACTGTGGAATCTTCATTGTAAGGAGATCAACTTCTATTAATGGAATACTTACTTGATAGTTTTCTCAATAATTTGCATAATTTGATCCGCACTGTCATTAAAATCTCTTTTTTCTTGTTGCATTTTCTTCTTTGCAGAAGAATCGGATTGGTTTAGAAAAATGATATACCAAATTCTCTTTCATAGATGCATCATAGGCACCCATCCCTTCATATAACCGATCTCCCATGTATCTGAGATACTCCTTGTACTGACTTGGATCACATAACTTTTGCTATAAAAAATGCTTCTCTTGCTTCAACAATATCATCCAATTTATTAGTGACTTATTCACCCAGCAATAATTCAAAGAACAAGGTAACGGGGTCAGGTTGTTGAGCAATGGCCAACTTAATCTGAGGATGAAGGGAAGTCCACCACTGTCATAAGCCACCAACAAAGCCATGTGTCATGGAATTTAAAACATCTAATTGGTTAGCATTAGGCTTTTCCAGCAATTTCTGTCCAACATAAGCATACGTCACGTAGATAAGTAATTTTATTTCATTAGGATTCCTTCCATCAATGGACCAAATGGGAAAACTCCCACTTTTTTAGGGACATCTAATTTGTCATGTTTTTTAGATGATTCTACATCCTTAGAGGAATGAGCATTAAGGAGTTCAGGGTTAGAATCAGCATGATGATGAAGATTAACATGGATGAACTGATCATCCACCAAATCAATTACACTATCACCATCCTCATTAGAAGAGGAGATGCTATCAAATGGTTATGAGCATTAGCATCCAAGATGTACCAGGCAGGGATATTAGATGTGGGAGTGTGTTCTAAAGATTCGCCCATCATTTAGAAATCATATTTGTTCTACACATATGTGCCAAGAGCGTGCCAATATCATCTTTGTCAAAGTATTCAAGAGCAACCTTCAAGGGCATTGCTTGAAGTAGGGAGTCTTCTTTCTGTTGGGCCATGCGGAACGCTAAATAATCAATATGATCAAAAGCATTTTGATATTCCATTGGTTCCTACTTTGGAAACATCATATCCATGTATTCTCCCAATTCCTATTATGTAGGTTTTTCATGGGGATCCACTAAAGGCACTAGAGTGGCTTTGCTAAGGCAATTTGGAGGCAAGGAAGTAGAAGGACCAGCACCATCAATAGACTTACATTTATAGACAATAGTTTCATCATCATCAACAGAGGAGGAAACATGTGAGGCACATAGATTATTTGGATATCCAGAAAAATAGAATCCAAATCAGCTTCACTAATTTCATCTAAATTTGGAACTGGGGCTTTGCCTTTTGCATCATGTAGGACAACTGTATACACATTAAGAGTTCCTCTAGAAGGGGAACCGAACATTGGTGACCATACTTTATGTAACCTCTTTTCAAAGAATGTTGTCCAATCAATAATAGGAGGTTGCATTAAGTTAGTAGCAGCAACACCTATCATAGTAGTAACAGAACTACCAATAACTAGGAAGCTACATCAGCTTGCTATTGGATAGGAAGCTTCTGCTCTAGCTTTTGCATTAAATCCTATAAATTTTCACACAATTGATACAACTTTTCCATTTTTTCAATTAAGCTAGTTAATGCAAAATGGTTCCAGTTTATAGTTTGCAACTTGGCAAACCAAGTAGCATTATCCCATGGGTGCAAGTAAGGAGCAACCTTATAGACATGACTTTCACATTCAAATTCAGTTTAGATGCCTCACACCACACCACAGCACCACAAAGACAATATGGCTTAATAGAGTATTCAACCTTTTGAGGAAAAACTAGGAGAAATGGCATGGACATTCAAAGACTGTACATGGGTTAAAGATTCTTCTTCTTCATCTTTGTAATAATCTAAGAATGCATCATCAATGGAAGTGTCTTCATCCCAATAACTACGAGCATCTATAGAATTTGTCTTAATAAAGGCAGAATCAATAGTGGTAGATTGAGAATCAATAGAATAGTCATCCAAGGATAAAGAATACTCTGATGTTGAGTTAGAGTCATCAGAGTCAAAGGTGAATGACTTAATTAGGCAAAATCTGATGAGGATACCTTGGAGAGGTAATGATGAAGATTCACCACCTTAGGTTTATCATCTTTTTTAGCTTGGTCCTTGGCCTTTTGGGGACATTTGTTGGCTAAATGATTGGAGCTACTACAAATATAACATTTCAACTATTTTTTGTGAGAGGACCTTTGGGCATACCTAGATTTGTGTTGACTGCCATTGGAACCATAGTGGGCATTCCTCTGTCTTTGGTAGTGATCTTGGTGAGAGGAATATTTGTATGATCGGCGATGTTTATGATGACAAGAAGAAGCTTTAGATTTCCACTTGCCAGAGCCAAACCTAGAAGAATTCCAAGGAGAACAACTACTTTGTTCACATCTAATGTATGGGAAGAAGCTTTAGATTTCCATCAGCCAAAGCGAGACCTAGAAGTATTCCAAGGAGACATCGAGAGGTTCTTCCCGTACATTGGATGTGACAAATGCAATTGTTCTCCTTGGAAATCTTCTAAGTCTCACTCTGGCTAGTGGAAATCTAAAGCTTCTTCCCATACATTAGATGTGATAAATGTAGTTGTTCTCCTTGGAATTTTTCTAGGTCTATCTCTGGCTAGTAAAAATCTAAAGCTTCTTCCTATCATCGTAGACATTGCTAATCACACAAATATTCCTCTCACTAGGATCATTACTAAAGATAGAGGAATAACTACTATGGTTCCAATGGCAACCAACACAAATCCAAGTATGCCCAAAGGTCCTCTCACAAAAAACAATTGAAATGCTATATTTGTGGTAGCTCTAGTCATTTAGCCAACAAATGTCCCCAAAAGGCAAGGACCATGCTAAAATAGATGAAAAACCTAAGGTGGAAAACCTTCATCATTACCTCTCAGAGGCATCCTCATTAGATTCTGCCTATTTTGCTGAATCTCTTATTGCATCATTTACCTCCAACTTCGATGACACTCTGACTCGGCATCAAATTATTCTTCAACCTTGAATGACTATTCTACTGATTCTCAATTTGCCACTACTAATTCTGCCTCTGAGACAGACTCTACAGATACCTGCAGTTATTGGGATGAAGAAGCTTCCACTGATGATGCATTCACAGATGATGATAAAGATGAAGAAGAAGAATCCTTAACCCAAGTACAGTCTTTGAATGGCCATGCCATTCCTCCTAGTTTTAACTCAAAAGGAAAAGAGAAATATTTCCCCTCTACTTCATACACACATAAATCACATCATAAGGTAAAAGAAAACATGAATCTTCAGAAGCAGAATCATCAAAGATCAAGTCCTCCTTTGATGATTCAGAGACTACTTCTTTGAAACGAAAGAAGAAATATGAGAATAAAATCAAAGAGGAACTCTTCTCTTATCCTCATGATTTTCCTCGACATGGTACTTAGAGTATAGATACTTTGAAAAAGGCAAATATCTTCGTACCCCACAAATTGGAAAAAATGCAATCCAAGACCTATACAACAGTTTGTGGATGATATTTAAAAGACTAGTACTAAAACATTTGGTGAATTGAATGATATGGTCAAAGCTTTTCAGACTATGCAAATGGAGTTACACTCTCTTTGCAAATGTTTCAAGAGATCCTTCAAGTCCCAAAAGCATATTGCACAAGCCTTTATTGAAATCCTTAGAGATTTTTCTACATCACTATCATCCTCTCCACTACCTGACTTTATTCCAAAACCAATCAATCAATCAAATTCATGCTACTTCTTCTCAGCATAAACTCAAGAATCTTGCATGAGGTGGCCCTATTCCCACCATTTGTGTTATGAGGACACAGTGTGAAAAGGTATGGAATGCATCATCATCCGACTTCTCTATTAATGTAGAGAGTCAATGTGATCTAAGCCATTAGTACTAGTGTGAGTTGCACGGATTATCCAAAAATACTATATTTTTGGATAATTTTAGTCTATTTTTTATATTATTTATTGTAAAAATCTGAAAAAGTTAGAAAAAGCTTCTTGATTAGGATGGCATGCAAAAAGCTAGTTGCTTTTTCAGCCAATTAGGGGATTTTCACAAAAAGAACAGATTGACAAAATTGTGCGCGTCACGATCGCTGTAAACAAGCTAAAAACTACAGATTGAACTGAAAGAAGAAGAATGAGTGATCTGGGAGATCCGTGAGCAAGTGTCCTGAGGTTTTACCCCCTTTTGGAGCCAATGGAGCCATCAGATTTGGATTCCGGGCAGCAGAGAAAGAGCTAATTTTTCTGATCCACGTTTTTGGTCTACGAAGGAGCTCCATGAGAACTAATGCCTGGAGATTGCTTCTGAGTAGTGCAAAGATTCCAAGTTCTTTCAATACATATTGTTTCAATTCATTGTGATTTGTTTTTGTCGTGTTTACCACTTGGGTATTCTCTATCTTCTCTTCCATCTCCTATCTCTACTTCCTTCTACTTCTGATCCCTGGTGGATTCGACCTTTCGACAAAAACCCCTCCGACATTGGTGAACCCGACGTGAAAGGTCGTCGAAAGAAGGAAAGACAAGATGGGAGAACCTTCGAATACAATCTCCAATGATGTTTTGCAGCAATTGGTGCAAAATATGATATGCTTATGCAGGTAGAACAACAACAACAGGTGATGCAAGCTTCAGCTCAAACAGAAAGTGTTGTGATGAATGCTTTGCAAGCAGTTGAGCGTGAGGTGAAGTTATTCAATGGCAGGAATGTATTTGCATATGTATCATATCTATGCTCAGAAGATGGAATTCTTTGGAGTGGCTCAATCTGCATGGAGCCATTATTTTGTACGTGTTACTGTTCATGAATTGAAAGCATGGAATACTGAATTATACTTCTAGGATGCTGAGTGGGTAGCCTTCAAGAAGACACTCAGGGAATAATTTTACATTGAGAACACCAGTTTGATTACATGCAAGACTTTTCAGGAGTGGATTATACAACCCAATAAGGGTCTTGTGGCTACAGAATTGTTAAGAGAATTTGAAAGGAGATTTGAGCAGTTGGATCTTGCAGAAGAGCAAGCTCTTGCAAGTTAGAAAATTAAATTTTTTCTATAGGCAGCTAATCCTGAGCTTCAAGAGAAGCTTGATGATTTGCTGGAGGATCAAACTACAGAGACAGGTTTGAAAACAGAGTGGAGACATGTCAAGGAAGCTGTTACTGCACTTGTGAAGAAGCATAGAAGAAGAGAAAGATTGCATGTCTCTAGCTTGCCCACTATTACGGGTAAGATAGTTGAAGTATCCAGTAAGCCACCCACTTCTGTGGCTAACCCTATGGCTGTACCTACTATTGTTCCCTCTGTTAGGGAAGATGTCTTAGATGAATTGGTCAAAGCGATGCGGGATCTTCAATTGAAGGTTGCAAAATTGGATGAAAAAGGACAAGAGGAAAGGGGACGGGTAGCAGTCCCTAAGCCTGGAAAAAGATATATGTGGTGTGATAGTTTACAGCACGAGAGAAAAGATTGTGCTGCCTATTAGGAGGCCTTGATACGATAGCTTATCTTTTGGAAAGATGGCAAGATCCATGCACAAGAAACGGGATTGCCTCTTGCTTTGAATTTGGAAAGGGAGGTATGTAGAAGTTGTTGGAAGACTTGGCTGTCCGAAATGCTTATGCGGCAGTACATGCTTCTACTTTTGGTCTACAGTTAGATAGAATGCATGGCCAAGTGATGGTTGGTCCAAAGGCTAAAATATGGACACATGCTTTACATGTAGCTGAAAAGAGAAAGGTCACTGATAGTGAAATGTCTCATGCAGGGCAAGACATTCGTGGCATAACTGGTTGGGAATCACCAGTAGATGCATATTCAGTGTATGCATATTTAGCAAAGGTACAAAACACAGATGTACTTGTGGAAGAAAAATGAAAAAGAGATGAAGATATTGCAAGGACATCTAAAAGAATGACAAGAAGAAGTGTGGATCAGCCTAAAGTTGCAAATCAGCCACCTCCCGAGTATGTTGTGGAAGAGGTCAATCAGAAGCAAAAACAGGATAACAAACAAGAGGGCAAAAAGAAGGGCAAGTAGCCAGGATATAAGTTGCAATCTGACATTGAGATAGCCATAGATTTTAAGAAGGTTCTTGAAGAACGGATCTTAAACAGTTGGGTGGAATTTACCTTGGGAGAGGTGCTTGGCATTGTGAAGCGAGAATTTCATGATGAGATCATTGACATAATTAAAAGGAAGCATCAGTTTCTTGGTGATACCACTAGTGCATTACTGCAATTTGAAGAGGAAACTGGTTTGTTGGGTATTCGGGCTGAATATGAGCATGAAGTAAGTACAGGATTGTCTATGCAGGATGCTACTAATCAATGGACATCATGTGGAAAAGAGAAAAACATGGTTGAAAATGTATTGTCTTGTAGCAATATGCATGATGGAGTAAGGCAAATGCAACAATATGGAGAAGAGACTCTAGGATTTATTCCTTGCAGTCACTACACAAGAAATCATTGGGCTAGAGCTACCACTAAAACGGTAGTGAAAATAGGGGAACATTGTCGTCGCGTTAAGAGTTGAAGGTCTACCACCGGGGCTTTTAGTGCAGAAGAAGAGTTTAGGATTCAAGATTCGGGAAGGAAAAATGGATTGGGGTTTAATTAGATCCGGGATTTAGAAATGATTTAGGTACGGAAGAAGAGTACAAGCCTTTTCACTATGTACTTAGCATACATGAACAGAAGGAATAAGACTAACTTGATTACATCAAATGCCTCTGGATACATACATCATATCATAAAGGATATTTTCAGATTCTCAATTCATTTATGAATGTCAAATGCAAGCTCTAATGGCATTTATTTCAAGTACATAGATGGATTTCAACCCTTTGGTTCAAGTATATTGTCGATAGATTCAAATGCATCCAAGATTTGGGCCAAACATACATGAATTGAATTGAAAAAGTATAATTTTAGCTTCAGCCCTGTTTTTAAACAGAAAATTCCAGCCCATAATCAAGTTCAAAATGAGTGCATAAACTCAAGAGGAAGCACTTCTAATCATTCATGAACAATGTCGTGAAGAAAAGAGGTCATTTCCTTCCATTACAACCATAAAAATCCCATTTTTGCTCATAAAAATGGACCATAACAGTGGGCTGCCCTGTTTATGACTGGTTATTTCAGCCCATAACAGCCCATAAGTCTTCAATATCCTCACTCTTTTCTTGCCCCAAAGTCACTCAAGTACTTGGGTACAAGTCGGGCTTCATTGGACCAAGAATAAGGTAAACAAAATGAGAGAAGTCGTGCATAAGATCAGGCTGAATACTCTTCTCTCAGATTTCCCTCTTTTATAGATTATTTCAACACGCATTTTTGTAAGACCAAAGAGGCAGAGAAGTGGAGCTCTCACCATGTTTACATCTTTAGTGGTTGGGCCGGTTGATCTTTAGTTTGCATGCTCCATTTCATGCACCATAGCTCAAGCTCTCTCCAGTTTGCCTCAGATAGTGCAGCCCGCATTTTACGCCGAAAAACGCGGGCTGCTCCCTGCTCAATCCCTAGTCACTTTTTGACCAGCCTAGGTCACTTGCTGGTCACTTAAGTCTGTTACTCCTAGTCCCATGTGGACCTAGTGGACTTTTTGCAGTTTTTGGCATCTTTCTTGGGTTCTGACCATATTTTTGTACCTGAATTAATGTGATTTATCCTGCAGACTGTCAATTCCTTCCAGATGACCAAGTTGTAGGTTCCCATAGACTTATTTTTCATAAATATACATGGTATAACTGAAAATTATATGCTAAATACAAAAGAACTTGTATCACTAAGGTGGTTATTGGATAACAATGTCTGAATTTTGTATGCAAATTTCTCATATAACTTCCAGTGAAGCTCTTCTGTGTTCATAAGAATCCCATGATTTATATTATGAATAGTAAACTCTTTGACATTCACCCCCTCCTAACCTGCACATCCTCCGGCATGTGCCATTTCATAAGATTACAGGTCAAGGAGGGTCTTCTTCTTCATCTTCATTCTCTAAGTCTTTTTCTTCCTGCATGTCTTCAAGTAGAGGGCTTATATTTAAGTCATCAAGTTCATAAGTTGAAGATTCTCTTCATTTGAAGAGTTTGATTCGTTTCCTAGCTATTGGAATCTTTATCATGGTCCCATCCATTTCAGCCAAAGAGTAAGTAGCATTATTATGTACTACTTTTACAACATATGGTCCAAACCATCGCTTGGCTAACTTCCTATGAGCACTATATTGATTGTCCAGGCTGCTATCATAGACAAGAACCCAATCATTCTCTTGAATAGCTCTTAGATGGAGTCGATGATGCTTGTCAAACCTCTTCTTATTCTTTAGTCTTGCTGTTTTTAGCCTTTCAATGGTTGTTTTGACATCTTCTGGCCTTCTTACAAGTTGCCTTATGCGTAAAGTCAGCAATTCTTCTCTATTCATGCCTTCATCCCAAGGCAAGATACTCCATGTGACAATGGATTCCTCAATAGGCATAACGGGTGGCTATCCATACATGAGTTCAGCTGGCATATATCCTATTACTGCACTATGGGTAGTTCTATCAGTCCATAATGCGAATGGTAGCATTTTAGGCCATTCCCTCAACTTTCCTTTGCATGATTTCGCTAAAGCTTTAAGAATTGGTTGATGGCCTCTTTCACTCTTACCATTGCCTTCAGGATTGTAGGCTAAGGTAAGGGATAGCTTAATTCCCAATTGAGCAAAGAAATGGCGAGCCTCATCGGCATCCAATTCTCCTCTATCAGCAGTTACTTTAGCAACACATCCATACCTGCAAAATACTTCTTCAAGTAAAAATCTACAAACAACATGAGTGGACTTTGTTGTCAAGGCTTTTCCTTCCACTTGATTTGTGAGATCTTCTCTAGCAAGTACTAGATATCTCATGTTCCAAATTCCTGTAGGCATGGTTACTAAATCAATAACCCACCTATAGTGAATGGATAAAGGATAGGTAGACTGAAGCCCATCTCTATGCTTTACCATAGAATACATTTGACAAACATGACAAGACTCAACAAAATGCTCAATGTCTTTATACATGTTTTGCCACCAAAATTTCTCTTTTATTTTAGCAAAAGTGCCCCATATGCCTCTATGACCAGCCAATAGGCTTTCACGGAATTCTTGCATGACCTGTCTTTGTGTCTTTTTATCTCCTAAGACACGAACAGGCGCCCTTCCTTTCTTTTTCGCATGCCTCCAAAGATAACCATCTTTAAGAAAAAAACCATAGGCTTTTCTCTTAATTCTCTTGAACTCTTCATTAGTCCAACCTTCCTTCTTTGTCATAGTACTCAAAAATTGGCCAATTTTTAGCCAATAATTTGCATAATATTCTTCTTTAAAGTGTGAACAAACCATAGCAAAACATGAAATATGCTGTTTACTAGCTGTCCATTGTCCTTCTTTGGTTGATTCATTCTTCCTTGCTGATGTAAAAGTTGTTTTAACAGCTGAACCCGTTGTTCTTGTTGTAATTTTTGTTGTATTTGCATTAATAGCATCATTTATAAACTCTGGTTCTTCTTCATCCATCATTTCTTATTCATCCATATATCTGGCACGTGAAAGCATGTCACCAACTAGATTATCTCTTCCTGCAATATGTTTCAAATCAGGATTTAAGGATTTAATATAGGCTATCCATCTTAGCATGGCTATGTCAGGAGTGGAACAGTTGGCGATCATGCCTAAGAGTGGAAGGCAATCTGTCTCAACTATAACATGTGCGCCCATGAAGTACTCCCTGTCACATTTTAATGCAGTTACTACTCCCCAAAGCTCTCTTTTAATTTGAGCATACCTTCTTTGTCGTTCATTAAGAACCTTGGCTCCAAAACGGATTACATATCTGTTGCCTTCAAGGTCGTCTTGTCTAATTGCCCATCCTATTCCAATAGGACTTGTGTCTACTGTGAGTATAATGGGTTGTCCATTAGAGTAGTTAGCCCTCTTTAAAGTGGGGGTTGAAATCAGCATTTTCTTGAGTTTTCGAATAGCCGGAGTGTGTTCTTTTGTCCATAGAAACCTTTGGCCCTTTCTTAGAAGCTGATAAAGACTTTCAGCAACATGGGCAAAATGTGGAATCCAAATAAGGTAGAAGACACATGCACCAAGAAATCTTCTCACCTTTCAAACATTTGTATATTCTTCTTGCATTTTGCCGATAGCATCTATTTTGGATGGAGAAGGCTTTCGGCCATATGGACCACACATATGTCCGACCACAAGGACTTCTTCGACTCCAAAAACAGATTTAGCTCCTGAAAGAGTAAGATGGACTTCTTCCAATTTAGACAAGATTTGAGCACAATCATTAATATGATCAGAGACAAACTTTCGACATCCAAGTTCATTAAGTTCTTCATTTTTCTCATGAACTTCACATCCTTTAATTGGAACATCGTCAAGAAAAGGAAGAGTCAATTGAGGAATATAATCCCTCAATACTTTATGCATAGCATTCATCATGTGAGCTACTGAATTTGTAGCCCCTTGAGGTAGAGTACACATGCAGACTAGGCCAAGAGGCGTCTTCATTGTGGTAATGTCACGACTTTCCAAAGCAAGCTGAAATTGGTCGTAGCCTGAATATAAGTCTCCCATGGAATAGATTTCCCTACGTGCAAAAGCTTCAGCAAACTCGTCCACAATTGGTCCTGATCCAACATTTCTAATAGTGACTTTATTGATGGGTTGTAAATCTTGAATGAATCGTAAAGATCCATTTTTCTTAGCTATGGTAAACCAACGGTTGGAATATGGAGCTGAAGATGGCTCCAATATTCGCATTTTAATCTTTTCATTTAAAAGTTTCAATAACTTAGGCAAGCCCTTGGAACTGGAATTGGTTTAAGATTCCAAGGCACATATGGGACCGTAAAAATTACCATTGGTGCTACAATGCTTGGATCCACACAGCCAATTTCATGTGGCTGAAATGAAAAAGCTTTACCGTGGTTCTTTAACATCTGCATGAAGATTTGCTTTTCAGCCGGCAAGAGAAAAGAGTCTTTACCAATTTTCAGCTTTTGTAGACTTTCTGCTGTAAATTGGTGACCAATATCTTTAGGATCATGAAGGCTTGGTTGTTTGGATACCCTTTTTGCCAGTCCTTCGCTTTCAGGTGGAAGAGGAGTAGCTACCGGCTTGACCTTCTTATCGACTGTTTTATACTTTGTTTCTACTCTTGCTTCATCCTTGTCTAGCTGTCCAAAAGCTTCATAATCTGCAAATTCTTGAATTATGTCATACATATCCAATGTACATACATGTATGGACTGATTTTCAGCTTGATTTTCAGCATGAATGGCTGTATAAATTTCAGCCATTGTATCATTATAATTCAGCCCATAAAATAGTCCTGAAATTTCTTCATCTTTAGGTAAAACATCAATTTGCTTCAGCTCTTGCTCCATATGACTTAAATACTTTCTTTCAGCCTTGTTCATGGCTGAAAACTGTTTATAACAGCCCACACCATTGGCTGAAAAAACCTGTAAATCAGCTTTAGACCTTGCCTCCTTCATATGTGGAGACAATTTATTATGGCATGATGCACTGCCATAGCCTCCACTTGTAGCAGCGCTACCCGAAAACCCTTATATTCTCGGGCATTAGGAGGAACAGGATGATCTCTCAATCGATCCCTATTCCGATGGTGATTAACATAGACAGTTAGGAATTGAATAGCTTTATCATTATCCTTGCTTCTTATCCGAGCATATGATGAACCATCATCAAGAGCCTTTGTCTATAAACGAGACTCGGAAATAAATGGTTGTCCAAGAATGATAGGATAACTGCAGGAATCTTGAACAAAGAAATGAAATTCATCTTTTACATTACCAATAGTAACTTGTACATAAGGACACGCTGCATAAAGATCGCCAGAAGAGTTATTGGCTGCCTTCATGCGCCATCCTGGGTCCACATCAATGGGCCATCTACCATTCTCATAGAGACTTCTTGACATAACATTAATTTTTGAACCCTGGTCTATAAGGGCAATGCATGGAGTTTCTTTCTCACCAATTTTAATAACAGTTTCAGTAGTCGCCCTTGCCCAATGGGTACGGGAATAGTGACTACTAGGAATAAAGTGAGTTTCACTTTCTTCTTGCATATTGTGAAGAAGAGTCTCTTTCTTATGCATGGGCTGCACTTTAGATTGAGAAGTTTCCACCATTATGGCTTCTTCAACTTCTGCTTCATAAATGTCTTCATCTTTGGCTTCTATGGCTGCAATCAATTCTTTGATTGCCTCCAATCGAATCCCTTGAGTTTTTAGCTTCTCTTCATCCTGCAAATACACATGAAGTACTTACAAAAAAGCATGTACAGATTCTTCAGTTTCCTCACCAACATATTGTCTTTTTCGTTTAATTACATCAATTATTGCATCATGAAATCCTCGTTTTGCAATACCGAGAATTTCACCTAATGTAAATTTAATTCTACTTCCAAGAATCCTTTCTTCTAGGATCCGTTTAATATCCATTGCGGTCTCTATGTCAGACTGCAACTTGTAACTGGGATGTTTGCTTTTTCTTTTTCCTTCTGTCTTCTTTGCTTGAGGGGCATCTCCCATGTCATATTCTGGTGGCGGCGGATTTTCAGCAGCTTCTGTTGGTCTGGTTTACTTCTTGTTATGCATTTAGTCGGTCCTGAAGAAGAAGGACCGGCAACATCTTCATCTCTTTTCTTCTATCATGGCTTCTTGATTATTAATTTCAGCTAACCGAGCAAAAGCTGAAAATGAATCCACAGGCTCGGACCATCCGGTTCTCCCTCGAATACATTGACTGGCAGTGGTTAAATCATCCTTAGTTGCCTTGCCTTGCTCCATGCGTTCCAAGGCCTACGTCCACACTTTAGATTTTGCATTAGTTTTACATGCTTTAACAATTTCATTAGTTGGCTCAATTTGCAACCCATAAGTTGCACATCAACAGCTGCATAGGCCGTTCTTGTTGCCAAATCCTCCAATCTTTTCTTCATGCCACCGTTGCCGAAGTTTGGCTCAAGAGGAAGCCCGGTTTCGATTGCATGAATTTTACCATTCTTCCAAAAGACTAATTTTTGTGCTTCAGCTTCACGGAATGCACCGCACTCCCTCTTGTCATGCTGAAGGCTATCACACCAAATGCAGTGTCTTTTAAAGCCTTCTCGTGCAGGCCTCTGGGTAGTTGACCGACCCCTTTCTTCTACTTTTACATCAAGCCTTTCTACTTTAGAATTAATTTCTATTAAATTAAGATGGAGATCCCGCGTGCTTTTAATTAGCTCATCCATGACATCCTTCTTTGGAGAAGGAACAATAGAATTTCTTGATTGCTCGGTCATAGAGACAGGAGAACGAGAAACTGGAACAGGCTCCTTCATAGATTCAGTTGTTGGGGGGGTTGATCCCCATCTTAAGCGCAATCTCTCTCTTCGAGCAATCATATTAACTGCTTCGGTGACATCACTCCAAGCAGTCTTCAATCCTGATTCAAAGTCAGGGTCTTCAAGTCGGTCAGTCAATTTCTCCTGAAGAGAAGAATCTGTAACCTTTAAAAATAATTCAATCTTTTAACTTTCCATACCTTGTTGGTCATCAGGATCTAGTTGGGCAAATTTGCTTTCAAATTCTCGATGAAGAGCAGTAGCAGTTAGACCCTTATTGGGCCTTTTGACCCATTCGGTGAAGACTTTCTTTGTCATAAGGCCAAAGTCTTCAAGGAAAAATTCTTCTCGAAGAGCCTTCTTGAACACAGTCCATCCAGCATCTTTTTGAAAAAGACCATGAATTCGGTCCTGGAGACCATGCACAGCCAGGCGAGCAAAGTAACGGCTCCAGGCATGTTGAGGAACTCCAAAGAAGACCATCTTGTCAGTGTAGAGGCGGATAAAAGAGGACACATTTTGTCCATTAAATTGCTTGAGCTCATGCCCAACTGCTTCTAAGGCCTTAATGGCAGCAACATCAATCCGCTCTTCTTCTTGTCTTCGTTGTTGTTGCAATTGCAACTGCTGTTGAAATTGCAGTTGTTGTTGCTGGCTCTCTTGCATTAGACGAACCAACTGTTGCAAAGCATTGCCTCCCGAACTTGATGATTCTCCCATTGGACTTCTTCTTCCACAGTGGACCTTCACATCGGGTTCACCACTATCGTCGCGTTAAGAGTTGAAGGTCTACCACCGGGGCTTTTAATGCAGAAGAAGAGTTTAGGATTCAAGATTCGGGAAGGGAAAATGGATTGGGGTTTAATTAGATCCGGGATTTAGAAATGATTTAGGTACGGAAGAAGAGTACAAGCCTTTTCACTATGTACTTAGCATACATGAACAGAAGGAATGAGACTAACTTGATTACATCAAATGCCTCTGGATACATACATCATATCATAAAGGATATTTTCAGATTCTCAATTCATTTATGAATGTCAAATGCAAGCTCTAATGGCATTTATTTCAAGTACATAGATGGATTTCAACCCTTTGGTTTAAGTATATTATCGATAGATTCAAATGCATCCAAGATTTGGGCCAAACATACATGAAATGAATTGAAAAAGTATAATTTTAGCTTCAGCCCTATTTTAAAACAGAAAATTCCAGCCCATAATCAAGTTCAAAATGAGTGCATAAACTCAAGAGGAAGCACTTCTAATCATTCATGAACAATGTCGTGAAGAAAAGAGGTCATTTCCTTCCATTACAACCATAAAAATCCCATTTTTGCTCATAAAAATGGACCATAACAGTGGGCTGCCCTGTTTATAACTGGTTATTTCAGCCCATAAGTCTTCAATATCCTCACCCTTTGCTTGCCCCAAAGTCACTCAAGTACTTGGGTACAAGTCGGGCTTCATTGGACCAAGAATAAGGTAAACAAAATGAGAGAAGTCGTGCATAAGAGCAGGCTGAATACTCTTCTCTCAAATTTTCCTCTTTTATAGACTATTTCAGCATGCATTTCCGTCAGACCAAAGAGGCAGAGAAGTGGAGCTCTCACCATGTTTACATCTTCAGTGGTTGGGCATGTTGATCTTTAGTTTGCATGCTCCATTTCATGCACCATAGCTCAAGCTCTCTCCAGTTTGCCTCAGACAGTACAGCCCGCATTTTACGTCGAAAAACGCGGGCTACTCCCTGCTCAGTCCCTAGTCACTTTTTGACCAGCCTAGGTCACTTGCTGGTCACTTAAGTCTGTTACTCCTAGTCCCATGTGGACCTAGTGGACTTTTGGCAGTTTTTGGCATCTTTCTTGGGTTCTTACCATATTTTTGTACTTGAATTAATGTGATTTATTCTGCAGACTGTCAATTCCTTCCAGATGACCAAGTTGTAGGTTTCCATAGACTTATTTTTCATAAATATACATGGTATAACTGAAAATTATATGCTAAATACAAAAGAACTTGTATCACTAAGGTGGTTATTGGATAACAATGTCTGAATTTTGTATGCAAATTTCTCATATAACTTCCAGTGAAGCTCTTCTGTGTTCATAAGAATCCCATGATTTATATTATGAATAGTAAACTCTTTGACAACGTGAAACTCCTTGTGTTGCTTTACTTGACCATGGGTATGAGATAAATGTCATTGAGCGGGGATTGTATGAAAATGGTGCATGGCCTGTGGAAACTAATGTAAAAGTGACAATTGGTGATGTACAGGAAGAGCAACACTTCTTTGTGCAAGATAATTCCTCATATGCAGTGATTTTGGGACAGCCCTATATTACAGGAGTGCGTATGGAAACAAAGGTACTTAATGATGGTTCTGCTTATGCAAGAGTCACAAGCAAAGATGGGAGGAAAGCAATCCATTTTCTTACTATTTGTGTTAATCATCCTAGAAATTGTGATACGCTTCGAGAGTCTCCTTTGGTTCCAAATGCAAGGGAATTCAAAGACCTGGATTTTCATTAAGCACTGCTGTAATGCGGGGCTACAGTAGTGCTGTTTAGTGGGTATACTCGCCTCTTGATGAAATGAAGCATGTATTTACTATTGGTAATTCTCAATTTACAGTAAACAATTCATGTTGGTTTAAGCCTATGGAAGCTATGTGTAGGGCTGAACGCATATCTATGAAATGGGCTATTAAGAAACTGATATCATTGGGGCTGCTAACTGAAAATGATGGCATTTCAGGCATATTTTATGGGCTAAATATTACTAACACTATGGCTGAAATTTCAGCAACTATACATGAAGAAAATGAGGCTGAAAATAGAGTGTTGTCAGTATGTTCTTTGGATATGTATGATGTTATAGCATTATTTGCTTAGCAGGAAGGATTACAATGGGCTGAAGCACTTCTGGAGACAAAGTATAAGACGATTGACAAAAAGGTGAAACCAATTGCTTTGCCACTTCCACCAGAGAGTGAGGGTATGTATGAAAAAGTGTCAAGGCAGCCAAGCTTATGGGATCCTAAAGATATAGGTCATCAATTTACATCTGAAACATTACAGGAATTGAAAGTTGGTGCAGAAGGGTTTCTTTTGCTTGCTAAGAGAAACTGTTTTATGCAGATGTTGGCTAGACATGGGAAGGCATTTGCATTTCAAACCAAATAGGTTGTGTGGATCCAAATGTTGTCTCTCCTATGGCCATATTTACTGTGCCACATGTACCATGGAACTTGAGGCCTATTCCAGTGCCTAAAGCTTACTTTCCAAAGCTGATGGATTTGCTAAATGAAAAGATTCGCATGAAGATGTTGGAGCCTTCTTCAGCCTTGCACTCAAATCGTTGGTTTACTATGCCCAAAAAGAATGGGGCTTTGAGATTTATTCAAGACATGCAACTGGTCAATAAAGTGACCGTAAGAAATGTGGGTACATGTCCTGTGGTTGATGAATTTGTAGAGGCTTTTGCAGGCACAGCGATCTATTCTTTGGGTGATCTTTACTCGGGGTATGATCAGTTTCAGCTTGCAATTGAAAGCAGGGATATCACAACCATGAATACTCCTTTGGGGTTAGTACGGATGTGTACTCTCCCACAGGGTGCAACAAACTCAGTGGCACACATGACAAATGCTATGAATAGGGTACTTAGGGATTTTATACCATAATTGACTATGCCCTTCTTGAATGATGTTCCAATCAAAGGGTGTGCAGTGGATGAAAAGAATGAAGAGATGGATGCTCATGGATGTAGACAATTTGTTGCAGATCATATTGTGGATTGTGAGAGGATTTTGATACGTCTAGAAGAGGTGCATTTAACTCTTTCTGGACAAAAGTCTATCTTTGGAGTTGAAGAGGTTTTGATTGTTGGGCATATGTGTGGGCCTTATGGGCGAAGGCCATCACCAGCAAAAATAGATGGGATTGATAGAATGCGAGATATATGCACGAATGTATCAGAGGTGCGTAGATTCTTGGGTGCATATGTGTTCTATTTGATATGGATTCCTCACTTTGCACATGTAGCCGATGTTCTTTATCAACTTCTAAGAAAAGGTCAAAAATTTCATTGGGAAAGGAAGCATCAGAAAGCAATGAAGAAATTGAAGCAACTCTTAAAATCTGCTCCTACGTTGAGAAAGGTTGACTATTCACATGGAAAGTCTATCATTATCATTGTTGGTACAAGCCCAATCGAGATTGGATGGGCAATTGGGCAAGATGATGAGAAAGGGCAAAGATATGCAATACGCTTTGGTGCAAAAGTATTGACTGAACGACAGAGAAGATATCCACAGGTTAAAAGAGAATTGTGGGGAATTGTGACAACCCTTAAATGTGATAAGGAGTATTTTATGGGTGCTCATGTAGTCATTGAAATCGATTGTTTGCCAGTATTGGGTATGATTACTAGTTGTGCTACTCCAGATATTACTATGCTCCGGTGGATTGCATACATAAAATCTTTGAACCCTAAATTTCAGCATATTACAGGAAGAGATAACCCAATGGCAGACATGTTATCGTGAGCACGTTATGAGAATGAAGATGGGATGATGGATGAGGAGGAAGAAGATGACTTTCTTATGGCTAAAAATGATGTTGCAAGAGTGAATTTAGCAATGCAAGGTGTTGCTGTAGCATTAACAGAAGCTTGGACAACAAAGAGAAGACACTTTAGATGTTTTACATCTTGTGTAGAAGTGTTTCGGGAAGACAAATATGCAGGAGAGTGGCTGAGAATTGGTCAATATCTCAGTACATTAACAATGAGAGATGAATGGTTAGATGAGGAGTTTAAGAAGATCAAGAGGAAAGCCTATGGATTTTTCTCAAAAGATGGATACTTATGGAAACATGCTAAAAAGAAACAGGGTATGCCATTGCTAGTTTTGGGTGATAGAGCTTCAGAAGTAACTGTTATGCAAGAATTTCATGAAAGCTTGTGGGCTGGTCATAGAGGTGTTTGGGGTACTTTTACAAAAATCAAAGAAAGATATTGGTGGCAGGGTATGTATAAGGATGTTGCTCACTTTGTGGAAACATGCACGACATGTCAAATGTATTCAACTGTGAGACATCGGAATGGATTGCAACCCACATATCCATTGTCTCTTCACTTTAAGTGGGTGGTGGATTTGGTCACAATGCCTACAGGTCTTTGGCAAATGAGGTATCTTGTGCTTGCTCGTAAAGACTTGACTAATCAAGTGGAAGGGAGAGCTCTACGTACTAAGACAACAAATGCCATATGTACTTTTCTCTTAGAAGAGATCTTTTGTCGATATGGCTGTGTGGGAAAAATTACAGCAAATAGGGGGGAGTTGGATGCAGATGAAGCTCACGATTTCTTTGCACGGTTGGGGATAAAGCTTGCTTTAACTTTAGCCTATAACCCTGAAGGAAATAGCAAAAGTGAAAGAGGTCATCCACCTATTGTGAAGGCATTGGCAAAAGCATGTGGAGAGAAGATAAAAGAGTGGCTACGATTGCTCCCTTATGCTCTATGGGATGACAGAACAACTCGTAGTGTTGTTACAGGATATATGCCTGCAGAATTGATGTATGGTTAAAAACCTTTCATGCTGATAGACGAGATGACAGTCACATGGAGTGTGTTACCTTGGGAGGAGGAGTTGAATCGAGAGGAGTTGTTGGCCTTACGCATTAGACAGTTGGAAAGAAAGTCAGAAGACATAGAGGCAGCAATTGCAAAGTTAAGGGCAGCAAGGATACAGAACAAGAAACGGTTTGACAAAAGACATAGATTGAGACTAAGAACCATACAAGATGGGGATTGGGTATTGGTTTATGATAGCAGTTTAGATAACCAGCATAGTGCCATGCATAAAGTTTCCAAAAGATGGTTTGGACCCTATGTGGTAAGACAGGTGTTTGACAATGCTACTTATGCATTAAATGAGCTAGATGGGACATCCATAAAACTTCCGGTAGTAGGGAAAATAATCAAATTATTCAAAAGGTAGGAATCTACTACCTATGAGTTCCCAGAATTGGAAGAAAATAGTGGCCATGATACAGGGGCTAGCCAGAAAGATATGGAAGATGAAGAAGTAAAGGATATGGTTGTAGAGGATGAGGAGGACTCAGAATCCGGTGACAACTAGGATTTTGGCACATACCGGAGGATGTGCAGGTTCACAGGGGGTGGATGTCGTGATGTTATGAGGACACAGTGTGAAAAAGTATGGAATGCATCATCATTCGACTTCTCTATTAATGTAGAGACTCAATGTGATCTGAGCCATTAGTACTAGTGTGAGTTGTATGGATTATTCGAAAATACTATATTTTTGGATAATTTTAGCCTATTTTTTATATTATTTATTATAAAAATTTGAAAAAGTTAGAAAAAGCTTCTAGATTAGGATGGCATGCAAAAAGCCAGTTGCTTTTTCAGCCAAATAGGGGATTTTCACAAAAAGGACAGATTGACAAAATCGCGCTCATCGCAATCGCTGTAAATAGACTGAAAACTGTAGATTGAACTGAAAGAAGAAGAAGGAGTGATTTGGGAGATCCGTGAGCAGGTGTCCTGTGGTTTTATCTCCCTTTCGGAGCCAACGGAGCCATCAGATTTGGGTTCCGGGCAGTAGAGAAAGAGCTGATTTTTCTGATCCACGTTTTTGGTCTACGAAGAAGCTCCAGGAGAACTAATGCCTGGATATTGCTTCTGAGTAGTGCAAAGATTCCAGGTTCTTTCAATACATATTGTTTCAATTCATTGTGATTTGTTTTTGTCGTGTTTACCACTTGGGTATTCTCTATCTTCTCTTCCATCTCCTATCTCTACTTCCTTCTACTTCTGATCCTCGGTGGATTCGACCTTTCAACAAAAACCCCTCCGACAACGTGGTCAAATATTTGGATTTGTCATAACTTGAACACTATAACTCCAAATTGAGCGCTATATAGCTCAATAGATTCAATTTTTCAAGCGCTTTCCAATGATAGGTCACATCATATGGTTTTGAGACACTTATGGGCATGTTATCTGTGTGCCACCTTTTGTAGTATTTGAAAAATGGGAATTGGGAGATTCCCAAACTCACTAATATTGAGTTTTAGTCTATATTGATGATATTTTGGTCTTCTCCGAAACTATCCAGGAATACTTAAATCATCTAACACAATTCATGCTAACAGTTGAAGAAGTTGGGATGGTGTTATCCCCAACTAAATCTATTTTGTTTGTCACACAAGTGGATTTTTTGGGTTTAAGACCACCATCGTATGGTGGAGTTGCAGGATCATGTGTTAAAAACTATTGTAAAATTTCCAACAAAATTACCAAATGTAAAAATGTTACAACAAGTATTAGGGTACTTGAATTGGATCAACTGTTCTACCCCAAATCTTGCTTTGTATACACAAGATCTATATCCTCTCCTCCTGAAAAATAGTTTCCATTGGAAAGCTCTCCATACCATTGCTCTGTGACAAATAAAAGCCCATGTACAGAATCTTGCACCACTACACCTCTGTATAGGCTATCCCTTAGTCATGTACACTGATGCCTTTGATGTTGATTGGGGTGTTGTCCTATATGAAGATATTTCACAGCAACCACACACTGCACACACCAAACCAGAATCTCTCTAGATTGATCGCTATGCTTGAGGCATTTTTACTCCAACACAAAAGAATTACCCCTCCTATCAAAGGAAGATCATTGGCATCATCAAGGCAATCAAAACATTCCGTATTTTTGTGGAAATTTTCCCATTCATGGTGCAAACCGATTTATAGCATGTGTGGGGTTACCTCACCAAAAAAGCTCCTATAAAAATTGAGAATAAAAGATTGCTATGGTGCTCTTTATTCTTTGATGAGCTTGATATCTCTTTTGAGCATCTACTACAAGAAAAGACAATATTCATGTGGACCTACTCTCCCGCACTCATGAGACCAAACCATCATGATGTATACTTTTTATTGTAGCCACTAAGAACAATGTGTAATGTAGCCACTCACATGTACCAATATTCAGATGGTCAGTCATCCCATCATGTACAAAGGTGCTCACCCCACTTTGATAGTGGATTGTTGACTCAGTTTGCATTTCGGACCTTTGGAAAACTCTATAAATACCTATAAATATCTCTTGTAACATAAGATGAGGCATAGGCAATACAACTTTAATTTTCCATTTCTCGTATGCACTCCTTGGTTCACTCTATCTTACTCTTCTACTTTGTGCCGTTGCTATATGCATTGCTATATGCACTCCTCTGATGTGTGCATGCTCTATGTCTGTGGTAGCAGCCATAGGAATTACCGAACTTTGTAAATGATTTATGAACTTTTGTGTGTGTGTAAAATTGTGGGTGGATACCCTTGTTTCCCTTGTTTGTGCTAGCTGTTTGCTGTTGTTGCTACTACTGCCACGATGAGGTTGAGGGAGTGGCCGTTTGTTGTTGTTGCTAGTACTGCCACGACGAGGTCGAGGGAATAGCTGAATGAGTTTGGCCGAGGCACGAGGGGGTCAATGGAGGGGAAAGGGCGAGGAGTTGCACACTCACCATGGAGGTCACGGGCAAAGCTTTTGCACCTGGCTATTTAGGAAGAAAGAGAGAGAGAGAGAGAGATCACTGAAGCCACAATCAAAATAATATAGTATAGATAGATATCACATTATATATATATATGTTAAAATACAACATAGGTTATAATATGGGGGGCAATGCGTATCACACACACACACATGCACATTCACGCACATGTTCTATTTAATTGTACTCTCTATCTCTCTCTCAAATTGTGATTTCAAAAAAATATAATACCGGTTTGCACTGGCGCAATCTAGGGTCGAATTGTGTGGTATCGCAATCTAGGCTCGAAGTGGGTAGAAAGTTTGATTTGTGGAGTAGCTGACGAGTCACATTCTCTCGCCTTCTCAGAATGCGACTTTGTTAGGTCCACCAGAAACTTCGTTTATGCGTGAAAGTGAAAACGTAAACTGGATTTTGCCGTCGCAACTTGCAAGTTTAATGGGGTCTATAAGCTCCTGGTCATGTGCAGCGGGCAAGGAGCAAGATCGCGAGGTCTAAGCTGGCTGGGCTGCCATTGAGAGCGAATAGGGTGGTTATTTGACAGAACCCAGGCCGGAGACTCACCCTCCACAACTAGCGGAGGCAGCGCGTGACTTAAAAGTTGCGGTTTTTGATCTGACCAAACATTTTATGTACGGTGTTTATTAATTGGGATCACGTTTAAACGACTGGTGAACCGCAACCGCTGAAGGGGCAAAAGGCCCGCGGCATTAATGAGTTCCCCTTGAAGACGGCGGGGATGGTAGGTAACACAGCAGCAACTAGTGGCCGAGAGCTGTACCTAGTATCAGAAGGAGGAGGAGGGCTTGTATGCATTGTTATAACGGATGAGCTGGGCTGCTGTGAAGCTTTCTAGCAAAGGATAGCCTTTCAGACCTAGGCTAGGTTGAACGGACACCACATTATTATCGAAGTGATCATCGAGCAGGCGAGAGGTCTGCGGCGATGGTGACTGTTGGTGGGCGGAGGAGGGGGATGGAGCTGCAGGAACTTGTCGTTGTGTGCTGGTGCATCGCGGCAGTGATGTGCGCGGGAGGCGGTGCGTCATCGTCGTCAGCAGCAGCTGCAGTAGCAACAATGAACGGGCGAGCTGCAGGGGATGCGTGGTCGTCGTCGTCCTCAACCCCATCGTCGTCGTTGTCTGCAGCAACAACAGCGACGGTCGGTGGGGGAGCACCTGGAGGCGGAGGCGGGTCGTCGTCGTCGTCGTCGTCGTCGTCGTCATGCGACTCTGTGGTGGCGAGCGTGCAGGACCTCTGCCGGGACTTCGTGGTCGGCGACGCGCCTCCGGCGCCCGGGCCCGGCAGTCCCTGCTGCAAGCTGCTGCGCTCCTCCCGCCCCCAGCTTCCTTGCCTCTGCGGCCGCCTCGATTTCTCCTCCTTTAACCAGCGCGCTGTCCTCTTTGTCTCTCTCCTCTGTCGAGTCCCCTTCCCCCCAGAACAATGCGCCCATTGATACTATCCTTCGAGCAGCGCAGGCTCTCTCTGTCTCAATCTGAATTGATCCCGACACGAGGCTCTGACGCCTGTACTTCTTATCTGTAGGTAGATTTGTTTCCACCCAGTAATCCTTTTTGTTTGTCTGTCAAAACCCAGCATCTATTCTTTCCCTGGCGCTGTGCTGAATTTGATAATGCATAAATTACATGCTGAACAATTGTGTGTTCGAAGTCACGCCCTTTCGTAAAAAGCGTGTGTAGATGTTTTACTAGAACGTTGAGTGTGCTAGTAGCTTTGCTAGCGACAATCAATTTTGGTGTTTGGCTCTCGAAAGTACGCCATTTGCTCGTATCCGTTATTTAAGAAATGTCTGAAATTTGAAAATGCATACTTTCTAAGCTCGATCGGTGTGCAAGACTGTAATGTGGCACCTTCAATTTCTAGCTTTTAACTTCATGCTTTCAACAATCTTGTGTCTTGCAAGTTCTTGGTGTTCTCTTCTCTTATGCAATTTGATCTCTCTTGGGGAGTGGACTTCCAAAGTTTGTGTGTGCAGCTTTCGAACAGCTTTCCCATCCCGCGTGCGAGGGGCACTTCAACATGTGTGAACTGATACCTTACCTGCATGCATGCAGGAGGGTCCATCTCAGGCAAGAGACCGAAGATGGAGAATGTGGGTGAAGCTTTGAGTGCCGAGCAGGTCCCCAGCACATGGACTACAAGGAGGATCTCAAACATACAGGTATCGACATGGTAGCAGTCGAGAGACAACAGCGAAATGAAGAGTTCAAGTACAATGAAACATGCTAATCTGTTATAGCCCAGGCCAGTAAGAAAGGCCACGAAGCTACTGTGTCCTCCTTTGATAAGGTTAAGCAAAGATACGTTGATATGCTTTTTGTTGGCATGTTCCTTCACGCGGCGTCCTCCTAGCGAGGATGAGTTTGCACACTGGTTTGACAACACATACTGTGGTAGGGCCACCCTACAATACAAGTTTATCAAAAAAGGCTTCTTCTTGGTTCTCTTGGGATCCAGAGCCGAACGTGATTGGGTCCTTGGCTCTATTGTGGGACACAAAGGCAACCTTGTGCATACGATTTCCTGGGGCCCATCCTTTTCTCTTGACGGGGTTCTCCAACATGAATGTACGGTATGGGTCACTTTGGTAGACCTCCTAGTTTGGCTTGATGATGAGGTTGAGAAGCTCGCCCAAGGTTTGGGCAAAGTCCTCTATGTTTCCTCTTCCATGACCCTCTCTAGCAAACTTAAAGTAGAACGGCGGGCTTGTGTGCTATGGGGCCGTAGGAACGAGCCTCTTGACTTCCTTGAGATCAAGGATCTGTCGGGTTTTGAGGTGGTGGTGGAACTTAAATTTTCTCCTTTCCCAAATGTGTGCTATAACTGTTGTGAGAATGGCCATTTTGCTCAAGATTGCCCCAAAAGAAATGTGCAGCAAAACAGTGCACCATTTGTGGATGGCAATCCAATGCAGGTCCAAGAAGTTAGAACCCAATATGAGCTACCTAAGGGCAAAGAGTCTGAGAAGGGAACCATAGGCAGAGCAAGCTGGTAAGTCTCTTGGCAAGTCCCCCCAAAGCACATAGAACATCAAGACTGGTAAGGAGAAGACATCGGTGCCAAAACTCACCAATTTCACATAGGTGTAAAAGGAAAACGTCTCACTTAAGAACGGCCAGTGGACTGCAGCTAAGACCAAGAAGCAACAAACCAAAATCTCTCTCAAGAGGCTTGCTCGCAAACCTTTGGTTGACTGTAATATTTTGGCGGCCATTGAGGGCTTTGGAGACATTGACATCGAGCTTCATGAATAGGCTTAATACGAATAAACAATCAGCTAAGGTTACCTTGCACTCTTGGAATGTGAGGGGTTTGGCTAGTGAGTCAAGATGGAACTGATGCATGAGGCTCATTAGAGTGCACAAGCCTTTGGTCGTAGCTCTTCAAGAGGTTAAACCAAGCGAGGAAGATGTTGGCAAAATCTTTATCCCAGGATTCACCATTTATGTTGACATTCTGGTATGAGGCAAAGGTGAGACCATTCTAGCCATCAAAGATGAGCTCCAACCCCAACTAGCATGGAAGAGAGGGGATGGCACCGCTGTGGCTACTAGGGTTACCCTTAGTGGTGAAGAGATAACCCTAGCTTCCATATATGCTCCCAACGTGTCATGTAGAAGACAGTGTTTGTGGGAGTGGTTGAAGGGAAAGCTGGAACCCACTTCGACCTTGCTTGCAAGGGATTGGAACATGAGTCTTTTGTCAGATGATCGATCCCATGAAACTTGTTCTATGCTGGCGATAGAGAGAGCAGTGTGGGACGCCCTATAGCTTACCCATGATCTAAGGGATCTAAGTGTGGCCTTCCATCAAGATAATCTAATGCCCTTCAGTTGGCATAATAGGCATGTGGGTCCCACATGGAGAGCTAGCAGGCTTGAGAGGGTTTATGGCAATCTCGACACTTGGTGGCTTGATAGCTGTACAAAGGTAAGAGTCTTGACTTAGGAGGCAACCTCTGATCACATACCTCTCTTGATTTCTTTCAGGAGGGTTCTCTTGGCAAGAACCCCCAATGGTCCCCCTCCCTTTAAGTTGAATACCTCATTCCTCAGAGACAACCTTCATTCGCCAAATGAAGTGAGCTAGGACCCATGCTATTGATGATCTCATCACACCTGATTACAGTTGGATCAAGTGTCCGCATCACAAACACAACTAAGAACTATGGCAAACAAAAAGCTGAAGAAAGGAGAAAACTGATCAGAATGCAATCAAGGCAAGAGATGCACTGATGAGCATGCTATAGTGCATAATCTGAATGATGCCCATATGCAAGCTACTCTCCTCACCATGGAACAAGCTTTGAGAGAGGTTGAGGAATTTAAAGTTGTTGTTGCAAAGGTGCAACTTAAAGGAACATGGGAATTGCTTCGAGATGCACCCTCATTGTTTTTTGGTGCCCTCAAGTACAAGCAAAAGAAAAAACTCATTGTAGAAATTGTTGACGTTAATGGAACTAAACACATTGATGATTGGTCTATTTTGTAGATATTCAAAGTATATCACTCGACCATTGTTGATAGTGAGTCTGATGAGTTGGGCAAACAAGGATGCATAACTTCCTCAGTGATGTGGTGGACCCTATTTAGCATGATGAAACCCTTCTCCTTGAAAGGCCATTTACAAAGGACGAGGTCAAATACACACTTGATCTTATGAAGCATGGGAAGACTCCAAGGTTGGATGGCCTCTCGCCCTAGTTCTTCCAAATGCTATGGGATTCCTATTCGGAATAGCTAGTTTGTCTCCTCAATTGGATCAGGAAAATGGGCATGATGCCAGAAGAATGCAATGTTGGCCTCATAAAGTTGATCCCCAAAGCTTTGGATAGGTCCAAACCATCCAACTAGAGGCCATTGACCATGCTCCCCTTCACCTACAAAATCCTTGCCAAGCTGCTCTTGGGCAGAATCAAATTCTTTTTGGGTAGAATCAAATTCTTGTTAGGCAAAGTCATACACCCTTGACAGTATGGCTTTGTTCTCGGGAGGAAAATATAGGATGCTATGCATGCTCAGCCTCATATTCTCCATTGATCATGCTATAGGGCTTGACATTGACTTTGTATTGGTCAACATGGACTTGGACAAAGCCTATGACAGAATCAGTTGGAAGTTCATCATGTCCACACTGCAAGCCTTTGGCTGTGGCTTTGGCCCGACCTTCCTTGGCATGGTTGGTGCACTATTTAGCAATGCTTTGGCATGCGTAATGCTTCCCTTTGTGCCAATCCATAAGGCAGTGTTGCCCACCATTGGCACCCCTCTTCTTTGCTCTAATTATCGACCCCCTCTTGAGGCATGTTGACAAACAGGTGGCGGCATGCACCATTACAGGGCTACCCCTTCATGATGGGTCTCACATGGGTGCCCCAATTTTTTGCTAATGACAATGCTAGTATAGGCCAGGCTGAGAAGACTTCATTAGATAATTTGATGGAATTGTATCAAGAAATTGCTAGTCTATCAGCTTCCAAGATTAACACTATCAAGACGGAGCTTCTCCTAACCTACAATGAACCCCATCCCTGGTTACTGCAATATGGGTTCATGTTGATTAAATGTGGGGAAATTAGAAGATATCTAGGCTGCCTTGTTGGTGCAAGTCTCTCCACTAAACAATGCTTTCAATGGTTTAAGGGAAAAATTCAGGGTAAGTTTGAGAAATGGCAGAAATTTCAACTTTCACTAACTAGGAAGTTTGTGATAGCCAATGTGATCTTGACCTCTTTCATGGTCTTTATGGCTTCCTTGATTCCATTCCATCGAACTTCCTAGGAGCAGTTAGACCGGATGATTAGAGACTTCCTATGAAAGAAATATGGCTCCAAAGGCTATGTTCAGATACCTTGGTCCACTCTTACTACTGACAGAGCAGATGGAGGCTATGGTTTGGACTCCTTGTATCGTATGGCTCAACGACCGGCACTCTCGACCCTCAAAAGAATTGGCACCTCTCAACCCTGGGCAAGTCTTCTTAAAGAATGGCTTAATGCATCCAAACTTATTGGCAAAGAATGGCCTGAGGCATTCGGGCATGACATGCTATGTGGGAATCTAAAGATGAAAATGCCCCGGTCCAAGATCGCACAAGAATTGGCTCAATTATGGGACTCTCTCTTGAGAGAAATGAAACTCCTCCTTGATCCTCAAACGAGAGAGGATGGCTCGTTATTTCTCAGCATCTGGCTCTCCCCCTTCCCCTATGATCCTCCCTTGGCACCTTATCATGAGCAGCCGAGATTTATAAGGAAGATTGCTCTAAAAGGTTTGAAGATATGGGCAGATGCATGGGATGTAGGCTCTAGCTCTTGGAAGGATATGCCCACCATCAGGGACCAATTCAGGCTCAATGAGTTGGAACTTTAGTGGTTCATGAGGTTTGTCATGTCTCAAGCTTGACTTCCTGCCACCATGCAAGCCACAATGCACCCATCTCCTTTAATCTTTGGTCACTAATGCAGGCATGAGAACTTGGATTGTTAAGAAGCCCAAATAGATCTATGGCTCATCGACTCAGGTAACCATTCAAACTTGGGTTGCATGGAAGAACCAATTTCCTCACTCTCGAATGTCAAGCTAGAGGAGACGTCTAAGGGCTTGGAAAGCCACTAGATCTAACCGCCTTAATACCCTCCTATGGAGACTGGTACTTAATAGGCTCCTTGTCCAAGAAAGACTCAATAAAGCCCTTAAGCTCCCCCCCATTGCATGTGGTGTAAAAAAGAAGAAGAGACAATCACCCACCTCTTTTGGGACTGTCCTGTTGTTAGACTAGTATGGAAAGCCATTAGAAGGTGGCTAAGAGCAACTGATCTAAAGGAGTCAGTCAATATGAAGCTTTGCCTATTTGGTGAATTTGGACTGCTTGACAAGACCTCACTACTGATGTTGGATACCCTAAGAGCAATTACACTCAAGCACATTTGGTATTTGAGAAACAACAATGTCTTCAAGTCAGGAAAGTGGATTTCCCCAATAGAGGACATACTTGCCTTGAAAGATTGGATATTAGTCTTCTTGAAACATATTAGGAACACCCATTGGGTCTTTCGACTTTTTTGTAAAAAATTAGTTGCTTTGGCCTAATGCCCCAATGCATATCCTTTGTATACCTGCCTTGAAAGATTGGATATTAGTCTTCTTGAAACATATTAGGAACACCCATTGGGTCTTTCGACTTTTTTGTAAAAAATTAGTTGCTTTGGCCTAATGCCCCAATGCATATCCTTTGTATACTGCAATTACTTTACTATCAATGGAAATTTACCCACGCATTATTTAAAAAAAGCTTCATGCTTTGGCACACAACCTCTACCCAAAAATTTGTGTTCATATGCATTGTGGTTTTAATGTTATCACAAATTAAGGTGAATAAACAAACCTTAATTTGTGATAACATTAAGACCTTACCTATGAGTCATCAAGTTGAAAATCTTGGTACATCTCAAACCTTCTAATGGCTATGGTGGGTGAGAATGTTTTGGTTCACTTTCATTGAGGTGAGAACAAGAATAAGGATGGTCTTAAATAATGGGCATAGGCTATCACCTTTCTAGACAACAAATGGAACCTTGCTATTATGTGGAATGCATTCAAACCTTTGCTCATTTCGCTCATATGCCTAAGCCCACTTGCTCATTTTTCTCATATGGATACCTCTAGATTTTTTTCCTTGATTGCATTGGTTGTATTACCTACCCATTTTCTCTATTCTTTTGGATAGGAGATCTTCATTGGAATGTCCATGGTTTATACATTTATTGTTTGATAGAGCCCTAAAGATGGCTTCTATTAATGTGTAAAGGTCAGCCAAATCATTGTCTTGTGCAAATATGCTTAATTTCCAATAAATAAATAATGAAACTTTGCTAAAAAGAAAAACCATAGAAATAAAGTTGATGTGCAATTGCAAGACATGCATAAGAACTACAGTCTTACTTGAAAAGTTGACTAAGGTGTCGTGTCATCCCCAAAACAGGTTGCTTAACTATCTGAAAATATTGCCCAACCCAATGTCTGAGCCCAAATGAATGAATAACACCAATATCTTCATTATGTGATAGCTTGAGAGCTTCATTTTTATCCTTCTTGACTTAGACATTAGCAAATTGGTCATACAAAATGCTACCTTGATTTTATTCTTTAATGGCATTGTCATAAGTATTTGCCATGCAAAATAAGTGCCATTAGGTAGGGGAAGGCCTTTAATCCTTTACTATGCTTCTAGAAGATTTTCAAATTCAGATTTCAAAGGGGATATAAGGCCATTGCAAATAGAAGAGGGTTCATGGGGCAATCTTGTCAAATGGATTTGCAAAGAGAAACTATCTCCCATGTAACCATAAATATCCTAAAATAAGATTTGTTGAAGAGAGTCTTGATAATAGAAGAGGGTCCATAGGGCAACCTTATCAAATAGATTTGCAAAGGGAAACTATCTTGCATGTAACCATAAATATCCTAAAAGAAGCTTTGTTGAAGAGATTCTTGATGATCTTGCAAAATATTGAGCCAAATCCCATCTGTGAAGAGTAAGGAGTATGGAACCCCACCTCATTCAATCAAAGGTCTTCTCCAATTTGAGTTTAATCACGACAAAATATTTGTTTAAGGACAATGCATAGTCCAAAGAAAAGGTGAGATTAGAATAGCCTCACATATGTTTCTTTTTTTGGACAAGCCCAAATTGCTTGCAACAATGAATAACAATAGCCAACACATGCTTAGTTCCCTCAACTAAGGCCTTTTGCCAACATTTTTTAGAAAGTATTACTAGACTATATTTTGAGGCTCTTGGGGATCAATTTTATGACCCCCATTCATGAAATCTAAAATTAAGCATATCACAAATATCTCTCTTGTTGCAGCACTCGCAAAAAGATTGGGTATTCTCTCCTTGATTGATATGCTTTTTAAGTTTAGCATAGAGTGGTTCTAGAAACTCCAATACTCCACTCAACCTTGGCAAGCCTTTTGAGGGATTGGGTGGTAGTGTCATTAAGTAAGAAGAATGGTTGGAAAGATATTGAAAGGTTGCACAGAATTCTCTTGGTTAAAGAGAAATCCAAGATTAAAGATTCAAATACGGCTTAGTTGAGCAAAATGACATATTATTGCATTGTATCTATCAATTGGGCTATTATTAGTCAATTACAAATTTTTTATCCTCGATTTATATGCTTGCATAGAGAGGAATTTAACATAGCATTGATTAGGAATTGGTCAATTCACAAGCCCGATGAGCTAAAGACTTGAAATCATACTCATTTCACTCTACTTAGTCAGAGACCACCATCAATATGTCCATTGTTTTACCTAATCATGAGGATGACATGTACTCTATGATGGAGTCAAAGAGATCAATGAGAATTTGAGGATTTTGTAGGATTGCTTCTTTATTAAATGATGGAAGCACAAAATATCGCCCTTTATCAATGGAGTATGCTAGTGGGATTTGGCTTGAGTGAAGGTTTTTTTTTTCTAGAGGTGAGAATGCTTTTGTATTTGAGATTTTGTATATATTGCATCTATAGCAAGGGATGATGGAAAGAAGATCTATTGGCTAAGCCCTCAAAAGGCTTTCAAGCTATTTAATAAAGGCATCTCTATTTGGGCCAACTTGTGGGATTCATAGAACCTTGACTAGATTAGTATTGAGGAGGCTCAGTGAGATTTTCCCTGTCAAGGAAAGAAAAGGAGTGGTTCATTTTGATCTTCTCTAAAATAAAAAACACTTGGAGATAGCATGTACTCTATGATAGAGTCAAAGAGATCAATGAGAATTTGAGGATTTTGTAGGATTGCTTCTTTATTAAATGATGTAAGCACAAAATATCACCCTTTATAAAGTTGAGTATGCTAGTGGGATTTGGCTTGAGTGAAAGTTTTTCTTTTTTTTTAGAGGTGAGAATGCTTTTGTATTTGAGATTTTGTATATATTACATCTATAGCAAGGGATGATGGCAACAAGGAGATCTATTGGCTAAGCCCTCAAAAGGCTTTCAAGCTATTTAATAAAGGCATCTCTATTTGGGCCAACTTGTGGGATTCACACAACCTTGACTAGATTAGTATTGAGGAGGCTTAGTAAGATTTTCATTGTGAAGGAAAGAAAAGGAGTGGTTCATTTTGATCTTCTCTAAAATCAAAGACACTTGGCCAACTTCCCCTAGAGTTGGATTAGCCTTCTCTTGGAATCACCTCACTTTGAATAAGTGTTAGGTATCAAAGTGTAGATTTTACCCATCTCTCTTAAAGAAGATTGGATTATAAAGGCTTATATCTTTTGGAAGAGGCCACATTAGACTCTCTATCAAAAAGTTTAGGAGTCTTATGATGTAGTCCTAGAAGGAGAAGTTGTTCTCCAGATTCAACCTCATGCTTTGGAGGACTATTATGGTTAGATTTCCTACAAAAGATGAAATTGGTGGACAAAAGTGTTTGGAAATTCTAGACAAAGCTGCAAAAATGGTTAGCTTGTGCCTGATCGCAGTTTCAAAATATTGGCCAAACTAATATGTCACTATCCTAACTTTCTAATCTCTTTATAATCACAATTCACGATGCTTGCTATATCTAAGAACTCAAAAGTACATAATAGATCACATCTAACCTTCATTTGTGAAGGAACACAATCAACACCCTTGAAGTTCATCTTTGTTGATCCACATATATAATTGACAACTCTGCTTCATAACCAAATAAAGACAATATATTGTATCACAAGAGTCTTCATATCAAACAAAATGGGCATAGCATGAAGGCTCATGCTAAATAACTTCTAACAAAACCAAGTACCTTGAAACAAAAAGCTTATTGCACTTAAAATTAAAGTGTATTGTCTATTTTTGCATCTTTCACTAGTGCAAAAGTTGCATGTAATGTGCTCATGGAGAAAAAAACTTAACAAGAACCTTGTTGAGGCCAATGGAAGTGTTGAGTTCTTTAACTAATTAACATTGTTTTGATGGATGTAGATTCTTATATTGCACAAGTTAGAGGAAAATGGTTAAATGATCAAGGCATGCTTCAAGCACCATTACAAAAATGTATGAAATCAATGCTTTAAAAAAGGAAGTTTTATAATATTTCATAAGAGGATGGCTATAGATATTCCCTTACCTTGCTTATGGATCCCCTATGCAAGGCCATATTGCTATTTAATGAGAAAGATACTTAGAGAAAGGATTTCCAATGTGGTTTCATGACACTTTTGAAGCTCATTGCAATATTTCTATTATAATTTCACATCAAGTGAATACTTTGAGCTACTACCACTCAAAATGATAGGAATTGGATCTACTTTTGCTAAGTCATATAGAAAGGTAATTATTTTAGCAAAGAAATTCTTATTGTTTGAAAAATTGAAGACTTTCACACTTTTCTAATTATTAGTCGAAATTGTTAGGCATTCCAAATAAGGGAGAGTTAAAATAATAACCTCCTTCTCTTCCTCATCTACTATGCTAAGGCATTCACCTCATTCTCCAAAATAGTGACACAAGAATCACACAAGAGAGATGTGGGGATTGATCTCATTGCTAGGTCAAAAAACTCTATACTCATTACCAATCAACATGACTAACATCTCTTGCATTGGCACATGAGTCAAATGAACTAGAGCACTACAATATGACAACCTCTCTTTGTGGAAAATCTGGGGTTTGTTGCTTGTTTACAGTGATAATCACATATTGAGGCTGATGGCTATCCTCAAGAAAGTTGGATTTGCATGCATTGAGGATGTTTCTTATGAATATGTATCTCTATTGAGTTTATACCCATTTCTTCCATTGGAGTGTTGGTTAGATGGCCTATCCTCTTTCAAGATAATGAGCCAAACATTGGCTATAGAATCTCTTGGCTGAGGTGATAATGATGACAACTTTGAAAATATTAATGATTATGATGATTTGATGATCATGTTTGCTAAAGTTAGCCATTGGAGTCATGAAAACAAATGTGATGATACTTCTAAGCACTATAGGGGTGGGCATTGATAGACTCTTGTGGTTTGCATAGTCTTTTCCTTACTTAAAAACTATTTACATGTTGGAGTGGAGTATTTGTGGATATATAATTGAAGAAATTTGGATTATGATACAACCACCCTCGACCTTCAAATAAGCCACTGATAAAACTTTGGATTGTATTGAAGAGTTGCATAGACATCACAAAGATGTGGTCATATGGCTTGGATTGAGATGTAAGATGATTATGTCAAAGATCATATCATATTGGCCTAATCGACTAGCAACATGCAACTCTTTCTCTATGAGGAGTTTATGAAGTAGAGCATGTTGGACTAGTTATTCAATTAGCGGAAAGTCTCACATGGTTGTTAACACTCATAGGAAAGTGGGAGATACATATGTTATGTCACACATGGAAGCCTTACTAGCTCTTTTCTGGTCTACTATATTCATTAGATGACTTTTCATCTTGGCAACAAAATTTTGGATGGTATACCACTTTTGTTTGAATGTGATGTGTTATACTTTCATTGGAAAGAGGGTATTGATTGGAGACTCTTAGCTATGAGTTTGGGGATAAGATGTAACAAGTGTAGATGTGTTCTTGCTCTTTCCATGTCATTGGTAACATAGAAAACCTTTTTATGTTCCTCAACCAAAATATTGATGTTAGCTTGAGCATACACTCAAGAAAGTAACTTTTTCACATCAACAATTTTGTTGTGGTAATTAGTTACTAGTTGTTTCTCTTTTATGCCATTTCCAATAGAGAAATCATTATCAATTTAGGCTTCAAGCTTGTTAAAAGTTTGGTTGAGAACAATACATATTTGTTGTTTATTGATTGCATTCTTCGATTTGGAGTTTGTATTCTTTTTTGTTGAAGTATTGGGGACTTGTTCCTTTGCTCATTTGTTGGCGAGTTTACTTGCAGCTCAAGGCTATGAAAGTTGGGATTCCTCTTTTGATTTGGAAGTTGCACCCACATGTTTAATGGGTTTGGTAGTATTAGTGGTCCTTGGATAAATTGAAAGCGAGTGTTTGCTTAGAGGTTTTCGGTGTGGATTCAACAACAAACTTGGAGTGGTGTTGTTGGACTTCAATATTTTCTTTATTTTTCCTCTAGGATTCTATTTCTTGGTTTAGGCAAGCAGCACCAACAGAAGGCTGTTGTTGCTACATTACTTGTCTCTATTCCACTCTAGGTTCTATAGGTCTCTTAGGATGTTAAAATTGTGGTAGTGGTTTCTTAGATACCTTTGTTTTCTCATGTAGACTATCAACACTACCTTAGTGATAGCGGTTGGCTTTGATGACGCCTTCTCATAAACTAGCATGGAACTTTTGGATATTGATTTGTTTGCTTTTGGCATTTTTGATTTCTCTATTGGCTTAGTGAGTGGTCTTGGTTTTTAATTAGATATGGCTTTCTTGTCCTTTCCTTTTAAGGAAACTTAAGTGATGGTTAGATTTGAAAAGAGTCTTGGAACTGGAGGAGTTAGGATATAGAGGATTTGAGCAATTGAATCCATTGACCATCAGCATAGTGACCTTGAACATATAATAGGGCTTTCAAGATACATCACAGCTCAAGCTAACTCTCTATTGATACCTATGGTGAAAAGCTCTTGATTACTTCAATGTCTTAGGTGGGGCTGTTTGGTGTTTTATTTTGATAGCACAATCTCCTTACCAACATCCCTCACAGTTTGGGAGCTCATAAAACATTATAGACATGTGTCCAGCTTTTATTTTCATGAGAATCTAACACTTCTCAGTAAGGAGTGTGGAGCTCCCCTTATGGGTGGATTTTTGCATAGATAGATACAAGTTCAAGTTATTTGATCTTAGTGTATGTGTCATAGGTTAGAATATTGAAATCAAAAACTTTGTTAATGAGAGCATACATGACATGCTCTGTCTTTGCTATTTATTTAACCCTGAGGAATGTAGTACTAGCTCTTCGTCAAAGTCAAGTAGTATGGCCTCGATCTTTCTTACTAAAATATTAGGCCATGAAAACCCAATGGCAGTGTACTAGATGCCTTGAATTTAGGGAAATCTTACCATATATGAGTGACACCACAATCATTGCATCTCTGTTTTGTCTTGTCTTCAAATGGGGCTTTTAAATATTTACAAAATATTTTGTCTCATTTTTAAAAAGTCCCAACATAAAATTTTTAAAGGTATTTTTGGGAGAAAAATTTGTTGAGGCACAAAAAGAAAGAGGCTCTCGAACAATTTAGGAGACTAGGTAATGTTTTTTGTTAACCCCATACATATTTGTATTCTCCATACCATTTTCTTGAAATTCTCGATTATTACATCAAAATGCACTCCCTCCATCATAGTATCTCTATCTTTTTCTTGAACCTCTCTAGTACTTCAATGAATTGTCTCTCATCCCAAATTTTTGCACTTGATTTGTGATTCTCACTCCTACTTTTCAGTCACTGTCTTCTTTTGCTTCATCTTCTATTTCAATTGAAACTACAAGTCTCCAACATTTTCTCTATTCTATCGACACAATTATTATACATGAAATGCATCTCATCCCAAATTTTTGCATATGATTTGTGATTCTTACTCCATTTTACTCAATGTCTTCTTTTCCTTCATCTTCTATTTCAATGGAACTACACAACTTTAATATCTATCCTAGACAACTTTAAGTCTACCATTGAGACCATTGAGTGGGTCCCCCCTCGCATTATGCCCAAGGACCTCTCATGTTGTGTTAGCACAACATGGGGGAGTGGGGATCCCCTGATGATCTTAGGGCCCCACCCTCAATTTGTGGTGGCCCTGAGCTAGCACAATGCAAGGGGGAGCCCCACTTGCATTGTGATAGTCCTCCCGTGTACCTTTCTTATTTCTTTGTATTATGGTTATCTTCCTTATTTCTTTCATCAAGTGACAAAAAAAGTAAAATGGACAATAGGAGATCAAATTGCAAAGGAGTTGGTAAAGTATCCATGGTGACTAGTAGAACACAACTAGGCATTTCCAAATATTATACTTGGTCTCTCTCTCACATTTAGCACAACATGAGGGGGGCTTAAGACTATGGAGGATCCCTTCTTCCTTGCATTGTATTGGCCCTAGGCTATCACAATGCAAAGGGATCCTTGGGCCAGCACAATGTGATGGGGACCCTGGAGACCGTGTCACAAGGACTCCCTTTCGCATTGTGTTAACACCTTAACAAAGAAATATCATGATGTATCTTGATATGAGATTAACCTTTCCATTGAGGTATAGTTAGAAAAGGTCTAGTGTAAATTGAATATTTCTCATATAGGGAGAGCACAAGAGCCTTTGAATCCTTCATTCACGAAGGTTTAGCATGGTGATACCTTTATTGGGTATGGAATTGATTGATGGAAGGAAGGTTTAAATAAGAATATTGCATTCCACAATATATAAGGATGTTTAATTACTACATTAGATTTGTGCCATGATTCCCTCATTGTTTGTCTCTTTGAATACTTCATTACTTTATTTTGGGTTGGCTTTGTGGACAAGCTTTCTATATGCTCACTTATATAATTCCTTTAGAATGTTAGCTTTTTCCATTCCAAAAAATATGAATGAGCTTGATACCATAATTCTTTTTATCATTTGAGTTGACCAAATTGATATGCTATTTTAGAGTACTTTTGGTAGATTTGTACGGCATTTTCAGTGAAAATTGAAGATTTAAAGATTCAAAGTGGCCGTTCATGTAAAGTGTTGAAGGCCTAAGACATGGAACATTTTAAAGTTAGAGGCACAATGGAGTCTAAGTCAAGTCTACAATGTAAATCATTTCCACATGTTTGAGACACTATTTTATGCTTCAAGTCCTTAGTTTATGTAATAACACAGAAGAGGGACATGTTTTTGGTCCAAAAAGACCCCAAAATCATGAGGGTATGCCCAATTTGAAGGGATACTTGTGGTATGGTTCAAAGGGATGGTTTTTTAAAATGTCTCTAGGTATTATGAAGAGAAGAAGGAAGGGAAAAAGTGTGTAGAAGATAATGCCTTCATAGGCTCCTTATGATGATCTCCTCCTCCCAAATCTTTATCGTATGCCACTTTTGATCATATATTTGGAGCCTACTCTCCTTTCTCTTTGCCATGATACCATTTGTGTGGGCTATTTTGAAGAAATGAGAACTCAAAGAATTTTTTTCTCTCTCCTCCCTTCCCACACACATAATGTCAATTCTTATGAGAGACGAGGGAAGGGGAGTGTGAGGGTGAGAGATGGAAGCAGTGCAATGAAGCATGATTGCAAGGTAGTGTTGGAGCATTGTGGAGTCCTATCAAGTACATTAGGGTCCATTGGAGATGTCAATGACATTGGTATGCACACAAGGCGACAAGTGTGTTAAGTCATATAAGCAGTTTTATAATGAGTTCATTAATTTTATAGCAAATGGAACGGGATTAAAAAATAATTTTAGAAAAAAGATATGAATAATTAATTTTTAGCACTTTACATTTATTTTTTCTATTTTCTTGAATTTGTATCAAATAAATGATCAAAAGTAAGAAAAATTAGAAAGAAATAGAGAAAAATGATAGAAAATACCAATAAATAGTAGAATATTGTAAATGGGTTGAAAAAATAGGAAATATAATTATATTAAAAATATAAATTTAAAAATCATAAAATAAGTATCTTCGTGTTTAAATAAGGCATTTCGATAGCATGGGAGTAGTCCTAGTGTTGTTCACGATGTGTCAAAAGAATCTATATATTAATAATTGGAGAATAATGATTAAAAGCAATGATTCTCTGGTGCATATCATGAATAGGTTGATCTTATGTCATCTATGTTCCCAAAGGTAGCATGAGTCAAGAGGACAATTCCTTTGGGATGTAACTAGCAACACTACAACGAGTAGAGAATTAATGAAATATATAAAAGGGCGTTTTTTCCATGTACGCATCTTGATTTCTAATTAAATGTGGTTGTGCACATTCATCAACACTTTGCATTTAAGCATGTACTGCACACAGAGATGCATACCATCTGATTTTTCCATGGACTAAGTGTATGAGATAGTCATGGGTGTTTAGTTATGTGGTATTAAGAGGGTTATAAGTGAGGGAAAAGTGGATCTTTCTTGTGTTACTTTATGCAAAAAGATGAGGACTGGTGGGCCAATCCCTAACTGGGTCAGTATGCTCCTTCTAGAGGCCATGGCGCTCCGCCGAGGAGGAGCTTGTATTATGTATATCTAGTGTGCTAGACACCTTATGTTGGGCACCCCTGCTTGGAGTTTAGGGCATGCAACTAGATAAGTGGACTACATAATGCAACATTTTAGAGTTTAGAGAGGTCTTTTAGCTTATAGTCTGTTGCTCATGGCCACAGGGCCGTGGGGGTTGGTTGTGTGAGGTCCGGTAGTGAGCTTTGAGTGAAAGAGCCGCTCTCCTAGACATTTTAGATCTCAAAAGGTGGTGCTTTTTTTGAGAGTACTTTAGGATTCCTGGTAGGGCCTAAAACTCGGTTCTAGAGTGTATGTCTCTTCACTCAAGAGAAAAGAGAGAATTATTAAGGTAAGGCTAAGAAGGAAGGCTAGAAATCTCTCGTATCCAATGAGAGGAGCATGGGGAGTGATTGAGAAAATGTGTGGAAATATTTTGCAAGTACTCCCTTGATTGCACTAGTTCTGCATCCATTAAAGTTAGGGGTCTTGCAACCCCTCATGGTAAGAGAAGTCCCAATGTGCACACGAATGAAAGCCTATCTTTAATACCTAAAGTTGGGAAGTCTACCCTTTCGAGGACTAGCTAAAGTGGTGAATTAACTCCACCCCCTAGTGGTGCCACCAATGGTATTGTAGTTGTCCTTCATAAGTTTATCCTCACATCTACTAGTGTCGGTGCTAAGCATGTTCCTATACCCATAGGAATGGCATAACTGCCACCCTTAATACCCCCTCAAGCAATTCAAATTCCAACTAATACTATGACTCTACCTACTTTAGGGTATCCATTGCCTATCTTTAGTGGAAGTCCAAATCAATATGCAAAGTTGCATATCAAAGACGTCCAAAAACTTATGTTCAATTGTCAAGTCAATGAGAAAGCCCATCACTTGATGTTCTTCAGCGTGACTTTGAAGGGAAATGCAATGTAGTGGTATTACCGACTCGCGGTGAATTTGATTGCCAACATGTAAGGGCTTTACACTACGTTTCATAGGAAGTTCTCTATTGAAAAGGGTAGCCAATATTGGTTGCATGTTGTCCTAAACAAGACTCAATAGGAATTCAATGAGAGTGTGGAAATGTATGCCCATAAGCTACACAAAGTTTTTTGTTGTTTGGATAACACCTCCTATCACTGAGTTTTTCTTGAGAGGGTTGAATTTTACAATCCAATTGCACTTGAGTAACACTGCATGGAATGATCTAGATGCAGTTGTAACAGAAGCAGAGGGTGCTAAGTCAAGAATTCAAGCTGCCTATATAGCAAGAGGGAAAGCCCTCTCGATTTAGTGGGATAGTGCTAAATCCAATGCTTACAGGCTACAATTCATTACCCACATTACCTAGTGATGTTTTGAGTCAAAGTCAAGGGACTCTATGTCAAGGATTGCCTCAATCACCCACTCCTGGGGGACCAAATGTTACCCAACCAAGGTCTACGATATCAATGACAATGGGTAGGTCCTTGTCATAAACCAAGGGTCAGTATAAGTAGCACTCCCTTTGCAAATTGTGAAACCCAGTGTGGGGGTAGCTCTTGAGGCCATTGGCTATGAGTGTTCTACATCCAATGTTGTAGAAGAAGTAAAATACATGAATGGGGGAGACTTTGACACTAGCATTTTGGATAGTTCCATCTTAACATCCTCAAATGCTACTTTATATGGTTCAATTCACTTGAAAACATGGCTATGCAACAAGAGGTTTGTCAAGGGTAGTGCATGCTCAACCAACACATTCATGAACCTATGATAATAGCCCATGAATGAAACAAAGTTAGGCACCTCCCTAGGGCTGGTGGATGGACTCATGGCAACAATGACATCTACCTTTTTAGGGTCAGTATTAGTGATTCTAGCTGCACTCACCGCATGACACCCAACAACATACCATTAAAACCCCGAATACACACTTTTGAGAATTTAATGTTATACAATACTTGTAGTAGTGCTCAAAAGACTTATGCAAAATAATGAGCTATCTATTGGGATTGTGGCATCCCCAAATCATCTATAAAAACCTTAAGCTCTTTAGGGGAGATATCAACAAACATCTTGTCAACTATCCTTTGCCACCAAGACCCAAGAGCATTACATAAACCAAAAGCCATGATATGGTATGCAAAAGTACTAAAGAATATAATAGATGCCATTTTTAGCTTATCCTCTTTGGCTATGGTCATTTGATCATAACCTGCAAAATGGTCCATGAAGGAATACATCTCTCACCCAACCAACTGATCAATAAGGGGGAGAGGGTTGTAGTCCTTCACCGTCTACTTATATAGCTCCTTGAAATCCACACAAATGCAAATTTGACTATTCTTTTTCTTTTTTATCACAATAGGAAATATCAATCATGCCTTTGTTAGGCGCATCAACTCCTCAAAAGGAGGCTCTCTCAATACAAAAGGCATCCATCTGACCTTTTGCCGTATAGGCTTTCTACCCTCTTTCAATGGGATCATATGCACAACAACAGTAGAGGGAATCCCCTTCAATTCATCACAAATCCATGCAAATACGTCCCTAAACTCCTTTGCGAGTTCCACATAATCCTTAGCTCATCATCTAGTAATATGTGTACCTAGTTTAATTGGGCGGGGATCATTAAGAGTCCCAAGATCTAACTCTATAACATTACCATCATGAATCCAATCTTTCACCCCTCTCAACTCATTCAATTACACTTGATAGACTTCCTCCATGGGGGAACCCTAATCTAAGTCACTTAAACTCGAGATTCCACTTATAGAGATTCCCTCAAGCACCTCCCATTTAGTAGTGGAAGGTAATTCCCTTTCATTCAAAGAGCGTTTTGGTTAACCATCCAAAATTATCCCTTCTATCCCATGCCCAAAGACCCAACTGGATGTCCACTGAACAATTATAGCATAAGATCCACGATTGTCCAAGCAACAATTGATAGCTTAGCATACAAAAAATCAAATGATACGAAAGTCAAAGGTGAGCTATTGTCACATGCACCTAAGGTACCAATCCTTTTGGTTGTCTTAGACTATTATCAGCCATTTTTCCGACAGTAGTAACATCCTTTTGAATAGGTAGACCTAGCCTCTCCAATCAATTCATGTTCATGATGTTTGCAAATGGGCTCGGGTATACCACCACACTTTCAATCAAAATGTCATCCTTCCACATAACCTTGCACCCTAGGGCACCGTTTCTCCACACAAAGATTTGGTGACAACCAAATTAATTGTAGCAAATTCATATCCGGCTTAACTTCACATCGAGCAGTTGCTAAGTCAAACTCCTAGAAGTTTTCTATTTCTTTCTTTTCTATCTATACCATCCTCTCTTTTAGTTTTCTAATGGCCTTAGCTACCTCTTGGTTTTTAATTTGCATTTTCTCTTAACAACGGGCTCCTATAAGGCACCATCATGTTTAAGAGGACCCACTTGGGTATTGGCATCTGCGACCTTCTTGTCACAACCACACTACGCTTAGGGTTAGCTTTTCTCATACTAGGGTCATCCTTTTGATTCTCTTTCATTTTTTGACTCCGACTAACCTCTCTAACATTGTTAGATGCCACATTCTTAGTAATTTGAAGTGTCTCTACCAAGCTAAACCCACTAGGCATTTCCTTTAGGCATGGGGGATTCACTAATAGTAATAAGGAGACGTCACCTATGTGCAAGAAATATATGAAAATACCCCTTATCTACCCCCTATTTATGGGACCTTACCTTATAAAATGTACCTTCCTTCCCTTAAATAACCCCCTCCCTTACACTCATGTGGTATTGTACGGTAAACCCTAGTGGACCCCGCGGGCCTTTAGGATGTCTTTTTCCCTTTGCAAAATCTACTTAAGGCCCTCCTCTCGATTATTCCCATCATTTTCATGATGATTCACCATCCCAGGTAACTAATTACCTTGCTGGAGTGAATTGATTCTACTCATGTTGGCCATATGTCATGACTTCCCCATATATCGCACTTCACATGAGGACAATTCTGTGGGAGGTGTTGACCACCATACCACTTGCAATTAAACCTTGATGGGCTTGCATCATCACACTTCCTAGTGCCCATGAGATTTTTCTATCTCTTTAAGGAATTGCCATCCATTACGATTTGATGGTATTGCTCCGTGATCATGTCAGTGTGATGTTTGGCTCCAACAATGCATAGTATTAGTTGCTATCTTTCCTAGATTTGGGAGGCCCACTATATCATTTGATTTGGGAGGTCCACTATATCATTTGATTGCATTTGCAAGCCAAAAGTTGGGAGTTTCAAAGCTTTGTTATAGTTACTTAGAGAAAGTTTGCTTGGCTATGGTGTCGCCAGAAAGAATTTCATGCACTATATTCTTTATGTGAAGGTAGTGTTTTTCACTACCGCCATATGCCTATTGTTGAATAAGCTTCAATCTCTTGATCGCCTAGCCAAGTGGTTAATATCCTTGGAAGAGTTTGAGTATGAGATTTGGAGCAAGCCACCAAAATTACAAGGTATTGTGGAATATTTAGTAGATTTTTGTGAGCCTAAGGAAGAGTGGGTTGACATCATTGATTGTTGCAAGGATCTATATAAGATTGATGTAGCCTCAATTCTGTCATGGTATGCATCTATTACACATTATCTATCCATAGGAAAGCCATCAGAAACTCTTTCCAAATCCAAAAAGAAAAAGATTAAGCAACAATCATTTTTCTTTTCAGTTATAGTAGGTGTCTTGTATAGAAAATGTATGGATGTGGCTTATCGACATTGCATAGTGCTATTCATTTTGGATGAATGCCACGATTTAGCTTGTGGGGGTCATTTTCATGGACAACTTACTGTCGAGCAAGCTTTACGTGCCAAATATTAGTGGCTGACAAATTTCCATGATGCTTTTGACCATATCAAGAGTTGTGATATTTGTCAGAGGCATGATGCAAGGGAAAATTGTAAATGATTGCTTAATCCCATTTTAATTTCCTTAACTTTTGAAAAGTAGAGCATTCATTTCAAGGGACCGATACATCCTTCATCTATAATGTAGAAGTGTTATATTATCATGGTGAGAGACTACTTCACAAAGTGGTTTGAAGCTTGTGTTACGATGAAGGATAATGCCAAGAAAACAACCAGTTTCATCATGGAGCAAATTATTTCATGTTTAGGTCTATCTAAAGTATTGGTGTTTGATTATGGGACACACTTTCTAAATAAGGTCATAGAAGCCTTAACTGAAGCTCTAAAACTTAAGCACAACAAAGCCATCCCTTATAACCCCTAAGCAAATGGACATGTAGAGATTATTAATAAGCAACTTGTGGAGATTCTATCCAAGACTATATCAAATGCTAAGTGTGATTAGGATAAGAGATTGTATGTGGCTATTTGGGCTTACAACACGACATTCAAAAGAGCAACATGCCACACCCCATTCATCTTAGAATATGGGGAAGAGTGAATCTTGCCCGTGGAGATTGAATTGCCTACCATGAGATTTGCTTTAAATCACTCTTTGGGTGAAGAGGAAGTGTTGCAAGAATGCTAGATTTCCATAGCACATCTTGATGAGATTTGATTGTAGGGATGAAAGCATCTCACAACCTTCAAGTCAAAAAATATAAATTTATTAAGGGTCAGTTGGTTTTATATTATGATGCACGTTGCAAGCTGTTTCCAAGAAAGTTAGAACCCAAGTGGGATGGCCTTGATAAAATTGTTCGCATAGGGAAGAAAAACTCTGAAACCGTTTTAACAGACTTGAAAGGGGTAGAGTTTAAAACTAAACTTCAATAAGTTGAACCCTTATTATGTATAGGGGTTGGCATAGGACTTCATGCCTTTGTAGGTCTCCTAGGATCCAACTTAAACTTGCAAAGTGTACTAAGGCAATTGGATGGGTAAAGTCATTTCCTATTTTAATCATCTATACTTAGGGAAATGTTACCACTAAGGCCGCAGTCATTTGGTGGAGTAAGGGTTATCACATTACTGAGTGGTTGGAAGGCTCTTTCACATGGGATATTAAGGTCTATTTCCCCACCACTGTCATAGGATTCTTTCTAGAATCCCCATTGAGTTTAATGTGGAATGAAGGACAATAACTATCACATATCATCTCTCTCAACTAGACTTTGATTATCATAAGTAAGAGTAGGTTGATCAATATGGTGTGGTACATTAATGAAACCTTGATCTATACATTGTATTTTGATGGAGCTTCTCAAGGGCCCACCAAGCATGCGAGTGTAGGAGTTTTCATTAAAGATCCCCATCATAGAGTGGTTATGAAAATTAAAGTTTATTTATGAACTAATTTTATAAATAATATGAAAAAATATAAGGCATTAATAATGGGGATAATTTTAGCTAGATGTGGTGGTATTCATCGTTTATTGGTGAAAGATGACTCATAGCTAGTGATCAACCAGTTGAATGGGATCTATAGTGTGAGGGATCCCATTCTGTGGATGTACCATTTTGTAGCCTTGGACATGCTTGAGACCTTTGAGTTTGTGACTTGTTAGTTGATTCCCTGTTAGTGGAACTTCTTTACAGATTACCTGGATAATTATGTTTTTTTTGAAGGTGTATTTCTCAACTGTGGTCATGAGGGGCTTCTAGAATTATCCGATGACATTAGTCTAGGGGGCTACTTTGGGGATTGCTTGTTTACCGACATATTCTACTTTGCATGTACCTATGGTTAGTATGGGTAATGAGTCAAATAGTGGTTGATTACTTTCTGACCCTTTGTTGGATGTATCAGATTGTTCAATGCCATATTCGTTGGATGCCCCTTGCTATTCATGTAGGGGGGTTAGCTAATAATTTTATGTATCTTATGTAGGACTTGAGTGGCCCATCCCTTGGTTTAAGTTTTGTGCTTTATGCGAGTTTTCGTGGTGTTGAGTTTGGGATTATCTTAGCATATCTCATTAGGCCAAGAGGACCAGTTCATTTACTCTCTTTGGTGCAGGTGCTTTTAACTTGTGTGATATTGATTAAGCTGTGTTGTGCAGGTTAGTCCATTTGCAGTCAAGGGAGGTTTTAGAATTTCAATGTTGATCCTTATTCACTACTAGCCATCTCTATCACCTTGTTTCTTGTTGATTACTGCATCATGTTTTGAGAGAAAGAGATAGGAATCACTTCTGCATGATCTTTCATGGGTTTGAGGCCAAGATAAAGACTAGGGTTTGAAGGACTTTGATAGTAAGGATGCCTTGATTACTAGTTTTTGGCTTGAGGATGCCCATGGATGGTCTTGAGTGGCATGATGGCCTTCTTAATGGTCAATATGTTGAGATGAAAAGCTCAACACATGCGGACATTGATAACAGACTGCTTGGTTAGACGGGTCCGCATGTCTATACTTAGCATGTCGATAGCCATTGTGATCCTCACATGGCCATTGACTTATGTCTTATTATATTTAGTTTGTTGTTGCAACTACCTGCAACTGGCATAGTTATAGTGTAAGTTGATTAGTATAGTCAATTATGTACTATTTGAATTATCAGGCTGCTTTCCTTTATGTTTTATCTTGTCTATACTTTGTGTACATTGTATTGTGTGAGGAAAAAAAAGAATAAACTAGCAAGAAAACATTTTGGCCTCCATCTCTCTTCTTGTAAAGGAAGAAGAAAAAACCAACAAAAAAACATTTTGGCCTCCATATCTCTTCTCCTATTCTTGAGGGAGCTTCCTCTTGTGTGTATGGTGTGTGTTTAGTGCAACAAAAGTTCTCCCACCACGCGATTCTTTGCATGGTATCAGAGTGGTGCCACTAAGAGGATGATTTTGAAAGCTAAAGCGAAAGAGAAGAAGCAAGGATTTGAGCAAGTAAGCAACCAATAAGAAGCTCTCCCATTCTTCCACTCTTTCTCTCGGATAGAGCTTATAGAGGCATCGGAAGTAAGAGACAACAAAAATCACAGATTCCTATGAGATTTGATATGTGAATAGAGCATTGTATATTCTACAAAAACGCAATTTAGGACTATCTCGCAACTTCTTTGGCCATCTGAGGCCATTTTGAGCCTCAGTTTAGATCCGCAATGTTGTAGACAATAGTTTTAGAAAATACTGTAAGTTTGGTTGTGTCGATTGAAAGTGGGTGCATAGATGATATATTTTGAATCTATAAGTTTTGAGGTGTCTATCGCCTAGAAGCAAACACAAGTTTTATTTACTAATAATAGGTTGCAGATTACTGTTGAGGATTGAAATGATTTGATTTTTTTGGTTGATTTTTGTTGTTTTTGTGGACTAAATGGGTGTTTTTAAATGGTTTTTGAATGATGTTTAGTTGTTTTGGGAGTGTTTTGAATGATGTTGATTAGGTTTGAGAAGATCATGATGGTTTATAGTGAAGATATGTTCTGTTGATGTCCTGATAGTGTCTGATTGGTTTTGTTTGAGTTTGTTGACCTTTTGTTTTGTTATGTTTTCCTTTTGTATAAGGGGTTAGAATAATGATTGATAAAGTTTGAGAGTGTTTGGAAGCTTATTGATTGATTTTTTAAGGTTTTGAGTGATTTAAGTGAGTTAAAGGCTTTTTGATGACCTTCTGTATGGTTCTGTAAACCCTCTGTTGAGCTTCTGTAGAGCCTCTATCTTTGTTCTGTTTTGTTATGTATGCCTCTGTAAGTGTGATGATGGATGAATGTATAACTTGGAAAAGTTTTTCAATCTTGGAAAGTGATGAAAATAAGTTCAAATTAGCTCGAAGAAGTGGAAGAAGCAGTTGCTGAAGACTTGAAGTAAAGACTGAAGTGATAGTGACATTGATGAGCTACGAAGAGACACTCTAGTGGCTCTGGTGACCTTTCATATTAGACATACCTCTTGGGAGGGGTATCCATGACCTAATAGGGGTTATGAAGGATTATTCTTGATTATCCCATTGTACAATTGAGAGAGAGTATGTATGAGAGAGAAAGAGAGTGAGAGATAGCTAAATCTATGTAAAATAATGTATCTATGAGTGAGAGATTGTGAGAGAAAGCTATGGAACCTTTGAAGAAGAATACTATGTGATGATTTCCATTCAAAGTGGCGTATTCTCTTGTGTCTTTGTGGTTTCTTGATGAATTTTATGAAGAATATGAAGAGTATAATTAATTTCGTTCAAGTTAAAGCCATGGGAGAATTGTTTGTATGAAGTTGGGTGAAGATTTCTTATTCTTGGTGTTCTTTTCCTTGTTGTGGTCATACCAAATATGAAATAGATATTTAATGATGATACAAGATAGATTTTATTATAGTAGAATTCCCATTTTCTTGGTTTTCCTCTTGGGGCTCCATGTTTTTGGTGTGCAGCCCGAGAAAACTGCCATCAACACGCATCAGAAGAGGTTGAAAATAAAGAAAATGGCATTTCTAAGAGGAGAAGAATTAAATGGATGCTTGCAAAGTTCCTTCTACCATTGAAGAATTGGATATTCTCATCACCAAAGTCACTTTCTACAAGAATTTCATCCCATAATGGCATAAACATATTACCATCATGATGCAAGCTCTATGTGGTGGACTATTTCCTCTCCCCGTTGAAGCAACAGAGACATGCATCTTGGTGGAAAATTGTTTGGGAACAAACTGAAGTGCAAAAACAGAGAGAATGATCATCTATGGAAGATTTAGCATTCATTGAGTAGTTTCCAAACATCATCAAGTGGGAGAGTGTAAAGAAGCTTCATGAGTCATAGTCAGTGGAAGTTCACGAAAATAAGAAAGAAAAGAGTTGGAAATTTTTCATGGATGCTCAACAGTAGGAGACATGGGACGCATGGTACACTGACAATATCCTATTTGTCCAATTAGAAACCCATTGAAAGTTGGTGGATAGGATGTTCTTCAAACATACACAGTTGAAAAAATTAGATGTTGGCATTATTATGATGATGGCACCACAATGATACTCAGACGAATGAGTTTTGATACCTACATAACCAAATACCTTCCCCTTTGTACAACAGATTGAAAGCTAAATTTAGAGATATTGAAAGAAGGAAGTAGAATAAATGTTGGCAAGAGATCTTCCAAAGAGACTAAATCCCCCTCTCATTCGGTTTTGTGGAGTATAGACAAACTGGGTGGAGCTAACTCCTTGATGAATGACACAATCAAGAGGTAAGCACTAAAACGAGTCTAGATATATGTGAGAAGAGAGAAGAAAAAAATCAAAGTGAGAACGAGCTAGCCGAGCAGAAGCCTTTTTTGGCATCCTAGCAACACTCTTTATAGAAGTCCCCATGGTGACTCAAGGTTCCCTTCCTAGTAAGATCCGTCCTAGAAATATTGATGATAGGCCAACGAATGCGCATTGGTTGGTAATATTCTCCACACTTTTAAAGGCACGGAATTTCAGTGGTATGAGAGACAAGTAGCAAGAACTTTTGGCACATGGGACAGACCTAAAGTTGGCCTTCCTCACTAAATTCAGGCATGAAGGTTTTGAAGAGTGGATGCAAGAGGAGTTCATGAACCTAAGTCCAGTCCTCTGGTGAACAAGTGAAAGCCTATATCTCATGAATGGAATCCATACTAAAAAGATGGACCAACCATCATTTGGATGAAGGCATCCAGAAGGGAGTTTTCCTTATAGGCCTACAACCACAAGTTTGTGGAATTGAGAAGACTAGTCAATCTACAAGTTGTAATGAAAGGTGCGAGACTATATGATGAAGTTGAATCAAGGCTATCAATGACTTCAAGAAGAGGAGTTCTATCTCCTTCCATGCCAGGAATGGCATACCCACCAAATACAGTCCTAGGGACAGTTCCCTACTCCTATCCCTAGATGCAAATAGTGCCACAGTACATTGCACCGAATCCACAATGGCTGCAGATGACGGTGCCTCAAATGATGGTTCAACTACAACAACAATGGCCTCAAACAGTTCCCCCAACAATAGTGGAACCCTACAACTGGAACAAAAAATTCTTAGTCTCAACAAGAGCTCTAAATTAGAACTAGAAGAGACAACCCTCTGGATTAACCCAACCAGTTTATGCAGTAATCACACAAGCTTCCCAAAACCCTACTACAAGTACTCTAGGAGGTGAAAATTTGAAGGACTACTTGTCCAATTCAGTCTCAAGCATCGAGAAGGAGTTGATGGATGTGATCACACAGAACAACTACAGACACTGAAGGTCAATACAACCAATATATCTAGTCTTGCAGGAGGTGTAAGAGATGTGATGCGGTCTAATACATGGTGTGGAAAGTGCCATCAAGTGGGATATTTAGCCACTAAATGTACCCAAAAACCAACCATCCCTGGAGCCTTTTGTTCATATTGTTTGAGGAAGAACCACATAGAATATATCTACTCTCTGAAGGAGATGTACAAAAGAAGGAAGAAAGATGAAGAAGCAACATTCAACTTGCTGGAATCCAAGATGACCACTTAAGACATTGGACCAAAGCCTAGGGAGTTTAGTCCTAATTTCGGCCCAATGAGATTTCCCTCTCAAAGTTACAGAGGACGACAGTTTGCTGGCGATGGCCAAAGATCAGAGATGGAGTGTTATAGATGTGGAGAAAAGGGTTATATCTCACCAAACTGTCCAAACCCAAAGGTCTATGGACTATAAACCCTTATGCAATCGATGCAAAGGAGAAGGTCACACTGCAAAAGAGTGTCCAAGTCTTACTCCTGTAAAAGCTCCTCTTGAGACTCAACATAAGATCCAAGAACGTGCTTCCAATTTGGTGGAATTGGATGTTGCCACAATAATGCGTGCAAAGAAAGGAGAACCCATAGTTCTAAAAGAGAATAGTCCCTCTGCTAAATATGTGAAGTTTAATCTTCCCAAGGAGAAACAGATAGTGCAAAGTGGAACAATGTAGTACAAAGCGCTACAGAGCCACAGAGATGGTTACAGAGATAAGACTAGAGGTCTAGGAGATAGAGAATGCCGAAGTACCTCCTAAAAGAGAAGAAGTACAGATGTTGCCACTCCTGGAAGAAAAAGGAAATATAAAAGTGGGTATTGCCCCAATCCCTACCTGATTGGAAAAGCTCGTAGATCCTATCAAAGAATATGACTTGGTCAAAGACCTAGACACCTTTAAACCTCACCTAACATTCTGACAGTTGCTGACATTGTCTCCTAGCTATCAAAAGAAATTCAAAATCATATTGACAAGAAGAAGAGGTCTAAGGATTGCTCCCTCCATAGCAACCAAGTCCAACAAAGCCCCAGAGCTTGTAAAGGAAGTGAATGTGGCTTACGCCTTCCTCGATCCTGGAACCACAGAGATTGGTGTATGGATTGAAGGATGTTTTATTGTAGATGCATTGATTGGCTCATTAGTAAACATAATGATGGATGTGACAATGAAAGATCTATGCTTACAAGTAATGCAACCTATATAGTGGCTTATCAGATTGGTAGACCAAAATAGAATCAAACCTTTGGGCATTCTCTCGTATGTGAAGACAACCCTCACAGGAAGGGATTATTGGCCGACATATCTAGTGGTTAAACCAAATTCTTACGGGACCTCATACCCTTTGCTACTAGGAAGATCATGGCTTTTTGAAGCAAGGGCATGGACGGATTGGTTCAAAGGAACCCTAACCCTAGGCAGAGGACCCAATAAAGTGGTGTTGAAGTTGTATGGATTGTAAAAAGGCAATGGATCCACTTCCATTGAAGTCATCATAGACTCCTCCAATGAAGTAATAGATGGCACGTCAGGAGATGAAGAGGCCGTCAAACAAATCTTTCCTAAGAAAGCATAGACACAGTCCCTGACAGTGGGCACTGTAAGCCGATTGCTAAAAGAAGCCAAGTCTTTGTCAATGGGTGAATACCTCTTTCCTGAACCCAAATTGACTTCTAAAGTCACCTCTCATAGCGAGATAGAAGCTTGGATATACTATTCTCTCTATTCCATGGATGTAGTAGAAGCAAAAGAAGAAGCAGAAGTAGAAGCCAAAGTAGAAGCAAAAGCAGAAGTAGAAGCAGAGTGTAACGTGTCCGCTCGTTCGCTTGTGGGACACTCTTAGCAGCCCATCGGGAGGAGGGTCTAGAAAGCTTTGCCTGGCACTCGTAAGGAATGACACAGGGTTTGCGATCTAGGTATTCTCGAGTCTACCCCGAGCGGAAGTATCCGACCGTTCCCACTTAGGATCGACTGGAGGTTAGGGTTTCTTTCCTATCAGCAAGGTCTCTAGGAAGCAGCTAGTGTCGAGCTCTTGATGAACCACTTGCGTAGGAACAACAGAGTCGAAGTGCATTCATGCTGCACTTGGTTCATGGAGAATGGGAAATGAGAGGGATGCGAAGCTCAACCTCTCTACCATAAGGCATAGTCCCATTCCTTTCCCCTAAAAAAACATAGATTGGGGATTCTAACTCTATTGATACTAGGTCTTCATAGTCTCGATATCTCATCATTTGAGAAAAGTTCCCAACTAACCGGGACCACCCTTCCATAGGGCGGACCTAAGTCATGTCCACCGCACTTTCCTCATTGCCTACCACATTATGTTTGACATGCAAAAGTAGCTTCCTTAATTAATCAAATTAATCACGGGTTCCTTCACATAACTTAGGCACTGACACAAAAACAATGTCAAGCAAGTTCCTTTTTCTACAGGATTGCTGCTTCAAGTTCCACCTGTAGACTAGTATACGGGTCTCGAGATCCCATCTTGAGTCATGTCGGCCTCTTGTGCGGGATTCAAAGGCAAGAGATTTACAGCCAGAGCCTCCCCTAGACCCAAAGTCCTCTCGCTCCAAGCAACATCCATGGAGAGACCTCTCGTGGCTGGTTAGGTCCATATACCTGGTGCGGCTATCAACCCCCTTAGATAGGGCCAAGCAAACAGTCAGAGGTAACTATTCCTGCCTCTCCCTCCAGGCTTTCAACCTAAAGCATTAAGTGTTTTTCCTTGAATTAGTTCCTTGAGCAAGAGATAAAATAATGTACCTAAGAGTACAAGCACGACCATTTCGGAGGTCGTTTGTACGACCAACTGCTAAGGTGTGACTCCTTTTTCCCAGATGCTCCCAGCATCCGATCTTGGACCTTTTTCCCTGATGCTCCTAGCATCTGATCCTGGATCGTTTGTAACTTGGCGAGATCCCAATAATCTCAAAAAAGATCATGCAAGCAAATGTTCTTGGTAAGCTAACTTATTTTAACTTACTCTTCCCCTTGGGTTTTACCTTATGGTATCTTAACCCTAACTCATGCATTAGCTAGTCAATCAAGGCAACGGACATGTCTTATTCGCAACCCAACCTAGGGTCTTTTGTCCTTCCAGTTCCAACTAAGTTTAGTTAACACACTAGGCAACACATGATTCTTCATCTAGGCCTTCAGGGATACAGTCTAGATGCATGCGTCCCTTCCATTTCTCTTAGTGTGGTACTATGCAGAGTTTTCCAAACATCCTCCATCATGCACATGATGCGTTTAGTATATTTGTACATCCTAAACAACCTTTAACTCTGGTAACGAATACTTATTCCTAATGCACCGGATCACATGTGACTTGCATATAAGAAAGTCTAGGTTTCTATCCATTGGTACAAACACATCTTGCAAACGGAAACCATCATTTCATGTGTTTCTTTTAGTCATGATCGCGAAGCATGAATTCTAAATGACTATTCATGCACTGAACTGGTTTAACATGTATTATTTTATGTGAAATAATGCGAAAACCTTATCATTTTATGTGTGTAAAAGCTATCATTTCATGCATATAAGCTTATGCAAACTCCATACTCTACCATTTCACGCATATAAACTTATGCGAACTCCATACTCTACCATTTCATGCATGCAACCTAGCGCTTAGAGTAAAAAAAAATCCTACGACTCGTCCTTGTTCCATGCACGTAGCTAACCCCTTCATTTCTTCCACCACAAATGATACTTAATTAATTATAAAGCTTAAAGAACCTGGGTTTGATTCGTGATTGTGGGGGCATTCATTACGTTGGTCACTCCACTTGCCTCTCTCGTATTACCGGTACCAACGGTAGCTTTGGCACCTACGCTTCCTGCGACTTTCTTCTTGGGAGCCATTTGCCACGCGGAGATTGGACAGTCTGGACCTTAAGTACCGCTTTCAGGACGATAGGCTTGGGTAGGAAAGATCGTTAGATGGGGGTCCTTCACCGAGGGGGTGGTTAGAGTGTGGCTCCTCGAACCTTCACCTCTCACCAACTCTCTCCCTCCCTCTCTCTCTCTCTCTCTCTCTCTCTCCTCTTTTGCTTCTCTTCTCCTTCTCTCTCTCTTCCTCTTCTTCTTCTTTTCTTCTTTCCTTCTCCTACTCTCTCTCTTCCTATTCTTCTTCTTCTTCTCTTCCTCTTCTCCTACTCTCTCTCCCTCTCCTTCTCTTCTTCTCTCTCCCTCTCTCCTTCCTCTTCTTCTTCTTTTCTCTTCTTCTCCTACTCTCTCTCTCTCTCTCCTTCTCCTCTTCTCTCCCTCTCCTCTTCCTTTTCTACTTCTTTTCCTCCTCTTCTCCTTCGTCTCTTCTGCTTCTTCTTCTTCTTCTTCTCCCTTCTCTCTCTCCTTCTCTTCTTCTCTCCCTCTCCTCTTCCTCTTCTACCTCTTCTCCTTCTCTCCCTCTTCTTCTCTTCTTCTCTTCTTCTCTTCTTCTCTTCTCTCTCCCTCTCCTTCTTCTTCTCTCCTTCTCCTTCTCTCCCTCTTCTTCTCTTCTCTCTCCCTCTCCTTCTTCTTCTCTCTCCCTCTCCTTCTTCTTCTCTGCTTCTCCTTCTCTCCCTCTCCCTCCTCTTCTTCTCTTCTTCTCCTTCTCTCTTCTCTCTCTTCCCGCTTCCTCACCTTCTTCTTCTCCTTCACACATCCAGGGCACAGTTCACGGGGCAGAGGAGGGTGCCACTGCCTTGCTGTCACGGGGGGGGGGGGGGGGGGAGCAGCTCGCTGCCTCTGTGGACTACTAGGGGGTCCTTTTTCCAACGGAGGGGGGGGGGAGGGAAGGCTATTGGCGGAAGCCCCAGGGGCTGCAGCAGTCTTGCGCAGAGGGTGATGAGGCACGGAGGGCAGAGGTCTGCCACAGGGAGGAGGTGACAAAGCAGGGGAAGGGGGAGCACTCTCTCCGTGTACCAGGGAGGGGGAAGGAGCCTCCCCTTTTATAGGAGGGGGGAGGAGGTGGGCATGGCCGCCACCCCTCCCACCTGGGGGCTGCATGCCCCCTTAACCATCACATCACTCCCTCTCTCTCTCTCCCCGACGTTTTGTCGCGGGGAGAGAGAGGGGGAGTTAAAAAATTTTGAACTAATAATATTTTTTTTTAAAATTAAAAGGGGAAGTTCCTATGGGGGAAGAAAACACGGGAATGTTACACAGAGGCATAAGATATAACAGAGAGCATGTTTTTCTCTTACAGAGCCCCCATAAAGGCAGAAATAGGATCTGAAGAGTACAAAGATGACAATGAAGGAGAAGACTATGAAAGAGAGCTAGAAGAATCTATCCTACTAGCACAAGGTATAGATGAGGAAGAAGTTCTAGAAGCCTTAGAAGTAGAAAGCTCCATGCGCTTAGACAAAATGACTTTGGTATCTTTTGGACTGTGGCTAATGAGTTACATTATGTGCAAAATATCCATAAGAAATGATTAAGAAGAATAAGCCTTCCTTTAGTAGTAGCTCATGTCACCCAAAGTTACCCTTTTCAAGAGAAGATGATGACGATGCATCATGCCAACAACCACTAGTCCCGACAGCTTAAATAGAACTCAAAAGACTCCTATTATGTGAAGTTTTTGGTTGCATCATCGGAAGACGAGTCCTCGAGCCAAGAAGTAACTCATCTTCAAACCAAACTTGAAACTGCTCTGATACCCTTTCAGCTTCCCAAGGATCAAGCTAAGTCTCCATCGAAAGAGAAGGTTAGTTCCAGTGGAGCATCAGAAGAGGAGACCACTCCCTTGAAGGAGTCGAATCTGTATCTAAAAGTGGTCTGTGTGGGACCTTCATCAATGAAGTGGAAGGTGAAAAGAAATTAACGTTTGTGGATGCTGATGGTACTAAACGTTACCTGAAGATGGGTATCAATTTTCTAGAAGAAGAACTATCATTGTTGCATGGCCTACTAAAAGAGAACTTAGATGTATTCGCATGGTCCTACAAAGATCTAAAGGGTATTGATCATACATTATGCCAACATCACATCAACCTAGAGCCTAACGCTAAGTTTATGCGACAAAGATAGAGGCGCATGAATCCAAATTACTTTGCCCTAGTGAAGGCCAAATTAGTGAAGCTCCTTGAAGCTGAGTTTATCTATCCAGCAGCAAATAGTGAATGGTTTTTGCCCATCGTGGTAGTACCCAAGAAGAATGGAAAGCTATGAATATGTATGGACTTTCAAAAGTTGAATTCCAAGACAAAGAAGGATCATTTTCCTCTCCCTTTTATAGACCAACTGTTGGACGTGATGGCAGGCCATGAACTTTATTCTCTCTTAGATAGATTCAATGGATAGAATCAAGTTCAGATCGTAGAAGAAGATTAATCCAAAACAACATTCACAACAGAATGGGAAACCTATGCTTATAGAGTGATTCCATCTGGGCTTTGTAACACTCCTGCTACCTTCCAACGAGTAATGATGGTTGCATTCCAAAACTATTTGTATGACTTCATTGAGGTGTACCTAGATGACTTTTGTGTCTATAGCCTAGTATGTGAGCATTGGGGATACTTAGAGTAGTGCTTTGATAGATGTCGAGAGTAAGGGATCTCTCTCAACCCTGATAAGTATGTCTTTGGAGTCTCTTCCACATTCCAAAACCATATGCATAACTTCATTGAGTGTACCTAGATGAGTTTTGTGTCTATATCCATGAGCATTGGGGACACCTAGAGTAGTGCTTTGACAGATGTCGAGAGTATGGGATTTCTCTCAACCCCGACCAGTGTGTCTTCAAAGTCTCTTTAGGAGTTCTTCTAGGCCACATTGTCTCTGCACAAGAGATAGCAATGGACCTTGTAAAAATTGAGAAGATTATAGCCTTAATAGTGCCAACCAATCTCAAAGAGAGAGAGAGACTAGGAGAATAAGTGAAAAGAAGAAGAAGAGAGAGAGGGAGAAAGAAAGAAGGACATGGAGTGGGAGTTGGTAACCGCAATAAGCCACACCCAAACCACTCTCTCGGCAAAGGACCCCATCCAACGGTCTTTCCCACCCAAACTTGTCAAACCAAAACCCGTTAAGGTCCGGAATGCCCAATCTCTGCAAGGCGAATGGCTCCCAAGAAGAAAATCGCGGGAAATGTAGGCGCCCAAGCTACCAGTAATGTTGGAGAGGCGAGCGGAGTGACCAACACAGCACACACGAATCAAGCCCAAGTTCTAAGCTTTAAAATTAATTAGGAATTATTTCTCCTGGAAGGGATGAAAGGATTGATGACGTGCATGGAACAAGAATGAGTCTTAGGATTCCGTTTACTCTAAGTACTAAGATGCATGCGCAAAATGGTAGAGTTTGGAATTCGCATAAGATTTTAAGCATGAAATGATAGCTTTTACTCACATAAAATGATAAGGTTATCACCTTACTTCACATAAAATGATAGCTTTTTAATCAGTTCAGTGCATGAATAGTCATTTAGAATTCACGTTTCGCAATCATGGTTTAAAAAACACATGAAATGTTAATTTCTGTTCATGAGATGCACTTGCAATGTTAGACAAAACCCTAAACTTCATATAGACAAGTCACATGTGATCCGCTGCATTGGAAATAAGTACTCGTTGTTGCTGGAAATAAAGAAAGCTAAAAGTTGTTTAGGAGGTATAACTATACTAAAATGCACAATGTGCATGATGGTTAAGGTTGATTGGGAAATCATACATAGAACCACACTAAGAAAATTGGAAGGATCGCATGCATCTAGACTGCATCTTGAAGGTTTAAATGAAGAATCAGGTGTTGCCATGTATGTTAACTGAGCTTGGTTGGAATTAGAGATTAAAAGAACCTTGGTTGGGTTGCGAATAAGGCATGTCCGTTGCCTTGACTCACCAGCTAATGCTTGAGTTAGGGACTAAGATACCCTAAGGTAAAACCCAAGGGAAAAAGGGCAAGTGTAAGTCAACTTACCAAGACCATTTGCTTGCGTAATCTTGTTTGAAATTACTGGGTTCTTGCCCAGTCGCGAAAAGACCCAAGATCAGATATGCTGGGAGCATTCGGGGAAAAAAAGGAGTCACACCTTAGCAGTCGGTCGTACAAACGACCTCCGAAATGTTCGTGCTTGTATTTAGGTACATTATTTGATCTCTCTGCTCAAGGAACTAATTCAAGGAAAACACTTAATGCTTCAGGTTGAAAGCCTGGAGGGAGAGGCAGGAACAATTACCTCCGACTGTCTGCCTGGCCCTATCCAAAAGGGTTGTTAACCATGCCGGGTATATGGACCTAACATGCCATGAGAGGTCTCTCTGTGGGTGCTACTTGGAGCGGGAGGACGCTTGGGTGCTAGGGGAGGCTTTGGCTGTAAATCCCTTGCCTTGGGATCCCTCACAAGAGGCCGACATGACTCGAGATGGGATCTCGAGGCCCGTGTACTAGTCAACGGGCGAAACTTGGAGTAGCAACCCTATAGATTGATGGGATAGCCTTCGGGCGTGATATTGGATGTATTCTAGGATTTTTATAAATAAAGAGAAATTATTGGAGAAAAATAACTTGCTTGGCATTGTTTTTGTGTAAGTGTCTAAGTTACGTGAAGGAACTTGTGATTAATTTGTTTAATTAAGAAAGCTGATTTTGCATGTCAATACGTAATGTGTTAGGTAATTAGATAACTAAAGCAAATTGAGGAAAGTGCGGTGGACGTGACTTAGGTCCGCCCTATAGAAGGGTGGTCTCAATTAGCTGGGAGCTTTTCTCAAATGTTGGGATAATAAGACAACGAAGACCTAGTGTCAGTAGATGTAGAATTTCTGGTTTATTATGTTTTAGGGGAAAGGAATGGGACTATGCCATATGCACATCCCTCTTCCCATTCTCCATGAACCAAGTGTAGCATGAATCCGCTTTGACTCTGTTGTTCCTACGCAAAGTGGTACATCTGGATCTTGATGCTAGCTTCTTCCTAGAGAACTTTGCTAATAGGAAAGGAACCTTGACCTTAGGTCAATCCCAAGTGGGAACGGCTGAACACTTCCACTCAGGGCAGACTCGAGAAGACCTAGATCGCAAACCTTGTGTCATTCCTTGCGAGTGCCAGGCGGAACCTTCTAGACACTCCTGCCAATGGGCTACTAAGACGTGTATCACAAGCAGACAAGCAGGCACGTTACATGTTTAGGACTGCAATGCATACTTCCGATTATCGATGGAGGCTAGGCATGATGAATATTCTAGACCCGCATCTACAATCCTTCATCCCTGTATGCGGAATAGAGTTGGACGGGAGAATCATGAATATACTACATAGCAACCCATCGACTTGCGTACCTTCAGACCAACTTGAAGAGAATCAAGTGGATGGAGGATTTAAAGATCGTGAAGCTGTTCATCTTTGTCGAAGCTCACGCAAACGCAACCCTGCATGTTGGCGATCAGCAAGTCAAGCAGAACAAGTATGTATATGAAGGAGTGACTCAGGTGATCCCTGCTGACAGAATCAAAGTGCTAGGGTGCTATGAGAAGAATGGGTATCAAAGGAAGGGATACCCCAAGCTTCCTATGACTTATCGTTTCCTAAAAATCCATGACCCCACTCCGTATTATTACTCAATCCCTATAGCCGATTGTAACACAATCCTATTTTCCCGAAACTGATGTACCAATTAGCTTGTTCTACTTTCCAAAAATAAATGTACTCAAAGGGCTATGCCCTCATGAATGAATAAGACTTCTTACTATTGTCTATCCTGATTGTAAATGTTGGCAAAGGAGTTAAGTGATTAGGTCACTTGGCTAAAAGCTGTGCTGGTCATATTAATGTAATATGGGAAACGCTTGATAAGTTTTTAACATAAAGAATCTTATTGCCCAGGCGCAACCCCAAGTGCAGGTTCCAAGTCCGACCCCTACACTAAGTACAGCTGTGATTCAAGAGAAGAAGTTTCTTCTCAAACAAATTAAGACACCTGAGTTCGATGGCAAGGGAAGGACTGTTCAAGTTGACGCTGAGATCTGGATCGAGTCCATGGAGGACTACTTTGAGGCACCAGGAACTGCTCCTGCTAACCAAGCTATGCTTGCCAAACTTAAGCTTACAGGCAAAGCAAGACTTTGGTGAAAATAATGGTGAAGAGGCCAAGAGATCTCAGAAGGAACAGTCACTTGGGAGAAGCTTAAGGAAGATGTGCGAGGGAGGTATCTGCCACCTGCCTACCGCACACAAAAGATGAATGAATTCAATGAATTGAAGCAGCTTGGACTATCCCTTGATGCATATTATTCAAAGTTTGTTTCTCTCCTAAAGTATGCGCCTCCAATGGATATGACACAACAGGTGTCAAAGTTTTGTGCTGGGTTAAATCCCCCCATAAACACCCGCTTGGAATCAATGCGCCCAACAGACCTACAAGACACACTCATTCGAGCTACACAACAATAATACAGGAGGTGCAGAACAAGCCAAGGAACAACAGGACTTGGCCTTATAGGGATCAAAACAAGGGAATGTATAGGGCTCAAACTAAGAGAGCGCGGGGTTAGAATCAGGGACAAAGGAAGAAAGCTAGGACCAATGTTGTCAACAACTTTGTTCCTACACAAGGTAATGACCGCAATCTACGCTGCTTCCATTGCAATGAGCTCGGACATTTCAAAAGGCAGTGTCCCAAGCTTAGCAGAGGACATAGCCAAGGGCCATTCCAAGGAGCCGCACATGGCCAAGGAGCCAGTGTCCTGGCCAGAGGGAGAACCTCCAGTGTTTCCAATAAGGAGCTAGGCGATGAAGAAGATCCATCTATGGACGTTGACATTGAGAGGGCAACGGTTCACACCGCTCTTCACAAGAAGGGTCCGAATCGCCAATTCTCGATGATCCAAACTCCATTGGATTATGAAGGCAAAAGCTTCAAAACCCTAATTGATTGTGGCAGTACACATTCCTTCATTTCACCGATCTGTGCAAAAAGGCTAGGGATAGCCACGATAGACGCACCTACTTTACTTGTGGAATTGGCAAATGGTCGTGAGGTCTCTTGTACTAGGCAAATTCCTAAGGTGAAATTCCTACTAAGTGGGAAGCCAACTTTAGTGAGATTCAGGGTAATGAACCTAGGTGTCCACAAACGTTTACTTGGAATGGATTGGCTAATACCCAATGATGTCTACATCCACTATGGAAAGGGCCAAGTCTCCTTCCGAAATTTTGAAGGGAAACTAGTTACAACTCAAGGTGAGGCTGGTAAGCCAAAAATTCAGCTGGTAAAAGCAACACAGATAATAAAAGGAGTTAGAAAGAGCCTACCTGTCTATCTGATTAAACTGAATAAGCTAGATCAGAATTAGAAATCTGGGGAAGAACCTTCATGGTTAAAGGAATACATAGATGTATTTCCTGAAGAGCTGACAGAACTTCCTCCTCAAAGGGAAGTCGACCACGAAATCAAGTTGGCGCCAGGAGCTGTACCAGTTGCAAAGAGATAGGATGTCCATCCTGGAAGATATTGAACTGAAAGAGTAACTTAAGAAACTGTTAGAACAAGGCTACATCTATCCTAGCAGTTCACCATGGGGAGCTCCAGTACTGTTCTAAAGGAAGAAAGATGGAACGCTTTGGCTATGCATTGAGTACAGAGGGTTGAATCAATCAACCATTAAAAACAAATACCCCATTCCAAGAATAGATGAACTACTTGACCGTCTTCAAGGTGCAAAGATTTTCTCTAAGATAGATCTGAGATCTGGATATTATCAGATAAGGATCAAGGAAGAAGATATCCCAAAGACTGCATTTAGTACAAGGTATGGACACTTTGAATTCCTAGTGATGTCATTCGGGCTGACAAATGCTCCTGCTACCTTCAATAGGTTAACGCAGGATATCTTTAGGCCCTATCTTGATAACTTCGTACTCGTCTTCTTTGACGGTACCCTAGTCTACTCTAAACATGAAAAAGATCATGAACCCCAGCTTCGCGTTGTTCTTGAAACAATGAGAGCACAGAAGCTTTATGCCAAGAAGAAGAAGTGTGCATTTTTCAAGCGACAGATTGAATATCTAGGATTCATTCTATCAGCAGAAGGAATTTTAGTAGATCCAGCCAAGGTTAGAGACGTTTTGGAATGGTCAACACCAACTTCTGTCAAAGAAATACGTAGCTTTCTTGGATTGACAGGATGGTACAAGATCTTCATCAAAGATTATGCTTTGATTGCAATGCCTCTGAGTGATCTACTAAAGAAGCAAGTAGCAATTGTAGGGTCACCTGCCAAACAGACCAGCTTTGACAAGCTAAAGCAAAGATTAGTATCAGCACCCATCCTGAAACTTCCTGATCTTAGTAAGGAGTTTGAAGTGGTAACTGATGCTAGCGCACTTTTCTTAGGATGTGTTCTTATGCAAGAAGGTCATCCCGTAGCATATTCTTCAAGGAAATTGAAGAGCCGTGAAATGAATTATGCTATCCACGATCTAGAGCTGTTGGCTATCATCCATGCTCTCAAACTTTGGAGACATTACCTGCTAGGTAGTAAATTTTCCTTAGTGACGGACCACAAGAGTCTTAAATGGATCTTCACCCAGAATGAGCTCAACATGAGGCAATGTCGATGGATCAAAGTGCTAGAAGAATATGACCTTGAAATCAAATACAGGCCTGGAAAAGAGAATGTAGTTATCGATGCACTCAGTCGCAAGGCATTTCTGAATTCTCTGATTTTGAAAGATCCATCAACAGCAAGATCTCTAGCCACAAAGGCATCAATACCAAACAACCCAATTCTTGAGCTAGCTAAAGAAGAGGCGTGTCATGACCCACTCTACCAGAAATTGCTAAGGGAGATCCCCGTCAAGGATCAAGACCCGAAGCTAAAGACAAAGTATCAAGAATTCTTTGCCTGTAGTGGACTTATCTACTTTAGGACAAGATTATGTATCCCCGCAAGCCAATCTCTCGAGAAGAAGATACTTTGGGAAGCCCATGACTCCCCTTTCTCAGGACATCCTGGCTATGCCAAGACCCTTAATGTAGTCAGGAAAAGCTATTATTGGGATAGGCTCACAGGTGACGTTCTCAAATATGTCACGGAATGTTTGTCTTGTCAACGCATTAAGGCGGAACATGTCAAAATGCCTGGGAAATTGCAACCACTTGACATTCCCCAAATGAAATGGGAATTCATTAGTATGGACTTCATTGTTAGCCTATCCCAAGTTTAGGGAGGATACAACTCTATTTATGGTTGTAGTAGATATGCTCACCAAGGTTGCACATCTCATCCCTATTAAGACAAACTATAAAGCCTCAAACATCGCAAGATTATTCATCAAGGAAATATTCAAACTACATGGGTTACCCAAAAGAATCATTAGTGATCATAACTCTCTCTTCACATCACACTTCTAGAGGGCTATCTTCGAGGCCATTGGGACTCAACTCTGTTTCAGTACAACTTACCATCCCCAAACTGATGGTCAAACGAAATGAGTCAACCGTCATTGAAGATATGATTAGGGCATACTACTGTCGTGAATCCAAAAAGTGGATTCAATATTTGCCAGTGGTTGAGTTTGCCTACAATGCTTCTTACCAACAAAGTATTCAGATGACCCCTTTTCAAGCATTGTATGGGCATGATTGCCGTACTCCTTTGAGCTTCTCGGATCCAACCTTGAGGGTAGAAGCTTTGAGGAAGATGTTGGAAGACATGGATGACCAAATCAAATCAATAAGACAAGACATCAAAGCCACCAAGGATAGACAGAAGGCTTACGCGGACTTGAAACGGCAAGACAAATCTTTCGTTGAAGGTGATATGGTCTTCATCCGCGTATGCCCTAAAAAGAGTTCACTGTCCTTGGGAGAGTACAAGAAGTTAAGTCCAAGGTATTGTGGATCTTATAAGATCACTAAGTGCCTAGGACCTAATGCTTACAGACTATAGCTGCCTGCAACCCTAAAGGTTCATAATGTATTCCATGTTAGCCGATCGAAAAAGTATCTACCTAATCCGAATCATGTACTTGATGATCAACAAATTGTAATGCCTAGCCAAGGAGATCTTGAGCTACAGCCTGATAGAGTCCTAGATGCCAAGAGAGGCATTTGAGGTCAAGGAACTTGAGAGAATAAATCGTCCAGTGGAAAGATTATCCCGAAGAGGATGCCACCTGGATGGACGAAGATACTCTCAACCAACAATACCCCCAGGTCCTCTCGAGATGAGGACATCGCGATTCCTCAAAGGGAGAGAGAATGTAACGGGCCATAGAAACCCTCCCCTAAAATTTTAAAAGAAAAAGAATTTCTTTAAATGATTAGTTCAAAATTTTTTACTCCTCCCTCTCTCCCCGCCAACAGCACGTCGAGGAGAGAGAGAGAGGGAGTGATGGTGCTGGGGGGCATGCAGCCCCCCAGGTGGGAGGGGTGGCCATGCCACCTACCTCCTCCCCTCCCCTATATAAGGGGAGGCTTCTCCCCTTCCCAGGCAGAGAGAGGAGGCTACGTTGCCACCCTCCCCCCGTCAGCTGTTGTACCATCCCCTGGCCGTTTGATTGAAGTCCCCCTAGCCCCCGCGACTTGTTGCAACGGTAGCTATGGACGACGTGCTAGCCCTACTTCGCTACCCAGGCTACTCGACTAACGTGCTAGCCAATTGCGCCACCATCCTGCTGAAATGGCCCCCTGGGCCTTCGACTACAATCAACCCCCTATTTACTGATGCTGCGGGACCCTCCTGGGGCCCTCCAAATAAGTCGCCTCCCTCCCTGGTTGCCATCCAGTTCTGGCCGTGAGGAGAGAAGAAGAAGGAGAGGATAAGAAGAGAGGGAGAGAGAAGAGGAGAAGAGGGAGAGAAGGAGAAGGAGAGTAGAGAAACAAGGAGAGAGGGAGAGAGAAGAGGAGGAAGAGGGAGAGAGAAGGAGAAGGAGAGGAGGAGTGGGAGAGAGAAGGGAAGTAGTGGGAGAGGAGTGAGGAGAGAGAAGAAGAAGGAGTCGGGGAAGAGAAGGGAAGAAGAGGGAGAGAAGGAGAAGGAGAGAAGAGAAAGAAGGAGGGAGAGAGAGAAGAGGAGGAAGAGGGAGAGAGAGGAAGGAGAGAAGAAGGAGTGGGAGAGAAAAGGGAAGTAGTGGGAGAGGAGTGAGGAGAGAGAAGAAGAAGTGGGAGAGAGAAGGAGAAGGTGAGAAGAGAAAGAAGGAGGGAGAGAGAGAAGAAGAAGAGTAGAAGGAGAAAAGAAGAGTAGAGGAAGTGAAAGAGAGGGAAGGAGCAGAAGGAGAAAAGAAGTGGGAGAAGGGGAAGAAGACAGGGAAAGAGAGAGAGAGAGAGTAGAAGAATAAGTGGAGAAGAAGAGAGGGAGAGAGAGAGAAAGAGTAGGAGAATAAGTGAAAAGAAGAAGAAGAGAGAGAGGGAGAAAGAAAGAAGGAGAGGGAGTGGGAGTTGGTAACTGCAACAAGCCACACCCAAATCACTCTCTCGGCAAAGGACCCCATCCAGCGGTCTTTCCCACCCAAACCTGTCAAACCAAAACCCGTTAAGGTTCGGATTGCCCAATCTCCGTGAGGCGAATGGCTCCTAAGAAGAAAATCGCAGGAAGTGTAGGCTCCCAAGCTACTAATAATGTTGGAGAGGCGAGCGGAGCGACCAACACAGCACACACAAATCAAGCCCAGGTTCTAAGCTTTAAAATTAATTAGAAATTATTTCTCGTGGAAGGGATGAAAGGATTGATGACGTGCATGGAACAAGAATGAGTCTTAGGGTTCCGTTTACTCTAAGTACTAAGATGCATGTATGAAAAGGTAGAGTTTGGAATTCACATAAGATTTTAAGCATGAAATGATAGCTTTTACTCACATAAAATGATAAGGTTATCGCCTTACTTCACATAAAATGATAACTTTTTAACCAGTTCAGTGCATGAATAGTCATTTACAATTCACGTTTCGCAATCATGGTTAAAAAAACACATGAAATGTTAATTTCTGTTCATGAGATGCACTTGCAATGTTAGACAAAACCCTAAACTTCATATACGCAAGTCACATGTGATCCGATGCATTGGAAATAAGTACTCATTGCCGGAAATAAAGAAAGATAAAAGTCGTTTAGGAGGTACAACTATACTAAAACGCACAATGTGCATGATGGTTAAGGTTGATTGGGAAATCCTGCATAGAACCACACTAAGAAAATTGGAAGGATCGCATGCATCTAGACTGCATCTTGAAGGTCTAAATGAAGAATCAGGTGTTGCCATGTATGTTAACTGAGCTTGGTTGGAATTAGAGATTAAAAGAACCTTGGTTGGGTTGCGAATAAGGCATGTTCGTTGCCTTGACTGACTAGCTAATGCTTGAGTTAGGGACTAAGATACCCTAAGGTAAAACCCAAGGGAAAAAGGGAAAGTATAAGTCAACTTACCAAGACCATTTGCTTGTGTAATCTTGTTTGAAATTATTGGGTTCTTGCCAAGTCACGAAAAGACCCAAGATCGGATGCTGGGAGCATCCGGGGAAAAAAAGGAGTCACACCTTAGCAGTCGGTCGTACAAACGACCTCTGAAATGTTTGTGCTTGTACTTAGATACATTATTTGATCTCTCTGCTCAAGGAACTAATTCAAGAAAAACACTTAATGCTTCAGGTTGAAAGCCTAGAGGGAGAGGTAGGAACAGTTACCTTCGACTGTCTGCCTGGCCCTATCAAAGGGGGTTGTTAACTGTGCTGAGTATATGAACTTGACCCACTGCGAGAGGTCTCTCCATGGGTGCTACTTGGAGAGGAAGGATGCTTGGGTGCTAGGGGAGGCTCTGGCTGTAAATCCCTTGCCTTGGGATCCTGCACAAGAGGCCGATGTGACTCGAGATGGGATCTCGAGGCCCGTGTACTAGTCAATGGGCGGAACTTGGAGCAGTAATCCTATAGATTGATGGGATAGCCTTCGGGCGTGATATTGGATGTACTCCAAGATTTTTATAAATAAAGAGCAATTATTGGAGAAAAAGAACTTGCTTGGCATTGTTTTTGTGCTAGTGCCTAAGTTACGTGAAGGAACCCGTGATTAATTTGTTTAATTAAGAAAGTTGATTTTGCATGTCAATACGTAATGTGTTAGGTAATTAGATAACTATAGCAAATTGAGGAAAGTGCGGTGGTGGACATTACTTAGATCCGTCCTACGAAAGGGTGGTCCCGATTAGCTGGGAACTTTTCTCAAATGTTGGGATAATAAGACAACGAAGACCTAGTGTCAGTAGATGTAGAATTTCCGATTTATTCTCTTTTAGGGGAAAGGAATGGGACTATGCCATATGGTAGAGAGGTTGACCTTCGCATCCCTCTTCCCATTCTCCATGAACCAACTGTAGCATGAATCCACTTCGACTCTGTTGTTCCTACGCGAATTGGTACATCTGGAGCTCGACGCTAGCTTCTTCCTAGAGAACTTTGCTGATAGGAAAGGAACCCTTACCTTAGGTCGATCCCAAGTGGGAATGGCTGAACACTTCTGCTCGGGGCAGACTTGGGAAGACCTAGATCGCAAACCTTGCGTCATTCCCTGTGAGTGCTAGGCGGAACCTTCTAGACACTCCTCCCGATGGGCTGCTAAGACATGTCCCACAAGTGGACAAGCGGGAAATTTACATCATCAATCGATCCAAGTTGACATCATTAACCCGACAAAGTTGATCTCCATTGATAAACCTTGAGCGATGGGTCTCTCAATGCACAAAGCATAAATTTGTTTCTATACACAGTACTATAAGGCTCCACGACCTTCCTTCTCGCACCATATACCGGCACAGGGTGGGATGCGTTGTTACACCATCAATTGTGCATATGTCATACAACCTTCACACATGTGGCGGTGAGGATTCAATCAATAGGATGTGAGAAACTCAGTTGCTCTCTTGTAATCATCACTAGAGCGTGAGACATGATTGATTTTCCCTTCATCAACTGAGAGGTGAAGATTGAGGGACGTTCTGACACTTGAAGATAGGTACATTCTCGTTTTGCTATGCACCCACGGGACGTGCCTCCTTCGCTATCACGATACACCTCATTTTTTTTGACACACTGTATGATAAGGCCCTCTGGCCTTCTTTCTTGCATATATGCCGAATGCGTTGGGATGCACTGATGCACCATCAATTGTGCATATTGGCATACTCCCTTTGACCCATGCCATTTTTTGATCTCTCAATTGGATGTGAGTTATGGGTTTCAGTCATTATTTTTCAAGCGATGTGAGTTATGGGGTGAGGATCTACCATTCCGACACGTGTGATGGTCGAGATCGAGTGATGGATACCTTGCCACCGATAATCTAACCAATGTTTCATCAACAATGCTACCTCCCTGGGTACTGCTCCATGGTCCCTACCATGTTGGATGAGTATGATGTGGCGAGCTGTGGTACCTCCTACCGAGACGACTATGATCCTTCATGTGACACTCTGCAAATCGGGCCAAGTTTTTCTAACCTTACCCCTTTTGATTACAAGAGCTGGTCATGTTTTAAGTGTGGGGATGTATGAGTATGGGTTATGATCTAGTGTTAGGCCCTTGTTAGGTAGTCAATCCGATCTATTAAAGTCTTAAGTGTGGGGACGTGTCCCTACTCGTCCACTTTATCTACCCTCATGAGGACATATCGCTATTGACCAATTTAAGCATACTCAGTCTTGATCTTTCCCTAATAGGGTCCCTTCCCCACCCAACCGTCCCCTTTTCACCCCGTCTTGGGGTCGTTCCTTGCTCGCGTGACTTTATCCTTTGTTTTATCGTGTGTCCATGTGAACGTACCCGATGTTCATCAAAATTAAAATCTGACCTTGCAACCCTATTTTCCCTTTACACTGACCAATTTTCCTTTTTCCAACCCTCAATTTTGAGCCACTGATCATGAATGATTAATTTTTAATGTATTTTTAGTCCATTTAACATGTTCTCATGTGAATGTGACTTTCTCACTTTTCAGAATAGTGATTTGATGATACAACCCTGTCCTACACTTTCCCTTTGACATTTTCTCTTTTTACTATCCATCATTCCAATGTAATTTTGTATGTTATTAATTTTTTCATATTTTTGGGTATTTTTGTGTGCTTTTTTTTATTTTTCCTATGAACATGCCCTAAACACCTCAGAATTCAATTTTGATTAGATAGCCTTGTCAAGCTTGCTCTATTGCATAATTTTCCTTTTTCTCCTATCATGTTCCAGATAATCAATTTTATTTTATTAAATTTTTGTGAGTATTTTTGCTAGTTTTTCCTACTTTTTCCATGTGAACATCCCCTAATGCCACTAGGACTATGTTCTGACATGATAGCCTTGTCCCACAAGTTTCCCCTGATATTTTTCTTTTTCATTGCGCTTTGTTTCAATGCAACGATTTTCTCATATTAATTTCAGACTCTGTTTTCATTGGTATTTTTGTTGTTTTTTCCATACAAATACACCCTATTGTCCCTAGAACCACATTCTACCTTGCTTGTCCCGTTCGTCACTTTCTTGGGGACCCATTCACATCGGACGTTCCGTTTCTTTTTTTTGCCCTCTTTCTATCGTACTCCACTTGTTTTTCATTTTTTTTTGTTTGCCCATTTGATACTCGATTTACTTGTTATTAATTTTTTTGCAATTCATATTTTCATGTTTGGCGTATTTCCAGTGTGAACACCCGCATTTTGCGATTTTTCGTGCGTCGCTATGTCCGTGTGATGTCCTTTTTCTACACGACCACTCTAGTTCCCATTATGCCTCCACCGTTGCAAATTTTTTTACCCCCTGCTCGTGTTCATACGCGAGATGAGGGAGGCGCTTTTTCATTTTTGTAACGCAACAACAAACACATCAAAAACACCAACCCTTTAAAAACAAAACAAAAAAAAACACGACCAAAGAAAAAACCCAAAACAAACAAAAACACAATCCAACACCCCTCCACACCCCTGTCCCCTCCTTCCCACCTTGCCCTAACCGTTCCCCCTTCCTCCATCTCCATCCTCCCTTCTCCCTTCTCCCCTATCCCTCATCCCCTCTCCCCCTTTCCTCGTTAGAGATCGTCGCTTGTCTGTGGAAGCATCGCCCATCAACCAACTACGCCATCCCCTCGGTTTTTTTAAAACAATTACAATTACAATAAAATTTAAATTAAAGAAAAACACACACACACACACATATATCTTTATTAAAAAAAACTAGCCAGCCCCTAACCTACCCCCACCTTTTCTTAAAACATCTATTTCAATTTATCAAAACCCAACTTAATTTAACCAAACCAAACAAGAAACAAACATTAACATAATTATACTAATCCTAATACTAATCACCTTCACACACCAACTTCTCCCTAACCTTTCCCCTCTTGATTTTTGGCTCCTCGTGTATATTTTCTTCTTTTGCGCGTGACCACGCGTCTCTTCTATATCATTCACGTATATTGCCCTCCTAAGGTTTTGTTTGCGTGCGGGGTTTTGGACCTTGTTACGCATGTTCGTGATTGCGATCGTTCTCGCGTGAGGACACATGTGTGATTTTTCTATGGGGTGGCACACTAGTTATTGTTCACATGCATTTGACTCAGAACCCAATTTCCGGTACATTTTTCTAAATGTTTAAATCTTTCAAAATTGAAAAACACTAACAAACACATTAAACATTACAAAAACCCATTAAAATTCTAAATAAATATGAAAAAAGTCTAAAAATTTTGTTGATAAAATTTTACACTTTATGAAAAATTTTAAAATTTTTCACAATTGAAAATGCCACTAAAAAATTATAAAATAATTGAAAACCTTCAAATTTATGAAGATTTACCAAAAATACTTGAAAATTTGTTTTAAAATCAAGAAAAAGTCCCAAAATTTTTCAAAAAATCATACTAACTTTGATTTATATTTTTGGATCATTCACATATTCTAAAATAATAAAAATTAATTAGGAATCAATTAAGTAAATAATAACCCTTATTAAACGTGTATATTCTTGGAAAATTCTTTTTTCAACTTGGAAAAATGGCTAGGAAAAATTTGGCAATTTTTAAAAAATCTATTAGACTTTTGTGCTTAGCTTTCACTCGACATTGCTAAACGAAAAAAAGAAAAAATATTCATCAAATATCCATATCAAAACCAATTACGAAAAAAGAAAACAAAAATTCATAGAATAATCCCAAATTGATAAATAAACTGAAACACACATAGTACAAATGAATTCTATACATTTCATGAACATAATTGAATGAGAACATGATAGAAAAACATATTATAATTTATTGAAATTATTTGTTATGGTGTTTGGTTTGTTTTGCTTATATTTGTAAAAAATTTCAGCTCGTTAGATGTTATTATTGGATTCTATTGTGGTTGCATCATCTTCGTTACTGATAGCACATTCAAATTGTAATTGCATACACACCCTCCTCGAGGTACTATGTTATTTTCTTTATTTTTCTTTTTGCACAAATATCACAACGACTTATTATTAAAAATAACCAATTGATCACATTTTTCACGTGCATTCACGCTAAACACATATTTTAATTAATTAAAAGAAATTAGTTGTTCACGAAGCATGGTCTTTGTGTACCAAATATACTTATTAATTTGTAATAAAATAAACCCACCGGGTCAAGACTACACACTAAATAAAAAGTGTTACACACACAATAATTTATAAAAATGAACTTGCATTTAGAGACCCAAAGTCAGTAGTCTGGGCACATTAATAAGTACCCTCAACTTAATAAATTTTTAATGGATAAAATAAACCATCATTTTCTTATTAAGGTTAATAAAAAAGAATACCCTGTGATAATTAATTTGTAAAATGAACCTACAATTAAATCCCCATTTTCCCTCATATTGCACATTCCCCCTTTTAATAACTGCGTTATATGTGGGGTGGGTCGCATAAGTGTAGAGCTCATGCTGAAATTTTTCTAAGATGTGGATTGCTTGGGGAGGTCAATCACTTGGTCTCCTCTTATTTTGGTTGTTTTGCAGACATTGTTTGTGATTGTTTATGGTGTGAGTGTGGTGTGTGTAAACCATCTGAATGGCGCCTCGTACTCCTCCCCTAGTCTAGTATGTTCCTTTGGTGTCTCATGACTACTCATTATTGCTGGATTTGGATATTATCAGTAAGGCGGGCTTAGCCAAGTCTGTGACACTTTTCTTGCCGCTTATCCTCGAGGATACTGATATTTGTGATCAGTTTTTAGCCTCTTATAATAAGAGGTTTGGTCTTGTTAGAGGAACAGTTATCCATATGACACCTAAAATCTTGGGCAAAGCTCTGTCCTTACCCTATCGCGGAGATTCTTTTTCTACTACTTGACAATTGTTCTCTAATGAGGATATCCTCAAGTTGTTGCAGAAGCAAACTCAGGATGTGCTAGACCCTAAGAGGGTTATTACTACTTCAGGTATTAGTGTCTCCATGATCTCTAATCCTGTCCAGAAACAGTTATGCTAATTCCTTCACGATAGGTTTATGCTTGCCAAAACACCTTCTATCTTTCAAAGGAGTTATTCATAGCTTCCCAAATGGTGTTGAAAGGAATTGATATTGATTGGAGTTCCTATATCTTGTCAAAGATGGATCAACATTTTTCAGAGCTATAAAGGGTAATGTGACTAATGTCACATTTGGTTCCTATCTTTCTATTTTCTTGGCGTAAGTTGCCCTTCCAAAAGAGGTTCCTACATTACCAGTTGATCCTCCAAAGGTTTCTCTTCCTCCTAATGAAAGCACTGATGTTATTATTGAGGATCTTGATCCCCTCCCGCCTGTGGCAATTCTGAGGAAGCAACTTGAATGAGTGGTTGAATTAGCCCCAACTCCTCCTCCAGACTCCATTCTTGTTCATTCTAGTAGTTAGCTGCCAACTTTTGTTACAATGTTGAATCTTTTCAGAGCACATTGAGATTATACTCTGGAGATTTCCATTCCCTCTGTACAATGCTTGGTGGCAAGAGACACAATTCCTTTCTTATGCAAAGATATCCAGGAACTCTTGATGAGACTGCCTGCATCTAGCAACTCTATTCTTCTTGTTATAAAGAAGTTCAATAAATCAAAGAAGAGCTGAATAAAGCGAATGATGAGTTACTTTTGCTCAAGAAAGTTTTTCTAATCTTTGTACCCAAATGGAGTAGCAGAAAAAGATTATTGATGCCGAGAAATTGGAGATTTCTAGTTTGTAAACTCAGTTGGTTGACACTAAATCCCAAGTGGTTATTGTGACTGAGGAGAGGGATAGATTGCTGCAAGAGTCTCAAGAGCTTAAAGATTTGATAGCTGCCCAAACAAAAGATCTTAAATCAGCTAATACTATCCTAGAAAAAAGTATCAATCTCAGATTCAACAACTTAAGGAACAATTGGCTCAGTCCCATTCTACTTTGTAGAGTCCTACTATACACGTAGTTCCTTCCTTATCCCCCGTGGATTTTGTGGTCCTTTAAAGGAATGCTACCTTATGCACCTTATTCCAAGCCAAGATGGAAAGACTTCAGTCCAGAATGGATTTATTATGGTCTTCATTTGAGTAGTTTCAGGAGTTTGTTCCTCCATACCACTCTTTCCTTGTCCATTATCAGCAACACAAGCTGGCCTTCTATATCAAGCTTTCAACGATGGATTTTTCTCTTCTAGAGGATGGTTGAAGTGGAACTTGGTTTGCTGAGTTATTGAATGAAGTGGTTAGAATGGTTTTTGAAGACTTTGTGACTACAAACACTATGTTGATGTCTTATATGTACTTGAGAGGTGATTTATTAATTTCTCAGTATGTAGGGGATGTGGTATTACAAGCTACATTATATGTTAGATATTTGGAGTTGTAGATTGATAAAATGTTCTAGGCATATTCTTCTAAAGTGGCAGATTGCCTTGAAACCTCTTGGCATACCATGATTGACTCTGTAATCATGAATCAACGACAAAAAAAAGCCTTTGTTCATGTGCAAAATGCTAACCAATTGAGGGTGGACCTCTTAGCCTACCTTTCAAAACAACCTCCTTTCAATTCATCTTTCTTTGATGCTTACCATTGATGATTTGTTTTAGGTTTATCATTTCCTAGCCTATTTTATTATCATCAAATGGCCCATAGATATGATGCTTATCTTTCCCTTTATAAATCTAACTCACCAGTTATTTTACCTCTTCTTTTTCAACCTCAACATGCTCCTCAAATTCTTATTTTCACTCAATGTTCTTTTATTGAGGATGGAGTATTTTTTCCTCCTCTGTCTTGTCCTTCCCCATCTATAAATATTCCTGCTACTTTTCCAGCCTATTTAACATTCTTTTCAATAGATTCTCCTAAGTTCTCAACTAATCCCTCTTCTTTTTCAACCTCAACATGCTCCTCAAATTCTTATTTTCACTCAATGTTCTTTTATTGAGAATGGAGTATTTTTCCCTCCTCTGTCTTGTCCTTCCCCATCTATAAATATTCCTTCCACTTTTCCAGCCTATTTAACATTCTTTTCAATAGATTCTCCTAATTCTCAGATAATCCCTCTTTAGCACATTCTTCCTTTTATGATTTTTCTTATCCATCTCTTCATCCTCTTTCATTGGTTCCTCTTCCTTCTCCTACTATTTCTATGCCTCAGCCCCCTCAGTTGGTTAGTGGGTATGCAAGCTTTAATCAGAAAATTCCTAGAAGAAGAGGATGGAGTGCAGGAGATTCACTTAGCGGATCACAGATCAATTGGATTGATTATTGGAGGATGGATGACTGCTAGTCAAGATTTTCATAATTGTCTTTATTTTCCTCAACAACATTCACATCCTTTAGATCCTTCAATGAGATTGACTGCTCATTAGCTTGGTATCTAGCGTATATGCATATGTATTCACATAATGATCAAAAGTTGATACCAAAGCTGTGAATGAATGTGAATGTGACTATTGATCCTCAACAGTTGGATATCTTGTACTTTCATGCTCTTTGTTTTCCTATCAAATACCTTAACTTGGTGGAGAGGATGTATTGTTTGCAAATTTTCCAAAATCCTCCCAAAACTTTTGTAGACGAATCCTTATCTATGGACCACTTTAGTAATCACCAAGCCTTCAAAAGGGATTATCTTCATTGATACCCATAAATGTAATTTTTGATGATTCATAATGATATCTCTTTTGGAGATGCCATTTAGATGGTTGTTTTGTGTATATGTGTGTGTGTGTGTGTATTGGGTATTTGTTTTATGATGGGGTCGTGGTGGTTGGAGATTTAACACTATTCACAAGAAGATATCTTTTTGAAGCTTCATGGTGGTGATGATGTTGAATGGATAGCTCAAGATGCAAATATGCAGAGCCTCTTATATCCTTTAACAAATTGTCATGTTTTTATGTTTCAAAGTTAAAATAATGGATAAAGGTGTTTTTCATTTGGCTAAATCTATGCAAAATAATGTATCTATGAGTGAGAGATTGTGAGAGAAAGCTATGGAACCTTTGAAGAAGAATACTATGTGATGATTTCCATTCAAAGTGGTGTATTCTCTTCTGTCTTTGTGATTTCTTGATGAATTCTATGAAGAGCATAATCAATTTGGTTCAAGTTAAAGCCGTAGGAGAAATATTTCTATGAAGCTACGTGAAGATTTCTTGTTCTTGGTATTCTTATCCTTGTTGTGGTCATTACCAAATATGAAAAAGATGTTTGTTGATTATATAAGATAGATTTTCTTGTAATAGAATCCCCGTTTTCTTGATGTTCCTCTTGGAGCTCCAATTACATGTACTATTGAACATTCAATGAAAAAGGCTACTTCATGTATTACTATGCACTTATTAAGAAAGGTTACAGAAGACTTGCTTGTTATTTTGTATCAATTTTGTGATACTGGCAGAGAATAGTGGAAACCCCATCATTGAGAAGATGGACAATAATAATTACCCATCATGGAAGTTTTGTGTCACAAAATTTCTTTCTGGAAAAGGCCTCTATGAGTATGTTTCAAGTGAAGAAAAGAAGATAGAGCTAAGTAATCCTGCAACTGTGGAAGAATTAAAGGCATGAAAAGAATGAAATTCAAAAGACAAAAAGGTGATGTATTAGCTATCTACATTCATTAATACTACTATGTTGGGTTCACATGCAACTTGGACAATTTTTGAGAATATGTTTTCAGTAAACACAAAGGTATGAAAGATTCAACTCAAGCAAAAGTTGAATACTTTGAAGAAAGGAAGCATGTCTATAAATGAGTATATTTGGAAAGTAAGAAGCATTGTATATGCCTTAGTAACTATTGATGCAATGCTTGATGATAGTGATTTGGTTTCATCTACTTTGGGTGGCCTCAATAATGGGAAGGCTTAGAAATGATTTGTTACTTTTGTATGTGTATGAAAGTTGTTTCCATTTTTTGAGGAGTTGGTCTCTCATATGAGGATTACTGAAGAGATTAATATGCTGGGTGAATCATCTAAAAGAAGTGGTGAATAGGTCCAAGCATTTTACTCAAGTTTAGGAAGTTGATATTGAAGATCAAGAAGCCATGGTATGGGAACATGCTGATGATAACTAGAAAAATATGTTAAATCAACAGTTCGGTAATATGTAGGTTTCACAAGGCCATGGAAACTTTAGAGGCAAGGGGAGCTCTAGAGAAAGAGGTGGATGGTAGAATAGAGGTTCTAGCAATATTGTTTGTCATTATTGTGGTATAATAGGTCATATCATAGCCCAATGTTATGCTAAGAAGGATGTTATCCTAGTGGTAAATTGGAGATGGGAGTAATGACCACTTCCAGGAATGTGAAGTCATGTAATATATGTTAGAAAGTTGGGCACGAAGCTAGAGAATGTTGGTATATCCCAGCAGTGAGGAATACAAGACAACATGTAGCACCCCCAGTGGCACCAGTAAATCAAATTGTACCAGAAATGGTATAGTAGAGAGGATTTAGAGGCTTTGGAAGAAAAGATCAGCCATATAAGCAATGGGGTAATGACCAACCATGGCAATGGAATAATATTCAGCAGAGGCAATGAGGGCCTTGCTACTACTATGGCAAGCATGGATATATGCCAGGACCTAACTGTGAATTATGGGTACACTATAGGGTTGAAAGGGGAATGTAGACCGGGGAGCAGCAAGAAATGTAATTGGTAGGACAACCTCATGGATAGCAACCATCGGCACCTGCAACAATAGTCCTTGTGGAGTCACATGCAAAAGTCATGGAGAGCTAGGCAGCCATCAGTTGAACCAGTAAGGTCAAGAAGTGTTACAGAAATAAGTGCCAGGTAAGGGTGTTTTAAATGTAACTAAGCAAGGTTTAGACCCGCAGGTGGGCTATGATTGCTCAAATTTCATAGTTATGGAAGATTGTCCAGATGAGATAGAAATTTTGGCCATTACTAGGGCAAAAGCTAAGCAAAAGATTCATTGGGAAGATCAAGAAAAGGCTAGAGAAGTGGCCTCCAATGAAGTCATGAAGTTGCAGAAGAAGCAGCACTCAAAACAACTTAAAACTGCAGAATTGCCTCATGAAGTTCAAGGTAGTCAACTGCTTCATGAGGAAAATCAGCAAGATATGTTTATGACAGGAATGTAGTTCCATATAAAACCTCAAATTTTGGACCCGTATGAGGCATTGCATGGTTCCCATGAGTTGTGTTAGAAAGCAAAGTTGCAGCATTGGAATGTGTGCACAAGAGGGAGAAAGAGGCTCAAAGTACAAGAAAAAATTCTTGTTTAATAAGTTGCTCAAGGTACAACTTGGGTACACTCTATCTCACACTTGATAGTGACCCATAGGCTATTTATATAGCCTCTACCAAGCTAGGGTTAGGGTTTCCCCTACCCCTAGGGCTATTCACACCCATCTTCCCTCATACTCCCTTGCTTATAGTGGGTTCCTATGCCTATCTTCTAACACCCCCCTCAATGCCAGGGTGGCATTGGATTACAAGGCATGTAGGATATCCCCCCCTCCTCGGGATGCCTTTATAAATCAGGCTTACAAGCGTGTTTTAGGTAGATGATTTAAAGAGTCAAAACAATTGATCTTCAAATGGATTGGAGGAATAGTTGGCCACCAATTCTTTGGGTATAGCAAGAGTGTTGGGGCATTTACTAGTGATATGACCTGTCTTCTTGCATTTGTTACATTTTATTTTCTCGGGATACTTCTTCCAACAGTTGTTTACAAGATGTCCTTTTTTCTACAGAAAGAACATCTAGTGAGAGCTATATGTACCAATACTTGATCACGGGAAGTTGAAGATGCCTAGCTGTTGCTGCTTTCTTTGTGGTTCCTCTTTTCTTCATCCAAACAAGATTGAATGGTACTTATCAATGTTGGATCAGGAATGTTGGTGAGAGTGGTTACAAGAGTAGGAAACACCTGTTTTACAGCTTTTAGGAGAATAGCAATAGCATCTTCTTCTTGTATTGGAGCTTGTATAGAGGCAAGCTGTGCCATAAGTCCCTTCATGTGAGAGATGAATTTTTCCAAATCTTCTCTTGATCTATATTCCAAGCTAAAGAATTCAATTTTAAGGAAGATTTTAGTATTTTTACCAGTGGCTCCATAGAGCTTTTCAAGCTCATCCCATTTTTCTTTAGCAGTGTTTAGTTGATCAACATGATGAATCAGGGACTCATCTAAGCGTAACATTATGATTGCTTGGGCACGTTGGTCATCCTCTATATCAACCCGATTTGTAGAGTTTACAACTCTAGTGCCTTGAATGAGAGGCCAATACCCTCTCTGCTTGGGCACGTTGGTCATCCTCTATATCAACCAGATTTGTAGAGTTTACAACTCTAGTGCCTTGAATGAGAGGCCAATACCCCCTCTCCATCATTTTGTACTTTATAAGTACCTGCCATGGGTGGAAATATTTGCCATTAAACTTTTGAATTTGAGGATGGACATCAGCATATGTTGTGGCCATTGGGAAGGTCTTACCACTTGTTAGGATAAGGGCAGTGTCTAGTCCCTTACAAATTTTCCATTGAATGCGAAAGCAAATCAAACAATTGAAATCAAAGGTGCAATGAAGAGAAAGGCTGAAAATCATACAGATGTAATATTTCAAGGTATGACTGTGGTGGTCCTTTCTTATGTGCAATCTTCTTCCAAGGTTTAATAGTCTTTTTAGGTTTTAATGAAGTAAACCTAGACTGGACTTCAGGCTCCTCCTTGTGGTATGGTTTAGTGGATGAAGCTTGTGTTGGACAAGGTTGGTCTATGATCTCAATGCTTGTTGTGCTGATGATTCCGAGGAGAGTACAATGACACTCATCCTTTTGATTTCATTTACCTGTGTACTTGAAACAAAGTCACTCAAGATATGCAATACACTTCTAGTGTATGATGGTCTATGTGTTTATAATTGTACACATAATGTTACAACAATATAAGAAGAGGAAGTTGACAAAATAACACTCACTAGATTTAGTAAATACCTAGAAAGCAAATGATTAGATGATTAATGATTAGTGTTTAGAAACACTAATGTCAAGCTTAGTGAAATGCTTGAATGAAAGCAAGTTGGAAGTCAGCTTCCCAATGCACTTAGTGATGTCCATCGAGCATGTCTGAGAGCTTTTAGATTTCAAATAAGCTTCAAAGAGGGTGCTTTAGTGATTAGAATCACTGTTCAATAAATCTTAGAGTGAAAAAAGTGAAAAATGCCAAGCTTAGAGCTTACTGGCTATGGATACCACAGGATACACAGTTAGGGTTTGTCAGAGATCTCTCTCTGTAGAGAAAATTTCCAGGAACCCTTGTAGATGAGGATAGCCCACTAGAGGGGCTATCAAAGCCCCAAGGTGGTTGCTGGGTTCGCATCGCCTGCTGCATGCACAGTAGTACGAATTCCGTGCTGACAGAAAGCTGTGCATGTTCTGGAAAACATGCAATGCCGGGCTCAGTTGTGGACAATGTTGGGGGAAGACTTGACAAGGAGTTGTGCCCTAATGTGGGGAAGAGATCTTAGGATGTTAGGATGTCATTGATGGTGTCGTCATGTTAGGGGTTGAAGGTCTACCACCGGGGCTTAGAGTAGAAGAAGAGTGTGGGATTCAAGGTTTGGAGAAGGGAAAAAGAATGGAGTTTGACAAGATTCGGATTTCAGAAATGACTTAGTTGAAGAAGAAGATATCAAGCTTTTTCTGTGTATTTAGCATACATGAATGGAATGAATGTCACTATCTTGATTACAACAAATGCGTTTGGAAAATTAAGCCATTACATAAAGGATATTCTCAGATTTTTAATCCAAATACATATACCAAATGCAAGCTCAAATGGCTTTTATCTCATGTACATAGACGGATTACAACTCCAAGAAACAAGTATTTTGATGGTAGACTCAAGTACATTCAAGACATGGAACAATAGTACATGAAATGCATTGATGGAGCATAAATTTAACTTCAGCCCTGTTTTAAAACAGAAATTTCCAGCCCATAATCAAGCTCAAAAAGTGTACATAAATTCAAGAATAAGCTCCTCTAATCATTAATGGGTAAAGCCCTAATGTTAAGAGGTCAATTTCTTCTATTTCAATCACATGAATCACTTGTTTGCTCATCAAAATGGACAAGAACAGTGGACTGCCCTGTTTATGACTGGTTTTTCAGTCCATAACAGCCCATACACCTTCAAAATCCTCCCCCTTTGCTTGCCCCAAAGTCACTTAAGTACTTGGGTACAAGTTGGGCTTCATTGGACCATGAATAAGGTAAATAAAATGAGAGAAGACGTACATAAGAATAGGCTGAATACTTTTCTCTCAGATTTCCCCCTTTTATAGACTGTCATACCATGCATTTTCGTCAGACCAAATAGACAGGTAAGAGGAGCTCTCACCTTTCTTGTTTGTATCTTTATCTTCACCTCTAGTTTGTCTTTAGTTTGCATGCTCCAAAGCATGCACCATAGCTCCCAATCTTCTTCCAGATGTTGCAGGGCTGCATCCTGCTTAGCTCCACTTCACTTTTTGACCTACTTAGGTCACTTATAGGTCACTTTAGTTCATTACTTCACGTTCCCCATGAACCTAGTGGACTTTTGGCATTTTTATTGAGTTCTAACCATATTTTCCACTTGAATCAATGTGATTTATCTTGCAGACTGTCAATTAATTTTAGCTGACCAAGTTGTAGGTTCCCATAGACTTATTTTTTTTAAATCAATATACATGGTACAACTAAAAATTGTATGCTAAATACAAAAGAAATTATGTAACTAAGTTGGTTGTTGGGTAACAATGACTGAATTATGTATGCAAATTCCTCATATAAATCCTAGTAAAGTTTTTTTGTGTTCATAAGAATCCCATGATTTATATTATGAACAATAAACTCTTTGACATTCACCCCCTCCCAACCTGCACATCCTCCGGCATGTGCCATTCCACAAGATTACAGGTTTAAGGAGGGTCTTCTTCTGATATATCTTCATCTTCATCCTCTAAGTCTTTTTCTTCCTGCTTGCCTTCAAGTAGATGGCTCATATCCAAGTCATTAAGCTCATAAGTTGAAGATTCTCTTTGTTTGAAGAGCTTGATATATTTCTCGGCTATTGGTACTTTTACCATGGTTCCATCCATTTCAGCCAAAGAGTAAGTAGCATTATCATGTACTACTTTTACTACATACGGTCCAAACCATCGCTTGGCTAACTTTCTATGAGCACTATATTGATTGTCTAGGCTGCTATCATAGACAAGTACCCAATCATTCTCTTGAATAGCTCTTGGACGTAGTCGATGATGCTTGCCAAACCTCTTCTTATTCTTTAATCTTGCTGTTTTCAGCCTTTCAATGGCTGTCTTGACATCTTTTGGCCTTCTTTCAAGTTGTCTTAAGCACAATGTCAGCAACTCTTCTCTATTCATGCCTTCATCCCAAGGTAAGATACTCCATGTGACAATGGACTCCTCAATAGGCATAATAGGTGGCTGTCCATATATTAGTTCAGCCAGCATGTAACTTGTTACTACACTATGGGTAGTTCTATCAGCCCATAATGGGAATGGTAGCATTCTAGGCCATTCCCTCATCTTTCCTTTGCAAGATTTTGCTAAAGCTTTAAGAATTGGTTGATGACCTCTTTCACTCTTACCATTGCCTTTAGGGTTGTAGGCTGATGTAAGAGATAGCTTGATTCCCAATTGAGCAAAGAAATGGCGAGCCTCATCAGCATCCAATTCTCCTCTATCAGCAGTTACTTTGGCAACACAGCCATACCTGCAAAATACTTCTTCAAGTAAAAATCTACAAACAGCTTGAGTAGACTTTGTTGTCAAGGATTTTCCTTCCACTTGATTTGTGAGATCTTCTCTAGCAAGTACTAGATATCTCATGTTCCAAATTCCTATAGGCATGGTTACTAAATCAATAACCCATCTATAGTGAATGGATAAAGGAAAGGTAGGCTGAAGCCCATCTCTATGCTTAACCATAGAGTACATTTGACAAACATGACAAGATTCAACAAAATGCTCAATGTCTTTATACATGTTTTGCCACCAAAATTTCTCTTTTATTTTGGTAAAAGTGCCCCATATGCCTCTATGACCAGCCAATAGGCTTTCATGAAATTCTTGCATGACCTATCTTTGAGTCTTTTTGTCTCCAAAGACACGAACAAGTGCCCTTCCTTTCTTTTTTGCATGCCTCCAAAGGTAGCTATCTTTAAGAAAAAAGCCATAAGCTTTTCTCTTGATTCTCTTGAACTCTTCATTAGTCCAATCTTTCTTCTTTGTCATAGTGCTAAAAAATTGTCCAATTATTAGCTAATCATCTCCATAATATTCTTCTTTAAAGTGTGAACAAACCATAACAAAACATTGAGCATGCTGTCTATCAGCTGCCCACTGTCCTTCTTTGGTTGTTTCTTCCTTCCTTGCTGATGTAAAATTTGTTTTAGCAGCTGAACCTGTTGTACTTGTTGTAATTAATGTTGTACCTGCATTTTTGACAGCTGAACCATCATTAGGTATAGTTGTACTTGCTGTTTTCAGATTTGAACCTGCATTTACAGCATCATTTTTAGCAAATATAGACTCTGATTCTTCTTCATCCATCATTTCTTCTTCATCCTTATATCTGACACGCGAAAGCATGTCAGCAACTGGATTATCTCTTCCTGCAATATGTTTCAAATCAAGATTTAAGGATTTAATATAGGCTATCCATCTTAGCATAGCTATGTCGGGAGTGGAACAGTTGGAAATCATGCCCAAGAGTGGAAGAAAATCTATTTCAACTATTACATGTGCGCCCATGAAGTACTCCGGGTCACATTTCAATGCAGTTACTATTCCCCAAATTTCTCTTTTAATTTGAGCATACCTTCTTTGTTGTTCATTAAGAACCTTCACTCCAAAGAGAATTGCATATCTGTTGCCTTCAAGGTCGTCTTGACCGAATGCCCATCCTATTCTAATAGGACTTGTGTCCACTGTGAGTATAATAGGCTGTCCATTAGAGTAATTAGCCCTCTTTAAGGTGGGTGCTGAAATCAGCAATTTCTTCAGTTTCCAAATAGCTTGAGTATGTTCTTTTTCCCATATAAACCTTTGGCCTTTTCTTAGCAGTTGATAAAGAGTTTCAGCAACATGAGCAAAATGTGGTATCCAAATAAGGTAGAAAACACATGCACCAAGAAATCTTCTCACCTTCGAAACATTTGTTCATATTTCCTGCATTTTGCTGATAGCATCAATCTTGGATGGAGAAGGCTTTCGGCCATATAGACCACACATATGCCCTACCACAAGAACTTCTTCGACTCCAAAAATAGATTTAGCACCTGAAAGAGTAAGATGGACTTCTTCTAATTTAGACAAGATTTGAGCACAATCATTAATATGATTGGAAACAAACTTGCGACATCCAAGTTCATTGAGTTCTTCATTCTTCTCATGAACTTCACATCCTTTGATTGGTACATCATCAAGGAAAGGAAGAGTTGATTGAGGAATATAATCTCTCAACACTTTATGCATGGCATTCATCATGTGAGCTACTGAATTCGTAGCCCCTTGAGGTAGAGTACACATGCGGACTAAGCCAAGAGGCGTCTTCATTGTGGTAATGTCTCGGCTTTCCAAAGCAAGCTGAAATTGGTCATAGCCTGAATATAAATCTCCCATGGAATAAATTGCTCTACCTGCAAAAGCTTCAGCAAATTCATCAACAATTGGCCCCGAACCAACGTTTCTAATAGTGACTTTATTGACAGGTTGTAAATCTTGAATGAATCACAAAGATCCATTCTTCTTAGGCACGGTAAACCATCGATTGGAATATGGAGCTGAAGATGGCTCTAATATTCACATTTTTAACTTTTCATTTAGAAGCTCCAATAACTTAGGCAAATGAGCCCTTGGTACCGGAATTGGTTTAAGATTCCAAGGAACGTGTGGGACTGTAAAAATCACCATTGGTGCCACAACGCTTGGATCCACACAGCCAATTCATGTGGCTAAAATGAAAAAGCTTTTGCCATGATTCTTTAACATCTACATGAAGATTTACTTTTCAGCTGGCAAGAGAAAAGAGTCTTCACCAATTTTCAGCTCTTGTAGATTTTCTGCTGTAAATTGGTGACCAATATCTTTGAGATCACGAAGGCTTGGCTGTTTGGATATCCTTTCTGCCAGTCCTTCGCTTTCAGGTGGTAGGGGAGTAGCCAATGTCTTGACCTTTTTATCAACTGTCTTATACTTTGTTTCTACTCTTACCTCATCCTTGTTTGGTTGTCCAAAAGCTTCATGATCTGCAAATTCTTGAATTATGTCATACATATCCAATGTGCATACCTGTATGGACTGATTTTTAGCTTGATTTTCTACATGAATAACTGCATATATTTCAGCCATTGTATCATTATAAATCAGCCCATAAAATAGCCCTGAAATTCTTTCATTTTTAGGCAAAACATCAAATTGCTTCAGTTCTTGTTCCACATGACATAGATGCTTTCTTTCAGCCCTATTCATGGCTGAAAACTGTTTATAACAGCCCACACTATTGGCCATAAAAACCTGCAAGTCAGCTTTTGGCCTTGCCCCCTTTATATGTGAAGGTAATTTTTTATAACATGATACACTGCCATAGCCTCCACTTATAGCAGTGCTACCCGAAAACCCTTAAATTCTCGGGCATTAGGAGGAACAGGATGATCTTTCAACCGATCTCTATTCCGGTGATGATTTACACATACAGTCAAGAATTGGATAGCTTTGTCATTATCCTTACTTCTTGACTGTAAATACAAACCTTTTATTATCCTGCAAATACACATGAAGTGCTTGCAAAAAAGCATGCACAGATTCTTCAGTTTCCTCACCAACATATTGTCTGTTTCGTTTAATTATATCAATTATTACATCATGAAATCCTCGTTTTGCAATTCCGAGAATTTCACCTAATGTAAATTCAATTCTACTTCCAAGAATCCTTTCTTCTAGGATCCGCTTAAGATCCGTTGCGGTCTCTATGTCAGACTGCAACTTGTAACTGGGATGTTTGCTTTTTCTTTTTCCTTCTGTCTTCTTTGCTTGAGGGGCATCTCCCATATCAAGTTCTGGTGGTGGTGGATTTTCAGCAGCCTTCTGCTGGTCTGGTTTACTTCTTGTCACGCATTTAGTTGGCCCTGAAGAAAAAGGACCGGCAACATCTTCATCTCTTCTTCTCTTTTCTTCTATCATGGCTTCATGATTATTAATTTTAGCTAACCGAGCAAAAGCTGAAAATGAATCAACTGGCTCGGTCCATTCGGTTCTTCCTCGGATGCATTGACTGGCAGTAGTTAAATCATCTTTGGTTGCCTTGCCTTGCTCCATGCGATCTAAGGCCTGCATCCACACTTTAGATTTTGCATCAATTTTACATGTTTTAACAATTTCATTAGTTGGCTCAATTTGCAGCCCATAGGTTGCTGCATCAATAGCTACATAGGCTGTTCTTGTTGCCAAATCCCCCAATCTTTTCTTCATGCCACCGTTGCCAAAATTTGGCTCAAGAGGTAGCCCAGTTTCGGTTGCATGAATTTTACTATCCTTCCAAAAGACTAATTTTTGTCCTTCAGCTTCACGGAATGCACCACACTCCCTCTTATCATGCTGTAGGCTATCATACCAGATACAACGTCTTTTGAAGCCTTCTCGTACAGGTCTTTGGGAAGTTGACCGTCCCCTTTCTTCCACTTTCACATCAAGCCTTTCCACTTTGGAATTAATCTCCATTAGATTAAGATGGAGATCCCGCATGATTTTAATTAGCTCATCCATGACATCCTACTTTGGAGATGGAACAACAGAATTTCTTGGTTGCTCGGCCATAGAGACAGGAGGTCGAGAAACAGGAACATGCTCCTTCATGGATTCAGTTGGTGCAGGGGTTGATCCCCATCTTAGGCGCAACCGCTCTCTTCGAGCAATCATATTAACTACTTCAGTGACATCACTCCAAGCAGTCTTCAATCCCGTCTCAGAGCCAGGATCTTCAAGTCGATCAGCTAGCTTCTCTTGAAGGAAAGGATCTGCAGCCTTTAGAAATAATTCAATCTTCTGGCTTTCCATACCTTGCTGATCGTCAGTATCTGAGCAAATTTGCTTTCAAATTCGCGATAAAGAGTACGGCAGTTAGACTCTTATTGGGCCTTTCGACCCATTCAGTGAAAACTTTCTCTGTCATAAGGCCAGAATCTGCAAGAAAAAATTCTTCTCGAAGAGCCTTCTTGAACGTGGACCATCCCATGTCTTTTTGAAAAAGACCATGAATTCGGTCCTGGAGACCATGCACGGCCAAACGGGCAAAATATCGACTCCAGGCATGATGAGGAACTCCGAAGAAGACCATCTCGTCAGTATAGAGGCAGATAAAAGAGAACACATTTTGCCCATTAAATTGCTTGAGCTCTTGCCCAACTGCTTCCAAAGCTTTAATGGCGATGGCATCATTTCGCTCTTCTTCTTGTCTCGGTTGTTGTTGCAATTGCAACTGCTGCTGAAATTGCAATTGTTGTTGTTGGCTTTCTTGCATCAGATGAACCAACTGTTGCAAGGCATCGCCTCCCGAACTTGATGATTCTCCCATTGTACTTCCTCTTCCACAGCGGACCTTCACGTCGGGTTCACCACTGTCGTCGTGTTAGGGGTTGAAGGTCTACCACTGGGGCTTAGAGCAGAAGAAGAGTGTGGGATTCAAGGTTTGGAGAAGGGAAAAAGAATGGAGTTTGACAAGATTCGGGTTTTAGAAATGACTTACTTGAAGAAGAAGATATCAAGCTTTTTTGGTGTATTTAGCATACATGAGTGGAATGAATGTCACTATCTTGATTACAACAAATGCATTTGGAAAAATAAGCCATTACATAAAGGATATTCTCAGATTTTTAATCCAAATGCATATACCAAATGCAAGCTCAAATGGCTTTTCTCAGGTACATAGACGGATTACAACTCCAAGAAACAAGTATTTTGATGGTAGACTCAAGTACATTCAAGACATGGAACAATAGTACATGAAATGCATTGGTGGAGCATAAATTTAACTTCAGCCCTGTTTTAAAACAGAAATTTCCAGCCCATAATCAAGCTCAAAAAGTGCACATAAATTCAAGAATAAGCTCTTCTAATCATTAATGGGTAAAGCCCTAATGTTAAGAGGTCATTTTCTTCTATTTCAATCACATGAATCACTTGTTTGCTCATCAAAATGGACAAGAACACTGGGCTGCCCTGTTTATGACTGGTTTTTTTAGCCCATAACAGCCCATACACCTTCAAAATCCTCCCCCTTTGCTTGCCCGGAAGTCACTCGAGTACTTGGGTACAAGTCGGGCTTCATTGGACCATGAATAAGGTAAATAAAATGAGAGAAGACGTACATAAGAACAGGCTGAATACTTTTCTCTCAGATTTCCCCCTTTTATAGACTATCATACCATGCATTTTCGTCAGACCAAATAGACGGGTAAGAGGAGCTCTCACCTTTCTTGTTTATATCTTCATCTTCAGCTCCAGTTTGTCTTTAGTTTGCATGCTCCAGAGCATGCACCATAGCTCCCAGTCTTCTTCCAGATGTTGCAGGTTATGCAGGCCTGCATTTTGCGCCGAAAAATGCAGGCTGCATCCTCTCAGCTCCACTTCACTTTTTGACCTACTTAGGTCACTTACAGGTCACTTTAGTTCATTACTTCAAGTCCCCCGTGAACCTAGTGGACTTTTGGCATTTTTCTTGAGTTCTAACCATATTTTTCACTTGAATCAATGTGATTTATCCTGCAGACTGTCAATTACTTTTAGCTGACCAAGTTGTAGGTTCCCATAGACTTATTTTTTTAAATCAATATACATGGTACAATTGAAAATTGTATGCTAAATACAAAAGAACTTATGTAACTAAGTTGGTTGTTGGGTAACAATGACTGAATTATGTATGCAAATTCCTCATATAAATCCTAGTAAAGTTTTTCTGTGTTCATAAGAATCCCATGATTTATATTATGAACAATAAACTCTTTGACAACGGATTTGGCGGCAGTCAGTACATGCTACCACTGCGAACGATTGAATTATAGGGCTTAAGCTTTTTAAGCTTTGTAACCTCCAACTAAACAAAGTTTAACTTATCTTCTTTTGAGAAAAAACGACTTGATGAAGGAGCTTGGGAGGTGGTCCTCCGCCGTCAGAGATTGATCCTTCACGATCCAATAGCATAACAGGGGGTTCTTCACAGCCACGAACATGCTGGTATTGACGAATTGTAGCGAGACTTACTATAGAGCCTATTCATTCGAGGAGCTTTTCCTTCACACGAGATGGTAAGCGATTGGAAGCCCTTGATCTCAGCTTCGCTCTGATACCACTGGTGCATAAATCGAATGCCGTATGCATATGTAGCGAGCGCCGGAAGGTCCCCAAGAACAAAGAACTCTACTTTAAGCTCAAAATTCAAGAGAATAGACTTGCACAACATGAGGCAAAAAGACCAATTGGGTATAATCTCCCCCCATGCCTTGTGTAAGCACTCCACAAAGCATGTATTTCATATTTTATTCATTTTCAAGCTCAAAAATAGTCCAATTTTACAATTAGCATGCTTTATCTTTTGTGTTTGCTTTTGTCTAAATAAAGCTTGAATGGCACAAATCCCCAAAAAATTGGAGAGAAAGAAGAAGTTTCCATTAATAAAGAGAGGATACAATCATGAAAACCCTTAAAGCGGTTGGGCGGCCCAATATTTGGGCAATGCCCAAATAAAATGTCCAATAACGAATATTTAAGCCGTACGTCCATGTGCATATAAAATAATAAACATATGTCAAGCGCTTCAATAAATAAGTGCGCCAAAATAAATATTAGCACCACGTCTAAGACACGCACCCATAAAAAATGACAATTTCTTCTAAATAACTTGAATACATGCTATCGGCTAGTGCTTCCTAGTGCCACCCTACAGTTTGTCTCCATTTATGATTGAAATCCATGTTGATGGTGCAATGAAGTTGGATGTAGTGCAATCTTTGCAAGAGCAATTGGCAGCCATGAAGACAAAAAAGGACACCATGCATATTGAAATGGAAAAGATGAGGGAATTGCATGATAATGAGGTTGGTGCTTTAAGGAGCTAGATTGATGAGTGTGCCGATATGCTAGCTAAGTGTAAATTGTCTTCAATTGCTTTTAAAGAATGGACAACTCATATGCAGGATAAGTTCAATGGTGAACTTGATTTGTTGGCCAAGGAAAATGCTAAGTTAAAGGATGATAGAGTACTGTTGGATGCTCATTTGCAACCTCTTCTTAAAGTGAAAAATCAACTCTTGAGTGATGTGGAGGTTGATCTAGATGGGTCTATTTTTATGCAGCAAGATTTGGCTTCAATGAGAGCTACATTGACTACTTTGATGCATGATCAGTTGATGGGTATTGCTAATAGGATGTCACAGGTTATATCTAGACCATATGCAATTTTACAGCAATCATTTGTGTCTGAAAATATGTAGGCATTTATCATGAAAAGAATCCTCTTAAGGAGAAAATTGAAGGGATGCAGGTTGAGTATCATAGACTGGTGGCAATGATTATTACTACTTTGCAGAGTGTTAAGCTGATTGATCATGCTGACAATCGGTCTTCTGATGTTGATGTTATCAAGGCTGATATTAATGATGTATTGCATGATATTCATAAGCAGATGCAGATCATGGAGCTTACAGTGGATAAGATTCATGATATGGATGTTTTACCTATTGGATCGCATGAGTAGCATGACCATGAGCAGTTTGTTAAAGATTGCCATGATGCTCATGAGACTCATAGTTCATGAATTACTTTGATGTACCACTGTCAGATTTGTTTTTTTCTTTGTCCATCATACTTACTTCATATTTGATACCTATGCCTCTAGGATTATGCCTTTATGTTTTGTTTTGATTGTCTTTTGAGGGGATTATGCAACTGTAGCAGGGGGACTATAAGTATCCTATTGGTGGAGAGGCTCTACTTATGGTTACTCTTTGTGGCTTACTTCATGGTGCACATGGAAGAGATCGAGGTCTCTAAAATTCATTTTTTTTCTTGTGGCCCTTAATGGTGTAAATCAACACTAGGTCGCCCTTCTCTCTGCTTGACATGCTTGTCAAACCACACCTTTCATCTAGCCTTTTCACATACTAGGACACATGCCACATTCTTTCCATAATAAGAGTTGTAGCACCATTCATTTTCAATGCGAGCATTAAAATTTCGCTCTTTTTCTCTTCTTCTAGTCCTTTTTTCCTATAAAAAAGGATGCACCAGATTTCTAGGCTTAGGCCACTGAGATGCTAGCTTGCCTTGCTTGGGCTCTAGTCATCACATTTAGTGGAATCAAGGTCACAACATTATCAAGAGTCTCTATATTGAATAGTCCAAGTAGCATTGACGGCACAATTGCCAAGCTAGTGGAGGGTTTCCAAAAAGGGAAAATGACATGTGTAACACCACATTTAGGACATTGTAGGTCATCCTTATCTTTTGTTAACTTGTTCTTTCTCTAGACATCTTGATAAAATCTACATTGGATGGCTACAATTGTAATAGGTGAGAGGTTATTGAGACACAAATCCTCCCATACCTTGACCTCTTTCTCTTCCCAGAGCCAATATTGAAATTGATCTAAAATCTATTAAGATTGGATGCCCTTCCTCATTATAGGTTATGTAAGGTTTTATGTAAGTTTCTTCTAATGGTTCGTCCACATAGTGCACATGCATGCCACTTGGTGGATGAGTGACAATGGGTCTACATAGTCTAGGTATTCCTGTCAAATTTATGTCCACGTAGGTGCTATTAATTGTTGCTCATTAGGTGCTAGTAGTGTTAATGACGCATTGCATCCGTAACTAAGTTGCCTATTCATTGGATAAAATTCTTTTACATAGGGTTGAGGGTATGCAACCTCTTAGGTAGTTAGGAGTGCATGGCTTCATGTCCAAATTGTTTGAAATTCATGCAACTATGTGGTCATGGATCGAGGTGCGGAGGTGCATGCATTGCACTTATGGTATTATAGGTCATTTCAAACCCTCTTGAAGCTTTGTGAGCTCTAGCTTAAGGCTTACCATTTCTTGGATGAGGTCTGTCCCTTTTTCCTTGTCCTATGCTTCAGAGATTGATTATTTACTACAAATGGTGGATCTCTTGATGTGTATTGTGATGATACCTACTACTTTAGCATTTCTAAAGGACTCCTATATCTTCTTTGAAGATTTTGGTAGTACATCTTTTTGTAGGTTCAAATCACTAGTGCTTTGTAAAGTTCTTCATTTTTAATCGCATTTATAAACACCATGGATACAACTTTCTCTTTGGGTTGCTTAGTTGTAGAGATTCTATTGTAAAAACTCCAGACATGCATTATATAATGGGGATTTCCTCCTTGTTCTTTTGAATCATGTTCATGAGTTTGACGATGATATTGTTTGTGTATCCCGCCTTTGATAATCTCATAATAAAGAGGTTTTTGAGTGCATCGAAATTATTACATGTGGCATCATTCAAATTGGTGAATTAAAGTCTACCTTTTTCACCTAGACACAACCCAAAGGCTTGTGCTCACTTTTCAATATCCTCGTGGCTATTGGCCTTACAGAATTCATTTGAAACATTTCACAAAGCTATAAGGATCATCTCTTGCATTGTTCTTTAATTGTGAATATGGGAAATCTCATATGGCTTCTAGCATTTTGTAATGTTCCAAGTTTAGCCTTGTGTGGTGCCACTTCTCTCATTGGCCATATTGTCCACCGATTTTTTTGTGAGATCTACTTTGAGAGCTCCCTCCTTATCACCACTCCCCCTTGGTCCTATCCTTCTTGTGAGGGCTAGGATTCATTGAGCCTGATCTAACCTAACCTTTATCATTTGCCTATGTCCTTGTTGTGCTTGTGCAAATCTAGTGAATTGCTTTAGTAAATCTTTCCCTAGTATTCTCTCTCCTAGATTCCCTAATATCTCATGTGTAGATCTCCCTATGTACAACACTCCGATTGGTTGATCATATTGCATGGATAGTTTTGTTGGATTTCGGTTGCAAATTTAGTTGAGTCAAAACCTAGTCTTCTATATTCAAGCTAGAGGCAAACATTGTTTCTAATTCCTCCAACATGACTAGGGTTTGAATATGGCTAATGAGTTTTGACAAGGGGATGGAAGTTTCTGAGGAAGACATATCTTACCTAGGGTGCACAAAGTATTCTAAGTGTGTAGCACACTAGGTGTTGAGAAGTTATTGCCTAGCTCACCCTTGTTGGCTAGAAGGCAAGTTGAATGCCATGGTCTCTATTGCTTTGGAAGCTATATGGTTTTCTTAGTTAGGATTCATCTTCTCACAACTAGTTTCCTTTGGCAATGAGTCACTATTTCTTAGATAGTCATGTTTTCTTAGTAGACAATGTTCACTCCTTGGCCTATGTTTCTCCACCTCTTTCAACCTCTTTTTTTCATCCAGAGCTCACTTATTTGGTTTGAGGTATTAAGTGGGCTCTTGTTTTAGATATTATCCCTCTATACATTTTGTTTTCCTCTTCCAACAAGTCTTCTTATCAATTTATGCAATAGGTGCAAGTGAAGTGTGCACAATTAGGCTTTCCATTTTTTACAATCATTGTGTTTCAATGTAATGCAATTATTTTAGTGCTAATGGTGCTCAAACAAGCCGTTCACTTTCCAAGAAATGTGTAAAGTACAAAATTAAGTAGTTCTATTCAATCATAGTTCTCACACTCATTTGCTAAACTTTTTCTTGCCGATGATAATCTAGGCACTCATTTCTTACCATCCAACCATGCTTTGGTTATTATCTTGGGTCAATTGGATCAAGACTAGTCTTCTTAGAGTTAATTTTTTTGGATGTGGCTAGCCACACAACTAAGTTCCTCACATGATATGTTTCCTTGATGATCAAGTCACATGGGATTCCATGAGCATAATAGTCAGTGCTAGTCGGTGCTAGGAAATTTCAAATGTGTTTCCATGTAAAGTCACTAATGTGGATGGAGCCCCAAGAGAGACACCAAGGAAAAGGGGATTCTAGTGCAAGAAAATCTATCTTGTAACATCAACAAGCTTTTATTTCATTCTTTTGATTACCAAAACAAAGAAAACAGCAATTCTTCACGCAGCATCATAGTACATATCTCCCACGGATTTTATAGAATCAACCATAATCTTCAACATCTTCACACAATTCATCAATAGAACAAGGAACATAAAAGAATACACCATTTTTGAATGGAAATAAATCATTAGTATTCATCTTCAATGTCTTCATAGTTTTCTCTCTCAATCTCTCATATACAGTTACATTGTTTTGATAGAAATTGACTATCTCTGGTCTCTCTCTCTCTCTCTCTCTCTCTCTCTCTCAATAGTACATCATCTCCTCACTACAATACTCAATAATGACTCTCAACAATCCTTCTTAGGTCGTGGATACACCTCCCAAGAGGTATGTCTAATGTGAAGAGGCACTAGAGCCACTACAATGTCTCTTCATAGCTCACTGCTGTCACTTCACTTCAGTCTTCTCTTCAGTCTTCAGCAGCTACTTCTTCCATTTGTTTTAGCTCTTTTGAACTTAGATTCATTCTTTCCAAAAGCTAGAAAACTTTTCCAAAGTCACACATACATTCCACAGAACACTTACATAAGATCTATAGAACAGAACAGGAACAGGAACAGAGAGCAGAGACAGAGGCTCTACACGAGGTTTACAGAACACTTACATAAGATCTATAGAACAGAACAGAACAGGAACAGAGAGCAGAGACAGAGGCTCTACACGAGGTTTACAGAGGGTTACAAAAGGTCATCAGAGAACATAAAATCCTCATAACTCATACTAAAACCATTCCAAACTATCAAAAACTATTCAATAAGCTTCCAAAAGACTTCAACCTTCATCAATCATCAATCCATGCTTCATACAGAAGAAAATCAGCACAAAATAGAAGCTATATAGAATGTATCAGAACCAATCAGAACCTCAACAGAACCTATCAAAACATCATAAAGCTTCATATTTCTACTAAGAATAATCATGAATTTCCAAAACATAATAAATATAATCCAAAACACTCTCAAAAGCTTCCATTAACAGCCATACAACACTTTAAATCCATAAAAAATCAACCATTTAGACCTCAAAAATAACAAAAATCAATCAAAAATTCAGTCTTTTTCCACTCTCAACATATCCCCACACTTAGAAAGAAAGCGTCCTCGGGACCTAAGGAAAAAATAATATAAGTTTAGGAAAAGCTCAATTTAAGCTTCTGTAGTATCTTCAATAATCACCCTAAACTATGACCCCAACTTATCACCTGTATTTTTAGAAAAAAATACTACTAAAGGAAAATTTCGTTATTCATTAACACATCTGATAATCAATAAAAAGTCATAAAAAATTTGTAAAGGATATAAGAGGTTCTTCAACTCTCCATCATAGGCTTTCCATCCACCATCACCATCAATAGTTGAAAAGAGAGCTCTCGAACAAATTATTCAACCAGCATGAACTCATCACATACAAATTATTACAACACACACATAAACACAACCATATGAATGGCACCTCTAAAAAATGTCTCATTAAGAAGCACAGAAGATACATCCAGGGTTATCAATGAAGATGATTCCTTTTGAAAGCTTGATGATTTCGAAAGCGATCCAGGCATCTACAAAGGATTTTGGAGGATTCTAAAAGAATTGAAGGCAACGCATCCATTCTAGCAAAACAAGGTATCTACTAGGTAGACAAAGGGCATGAAAATATAGGACATCCAACTGTTGGGAATCAATGTTCACATTGACATTCATACAAAGATTTGGAATGGCCTTTTGATCGTTATGGGAATGCTTATGCATATATGCTAAGTACCAAGCAAAATGGGCTGTCAATCTCACTGAAGGATCTAGAGATTGTGAATATTGTTGAGAAAAATGGAGGTAATTTTGGTATGCTTGACTAGCAGTTGTCCAGTCCCATGGAATTAATGGCCAATTAATCTGTGGTCCCGTGAGAGAATTCTCGGAATCTGCTGATCAAATCCTTCGTACCCACTAACCAACTGAGGGGGTTGAGAAATAGAAGTGGCAGGAGATGGAAGTGGAATAAGTAAAAGAGGATGAAGAGATGGGTAGGCAAAATCATAAAATGAGGAATAAGAAAAAGAAGGAGTGGCTGAAAATTTAAGTGAATTAGTTAGGAAAGGTGTCAATTGATAAGCAGGAAAAGTAGAAGGTATATGGATAGATGGAGAAGGGCATGGCGGAGAAGGGGAAAAGACTCGATCTTCAATGAAAGAACAATAGGTAAAGATTGGAATTTGAGGAAAACCCTGAGGTTGGAAAAGGAGAGGTAAGATAGCTGCTGAGTTGGATTGATAAAGGGAAAAATAAGCATCATAGCGATGGGCCATTTGTTGATAGTACAATAAGTTAGAAATAGAGGGACCTTAAACAGATCGTCGATGGTAGGCATCAAAGAAGGATGAATCAAATGGATGGTTCTTGGAAAGATAAGCTAGGAGATCCACTCTCAGTTGGTTAGTGCTCTGCACATAAATAGAAGCTGTATTCTGGCATTGGTTTAGGACTATAGAATCAATCATTGAATGACATGAAGTGTCAGGCCAAGTAGCCACTTTAGAAGAATAGCACTGGAACATATCATCTATCCTCAACTCCAAATGGTTGACATATAAGGCAGCTTGTAAAACCACATCCCCCACATACCAAGCCAAATCTACATCATCTGAAATTAAAAGATCACCTCATAGATACATATAAGACAAAAACATGGTATTCATCGTCATGGAATCTTCAAAGACTATACAGACAACTTCTGTCAGCAAATCAAAAGACCAAGCTCCACTCTAACCATCATCTGGAAGAGGGAGATCCATCGTTGAGAGCTTAATATAGAAGGCCAACTTCTGCAACTGATAGTGGACAAAAAAGGAATGGTCTGGAGGAACATACTCCTAAAAGTGCTCAAATGTAGACCATAATAAATCCATCTTGGACCACAATCTTTCCACTTTATCTTGAAACAATGGACATAATGTGGCATGTCTCTAGAGAACTGCCAAGTCCTGTTGAGATATAGAAGGAATCATAAGAACACTGGGGCTTGGAGGAATGGACTGTGACTGCGCCAGTTGGTCCTACAACTGCTTAATATGGGAAGCTTGGGATTGCAATGTATTGTGAGAAGTCTGCAAAGCTGAGAGTTTCGTATCTAAAGGAGTCTTAAACTCTTGAGTTTCTTTGGATATTTTCTCTTTCTCTTCCGAAACTCTAGTGACCTCTAACTGAGCCTCTGCTAGTTGAATTTTCAAAGAAGATATTTCTTCCCTTTGGGTCTCAATCATTTGGATCTACTGCTCCATTTGCTTAAACAGATCGGCAAGAGTGTCTTTAGCAGAGGCTAATTCTGTGGTTGCCTTATGCATCTGGTCTTTGGATTGCATCAATTCTTCATAGAAAGAAGCATATAACTGTTGAACACAAGCTGTCACACTGAGAGTTCAATAGAACTCTGGATGTCATTACAAAGGAAAGGAATAGCATCCCATGACACTAAACTATTCAGCGAAGGAACTGATATTTCCAAAGAACCCTCTCGATGTGCCCTGAATAAGTTGTTGCATGTGAGGTAGGCAGGGAGGTCACTTCCAGAGGTAGCAGGAACTGTTACTGAAGGAATGAGTGAGGGAATTTTCTCTACCACATGCTTCAAGCGCTTCCACTGAATGACCAATGGAGGAGGGGATCAAGATCCTCTATGTCAATGGGTTTTGAATCTTCTGAAGGTTGAGGGGGAGGAATTGGATCTGATGGAGGAGGAGGAAGCACACCCTTCTTAAGGCCCGAGTATGTCAAGAAGGCATATAAATATGAACCATAAGTTACATTGGTAACATTCCCTCTGGTCACCTTGACAAAATGTTGGTCCATCTTCGTAAGAAGGTAAATACTCCAGTTAATGGAAACCCCTTTTAACACCTTTTAACACCATCCTGGAAGCTGTGAAGAGCTCCTTGGACAAATAGTGAGATGGTGTTTTTGCAGGCATGAACTTGTCTTGGAGAAATTGGCAGACTAGCTTCCAGAGAGGATCAGTGATCATTGAAAAAGACACTCTTGAAGTGTCAATCACCTTCTTGACATCGAGGATCTCTTTGGTCTGCTTCTGTAATAGCTTGAGAATCTCGTCATTTGAGAATAATTGTTTGGTTGTAACAAAGGATTCTCCTTTGTAGGCAAGAGACAAAGCCTTTCCTAACCCTCCAGGTGTCAAAACCATGGAAGTACCACAAACCAAGCCCAATTTCTTACTGTATGATGCAAGAAACTCATCACATAGGGCTGGATCGTCTGGAATCAAAGGGAGTGAAGCAGCCATAAAAGTTGCAAGGCGTGCTTTCGCGATATGTTCAAAAGTCAGTAGGGAAGAATAATCCCGACTGATCAATGGGACATACTGAACAGGAGGAGGAGCTTGAGGCGCCATTCAGATGGAATATACACACACACCACAATCACAAACAATCACAGAGAATGCTTGTAAAATAACAAAATAGCTATAAAAAAGAAATCGATCAAAATAAGCACACACAGATGTAACTAACCAATTGACCACCCCAAACAACCCACATCCTGGAAAAAATTCGGCATGACCCCTACACATATGCAACTGAAAGCTTCATGCTATGCAACAAGCAGTCACCCAAGACCCCATATTAGGCAAAAAAAAAAGGAAAAAACTACAAATCGCACCTGTAATCATGTCACACAATCAAACCATAATACCTCAAAAACCTAATCAGGACATAACCAGAACTTTGATAAACAATATCAGCTTAAAGGACTATACGTGCCCATCCCACGAAGCGTATTTATTAAAAAGGAAAAAAAGTGCAGTGAGGGGAATGATTTTAATGAAGGGTTCATTTTAATAAATTATTAACAATGGATGAAATTTTATTAGGCTGTAAACCTTAATAAGAAAACGGCGGTTCATTTTTAAATTGTTAGTTACAATTTATTAATGTGAAACGATGCTTTTAACAAAACCCAGACTGTGATCCCCAGACTCAGGTCTCTAAATGCATATTCATTGATTAAAATTTAATGTGTCTGAAACGCTCTTCTTTTTCAGCGCGTGTATTTTTTTGTGACGGTTGGTTCATTTTTATTTAAAATTAAAGTGTCTCTAAAGCGCAAGTAGCGCGTGCAAAGTGAACGGTGGGTTGATTTTAAGTTATTAGAAAAATGTGTATTTAGCACAAGTGCACGTGGAAAAGTGGGTGAATAAAATTCATTTTAACAATTAACTGTGGTTAAGAGATGACCAAAATAAATAAAGCACGAAAAATAGATACCTGGTAGGGGTGTGTATGCAAGAGATTGAGGGCGCACTGAGTAGTCCCAAATGCAAGGAATCCAACAAAAAAGCAAAAACCATTGACCGGAAAAAATAAAACACCTTAGTATTAAAAAAATAAAAAATAAAAATCAAGGCAATGTTAGTGGAATCACATTTGGTTTAGATAATGTTGATTAGTGTTTGGGTGAGATTGTTATTATTATTATTATTATTTTATTATAATTTAGATGTATTTTGATTTTGTATTTTTTGTGTTGCTTTGTTTTTTTCTCTTTTTTGGTATATTTTTTATTTTAAAATATTCCAAAAGTAGTCAAATGCATTGATGGAATTTTTTGTGATTTTTTGAATTTAATTCTGATTTCTAGGGATTTTTAATGAAAAATTCTCAATTTTTAGTGAATTTTAAAAGGATTTTAAATATTGTTAAATTTTTTACAATTAATTCTTTATAGTATAATCAGCAAGATCAACCAAAAAATTGCCCAATTGAGGAAGGAAAATTTCAGTAAATTTTTTATTTTTAAATTAAAATTTTAATGTTTTTAAGTGTTTTTAGGTATTTTTAAGGTATTTTTCTCGGGTTTGTGAAAAATCAAAAGAGATACCCGGGCTGCGTGTGAATAGCTGTCTGTGCTCGGGGACTGCACGCACCACTGCACGGATAAGACCAAACACGAGTTCTCGCGCGTGAACACCTGCGGGCAGCTCCCATACACACAAGCGCACCTGGACGCCCGTGTTGCGTGTGGAGGGTGGGGGTAGGGGTAGGAAAGGGGGCTAGAATGGGGGAAACTGGGGTCAGGTTAGGGAGCTAATCAGGTAGGTTAACTAAGTACAGTTAGGTAAGTTACTTAGGTGAGTTATGTGAATTAGGTTAGGTAAGTTAATTAGGTGAGTTAAGTAAATTAGGTTAATTAAGTGAATTAAGTTAGTTAGGTTAATTAAGTTACTTAGGTTAATTAAGTTATGTAGGTTGGTTAAATGATATAGGTTAGTTAAGTAAATGAAGTGGGTAAGTTAATTAAGTGAGTTAACTTAATTAAGTTAGTTAACTAAATAAGTTAGTAACTAATTAGAGGGGAGACGGGCGACGGGCGACGGAGAAAAAGGAGAGGAGGAGGGGAGACTGCGGGCATCGGCGGGAGGAGGAGAGGAGGAGGGGACGAGCGGTGGTGGAGGGAGGAGAAGGTGCAATGGGGGAAGGAGGAAGGCGTGGGCGAGGAGGAGGAGGGGGGGGGTGTCTAAGGAGGAGGCGTAGGTGGGGCGGAGGGGGAGAAAAGGGCGGGCGATTTCCAAGGCGGGGGCGGGCGCAGTGTGAACCAGGCGGCGGCGCGTGGTGGTTTCCAAGGCGGGGGGCGTGTTGTGAACCAAGCGACGGTGGGGGCTTTCCAACGTGGGGGGGCGCTGCGAGGTGGTGGGAGAGGAGGGATTGCGAAGAGGGAGGGGAGGAGAGAAGGCGGCGTGAGGCATGGAGGAGGAGGAAGAAGGAGGGGTGGAGGGAGAGGCGTGGAGCGTGAGGGGAGAAGGTGATGGAAGAAGGAGCCGCGGGAGGGAGGGGACTCGTGATGGAAATGCTCGATGGGAGAGGGACAACGATGGAGCGAACATCTAAGGTAGTTTCTTTATTAAAAAAAACAAACGTAGCGGACAACATTATCACATTTCCTTAGAGGAGGAAGCCACTATAATACAAGTTGAAGTACTAACTAGATGCAGAAAAGCTTGCCCCTACCAAGGGTTGCTTGACCATGATTGATGTCTTTGTTTCCTACACACCTTGGTGATAAAGAATATAGAAATATTATGGGTATAATCTTGTAAAGCTTTTTTAATCCTAGAAAACCATGTAGCTTGTGGAGTTTGGTGTAGTCCAGGAATGAGAGAATCACATAAATGAGGACTTGAGACCACCATTGGTTACTCGAACGCACCTGGAGAATCATGTGAATGAGGTCTTGAGGCCACCATTGGTTTCTCAAAAGCTTCCTCTACCCTTGAATTCTCAAAAGCTTCCTCTATCCTTGAAAGGTCAAGTAGATGGGTGCTCGTTGAGATGTGATCCCTTGGGGCATGCTCTATGGGGTTATCTATATGATCTTCCAATATAAGCCCATGATCAAGATTTCTAATGTCCCAAGGTGTCCCTTCAGGGGCATCATGCTCTCTTTGCTTTGCCAAATTAGGGTTGTAAGGTTGCATTCTCCGATGACTTCTGTGAGGAAGATCCCCATACTTAGAAGGTTCATAACTTGGAGGGACATAAAGTTGGGTCCTCCTAGGAAGTCTAGGCCTTCTTCTATATTGAGGGAAATTCTCATAAGGGGAAGGTTGATAACTTGGAGGGTGGTAAGGTTGTGTATTTCTCGAGGATGGAAGTCTTGGAGAGGGACTATTGGTGTGTGTGCATGTGTTTTTTTTTCTCTTTCGTTTGTTTTTTTCGTACTGTTGTTGTGTTTGTTCGGCGAAATCCATGAAAAAGTGAGTGCACCCCCATCCCGCGCACATGCACGGGGCAGGAGTAAAAAAATTTGCATCAGCGGGATCAGACGGGGCGGGGGCGGTGACATGCGAGGCACATAGGCCACGGGGGCGTCCTGAGGTACTTAAAGCAAAAAACATGCGCGTTCACGCGCGACACGAGAGACGCGGCCACATGACAAGAGGAAGAAAATTTAATAAAACCTAAACCGTACATCGGATCGAAAGATCGTAAAAAGGAAAAATTTGCGGCAAGACGAGGGGAAGATGATAGAAAAATGCAACACGGGTTCTGGGGAAAAATTAGAGTGTTCACATGGAAAAAACACAAAAAATGTACCCGAAAAGGGATTCGAAAATTAATATGGAGTGATTCGTGCACCGGAATAGAGGACAATAAAAAGGAAAGATGTCCGAAAAAATATAATCGTTAGGGCTATCACATCAAATCTCAGTTCGGATGGGGTTAGAAGGCGTTCGCATGCAAGAAACAAGAAAAGGGCACTAAAAAATACAAATGAAAAGTAATAACAAAAAATCCAGATGGCGAAACAGGGCAGAGAAAAAATAAAAATTGTGCGGGAAGGGTGGCTAGACAAGGCTATCCAGTTAGAATGGAATTCCGAAAAGAGTAGGGCATGCTCACATGGAAAAGGGCAAAACAACACACGAAAAAGACACGAAAACTCGCAAAAATTAACGGACAACCTGTGCAATGGAGGGACAAGGTGTAAAAAGGAAATGTGCTTGAGGGAAGGCATGGGACAGGGTTGGTATGTTAGATTGCTGTTTTGAAGTGAGAAGGATGCGTTCACATAGAAATATATCCAATGAGTGGGAATTGCTTCAAAAATTAATAACTCAAAAACAATAAGCTGGAACAAGGGGATGGAAAAAGGAAAAGTGTGGCAGTCGAAGGGAAGAATTGGGTTATGACTTCACATATCATGTCTAGTGAATGTAGGATGCGTTCACATGAAAAAATATAAAACTATTCAAAATGGGATAGCAGATGAACCGTAAGTAGGAACAAGGGTGTATAAAAAGAAAAAATGGCCAATTCGAAGGGACGAGCAAGATATAAGGTTGGATGTGAGTGGTGCGTTTACATGGAAAAATGGAAAAACAAAGGATAAAGGCAAACGGACAAGGAACAACCTCGGGGACAGGGTGAAATAGAATGGATGAGTGGGGAAGGGACCCCATCAGAGCATTTAAAAAATGAATTTTTTCATTTGGAGGTGGATAGATGTATTTCCATGATGATATGCAGAATAGATGCGCAGGGATACGTCCCCACACTTAAGACCTTACCGGGCAGGGTTAGATGCAACAACATAACCTAGGACTCGTCAACCGACTGAACTCTAGTGTCCCCACACTTAAAACATAACATACACTTGCAATCATAAGAATAGGGTTAGAAAGACTTGGCCTGTTTCGCGTTTGGTCGAAGAAAATTGTCACTGCTACAAAAGGATTGGAGTCAGCTGCAGGAGGTACCACGGCTCGCTCCAACGTTCAGCCACCATCATGGCATGGACCATGCAGCAACACCCAGGGAGGTACCTGGTTGATGAAGCCCGTCGGGGGAGGTATCTTTGACGAAGGATAGTCACTCAAGTCACGGGCACTCAAGAGGAATGAAAGAATAGTCACTCGCCCCATAACTTACATCACTCGAGGTAATATTGATGGAAACCCAGATCTCACACCCGGTTTAGGAATCGACAAGGGGGTGGAGCAGAGGGAGTATGCCAAGGTGCACAATTGATGGTGCATTAGTACGTCCAACCCATTTGGTATAGGTGTAAGCAGGAAGGCCAAGGAGCCTTGTAGAAAGATCGTTTGTTAAGAAGGGCAGACGGACTGATATTGCAGAGATAGAGCACCAAGGGAGGTGGCTTCCGACTACTGGTTGGAAAGATGCTGCTGAGGAATCAGCTATCCTGAACTGCGGGGGTGTTACCACCTTTTCCACAGTCAGCTTCCTGCCCAAGGGTGTTTCTACCTTTTCTTGGAGCGAGGCCCGTTATGACAGGGAATTCCTTCCTTTTCTCCCATAACATTTTTAAGTTTGTTTTTTTTCTTTTTTCTTTTTCTTTTTTTCTTTGTTAAGAAAGAGAATGGTAGAAATACCATGTATGAGGACCAATCTCGCCACCGTTGTTGGATCATACGAAAAGAGAACAAGGTCGGGCTGAGAGGTATCTATGAGGAGCTAGCAGAACGAGGTCACCTCATTAGGAGAATTGTAAGGGCTATCAGAAACACGAAGAGAAGGACGGTGCGATGCCCAAAAGGGAGAGGGTAGGTCGACTGTGATTGTCAAGATCCCTAGGGAGGGAAGTACTTCTTCAAACGATAGCCATTGATTAGAAAAGGAGCATTAGAGGCATCAACGGTCTGCACTTGAACATAGCCATTAGGATTGACAGCAAGTACCTTGTACGGGCCCATCCACCATTGTTGAAGCTTACCAAGAAACTTGTCAAATCTCGAATCATAGGCTAGGAGAATATCACCTTCTTTGAACTCCTTGTGCTTGATGAAACTGTCATGATAGGCCTTGTGTCGCGCTTGAGTGGTTTCCATACACTGTAGGGCCATCCGCTGTATTTCATCCAAGTATTCCAAGTGCAAGAGGTGGCGTTGCAATGACTCATTATCTCCCAAGCGTTCTTTAACTGTCACTCTCAAAGAGGACAATTCCAGTTCAACAGGGAAGATGGCTTCTATACCATACACTAATTGGAAAGGGGTCTGTTTTGTAACTGCCTTATGGGAGGTTCTGTATGCCCAGAGGGCCTCTGTAAGTCGATCGTCCAAGTCACAACGGTGTGTGGCAATCATTCTTATCAGGATCGAGCAGAGGATGTGATTGGTGACTTCAACTTGGCCATTGGCTCTGGGTTAATAGGGAGTGGACTTGTGATGGCGGATCTTATACAGCTCTGTCAGCTCCTCCATGATTTTGTTAAGGAAATGAGTATCTCTGTCACTTACTAGCTCGTGGGGACTACCAAAACGGGTGATAATATTCTCGTACATGAACAGGGCTACGCTGTTGCCATCGTCCTGCTTCAAGGCTTTAGCTTCACACCACTTTGTGATATAATCCGTACATACTAAGATGTATCTGCTCTACTTCTGTCTAGTGGGTGGATCAATGGGACCCACAAAATCAATCCCCTACTTCTCGAATGGCTTTAGGGGAAGAATGGGTTGCAATGGCTGGCACTTGTTTTGGTGGGTTTTCCCATTCGCTGACAAGCATCACATCTCTTACAATAGTCATATACATCCTTGTGGAGGGTCGCCCACTAGTATCCTGCTAACAGATCCTTCCTGCTATCGCTTCTCTTGCGAAGTATCCACCACACGGTTCATCATGGCATGCTTTCAATACTATGCTGATTTCATCCCCTGCAACACATCTTCGCAATACTTCATCTTTGCCTCTCTTGTATAGTGCACTGCCTAGCAAGGTGTAGGGGGTTGATTCTAACAGAAGCTTCTTCTTCTCACGGCTTGAGATGCTAGGAGGATACTGTTGAGTTTCCAGGAGGTTCGCTATGTTTGCATACTAGGGAGTAACTGTTTCGACTAGAAACAAGGAAGCATCAAGAAGGTCTGGATCATCCTGTTCCTCTTCTGCAGTTTGAGGGATCTGTGATCAGCTAGGACATGGGAATGGCCAGGCTTAGTGACCACTTCAAAATCAAACTCCTGGAATAGGAGCAACCATCTCATCAGTCGTCCTTTAACATCTACTTTGTTCATCAGGAAGCACAGGGCTTCATGATCCATGTAGAACTTGAAATGCATTAACAGTAGATAGTCTCTAAACTTCTCTAGTGCAAACACCATTGCTAAGCACTCAAGCTCTATCACTGTGTAGTTCCGTTCCCTATCAGTGACCTTTCGGCTTGCATAATATATTGGTTGATCTAATTTAGAGGGGCCCTTTTGACATAGGACAACACCTAGCCCTTCAACTGATGCATCTGTGTGCACATGAAACTCCTTCGTCTAGTTAGGAGGCTGCAAGATAGGTACTTGGATAAGGCATTGTTTTAGGGTATTAAAGGCTTCTTCACAGTCATCGATCCAAAGAAAATCCACATCTTTCCTTAGGAGCTTGTGCAGAGGGGTTGCCTTGGTTGCAAAATGTGAAATAAATATTATGTAGTAGCCCACATGGCCAAGAAATCCTCTCAATTTCTTGAGGTTTGTTGGTGCTGTCAAGGCAACAATCTTCTCAATCTTTGACGGGTTTATGGCAGTCCCTTGTGCAGAGACAATATGGCATAAAAGAACTCCTGATGAGACGCCAAAGACACATTTATCGGGGTTGAGAGAAATCCCATATCAAAACATTGCTCTAAGTGTCCCCAATGCTCACGGATTAAACTATAGACACAAAATTCATCAAGATACACCTCAATGAAATCATGCAAATGATTCTAGAAAGCAGCCATCATTACTTGCTGGAAGGTGGCAGGAGCATTACAGAGCCCAAATGTCATCACTCTATAGGCATAGGTCCCCCATTCTGTGCTGAAGGTTGTTTTGGATTGGTCCTCTTTTGCAATTTGGACTTGGTTATATCCGATGAATCCATCCAAGAGGGAATATAGCTCATGACCTGCCACTATGTCCAACAGTTGGTTTGTAAAAGGGATAGGGAAATGATCCTACTTTGTCTTCGAATTGAGCTTTCAAAGGTCTACACATATTCGAAGTTTCCCATTCTTCTTGGGTACTACCACAATGGGCAAGATCCATTCACTGTTAGCCATGTGATAAATGAACTCGGCTTCAAGAAGTTTCAATAATTCAGCCTTCACCAGAGCAGAATAATTAGGATTCATACGTCTTTATCTTTGCCTTATTGGTTTGGCATCAGGCTCTAGGTCAATGTGATGTTGGCATACTATGGGATCAATCCCCTTTAGATCTTTGTACGACCAAGCAAACACGTCTAAGTTCTCCTTGAGTAAGTCTCGCACAACCACTAGTTCTTTTTCTAGAAGATTGTGGCCCACTTTCAGATGACGTTCGGTACCATCAGTATCCAGGAACATCACTTGTCTTTCACCTTTCACTTCATGGATAAACGTCCCACGGATTGCTTCTGGATAGAGGTCTGACTCTTTCAAGAGAGTAGTGTCATCGTCTGATGTTCCACTAGAACCAGTGTCCTCCTTCTAGACAGATGACTCATTTGCTTATTTAGATTGCTGGAAGGGTATCAGAGCTTTGTTTGCTTCTGTGTGAGTGGTGATTTCTTTTGGACTTAGGGATTCATCTTCAGAGGATGCGTCTAGGAATGTCACATAGCACGGATCTTCTAGAAGCCATGGCTCTGATGGATTTGGCTTATGTTGACAGGAGGCATCATCATCATCTTTTCTCTGGACTGAGCGGTCAGGCCGACAGGAGCCATTGGTGAACTTAATTTTTATGCCTTTGATCCATTGCTTATGCAGATTCTGCATACTTTGTGGTCCATTGGTCAACCCAAATGGAACCATGGTCATTCCCTCCAACACCTCGAGATCTTCGGCCTTGGAGGTCTCTGTAGGGACATCAACAAGATCATCCACTATTAGAGGATCTTCTTCAACTACACTTTCATAACCTACTTTGTTTTCTTCCTCATCATGTCCATCCTCTTCCTCTGGAGGCTCTGTCTCTGCTTCTATAGAGGCTATGTAGGAGAAGAACAGATCTTCTGTCTCTGTGTCTGGGGTTCCAGGATCTAGGAAGGTGTTAGCTATATCTACTTCCTTCGCAGGTTCTGCGGCTTTCTTGGACTTTGTTGTTGTTGGGGAAGTAATCCTTAGGCCACGTCTTCGAGTCCATATGCTTTTAAATTTATTTCGACAACTGGAGAACAACATCAACAACTGTCAGAAGGTTAAGTTTGGTTTAAACGTGCCTAGGTCTTTTACCAAGTCATATTCTTTGATAGGATCCACGGGCTTCTCCAGCCTGCTCGGGAATGGGGCTACACCTATTTTCATCTTTCCTTTTTCCTCTAGCAATTGCAGCATCGACATTTCTTTTGTTTCTGGAGGTGCTTTTGCATCGTCTATCTCCTGGACCTCTGGTCCCATTTCTAGGACTGTCTTTATGACTCTCTGTGGCACTGCAGTGCTCTATACTATAGTGTTCTGTCCTGTACTGCTCTATCTCTCTGCTGATAGGTTAAACTTCACAGTCTTGGAAGGAAAATTATTTTCATTCTGAACAACTGGTTCCTTCTACTTGTTAGCGCACGTGACAGTGACAACTTCCAACTCTACCAAATTGGAGGCATACTCTTGTATCTTTTGTTGGCTATCAGTGCCATTGGCCTTTACAGGGACTGGACTTGGAGAGTCCTTTGCAGTGTGGCCTTCTCCTTTGCATCGGTTGCATAAGGGCTTGTAATCCACAGATCTTCTAGGGTTTGGACAATTCGGGAAGATATGACCCTTTTATCCACACCTATAACATTCCACCTCTGATCTCTGACCACCGCCAGACTGTCATCCTCTGTAACTTTGAGAGGGAAACCTCCTTGGATCGAAATTAGGACCAAACTCCCTAGGCTTTGGTCCAATATCTTGTGTTGTCATTTTGGATTCTAGCAAGTTGAATCTTGCATTTTCATTCTTCTTTCAGAGAGCAAATATCCTTTGTATGGTTCTTTCGCAAATAGTAGAAACAGAAGGCTCTAGGAATGGTTGGTTTTCGGATACATTCAGTGGCTAAATGCCCTGCTTGATGACACTTTCTGCACCATGTATTAGAGCTCATCACATCTCTCCCAACTCCCGTAGGGGTGGATATATTGGCGGTAGTCACCTTCAGCGTATAACTGCTTTGTAATCACATCCATAAGCTCTTTCTTGATAATTGCAAACTGAGTTGGATAAGTAGTTCTTCAGATTTTCACCTCCTGAAGTACTTGTAGTAGGATTTTGTGAAGCTTCTGTAATTACTGCGTACATTGGTTGGGTTGATCCAAAAGATCCTTTGTTCTAGTTCTGATTCAGAGCTCCTGCTGAGACTTGGGGTTGTTGATTCTAGTTGGTAGGATTCCACTATTATTGAGTTGCCATTGGAGGAACTGTTTGAGGCCACTATTATTGTGGTTTAACCATCATTTGAGGCACTGTCATCTGTGGCGACCACAGTGGATTAGGTGCATTATATTGTCTCACTGTTTGCATCTGGGGATAGGGGTGGGGAACTGTCCTTGGGATTGTATTTGGTGGGTATACCATTCCTGGCATGGGAGGAGGTAAGACTCCTCTTCCTGGAGTCATCGACAACCTTGCTTCAACTTCGTCATACAATCTTACACCTTCCACTGAAGCTTCCAGATTGACGGGTCTTCTCAATTCCACAAACTTGTGAACTTCTGGTTGTAGGCCTCTGAGAAACACTCCTTTTTGGATGCCATCATCCAAATGATGGTTAGTCCATCTCTTTAGGATGGATTCCATTCATGAAACATAAGCTTCTACTCTTTCTCTAGAGGACTAACTTAGGTTCATAAACTCCTCTCGCATCTGCTCTTCAAAACCTTCACGCCTGAATTTAGTGAGGAAGACCAACTTCAGGTCATCCCAAGTGCCAAAAGTTTCTGCTGCTTGTCTCTCATACCACTGAAATGCCGTGCCCTTGAAAGTGGCGGGGAATATTGCTAATCAATGCTCAGGGGTTCTGGCATTGTTAGCCACACATGCTACCATAAACTCTGCTACATGAAGATCAGGGTCTTCATTGTACTCTCCCTTAAAAATTGGCAATGGGACTACATTTGCTGGTTTGTCATCAATATTTCCAAGACGAATCTGACTAGGAAGGGGACCTTGAGTCGCCATGGGGAATTCTATAAAGAGTTCTTTTAGGGCATCAAAGGAGGCTTCTTCTCTGCGAACTCGTTCTCAGCTTTGATTTTTTCCTTCTCTCTTCTCACGTACCTCTGGACTCGTTCTAATGCTTGCCTCTTGATTGCGTCATTCATCAGGGGCTTGGCTTCAACCAGTTGTTCAGTACTCAATAGAATAGAATCAGAGAGGGGCTTGAGTCTCTGGGGGATTCTCTGGCCAACATCTCTTCTACTTCCTTCTTTTCAACATCTCTAAATTTGGCTTTCAAACCACTACAAAGGGGGAGATATTCCATTTTGAAAGTAATAAAACTCATTCTTCTTAGGATCATTGTTGTGCCATCATTATAATAATGCCAGCTTCTGAGGGTTTCAACAGTGTGTGTTGTGAAAAGCACTTTGTCTACCAACTTCCAGTGGGTTGCTAATTGGACAAAGGGAAGATTGTCAGTGCACCAAGCATTCTATGTATCTTGCTGTTGAGCATCCACGAACAAATTCCAACTCTTTTCCTTCTTGTTTTTGTGAACCTCCACAGACCACGACTCCTGAAGCTTCTTCACGATCTCCCACTTAATGATGTCTGGAAACTTCTCAATGAATACCAAATCTTCCATGGATAGTCATTCTCTCTGCTTCTGGTCTTCAGTTTGTTCCCAAACAATTTGCCACCAAGATGCAAGTTTTTGCTGCTTCAACAGGAAGAGGAAATAGTCCACCACATAGAGCTTGCATCATGATGGTAATATGTTTCCGCCATTGTGGGATGAACTTCTTGTGGAAAGTGGCTTTGGTAATGAGAATCTCCAACTCTTCAGTGGAAGAAGGAACTTTGCAAACATCCATTGAATTCTTTTCTTCTTGGCAATGCCATTTCTTTCATTTTCAGCCTCTTTTTATACTTGTTGATGGCAAGTTTCCCCAGCTGCGCACAAAAAACATGGAGCCCCAAGAGAGACACCAAGGAAAAGGGGATTCTACTGCAAGAAAATCTATCTTGTAACATCAACAAGCTTTTATTTCATTCTTTTGATGACCAAAACAAAGAAAACATCAATTCTTCACACAGCATCATAGTAGATATCTCCCATGGATTTTATAGAATCAACCATAATCTTCAACATCTTCATAGAATCCATCAATAGAACAAGGAACATAAAAGAGTACACAATTTTTGAATGGAAATCAATCATATAGTATTCATCTTCAATGTCTTCATAGTTTTCTCTCTCAATCTCTCATATACAGTTACATTGTTTTGATAGAAATTGACTATCTCTGGCTCTCTCTCTCTCTCTCTCTCTCTCTCTCTCTCTCTCTCTCTCTCTCTCTCTCTCTCTCTCTCTCTCTCAATAGTACATCATCTCCTCACTAAAATACTCAATAATGACTCTCAAAAATCCTTCTTAGGTCGTGGATACACCTTCCAAGAGGTATGTCTGATGCGAAGAGGCACCAGAGCCACTACAGTGTCTCTTCATAGCTCACTATTGTCACTTCACTTCAGTCTTCAGCAGCTCCTTCTTCTATTTTTTTAAGCTCTTTTTAACTTAGATTCATCCTTTCTAAAAGTTAGAAAACTTTTCCAAAGTCACACATACATTTCACAAAACACTTGATCTATAGAACAGAACAGAACAGGGGACAGAGCAGAGACAGAGGCTCTACAGAAGGTTTACAGAAGGTCATCAGAGAACATCAAATCCTCATAACTCATACTAAAACCATTCCAAACTATAAAAAACTATTCAATAAGCTTCTAAAAGACTTTAACCTTCATCAATCATCAATCCATGCTTCATAAGAAGAAAATTAGCACAAAACAGAAGCTATACAGAAGGTATCAGAACCAATTAGAACCTCAACAGAACCTATCAAAACATCACAAAGCTTCATATTTCTACTAAGAATCATTATGAACTTCCAAAACATAATCAATATCATCCAAAACACTCTCAAACACTTCCATTAACAACCATACATCACTCTAAATCCATAAAAAATCAACCATTCAGACCTCAAAAACAACAAAAATCAATAAAAAATTTAGTCTTTTTCCACTCTCAACAGTGGAACTCTAGGAGTATTGCAATTGATGGTGATCTCTACTACGACTAGGGTTGTATGCAGATAGGATTCTCATAGCAACAATCATCATCAACAATACTACTTTTTTTGGGCGATTGTTTAGGTTACCAATTTTCATTTTTGTTTGGCCAATATGTCTTGCTTAATCAGTCTAACCTTACTCTATTGCAAGATGAGGTAGTTGTAGGTTGGGTTAACGAGGTAAGATGATGTATTAGATAATGCATAAGTAGACTTAAGTAGTTTCCATATGGTAGCTCTCATGGATGTGTTTTCTCAATTGCTTTTAGATCTATCCCATGATCTCGAAGAAACCTTAAAAAATGATGTGGCAATTTAGCATTACACTCTTGAAAAATCTCAATTAGCTACTCTTTCTTGAATGCAAGTGCCTACAAATCTAAGGTTATTGTGGGATAAGATTCAATGTGACCTAATCCTAGTGTGTCGCATGCTAGGGTGAGGATTCCTTGAGAGAAGTTGGTGGAGTAGGAAATGCAAATTTTTGTTGCCTTAAATAAGGGAGCCCTCTATTTTGTTGTTGCACACTAACATTCACATATGGGGCAAGATATGGAAGTTGCTTAGGATCTCGATAGAAAAGTAGTGTCGTGCATGAAAGTCCACAATTTGCAAAGTCTACTCTATTTAGAGCATTTGAACAAGAGATGATCACTATTGCAATTTGTGCACTGCACATTTTGTCAATGAGGATGGTATTGTTTGAGGGACTTAATCACCTTTAAGAATCCCTATTGTTGCTTCAACATATCTACAATGAGGTTTTGTGTTTGCATGGTCCTAAGGTCAAATTTGTTGGTACTGGATTGGGGTTTCAACTCAAAATTCCTACCCTTTTTATCCCTACTTCTCTCTTCATGAAACTCCTCAATCCTAATGGCCTCATCTAGAACTCCATTGATGTGTGTCTAATAGATCCATGTTTGAGTTGCTAGTCATAGCTTCATAAACCCTTTCATTGTAGATACCCTTGATGAAGGCCTCTGTAGTTGACTTAGAAATGGGATTTTTGGCATTAGATATTCTCTTTCAGTGTCCTCATAATTTCGAGACCTAGTCCTTGATACTCTCTTCTTCTTGTTTCTCAATGTTCATTAGCCAAACAATGAGGTTGTCCCCATAGCCAGCTTTAGCAAATCGCTTGATGAAGAGGTCTTTAACATTTGCAAAGGATGATTTTTCAAGTGTACAGAGGCTTCTAAACCACGAGTGCCCTTTTTTCCCCATTACCCATCCCAATGAGTAAATTTTGAGCCATTTTTGCTCCTCTTGTAAGAAAATAAGTATGATCAAGGAGTTTGCATTGAACAAGGTCTATAAGAGTATCAATAAATGACTGTGCAATCCCTATATTCATTAGCATATTTTGGTTTCCATTGAGTTCTACCTACATGGCTCTCAATTGTTGCTATGTATCCCAAGTGTGATTGAGAAGCTTGCTAAAGGTAGTGGCCAAGGTCTTTCAGTGCTCAAAGCTTCTGTTCCAAGATCTCATTTGTAAGTTTTTTGATGTCAAAATGTGTTGCTCTATTACAACTTTCTAAGGAGTCTCACAGCTCCTCAAGGAGGCAAGCTAGATAGTTAAAATCATCCATGGCACTTGAATGTGGGGATGCTTAGTTCACTAGAGCTATGGCTTGATTGGTGATGTCAAGTACTAGAGTTGTTTCAATAATCAATCTCCTAGTTGGTCTCTCAAGGCTAGTATTCCTTCCCTTCTTTAGGGTTATAATTAATTGACCACTTCTCAAGTTCATGCATTTAGAGTATCCCTAAGCTCTTTGCCAATCGATTATATCATGATGGGATCTGGGTCTCTTATGGTTTTTTTTTCTAGATTTAATTAGGTCCTAGTTTCTTGTTGCATTTTCTTTGTTATTCCTTGTTGTTCTCTACCCTTAGCGTGAAGCACATTTTCAGTGAATCCCTTAAAGATCAAACAATTTCTTCTTAGCAAATTGAATTAGCAACACGTCCTAGTCTAATTGTTTTACTTGTTCACCAATCAAGTTTGCTCTTTTCCCAACCAATTGTGATTAAATGTGCCTAAGGTGACCAATGTTCTCAACAACACTTTTGCTTTCCCAAACAAAAGTGTGATGCACAACCAATGTAGAGTACTTTTCAACAATGTGCACTTTTTAGTCTCAGTTGTTCTTGCACTATAATTGTGGGTCCTATTTGCAACCTAGTTACCCTAATCCTAAGGTGAATACCCTAATCCATGAGTGCTATGCAAGTTGATGCATCTACGATGATAACCCTAAACAATGGTGAGCTTTGAGATGTGTTACTCTTGATTACGTGCCAAAAGCATGAGTTGTTCTAAAGTGTCCTAAGGGAAAATCTAAGGCCTATGGATTTGCAAGGAGAATGGTTCATAAGTGAAAAATAGAGACCCTTAGGGTGTCTCCATTAGATGGGAGGTTTAAGATGTGGCCATAGTTTGCACATGTGAGAGGGTTTATGCCTATATGATGTGTTGATTGTGTTCTAACACCTAGGCCTCCATGTGAGTTTTATAACCCTAGTGACTTAGCAAAAGGGTGCAACTACTTGGTTCCTATAATGAGCCCTAAGATGCAACTTAGGGTGGCATATTGGTTTTAAATGTGTATGCTCTAGTGGTCAGTCCACCCGTAATGTATGTATAAGGTGGCACCCTTGTGCCTACCTAAGTATCCTAAATTCCCTAAGACTAACTACCCTAATTCACTTGTGCAATAGCATTTTGAACTACTTGCACAAGTAACTAACTAGGGTGCACTCAATGAATGTGCTCTATTGATATGCACAAGGCTAATATTTGTGTGCACGAGAATAGTGTGTGGCTATTGTGTATAGCATGTATGTGCCTAGTGAGTGAGTGCTTAGCTAGTGCCTAATGTACTCTATCTTAATGTGTATTGTGTGATGATATGGTTATCTAGTTTGCACAAATCTAGGCTACCATATGAATGGGTGCCTAAGGATAAGGTTATCCTAGTGTGAAAGAGTGCCCATATTCCTATGTGCACTAGCACTATTTTGGGCCTATGTTGCTTCAATCCCCCAAGTTCATGAGTGTGTTTGGCTAGGTGTAGAAAATTGTACCTTAGCATGCACTAATGAGTTTGACGCTAATGTGCACGAGTCTGATTTGGTGCTGTGCTTCAAAGTCGGCTTCATTCAATTGACATGTAAATGAATGCTTGATAAGAAGGCATGTTCACAAGTGGAAAGGTTTATGTGCATGGACCCAATTAACCACTATTTTTGTGGGTGGGTTCAACACCATGTAGACAAGCACTAATAAGAGTGTTGAAAACTAAGTGCATGAGAGTCTAAGGACCATGTGTTTGAGTGGACTTATATGCATGATGTAGTCAAGGACATTATATGTGCTTGAGAGAGAGAGAGAGAGAGAGAGAGAGAGAGAGAGAGAGAGAGAGAGAGAGAGAGAGAGAGAGAGAGAGTAGGCATTGAATTCTTGTGTATGAGTGGTTAATTCAATTTACGTGCATGTGTGGAAGCTATGATGTGCACTAAAAGAATATGGACAAGTGAAATTTTTTTAACATGCATGGTTACATAGTTTCTAATGTGTATAAGTGATCTTATGAGTATGTTATTGAGTGCCTATGCATGGACCTTTATAAACCCAAAGCCTATGTGTGATCTATCAATGTGCTTGAGTGGGTTGAAGCCTATGTGAATGAATGTCCAAGGTGTCCAAGTTTCCAAGTGTATGAATGCTAGAATGCACGTGTATGAGTGTTAGGAAGATGATGTGCATGAGTGCACAAGGAACTATGTATTTGGGTGCTTTCAAAACATGTGAATGAATGCTATCTCAATGGTATGCCCAAGTGCACATGTGCATGAGGGATAAGGAGTTTATTTGCACTAGTGCCCAATGAATTGTGTATCTAAATGCAAATGTGGATGAGGGATAAGGGGTTTGTGTGCACTAGTGCCCAAGGAGTTGTGTATCTAAGTGCTTCAAACCCATGTGCACTAGTACGGCCCAACTCTTGTGTATGTTGAGTGCATTGTGCATGAGCGGTGCAACTTCTACCCTAGATGTATGAGTATCATTTTGTTACATGCCTAGTGCTTGTTATACACGATTGTCACGGGCCAAGTGTATCTCTAATGTGCATGACTCAAACAATCACTATGTGCAACTGGTGGAATTAACATCATGTGCACAAGTTTATCAAATTAAACATGTGCATGAGTAGAGTTAATGTGCACAATTGGCACAAGTGACATGTGCACTAGGTTAATGTGTGCATGAGTGGAGTCAAGGACAATGTGTTTGAGTGCTAGAATTACCCCTATGCCAAGTTCATGCTGTATTAGAATATACACGAGTGTTAAAACATGAGCATTGTGGATGTGTGGTTGAGTCTATTTGTCATGTAGATACATCGAGTTGTTAGACCTCTACAACATGCCCAAGTGGCTATAGGTGTGGATGATCAAGCACTAGCTCATGGGGCTGAGTGATTTGCATGGTCGGTGATGTTACTTACCTTGGTTGGATCTCTAATTTTCTATTGTTTGTTTTGGAAGAGACAAAAGCAACTCCTTTCAGATAAAACTCCTTTCTATATTTTCTGCTTTCTTTTTGTAGGGGCTAAAATCTCTTCTCTTTCCTCCTACCAATAACTAAAACAAGTGTCTATTATACTAGAGAATTAAACCATCCACTCCTTTTTTATTTCCAACTCCCCAACTTAGTGAATACATACTAATAAAAATCTTTCCATAGTTGAATCTTTGTGTGGCTAAGGGTTTCAGTTCTCTCTAATAGCTCAAGGTCCCATCCCTTTCTTAAAATTAATATTTTAGATCTTTCATGGTGTTTTTCTTATGTCTCTACCTATCCTAACTTATCAAGCATTCCATAACCAACAAGATTTAAAAAAAAAAACCAATTCTTTTTTTTTTGCATAAATCTATACATTTTAGAGCGAGTAGCACTATGGTAGCCTCCTATTCCTCTATATGGTGAGAAGGTAAAGACCTTGGTGGTTGAATTGTCCTTTGTCTAAACAATGGAACCAAAATATTTGTATTCATGTTCAACATGTGAAACTTTAGTACAAACTCTTATTATTTTAAGAGGCACAAACGATGTTGGTTGGCTGCCTCTCACAAAACTGTTCTAACTCTACTAAAAATTGATTGTACACTCACCTTTCCTATCCTAGAAAGCAATAAAATCAAAACAATATCAAGGTGTAGTGAGCAATAACTTACTCTTCATTGTAGTCTAATATTCAAGGTTAATGTATGTTCCATGATCCATGTTTAGATCAAATAGTCCTATGTGCTTGTTACCAACTTGTATGCCACATGGAGAGGAGATGATGGAGAAGAAGGAGATAAGAAAAGCAAGAAGAGCTTCACACATGTCCCTCACTCTCACTTAACCTCACACATGCACCCTCTACTTCACCTCTCAGCATGAAGGGATGGATAAGAACAAGGAGAATGGCAAGAGCTTTACCTGTGAAGTCCTTTACTCTCACACTCACCCTCACTCTCCCCCTCTTCTGCATACTCCACAAGCAAGCATAGAGAAAACAAATAACAAGGGGACTAAAGTTTCAGGACACATGAATAGCTTGTTTTACTTGTTTCACTCTTTGTATAAAATGTTAGGGTTTCTACCAAAAGTTTAGGATTTCCATCCCTCTTGGCTATCTTGCCCACATTATGGACTCATGAACCATCCTTCTCTTAATGTATGCTTTATTTTGGGGTTATTGCATTTAATCTAGGATGAAATGGAATAGAACATCTTGTTGCAACCCTCATATTCTCTATAAGTTTCCAAATACATCCTCAATAATTATTACAACTTGCATGGGAGTGAGCCTAGCTCTCATAAAATAATTATGATAACCCTAAATAAGGTTACAAGTTCCCAAAATAGTTTGTTGAGGTACCAATCATTAATTCATCCTTAAAAAGTAATTTTGGTATTTGCACATTGACTTTTTCTTGAAATTTTTGTTTTATGGTGGTTGTTTAACAATTCCCCTCTCTTGTCTCTCATGCACTCTTAGACACATGCAAACATAGGGAGAATTGTTTGACACTCACTCGCTTGACTGAGGGTTCTTAGAGCACAACCTTCCATGTGCCCCTTCTGCCGCCCCCCCCCCCCCCCCCCCCCCCCCCCGCCCCCCAAACACACACACACACACACACACAATAACGTGACATGCATAAAATGTTATCTTATTTGAAGTACATGCACAAGAAGACTCTTATATACTTCTTTTAACCTCTGTAACAAAAGACCTCTAAAGGTTCATTGGAGGCAACCTTGGTGTCATTCAAAATTGTAACAATGCTATTATTCAAAGCCAATAAAGCTATTCTATACTAAAGCTATTTAGCTTTGATTAAACAATCAATCTATTTTTTTTCTAATTCTAAGGTTTGTTATTGCTTCTTAATAATAGACACATGAAGAAAGTGCATCTGGAAGTTCTTCCTTTCAATTTTTTGTGGTAGCTCATTCCTACTATAAATCTAGCCCTTTGTTTGGCATGCAAGTATGGTAATAATTTGGTACCAGGCACCATTGCCACAATCATTTATTTTCATCAGGGACTCCTTTGTTGTATCAATTCCATAGAGATCCATCATACCATCATGGAACTAGATAATGCTACCATGTAAAGCAAGCCAGACTCTAAGAATCTCCTCTTGCTTCAACTGGTGACCTCAAACTTTTCAAAACGTCTATCGCTTCGCACACTCCAACTCCAAGAATGGCATTCCCATGGAAGAGCCCTCGTTAGTAGCTTGGATAGCTTAATCAATAAAGGTGAATATAACGTTAGTCAATGTATATATTCATCCTTTATTTGGACATATAATATTTCATAAATGTTTGGAAATAATATGAAAAAAGTTTCTATTTTCCAAATCTATCTCACTCTATAACATATTACCTTAGAGATTTAAAAAAAGGTCAAACTTTCAAAGCCCCATTAGGCAAACTCCTAGGACTACTTCAACCAATAAAAGGTTTCAAAAGCATTCCATTACTGGTTTGGGATATCATTGATCCATTACCTAAAATAATTTAAGGAAATAAAGCCATTATAGTTTTAATAGAATAGGATAAAGGGGCCAATAGAGTGTCATCACAATCTTTCATTATAACTTTTTTTAAAAATGAGTTACATAAAATTTTCTAAATAGTGTAACTACATATATAGTGAGAGGCATATATATATATATATATATATATATATGAATATTAATCCTTTTTTGTACTTGATTACATGTATAAAAATTGATATGTATACTGATATAATAATGTAATTGATTAGGCATTAATGATTAATTGTTAGATCAATCAATTTAATAACAAAAGATGTATAATTGTATTTCAAATAAAGTATTATAAATGTATTATTATGTATATATGTTTACATTCCATGATAGGCCCAATGTGAATAGAAATAACCATTAAATGTATGCCTATGGGATACTTTGAGACATTATCATAAGGGTTCTTATAGTTTAGGCTTGATATTATGTCTTCCACTCCTTATAGATTAATGAGTGCCACATCCCCATATATTTTATTTTCATTTATTTAACATTGTATTAGCGTAAGTTGCCAAAGCTTTTAAATTTTGAATTATGTTTCTTATATCAACCTTCCATGAGCCCTCTTTCATTGTGAAACATGCTTTTGAACCTTGATGGAAAGAACTAGGAGAATACTAGCAGAGAGCATCTACTTATAACAAGGAATGACTATTTAGGAGGTTCCAAGAATTGCAAACAAATATTGATATTTTTTACAAAAGATTAATAAAGAACGAGCATGTTGATATAATGTATGCATGCATAATGTGTGTGTGATCTAGAACTACAACTTAAAATAATTAAAAAATTAAAATTAAGTAACAATACTCTCGTAATCATTGAGAGAGAGAGAGAGCTATTTTTTAATAATTTATTTACCTTCCAAAACACACACACACACACACACACACACACAGAGCTGTTTTTCAATAATTTATTTACCTTCCAAAACACACACACACACACACACACACACACACTCTCTCTCTCTCTCTCTCTCTCTCTCTCTCTCTCATTTGTGGAATACTTTATTAGGTTTGGTGGTGCAAATTCTGGTGCTCATGTGCCTTATCACTTTGATGTTAGGATTGAACACTTTCTTTAATAAATTATATAGATATGGGTTTAGATTCATCTATCTAATATCAAAATTTGGTTTTCTTTTCTTCAAATTTGTGGTAGACAATAAATTTGTATTTGTGGTTCCATTGTCCTTGAGTTCTATATATGGGTCCTTTTAAGACACCTTTTGTAATGAAGGAGACCTAATTGTCCTAACTAAGGGGAAGGAGAGAGAGAAGGACTGCAAAAGAAGAGGGAGAGGAGAGAGAAAGGAAAGAAGAATAGAGAGAAAGAGGGGGAGAGGAAGAAGAAGAGGAAGCCATGGAAGCTTGAGAAGGTGAAAAGAGAGTTTCTTGATAATTTCTGTCATGCCTCAAAATACTCTCTTACACCTTATATACCATTAGTGTGACTGGTATGTTCCCATGCCATATTCCCATGATCTCCGTTCATTACAAACCATCCCGTCTCATAAAGTTTTTGTCCTAAAAAACAAGGGATGTAGTCATGGACTGTAAGGGTGTGCTGTAGGAAATCAGCCACAACTTTGTGTGGGAAACTTTGAATGGGGCAGTTGAGGTGTCGTTACAGAGCCCATGAGATGTAATTTCAGCCCATGTGGGTGGGGCAGGGCTGCAATCAGGTCAGGACCAAAACTGGTACAAAATAAAGGGATATCGAGGAATTAGTGTGTAGTCCTAGATGGTATGGCTAGAGAAAAAACAGCCATAACTTCCACTAGGGAACTCCGATCGGGGCAAGTAAGGGGTCGGCACGGAGCCCTCGAGGTGTACTTTCAGCCCATGTATGGAGAATGGGACTGAAAATGGACCAGGACCAAATCTGGTACAAAACAGATGGTTGTCCAGATGTAGACTGCAGCCCAAAACAGGGGTCATGGTTAAGTGCCAGCCAACGCAGCCTCCTTGAGGTGTGGAAATTCATCCAATATAGATGCTGGGCGCCAAGAGGCTTCCTCTATTGGTAGGCCTTGCCATTTGATCAGGTATTCATGTATGGAACGGGTGCGGAGTTACTTTTCACGTTGCCCAATGACCGCTTCAGGAATGTATTGAATAAGGCCCTCCTCATCTATGGGTGGTAGCTCCTCTACATGATCTTTGGGAGTGCCAATGAAAGGTTTCAAGTGGCTCATGTGGAAGGCATCATGGATCTTAGTGGTGGGAGGGAGTTGGAGACGGTAAGCCAAGTCATCGACCTTCTTAATGATCTTGTAGGGCCCATAGTAACGGTGTGCCAACTTGTTGCAAGAACTGTCCTTTAGCATAGCATAACGGGACTTGGGGACCTTGAGGAGTACCATTTCACCCTCTTGAAAGTCAAGGGGTCTTCTTTTTGCATCAGCATGGAGCTTCATGTGCTCTTGAGCCCTTTTGAGGTTTACCTTGCATTGTTGAAGTAGAGCTTGCATGCGGTCCAACTCTTCTTTTCCCAGGGGGTTGAGCTTTTCATTGAATATCACGGTAGGAAGGGGCACCCGATAACCATACAATGCTTCGAAGGGAGAGAATCCAATGCTCGAATGAGTGGATTTGTTGTAAGAAAATTCAGCCAAGTGCAGCCATACATCCCAAGAATTCTGCACATCATGACAAAAATGTCGCAAATAAGTTTCAAGCCACTTATTAACTCTCTCGGTCTGCCCATCCGTTTGGGGATGATAGGCTGTGGACGGAGCCAATTTGGTCCCCATGGAGCTGAAAATGGTATGCCAAAACTGACTCATAAATTTGGTGTCCCGATCATGTACTATGACTTGGGGCAAGCCATGCAACTTAAAAACATGCTCCATAAACTGAGTGGCAACTTGGGATGCTATAAACTGGGATTTTGTAGGGATGAAATGGGCTGCTTTAGTGAGTCGGTCAACTACCACGTATACGCTATCCCAACCCTTCTTGGTTGTAGGTAAACCAGTGATGAAATCCATGGTAATGTGGGTCCATTTTCCTTCGAGCATAGGTAAAGGCTGCAACAAGCCACCTGGTTTAAGAGAGCTATCTTTATTTTGTTGGCAAGGCACACATCTAGACACAAAGTCTTTAACATCTCGCCATAGGCCTTTCCAATGGAAGCTTTTCGAAACTCGGCCATATGTTTTGAAGACCCCTAAGTGGCTAGCAATCGGTGAAGAATGCATCTCTTCAAGGATCCTTTGGGTGAAGGGAGAGGCATGGGGAATCACCATACGGCCATGGATCCAAATGAGACCATTGTGGAGCTGATATTGGGAATTGTCATCCATGACACCTTGCTGTAATTTCTGGAAAAGAGGGATGAATTCACCATCAAGCAAGTATGCCTCTTGGAGCTCTTCAATACAATCATGGTGGAGTTCAGTGATGGATGAAACCTTGCATGCCCACATGCGAGAGAGTGCATCAGCCACTACATTGTCCTTGCCATGGGTGTGGGTAATCTCAAAGTCATAGTTTTGTAGGGTCACCACCCATCTACGTTGTTTGGGAGTGAGGTTGGGCTGAGTCAAGAAATATTTGAGCACACGGTGGTCACTTTTCACCTTAAATCTGCTGCCATACAAGTAGTGATGCCACTTTTTGATAGCATGAATGACTGCCAACATCTCCTGATCATAGACATGCAACTCTCTCTCTTTATCATCCAATTTTTGGCTCTCAAATGCTATTACCCTGTGTTCCTACAACAAGACTGCACCAATACCCCGTCCACTAGCATCACACTGGATGGTAAAATCCTTTGAAAAGTCAGGGCATATGAGGATGGGGGCTGAAGTGAGCAACTCTTTCAGCTGCTGAAAACTACGGTCAGCCAATTCATCCCATAGGAAAGCCTCTTTTTTCAGCTTGTTTGTTAACGGGGTTGCAATTGTGGCATAATGGTGAATAAATCTCCGATAAAAGGAGGAGGGGCCAAGAAAACCACGCAAGGAGGTAGTGGTAGTGGGGATGGGCCACTCCCGGACACATTGCACTTTCTTATGATTAGATTTGATGTCTTTTTCACTAACGATGTGTCCTAAGTACTCAACCTCTGTTTGCATGAAGACACACTTGCTTTCTTTGGCAAATAGCTGGTGCTCTCTCAGTACATCAAAAATTTGCCTGGCATGCTTCAGGTGCTCATGCAGTGACTTGCTGTCAATGAGTATATCATCAAAGAATACCAACACAAACTGGAAAAGCCATGGCTGCAATATCTTGTTCATTAAGCTCTGAAATGTGGCGGGTGCATTAGTGAGCCCAAATGGCATGACAAGGAAATGGTACAAGCCACGATTAGTCCGAAAGGCTGTTTTGACTTCATCACCCACCCTCATTCTGATTTGGTGGTAACCAGATTGCAAATCAATCTTGGTGAAGTAGCATGCTCCCCTGAGTTCATCAAGCAAGTCATCAATTCGAGGGATGGGGTATCTATTTTTGATAGTGATCTTATTGAGATCACGGTAGTCAATGCACAACTGAAAAGATCCGTCCTTTTTCTTAACCAATAGAACCGGGGAGGCATAAGGGGAAGAGCTAGGCTCTATGAATCCCATCTCAGTGAGCTCCTTGACTTGCTTTGCTACTTCCTCTCTCTCACATTTAGAGAGTCGATATGGGGGTTTATTAATGGGCTTGGCATGGGGCTCTAAGTCAATCGGGTGATCCACCAATCTTTGAGGGGGAAGGGTAGTGGGGGGTTGAAATAGGTCCTCATATTCAGCCAAAAGAGCTTTTAGTGCTGCATTTTTCTTCCCCAAGGTGTGTTGGTCATCATTATCCTTATGAAAATGCAAGACAAAGATTTGGGAGCGTTTCTTGAATTCTTTTTTGAGTTGTCTTGCTATTATAAGCTGAAAATCTGCATTTTCTTTGATTCCCTCCAAGTGTACAAGCTGCCCATGCATTACAAACTCCATATACAGCTGAAAGAAGTCCATAGAGATTTTTCCCAACTGCTGAAGCCAATCACATCCCAATACAACATCCACAGGGCCCATATCAAGGGTAATTAAGTCCACCTTTGTTGTGTAATTTTCAGCCAGCATAAGAGACACTTGTGTGCATACATGGGAGCTCACTTCCTCATTTCCATTGGCCACTTGAACCCGAAGAGGTTGCCGTAATTCAGTGGGAACACATGTCAAATGGCCAAGAGTTGATTTATTCACAAAACTGTGCGTGCTGCCACTATCTATGAGGATGTATACACTCTTGCCATCAATGTTACCATGCACCCGTAGGGTGTTCGGGCTCCTAGAGCTGGTCCATGCATCCATGGAGATCGAGCAGGCTGATATAGCGGTGAATGAGGGGTGCCAAGGGTCATTCCCAAGCATGTCATCAATGGGGCAGCCACCGGGGTCAAAAGGGAACCCGTCTGGTGAGTCATAAAACTAATCGGGATCAATATCCTCCTCATATTCAACATTTTTAGCAAGTGTCATTATTGGAGAGTTGTCATGCATGTCCTCTTCCAGCTTGTCACTATCTTCCAGCACATACATGCTATTAAACTTGACAATGGCATTCTTAAAGGGGCATTTGGATGCATGATCAGTCATGTACTTATCTCCGCATTTAAAGCACAAGCCTTTGGATTTTCTATCCTTGACAACTTCAGGAGGAATGAATTTTTGACTGTTAGGACTCAGAAGCCATTCGTTGCCTTATTTTCAGCATACTTTGGGTCACTTTTGGAGGTTGGTGCTGTCCCAAAACTACCATATTTCCTTTCAGCATTAAAAGTGGGGTAAGTAGCAATTTTGGGGCTGCCATTCCCTGCATTGTTGCTGTGATAATTATTAGCATATGGGGGTTGCCTGATAGGGTATCTTTGCTATCCTGCAATGGGCTGCATGCTCTCATTGTGGCGGTATTTTCAACCATAGCGTTCGGCCAATTCTATGGCTGCAAATAGGGTGGCTGGCTTTTGAGCCATTACATCAGCTGAAAGATGCGCATCTAGCCCATAAATGTATTTATGCAATTTGGCCTCATCACTGACTGCCTCAACATACATGGATAGGTTCATAAATTGGTTGGTGGATTCCCTCACGGTGAGATTTTGCTGATCAAACTGATACCATTGCCTAGCCAAGAGTTCTTTTTCCACCGGGGAAACAAAAACTTGGATCATATGCATCTTGAACTCTTCCCAATCACGAAATTGCTGATTTTCTCTTTGAACAAATCTCCACCATGTGTGGGCAGAACCTTCTAAATGAAGGGAGGCAAAAATGATCTTTGCCTCATCGGTACGGGGGTAGATGAGAAAATAGGCTTCCAATTTAGAGGTCCATTCATCTAGTTCAGCTGGGGATGAGGATTGTCCATTGAATTTTGTAAACACGATCTTGTCACGCAGCTCATTTGGGCTTGGCTGTCCATGAATGTCATGTGCTACATGTTGCCCATGTCAAGATTGTGGGAGAGAAGGAAGGAGTCTCACTTGTAGCTTTCTTGCTTGCACAAATGGGGGAATATACACAAGGGTGGAGGCTGAAAACAGTTTTTCCTCTTCTTAGTTGTGGAAGCCAAAAGAACTCTAGTACAAAGAAATAGAAGAACCCTATATATGGGTCTCAAACCAAACTCAACTAACTAAGGTGGCATACTAATTGAGCCACGAACTAGAGTAGATAAGGATAGCTATCATGTAGCTATTATTCATGGGTGGTGTACCAACCGCATCTGCAACTGATAAGTCGATGACATAAATGCACAACGGTCACCCTGGCATATCACGAGTGGAGCTCGATATCTCAACACTGCCCCTCGAGCTCAATCCCAATTCCTGCACACCAAGCAGGTCTCTGAACTTGCGCAGCTTCTCTGCGCCCAATGCCTTCGTAAATATGTCAGCTACCTGATCCTCTGTGCTGACATAAACTAGATCAATAAGACCTAGTAAAACCCTCTCCCGCACATAGTGATAATGCACCTCAATGTGCTTTGTTCTAACATGATAGACTGGGTTATTTGCCAAGTGTATACTACTCATGTTGTCACAATAAATGACAACTGGCCCATCTGTAGGCTGATGCATATCATAAAGTAGCTTATGCAACCAAGCTACCTCACATGCAGCCATTGCTGCACCCCTGTACTCAGCCTCTGTGCTGGACAAGGCAACTGTAGGCTGTTTCTTGCTGCTCCAAGTAATTGTAGCACTCCCAAAAGAGAACACATATCCACTGGTAGATCGTCTATCAGAAATGCTACCAGCCCAATCAGCATCAGTGTATCCATGCAACTGTATCTGAACCCCAGTCTCATAAAATAGTCCATACTGCAATGTGGACTTCACATACCTGAGTATGCGTCTAGCCGCATCCAAATGCGGTTTCCTTGGAGCCTGCATAAACAGACTTACCAATCCAATAGCATAGCTCAAATCTGGCCTGGTAATGGTCATATAAATCAAGCTTCCTACTATGCGTCTGTACATAGTAGGGTCTTCCAGAAGCTCACCTGCATCTGTGCTCAGCTTTACATTCTGCTCCAAAGGAACTGAAATAGGCTTACAGCCTGTCATCCCATATTTGGACAGCAAGTCCAATCCATACTGCCTCTGCAAGAGCTGTATCCCACTTGGTGATCTAATCACCTCAATGCCCAAGAAATAATGCAGCTCTCCCAAATCCTTCATCTCAAACTTCTGCTTCAATAGCATTTTCACATGAAGGATATCTTCATCACTGTCACCTGTCATAATCAAATCATCAACATAAATGACAAGTAGCATAATACCTTTCTCTGTTTTTCTCACATAAAGTGAGAAATCTGCCTTAGAAATTTGAAAGCCAATAGTGACAAGATACTGTCCTATCTTGTCAGACCATGCTCTAGGTGCTTGCTTCAAGCCATACAAGGCTTTCTTCAACCTGCAAACAAACTCAGGATGAACAGCATGCACATAACCTGGTGGCTGCTCCATATAGACCTCTTCTTGCAAATCACCATGCAAGAAGGCATTCTTTACATCCATCTGATGTAAAGACCATCCCTTTGATGCAGCCATAGCAATGATTGCTCTTACGATTGCCATCCTTGCAACCGGACTGAATGTTTCTTCATAGTCAATGCCATATGTTTGTGCATACCCCTTGACTACTAATCTTGCCTTGTATCTGTTCACAGAACCATCTGCATTGTGCTTCACCTTATAAACCCACTTACAGCCAATTGCATTCTTACCTTTAGGCAAAGGTACCAATTCCCATGTAGCATTTTCTTCCAAGGCGTCCATTTCTTCATCCATGGCTTTCTCCCATTTTTCTTTTCCCATGGCTTGCTCAAAAGAAGTGGGTTCTGGTTCCTATATCACTTTGACCATATATGGATAGTGAATGGCTGTAAATCCATCATATTTCAGCCTATCCACAGGATACCTAGCTCTGGTAGACCTACGCAAAGTAGGCTCACTTCCAGGTGCTCTCAAAACATCCCTGGTCTTCCTTACTCCAGGTGTAACAATAGAGGGGATACCCAACTCATCATCAATGCTATGTTCTGAGCCACTGGATTCACCATCCACATAAGAGTGACCTGCATTCACATCAAACATGGGCTGATCTACCTTCTCTTTTCCTTTTCGTGAAACCTGCATACCACTATCTGCATTGCTTTGAGAAGATTCTCATGATCTCAATCTGCCTGTCCATGGCGAAGAATGTGAACCACTGCTAGAGGACACTCCAGGTCCACTAATATTTTGTGACTGCTGCTGTGAATTCTATGCAGCATTACCATTTTGTGCATCTACATCATCAATCACATTTACTGGTTTATACCAGCTACTCATCTCATCAAAAACAACATCTTTGCTCACTGTAAACTTACGAGTAGAAGGGTTATAGCATCTATACCCTTTCTGCTGCAGAGAGTAACCAATAAAGATGCACTTCTCAGCTTTTGGATCCAACTTGGATCTCAACTCATCTGGCACATGTACATAGGCAATGCAACCAAAAATTTTCAAATGAAAAATATCTGGTTTCCTACCAGTATACCTCTCCTCTGGAGTCATCCCATGTATTGCTGCAGTGGGAGTCCTGTTCATTATATAGACTGTTGTAGCAACTACTTCAGCCCAGTAAAAATCTGGCAAGTTTTTTTCGTTGAGCATGGCACGAGATACCTCTCCAATATGCCTGTTTTTCCTTTCTGCAATTCCATTTTGTTGTGGGGTATGACTGCATGAATATTGCTGCTTTATGCCATGCTCCTGCAGGAACCTTGCAAACTCATTTGAGAGGTACTCTCCCCCTCCATTTGACCTTAGGCATTTTATTTGCAGGCCTGTTTCTTTTTCAACCATAGCTTTAAGAGTTTTGAAATGCCCAAAAACTTCACTTTTCTTTTTCATAAAATACACCCAAACTTTTCTGCTATAGTCATCAATAAAAGTGACAAAATAATGACAGCCTTCAAGAGATGCAGCTTTAGTTGTCCACACATCAGAGTGGATTAATTCCAATGGCTTCTTACTCTCTTGAACATGTCTAGGAAATGGTTTCCTTGCCTGTTTTCCAAACTGACAGGCTTCACATACCTTATGCATTTCTGCAACCTTGAATTTTGGCAATCCTGCAATAATATTTTGGGCCTGCATTGATTTAAGTCGCTATACATTAACATGACCAATGCGTTTATGCCAGATATCAATATTTGCAACTACACCGGTCCCATGTGCAAACATTGCTGCACTCAATTCAGACATGTCTGCATTCAACGTAAACATTCTGCCCTTCTTATTTCCTTTTGCTATCAAGCGACCTTTATTTTTCATATCCTCAACAAAGCATCCATGAGGATTAAATCTGACCTGCAAGCCCTGCTCAACCATTTGACCAACAGAAACCAGATTCTTGGTGATATTCGGGACATGAAATACATCGGACAGGTATTTCTTTTTCCCATCTTGCATAGACAAAGGAATTTTTCCAATCTGCACAATAGGATGTGCAGTATCATCACCAATCTCCACAAATCCTGGTTTTTCCATTTTCCTTGCATCCTCCATCCATTCTGCATGACCTGTCATGTGGTTTGATGCACCTGAGTCAACATACAATACATTGTTGCTTTCTTCTGCACTTGTCACAGAATTGTTCATGTGCTGCACCATAAACAAATGCTCATTTCTGTCATCACCCTGTCTACTAGAGGATGCATAATTCCCTTGTTGCAGTTTTTCATTCATTATGTCATTCTGCTTTTTATAGCAGTCTTTAGCCATATGACCCATTTTACCACAGTAGTAGCATTCAACATTACTGTTTGCATTTTGGCCTCTTTGCCATCCACCACGACCTCTTTAGCTCCCCCTACCTCTAGAGTTACCACGTCCTCCTCCATAGGACTGGTTTTCTCGAGTTTGCTGCATATTCTGATTTCTACCACGGCCTCCAAATCGGCCTCCTCTACCTCTGCCTCTACCTCTTCCATCATTTGAGTAGAAGACAGCTTCTTTTGAAGTTCCTCCTGAAGAAGATGCACCACCATTTCTCTGCTCCTCAGAAATTAGAAGAGCAATCAACTCCTCAAAATCAGGAAATCTTTCACGAACTGAAATGGATGTCCGAAACTGTGCATAATCCTTTCCTAGACCATTCAAGGTCACAGAAACTAAATCATCATCTTCCACTGGCGACCCAATGGAAGCAAGTGCATCTGCAATCTTCTTCACCTTCATGTGGTAGTCATTGATGCTCATATTTTCTCTTTGCACATTATGCAACTCTTGCTTGAGCTGCATTTTCCTGGCTTGCGTATTTGTGCTATACATTTTTGACAAAGTATCCCATGCCTCCTTTGGTGTACTTGCATCCTGAATATGCACAATCATAGAGTTTGAAATGCTGATAGACAGCCAATACATAACTTTCCTGGCTCTCTCATGCCATGCTTTAAATGCCTGCATTTGCTGTTGATTGGGAACATCAGGAAGAACTGGTTCTTCTTCATTTCTTGCAACAAATTCCCAATATCCTTTTCCCATAAGGAAATTCGTCATTCTAAACTTCCATGCTTGGAAGTTGTTCTTGTCAAGCTTTTCAGTGACAATCTGTGAAAGAGAATCAGACGCCATTACAGAACACTGCAAAAAATTCTGTCACTGCAAAGAACACAACTTCAGCCTCACAAGGGCAAATCTGCAAAACTGACGAAAGTGGTATTTGACCACACAGTCACTTCCTAGTGACGATTTTGCATCAACAGGCAACAAGGATGATTCTATAACTCCCAATGTCTCTGCGCACAGGCATATGATGCAATTTCTACAGTAACTTTTCACCGACCTGTAGAACAGTGGCTGCACAGCATAAAACTGGGCCTTTTCCTGAGTGCGTGCAGAAAACTTTCACCTCCAAAACAGGCCCCGAAATGGCCTCAAATCAAAAAAACTGGGTCGCAGCATATACTCCCCTCTTGCTTCACCGCGAAGGGCGTCTCAACCTGAGACAATGCACTCTTGCAATTTCCGGCTGTGCTACCTGCAGAGATCTGCTCCCAAAACAGAAAATGAAAGCAACACTGCTCCTCTTACCAGAACACGGCGAGCTTGGCTTGCTTTCTTGAGCTCCTTACCACGAACAAGGCTCTGATACCATGTTAAGATTGTGGGAGAGAAGGAAGGAGTCTCACTTGTAGCTTTCTTGCTTGCACAAATGGGGGAATATACACAAGGGTGGAGGCTGAAAACAGTTTTTCCTCTTCTTAATTGTGGAAGCCAAAAGAACTCTAGTACAAAGAAATAGAAGAACCCTATATATGGGTCTCAAACCAAAATCAACTAACTAAGGTGGCATACTAACTGAGCCACGAACTAGAGTAGATAAGGATAGCTATCATGTAGCTATTATTCATGGGCGGTGTACCAACCGCATCTGCAACTGACAAGTCGGTGACATAAATGCACAACGGTCACCCTGGCATATCACGAGTGGAGCTCGATATCTCAACATACATGCCTTGCTGTCCAAAATTCCCATGGGGGCCATGCTGCTCGTGCATTACATGAGGACCAAATTGTCCATTAGGACCTTGCTGTCCAAAATGTCCATGCTGCCCATTACCATATGCATGCTGCCCATTGCCATATGCATGCTGCCCATTGCCATACGCATGCTGCCCATGCACTCCGTGCATTCCATGCTGCCCAAGATTTTCATTGGAGCCATTCCCTTGAGTGTGCAAGTAGCTTCCGTTACGGGGGAGTTGGGGTGCCAATGATGGCCTTGAAGGATTCGCAACGGGGGAGGGAAGGAGGGGCTCATCATGTCGAGTGGAGGGATCACCCGTCTCATAAATGCTATGGGGGATGCCATGGGTACCACCGAGACCTTGTGGGCTACGCCCGGTCTCCAAGGGGGGAGGGCGGTTAGCCTCACGGGGAGGGACATACTCCTTGGGTCGATCCGAGGGGGGGGCAATGGCAGGGATGAGGGCGCCCATGCGCTCTATGAGTAAGTCCATCTTGGCCATCATCTCAGAATGACGGTGATCTTGGCGGGTTTCCATCTCCCTATGGCGTTGCTCTATCTCTCGATATCGTTCAGCATGATGGGTCTCATGTTGGCATAAGGTTTGGTTGAGCAGAGACAAGCGGTCTATCTCGGGGGCACCCTCTTCAAACATGTCTTCACGATCCTCCTAGGCTGAGCTGGGATCGTTTATTGAGGCACGGGAGTCCCTTATTTCACGTTGAAATTCCTCCTGGGCCTTTGCTTTACCCTTGTGGCCTGCCATCCCAAGTACAGTCCACCAAACCCCTTGTTACAGAAATGACGATAACTTGAGCTAGGGAACTCCGATTGCCAAACTTTCTGATTAAAATGAAAGCCCTTGATCCCCTCTACGAGGCTATGTAAAAATATCTTCGACAGTAAATGATCAAGGCTTTGCTATAATCACTTTTTGTGGGCTGACTGTGTAGGACTGCTGCCTGTCCCACAATACCTCTGGGCACAAAACTGAGTGTATCTCCCAAACCGTAGGGCAAAATGGGGAGGTTTTTAGCTCACATCGAAGGGGAACACGTCCCTCTTTGAATGAAACTATAGAGCTTGTGCTTAGTCACACAAGAAGGCTTTGGTGTAATCAACTTTTGCGGGCTGACTGTGTAGGATTGCTGCTTGTCCCACAGTACCTTTGAGCACAAAACTAAGTGTATCTCCCAAATCGTAAGGCGGAATGGGGAGGTTTTTAGCTCAGATCGAAGGGGAAGATGCCCTCTTAGAATCAAGCTATAGATCTTGCACTCAGTCTCACAAGAAGGCTTTGCTGTAATCAACTTTTGCAGGCTGACTATGTAGGACTGGCTGTCTGCAATACTCTGCAAAGACTCCCTCAAGGAGCATACTTTATCCCAATGCTGAGGGTCTTATCCTAGACATCCAAGGCCTCAACGGTGGCTCTTAATGCCCCATAAAGCCATACATCCTTTTCATCCATAGCTCATTGCTGAGACCAATTCCACAACTGCATACCTTGCCCTTCTTGCATTGCATCCACCATACATTACCAAGTGGTTCGTGACATTACCAATGCATGTAGGGGTTTGTAGGCTCAAGTGATTAGGGTTCGGGCTATTCCATCAAATGTACCTGCACCTGCAATAATTCTTTGGGCTCCGGATCACCGGGAGGTGGGCAAAGTTCCCCTCGGGCCGGGTTGTGCACCCCTTCAGGGTCTTTGATGGCAAGGGGGGGTCACCCCTCTTTTGTCTTGCCACCTCGCCTAGCATCGGGCTTTTCCTCACCCGGAATATACATGGTAGACATTTATTAATTAAACAACCAGCATGAGATGCATTTCAAGAATCAAAATTTGGGGCTTTTCATGAAGTGCATGGAATTGGAATGGGGAATAGGGATAGAGAGCTTACCGGCAGTGATTCACTGCCTACTCACCCTTATACAATGGATTTTTTTATCACTTCTTGGCTCAGCCAATTCACAAGAAGCCAAACGGGTTATGGATAAGCAAAATATAATCACAATGAAGCTTCAGCATGAGTAAAATCCATTTCAGTACTATAAGATCAAAGGGAAATGACTGGGATTAATACTCAGCATGCATTCAAGGTCTGGGACTCCTATTATCTACTTGGACTCATACATTATCTCAAACAAGTGGATGGGATTCAACAAGAGGCTTAAACGGAGAGAATGAGAGCCAAGAATCGGTTACCTTGAGTCTTTTGGAGAAGAAGGCAGCCACTAATGCCACCTCAGTCCTTCATGAGAGATCCACTTGATCTCGCATGCTCCATGGCTCCAAAATGGTTGTGCTCCGTCAAGAAAGGGTGAAGTCAAGCTTGGGGCAGGATGGTTCAGGACCTTCCCATGAAGAGTTCTTGCTGAAATTAAAGTCCTACTCCATAGCCATGGCTGCCCACAAGTGCATACCTTCAAATCTTGCTTGTAATCTTCTTCCCGTGCTTCTTGATGGGCTGAAATCTTGAGCTAGGTTGAAGAGGGACTCTCGGGGACCAAGAAGAGACCAAAATCTTCAAGATTTTTGAGCTTGATGCCAAGGTTCCATGGCTGCCATGGACTACACCAGACCAGGGTTTCTTGAAGTGCAAAGGGGAGTCCAAGGGATGAGGAAGATGCCTCTAATGCTGCCCAAGAAGGTTGCCAAGAGCTAGGAGTGAAGCCAGGAAGGAGAGGAGGGCTGGGAGAGCTGTCTTGCAGGCCAAGAAGTAGCCCACTTTTTGTGCCACAAATTTCGGGCTACTCCTAGGGGGGCCACAGGCAGGGAAGACCAGGGTTGCTGCTGCTCAATGTGATGCTCCAGCTGAGGGAAAAGCCTTGGGACAAGCCAATCTTGCTGAGGAAGGAGGGGGGGAGCAAGATTTCTGAGTTTCTTGGACTGGAGCTTCCATGGCAGCTTGGGGAAAAGAGGAGAGAGAAAGTCTTCTTGAAAAGTAACTGAGTTTTTTGCCTTCTCTAACTGTGCTACCCTCCTTTTTTGCCCAAAACCCTAAAAACTTGCATGAAAATTAGTGACGACCTATCAAATTTGTCTGCCCGCCTCCAGATTTGTCCATGGTTCTTGGGAAAGCTCCAAGAAAGGCTGCCACAGTCTTCAAGAGGGCTGACAGCCTGACTGAGTACTCCTGTGTATCTGTGAAAGAGATGTAACTGGAGCTTCCTAACTGTGGGAAATTGTGAGAGCCCTAAATCTATGGGGAAAAATAAGGATCAAGGACAAAGCTCTGATACCACTTGGAATGAAGGAGACCTAACTGTCCTAACTAAGGGGAAGGAGAGAGAGAAGGATTGCAGAAGAAGAGGGAGAGGAGAGAGAAAGGCAAGAAGAAGAGAGAGAAAGAGGGAGAGAGGAAGAAGAAGAGGAAGCCATGGAAGCTTGAGAAGGTGAAAAGAGAGTTTCTTGATAATTTATGTCATGCCTCAAAATACTCTTACACCTTATATACCGTCAGTGTGACTGGTATGTTCCCATGCCATATTCCCGTGATCCTCATTCATTACATCTTCTAGGGGGGAGAGAATCACAAGTATGTGTAAAATGAGCCATGCAATGCAAGAACATATTATCCAAACATGATTTACACACCACCCACACTACACCCAATACTTGTTGACATATGCATACATAAATGCACTCCAAATATTGCTAAAGATTTGTTCCCTCAATAGATGTGGATTCATCTATCTATTATTCAATTTTGATTTTCTTTTGTTCAAATTTGTGGTAGACATAGAGAATGTGCATTTGGGATTCAATTCTCTTGAGTTTTATTTTGGGTGCAATTGTTTATGGAAGTTCCGAAGTGTTGACTATATATGCTCTTGGAGGGACAACAATTGTAAGAGTACAAAAGAGAGCTAGGGATCACAAGAATTCATTACATAAACATGACATGCAAACTTGATAAAATGAAGCCTCCCAAAACTGACATAGATATAAACAAGGTTGTCAAAATTTTACTTTTTCCATTATATTTTCATTTTGCCAAAAAATGAGACTTGTAATGTGGTAAAGAGAAATGTAGACATTTTACTTTATGGATTCATTTGCTCAAATGTAATAGCAAAACTCTATCCATATGCGTGCATACCCAACTATTTATGCCCCCTCCAATTATGTGAAGCAAGGTGTACTTGGTGTGAACCACATTGCAATGAAATATTGTAAGCAAAACGAATTCATATGCAGGATACTAATCTAGACTCCTAGGTTGTGAGCATAGGAAGTTGTGTCTAAAGTTCCATAGGGTCAAAAGCTAACACTTGCTTAACATGTTTCATGTGGGATGCATTGAGCAAAGTGAGGTATAATGTACACTATTCGAACAGGAGTGAAGCAAAGCTACAAAATGATAGTTCATCCATGCTAAGTTAGTGCTAATTAGGGAATGAAATAGGTTTTAGGACATATAACACAATGTGCTTGGTAAGTGAGTTTATTACACTCTAATGTATGAGGGCATTGAAAAGAGAAAAGGGGAACTACATATATTTTTAGGACATAAGGCAATGTTTCATAATTGAGTTTATTACATAAACACTAAGTGCATATAGGAACAGCGTAATGTGTGAGGACATATAAAAGAGCAAAGGGCAACCCCATGTGCCATTTGCACTATTGAAGCTTAACATAGGTTTTTAAGGATGTAAGAATTTTTGAGGATGAAGATCATGCATTTAAAATTATGATTTGATATGCAAATAAAATTGAATCTTTGCAACAAAAGGCAACTACCAAAAAGCCATTCAATTGTCAAAGCACTTTCTTCTCCTCCTACTGTTACAATGAGATCGAAACATTTAGTCAAAAGTATCACCAAGAATTGTAAGAACTCTTAAAAGAGTTCACAAAAACTTAATCCTAATTTCATATCATTTATCAAGGACATTCAATTGTTGTGATAGAGTTAGTAGACCATTAGATTCATATCAATGTTCTTTACAATGCCAACTAGACTAAGCTTTATATCACAATCAATTTCTCAATCATGTCAATCATGCCAAAATAATAGAGCATGTTAAGGTTAGGACAATGATTTGGTTTTAAACATTAACATATGAAGTAGATGGTTGCCTGTCTTTTACAAAAAGAGGCTAGGGCCATACCACTTTGAAACAAAGGCAATCCCTCCTAGTGAAGGGAGGTTGGCTTGTCAGCCTTTAGTAGAAAAGGGCTCGGGTCTTATCTACACATGGTAGTTAGGAATCTCCTTTTAATTGTAGCCCCATGTCTTAAATCATCTTTATTATGTAAGTCCATGCACATTCTCATCGATGAAAATTTGGCCCACAAAGCAAACATTTCTCATAAAAACATTTTATCAAGCCCCTATCATTCACGACCTTAAGGTTGATGACTTTTCTTCGAGGTTTGCCTAGGCAAGATGTGTGTAACAAAACCCTCTTGGTTAAGGGTGATCATAAGCCTGTAATGGACCTTTTGACCTAGAACAAGCTCCCACCTTAGAAATCGTAATAAGAGGGCAGCCGTGACCTTCATTTGGAGGTATGCAAAATCCTTGCCCAAGCACATGCGTGGACCAGCCTACATAATAAGACAGAAACCACACGTGTCGCAATGAGTTAGCCCAGGATATAAATTGTGATTGGATGGAGAAGATAAGAAATCACTTCTTAAGTATCATGCCAAAGAACACCCCCGATCCCAACGTCTCTCTCTCTCTCTCTCTCTCTCTCTCTCTCTCTCTCTCTCTCTCTCTCTCTCTCTCTCTCTCTCTCTCTCTCTCTCTCTCTCTCTCTCTCTCTCTCTCTCTCTCTCTCTCTCTCTCTCTCTTCCCCTATAAATACACTAAATCTAACTAAAACACTCCACTCACATGAAATGCAGGATGTTTGAATGGGGACTCTGGTTGGTATACTCCATCCTTCAAAAAGCGTTCTGGCCTGAACTCAGCAACATCTTCTCCCCAAATCCACTTCATTCTACCCATCCCATAAGCATGGTAACCCAAAACATCACCCCCTTTGATATGTGTCCCATCTGGTAACTCATCATCTGAGACTGCAACTCTTGAATCCTGCATGCAAATAACAACCAAGAAGAACAACACTTTGAACTTGTTAGTAGTACACTACAAAATTTTCAACCAAAAAAAAGGTAGAAAGCTTTAATAACCTTTACAATGCTAGCTAGCTATTCAAAAGGCCCACCAGTGGAACTGCAGGGTAAAGTCTTAAGGTCTCTGCCAAGCAGGCATGGAGGTAGTTCAACCGATTCAATCTCTCGTAAGTTAGAAGCTCGGCAAATTTGTGAACCCTTGCTTCAGAAGGGAATCCTCCAGCACCACCAGCACCATCATCATCATCACCACCACCACCTTCTAGATCAAGTATTTCTTGGATTGCCTTGGCTTCAACATCAGGGTGCTTTGTGAGCATATACAAGAACCAACATAAGGTAACAGAGGTGGTGTCACGGCCTGCAACCATGAAATTGAGGATGATGTCCCTGATCTTCTTGTCTGTGAAATTTTGAGGATCTTCCTTACTAAGGGCCAAGAACCTTGAAAGCAAGTCCTATCCAGAGTCATAAATGAAGCATGTAAAAGAGACGAAGTAGTTGGGAAGAGTCATACTTAGAGCTTAATTAGCATGATTTTAGTAGTTGACGTTAAGAGCAATTAGAGACTAGTTAGCATAATAATAGCATGTTTAATTATAATTACATGTAAGCTTGTTTGGTTGTGTTGCATTAGCAGCTCTTGCTTACGTTCCCGTAGCACAAAATATATGAAAGTGTCGATGGTGGCAATGTCTTTGGCAAGTTGTGCTTCAGCTCCCAACCCGAGCCACTTCTTTACCTTCCAGAATGGGTCCATGAACCGCCAGAATATGGCTTCGCTTGATCTATCAAACGCATGAGCAAACTCCTCATTATTAAGAGAATCACGTGATGGCTCCAACTTTGATAGGTTCCCCATGTCCACACCAAAGCCTAGCTTGCAAATGGAGTCCAATGTCATTCGCATCATCACATCCTATTTTTCCAAAAAGGAATAACAATCCATCATGAAGTTAGAAAAAAAATCATTAATTTTTAAATTCAATCATGAAATTAGAAATTATCGCTTCCTTTTTTTTGGGTACAAAACTTCAAAGTCCTAAGGAAAAAACAAGTACTAATAAAACCACATGGGCCTTCCAACAAAGAAAATGGTTAATTAGTAAATAAATATTAAAAACATCAAGTTATTTATTGTGAGGTTAACTAATTTGACATTATGGGGAGACAATGAGTGTTGGATACTCTACACGTGTTATTTTAATGCACGTAGAGGATTCAAGGGACACTAGTATAATTTTTGCATGTGTTTTTGTATGAACACAAGATCGAACCATTGGTTTCGAGTGTTAATCCAATTGACATGTAAATAAAGCTTAGAACCATTTAACTAAGGTGATATGGTAACTTGCAAACATTACCCTTAATTTCCAAAGAACACATGAATTAGTACTTTAATGAGTTATGTGGATGGGTGGAGCGGCTAGCTAGAGAATCCAATCAACTTTGTCTCATCATTTTTAGTTTTTCTCTTTAGATTTCTTGACTGCATATTCTCACTCCTCTCAACTATAAACCCTAATTTCTGGACAAATTTATTTTGACTTTCTAGCAACTTTTCACTATGTTTCAGCATAATATCTATCTAAATACAAATACAATGTCACTCTTCACAAAAAAGCTAGTTTCAATGTCAAGTGGACTATTGAATTTGATGAAATACTAAGAAAACATTCAAGAGAAGGTTTTTATTGCATAATCCACAATCAAAATACTTATAATATGTCAAAAGAACTTGCAAAATGTTTAGAAGTCTTGTAGAATGTCAAAGTTGATTGAAAAAACTAGTCAATTGTCAATGTTTGAAGATTTTAGTTTCATTTCAAACAATGTTTTTGTTATTCTATGAGAGGGGCTGGTTGGATTTTAAGAGACAATATATATATATATATATATATATATATATATATATATATATATATATATATATATATATATATATGCATAGACCATTCATTACAAAGGGCATGTTCTACATTTAAAGAGTTCTATAAGTTACCTCAAATATGTATACATGGAACTTCTTTATATAAGCTTAAATGCAATTGATATAAAAAGATTCATAAAATTTGTCTAAAAACAATAACCACCTCAAGTAACCATCACCATCTTTTGAAAGATTTTCTAGTTAATCTTTTTAGGCCTCACACTTTTGTTTTGTACTTTTTCAAGGTTCTTGATTTTCCTCCTTTTCTAATTCAATTTTCAAAACTAATTTCCTATCGTTTGCATGTTGTAGCAAAGGAATGAAACTCTTGCTTAACAACTCTATTTGGAATTTGCAAGGCACTCTTCATATATGGCAAGATGATAACCAATTTGTTGCTCTTACTGTTTGGTTCTTGAGTGAATTTTTGTGCATATACTTTAGATTCTACTCTACATTAATACAAAAATGATATCACACTCATACTAGTCTACTACGAACATTAAAATTTTCTTTTGAATTAACATGGAATTCGCAATGATGCTGGTGTATGTTACACATTAACCATTTTATTTGGAATCTCATAATGTTCTAATTTACACTATTTCAACATGGAACCTATTCCCAAGAGTAGCTTGATTCACAACTAGTGTTAAAACTAGTTCACAACTCAAGACAATGTTAGTCACATATTGGGGAATCAATTTGCATTTGTGCTAAATTTCTAAATGTTTAAATCATTCATGCTAAAGTCAGTCACATGTGGACCATTGTGGTTGCAAGCTCGAAACTAGTCTTTGAACAAATTGAACCTACTAATGTTCTAATTTACTCTTTTATTTGGTTTTCCTAAATAGACTTTAAAAAAAGAAAACATGTTATGGTATTTTATATGCCATTATGTACATATCTAGTGACACTTAATTCTATGTATTTTAAAAAGAAGGCTTATAAAAGCACCAAAGTCATGGAAATTCGACACCACAAAGAAAAAAACATTTGATTTTCTTGGGGCCAATCCATGCAATACATAGTTTTGATAGTTTACACAAGATCAAACATGCACTAAGTAGAACTTATGAGGTAACTCCATTGACTCTAGAGTATGTTGAAGTGAAAAGAGCAGACCTAAGAAGGCAAGATAGGGAAGTTTACGTGTGAACTTCACTTGGTTAAATCAAATCCCACTTGTGTTCATAAAGGACATACAACTTGGAGAAGAGATGAGAACCTTTAATTTAAAATTTAAAGATGTTGATGAAGGTTCAACACAATCTAAGTTGTCATAACTTTGGATCAACAATCCCTCAAACTAGCCATCATTGCTCCAACATCGTATCATGCATTTGTCCATTCTATCCAAGGGAAGAGTGCCATATTGTGACACTTGTTCATGCATGCAAAGGAGTCACCTTGAGATCCATTTGTCAAATATTTCATTTGTGGCTTATGTAAGTTCTCTCATATCCCCCATTGGAGGAGGCCTAGGAATGGCCTCCTCACTCACTTTTGTGTCCTAGTTTTGCAGGAAAAGAATTTGGGAAATCTTGAGAGTATGAGCTTCATTTTGCTTAATTTTGATTCTAATTATGGCCCCCTATGGTCCTCTACCTCAAATGCATGTAGGTCAAGGCTCATACACTTTGAAAGAATTAATATAGGATCTTAAGCAACGTAGAGTAATGGACATGGAAGCCTCATTGACAATAGAACATATATGCTCCCTTAGATTTTAGTCAAACATGTGGACTCATCTAGTGGCATGAATGAAGGCCAATGGCCAAAGGCCATACTAGTACACAATGTACAACAGACACCTTTGTACTAATTCACCATGTACATTCATATATAGGTGAAGATAATGAAGAATAAGGGTAATCTTAGTGCCTACCAAAAAGCTCTCTCTCTCTCTCTCTCTCTCTCTCTCTCTCTCTCTCTCTCTCTCTCTCTCTCTCTCTCTCTCTCTCTCTCTCTCTCTCTCTCTCTCTCTCTCTCTCTCTCTCTCTCTCTCTCTCTCTCTCTCTCTCTCTCTCTCTCTCTCTCTCTCTCTCTCTCTCTCTCTCTCTCCCCCCCCCTGCGCACGCGCCTCGCTCTTCTCATTGCATTGACTCTACATCTCACCATCACTTTCCTCTCAACTAGTATTAGAGTGGCATCCACGGGAGCTCATGGTTGAGGTGAGGGAGTGTAAGGACTCAAGCTTCATCATGAGGTTGAGGATTTGAGCTTCATTGCTTTGGAAGGACACATTTTTCATTGACTATATAGATGTTGATTTTGCATGCCGATTTTGCATAGAATGTTGGACTCTAGGAAGTCTATAGTAGGCTTTGTATTCCAATTCATAGGAGGTGCAGTCTCATGGGTCTCTCGATTGCAACCATGTATGGCTTTATCTACCATGGAGGTTGATTATGTTGTTGCAACCCATTGAGGCATGCAAGGAAGCTATATGGCTTACTTATCTAGTTGGAGATATATAGAGTTAAGGGTATTTTGGGAGAGGTGTCCATTTTGTATTGTGAAAGTGCCATATCACACAGGCAAAGCACGTTCAGATGAAGTATCACTTCATCAAGGAGTTTCTTGAGGACAATTTGATTGATTTGGTCAAGATTCACATGGATTATAACCATGCATATCTTCTTTAAAAGATTTTATCTTCTGTGAAATTTGCACATTGCAACATGTTGATAGGCATTAGATAGTATCTTCATCCCCCTCAAAGGTGCATTGTCCTTTTAAGGGGGATCTTTGGAGGTTGTTGGGTAAAGGCCAATGGCTAAAGGCTAGGTGGACACCCTTGTACTGGTACATATTATACAATCATATATAAGTGATAATGAAGAATAAGGGGAATCTTAGTTCCCACCAAATTTTTTTTGTGTGCTCATTCCCTCCCTCTCACCCTCGTGATTGAGATAGATATAAAAGCTCTAGGAATACAAAAAAGAAGAAAATTCGTACTCAATTCTCTCTCTTTTGAATTTGAACCTATTGCATGGTACTCTCAAAGCTTCACCGAGTGAATACAAGGTAGCATCAAGTGACAATAGGTGATATAGAAGAACTATGCCAAACTAAGGAGTTGAAGATAACATTAGCAACAAGCATAAGCTTTCTCTAAAGATTCAGGCCATGGAAACAACAAGACAACAAGATCTTCCTATAGCCCCAAATGAGCAACAAGTCATTAGGAAACCATCTAGGACGAAGGCCCTAAATTTTCAACCATGTCATACATTAACTTCAATATACAATGGTTGCCTACTTCTTGAGGAGAAATTGTAAAACAACACCTTCATCAACAACAAGGTAATGTGTTCACAATGTTTAGGCTCAATATTCAATCTTTGACATGCACACTCTAGTCCACAACTTTGTTCTTTGAACCAAGTATATGACTTGCAATAAGCCTTCAGATCCCTCATACTTTCATTTTAACTTTGTAAGGCTACAAGATGTGTTGTACATCATTGTTATTATTTTAGAAAGATTGAAAAGAAAAGAAAAAAGAAAAATGCACTCACAAGCTACACCGCACCCAAGGGTCATCAACTTGGATACATCAAAGAACCCTAATTGACCAGCTTTGTCCTTAACCCCTAGCCCTATTCCCTTTCCCCCCACATTTAATTAGGACCCATCGAGGTCAAGACATACCTAGCGAGTCTTGATTTGCCTTGGTTAAATCTCTTTATTCATCCCAATGACAAAAAATCAACTTTGAAGCAAGACAAAGTTACTTCACTTGCATTAATTTCCACACATGTTATTGGTTCCAAGAAAAACCATGTTTTTCAAGAATTATTTGGATTAGACTCTAGCTTTTGTCCATCTCACCTTTAATGTTTTCATGTGTAATTTTTCCAGAATCCTTTACCCCATAGTAGCAACAATTCTTACCATATTCATTAGGTCAAGGTTCCTTCATCAACCATCAGCACAGAAGAACCCCTATGTAATATGCACACTCACATGGTATTTACACCATAACCTATATACAATTTTGGGTCCTCAAGTGTGGAACAACACTTCAACTTGCCTAGAGCTTGTTGACCCATCTCCCAAACCAACAACATCATATGCCTTGCACATGGGAACAAAAGACTAGCAATTTCCCCTAGGAAGTGAATGCATGTGTGGCTTTACTATGTAGGTACACAAGTTTGTGGAGAATCATAAGCCATCACTTCTACTTCAATACAAATCTCCCATCTTCTACAACCTCCAATTCCTTTACCATGACCATTCAAGCTCTATTAAACAAGAGGAATCACTAGTCAAGTGTATCTTGATCAACAACACCAAGTTCTTTAGGTCTTGCCACCAACCAATAACTATAGCATCTTTGGCATCTACTAGAGTACCAATTAGTTGTTTCACCTAGAAAGAAATCCGAGGGCCCATATCATTTGCTGACCACAAGAACAACATTATCTCCATTAGTTTTGTAGTTCTTCGTCAACCACATGGACAATTACTTCATTAGAGCTACTTCCTTGATCGTCCTAGCATTCCATGTCTAGTTTTGACATGAGTGGGATTGGCACTTATCTTGAAGGGGGGTAATGTTAATAACAAATGTGGAAGGACAAGTCAAAGAAGGTCTAAGACAAGTCAAAATCTAAGTGATGAAATTATTCTTTGAAGGATTATTACTTTTCAAGCTTCATTATATTTTTTTGGGCACTTGTATGACTTATGGTAGTTTATGGACACACCCTATTGTCATTGTTGTATTATTTTGTAATATTTAGGTTCATCATGTCAATGTACATTGTACTATTCCTTTTAGTTTTATTTGATGCACCCACAACTATTGTGTGGGTTGCACACACAAAAATGCAATTGTAAAGGTCTAGGCTAGGTCCAAATAAATTAAGGAGACAAAGTGTGTAGGATGCCTAAGAAAGTCTACAAAATGTAATTGCAATGGTCTAGGCTATGTCCAATTAGATTAAGGTAGAAGTATGCTAGATGGCCTAGGCTAGGTCCAATTGGATTAAGAAATTGCAATGGTATAGGCCAGGTCCAATTAGATTGAGGTAGAAGCATGCTAGATGGAAGGACCAACCAAGAGTCTACAAAGCCTATAGGATGCCTAAGAAAGGGTACAAACCCTAATTCACAGTGGTGGAAATCTTAAAATATAGAAGGGGCGCAAACCCTTATTCATCAAGGGGACCTAACCCTAACTCTAATTTTGGTCTATATAAGGATGGGAGGTTTCAATCGTATTCATCCATGTTAGTGTGTCCATACTGTGGAAGCTTTGCCATTGTAACTTTCGAGCAACCATTTACTTCTATTCTACCATCTTGTCTTTTTTGTTAAGGGTAGAGAGAGAGAGAGAGAGAGAGAGAGACGATGATGATGATGATGATGATGAGAAATTTTGATGCTTTGCTTAGCATTTGATTAAGAGTTAATCAAATGTGCAAATGTGACTTGCACATGAGATCTGTAGGCTAGTTATTTCACAATGTGGGATGACCTAAGACCTGGAGATATCGGTTGAATGACAAAGGAAAATATTGTAACAAGTTGTGCTTTTTTGATAGGTACTAGGTGGTACTTGGTGACAAAAATTGTCCCAGATCACTTTATGCTATGCCATAAGTGTTAGTGGTGATACTAGGGACTTGGTAATAATTAATTAATTAAAGCTAGTCCAATGGCTAATGAGTGCTTAGAAATACTTGGGTGATAAATTGGCCTAGCCAATTTAATTGTTGGTTGGTCATATTATTTTTCTAAGCAAGAGATAACTATTAAATATTTTTTGAATTAAAATTTGATTTAATAGTGCTAGAAAATGTTAGAATGGAAAATGCTAAGAAAAGGATTAGGAATGTTGCAACTTAGTAAAACTTGCCCATGTAAGTGGAGAGAAGCTATTTAAGGCTTAGAGAGGGTGATTCTAGCTTGAGGGAGACTAAAGCAAGGAAGAGGAGGACTTTCTCACTAAAGCCACCTGATCTTAGAGCTATTATAGCAATTGAAAGGGGCCTTTGTAGTAAGTGACAGTTGCTCCCAACAACACTAGAGATCAGGCATCAATAGTTTTGACACTCCTTGGGATAGGTGACAACATTTTGATTATCTTTAAATATTGAACTACAATGCATCAACCACACACAATAGTGTGGTAGAGTAGATTATAGCTTGTTTTGGTGATAAAACTCTGAATTTTCTCTCTTCTCACTATTCTCACTTATTCTCTAGCCATTTTTTCACCTTGTCTTCGCAAATTCTAGCAGTTCCAACCATTAGAGACATAGATTTTGAAGAACCTTTGTTGCAATTCCTAATTTAGGGCAAGAATTCAAGTAAGAGGGACAAAAAAGTGAAACCCCCCTATTTAGTGGCATTTTTGTATCATGTTAACTTCTTGATTTAATGATAAAGCAAAGCGCAACAAGGTACAAAGTAGATGGTGTGTCATTCATTCATTGGGGGGATAAGGTTGAAAAGGTGTCATATTATTGGCCCTCCTCTATATTTTTTGCAAGGCCCCAAGCTATTACAAAATTGTGGGCTTTTTCTGCAACATAAGAAAGAAGGAGAAAGTGGTTGGACAAAAATTGCAAGGCCAAGATGTTACCAAAATCATTATTCAATCTTTTGATGCAACCTATTTGGGAGGCATCCTCTAAGATTTGAAAGGTGGCTATCTTTATAACTTTAATCTTGGACAATGGATAGGTTGTTGGTCCCAACTTTGCCCCCCCCCCCCCCCCCCCCCGGTCTTTCTTTATCTTTGATTGCAAATGGATGGAGTACAACCGAGATTCTCAAATCTCGTTTGCTAATCCAAGTGCCTCTTGCTGTTATAAACAACTAGTAAGCCTTCAAAATTTTCCTGTTGGTTTGCTTGGGGGATTGGTCTTTATGCTATTCCTTGGGAGACAAATTTAGCCCCAAATTTAATATTGCTGGCTGGTCTCTTGAATCTCCCTAAAATTCTTCAAATTTAGTTTCTAGAATGCTAGAAGAGTATTTTAATAACTATTCAGAAATACTTGTAGCTTATGAAAAAGCTGTAATATTAGAAATACTTCAAGCAACGTCTTGAGAATAAGATAGATTTCAAAAGAGAGGGATGCAACAAATCTTTTGTATATCAATTGTTACCAAGACATATTGGCTCAATGATTCCAAATTAATTTATAACTCATGTACTTTAAAAGGTGATTTATATTATTTAAGTGTTTTAAAATATGATTAAATGTTCATCTTTCTATTTAAGTGTGGCCAATGTCACAAGACTGTGACAACTATTACCTTTTTATTGATTTTTTTATTACATATTTTATTTGTTTTTTCTTTTTGGAAGGATCCCTCTTGAAATCTAAACGCTTGAGTTGCATGGCCAGTATGTGAAACAGACATGAATGTCTAGTGAGTCAAGACTGGATAGTTAAGGTCCAGTACAAGTCAGGAAGAGACTGATGGCTCTGTAGATTGACAAGCCTAGAACAGACTTGTGAAAGTGTATATGGACAAGTGTGTTGAAGAACTAGCCTGGAAGAGACTAGTTCAAAGTGAAGATAGACGAATCTTCAAGAGATTAGTCCATGTGGGGTCATCAGTGGAAATTCACTTTCAATTGAGGTACATTACAAATTTGGATGTAGCCATAGTCTGCAAAGATGGTCAAAAGACTAGTGGGGATGCAATGGAAGCAACTCCTAAAATTTAGGGAGTTACTATTTTTGGACCCCAGAATCTGTTTGCGCCATTATCTTCATTTTTGTACGAGGATTAATTCTTTTGGTCTGTGCCGAGGTCAAATTTTGAACCGAGGATGGAGAATTTTAGACCGAAAGGTTTAAACATGAAAATTGTTACATGTATGCCATGTGTCACAATTTGGGCATAAATTTCCAAAAGAGAGAGAGAGAGAGAGAGGGCAGCACAAAAACGAGTTTCAATGCATGGGGGGGCTCATTTTGTGAAAGGGAGATGAATTGCTGCAGATGGAGAGCTCTTGAGAGCTAGTCTACCTTGTCTATGATGCACAGAGGGCTGAGCTTGCTTCCTACTCTCTCTTTCTCTCCCTGATAGTATGGTTATGCTGCAGAATCAAGGGCCTTTCTTTTGATTCAGGTACAGTTGTGTGGAATATGTTGTTTTTGTATGAGGCAAGAGCCTCTTTTCTCCAGGAACAGGAGCAATTGTTTGCTGTCCCAGCAGGGACAGGTGAGGGTAGTAATCTCACCAAGTAGGTGTCTGAAATAGCACTGAATCAATACTGTTTTTAGACTGTTCAGAGGGTATTTCAGAGCCCAATTGATGTCAGAATCAAGGGGCACTTGGCCCAGATGATGCAGATAGTGCAGGGAACAGTATCAGCTGAAAATAGGTCTCAAAACAGGTCTGAACCAGTATTACAGTGGGCAGAACAGTGCAGGGAACAATATGTGTTGTAAACAGGTCTCAGAACAGGTCTGAACCAGTAATTACAGCTGACTGAAATGGTCAAATCTGCACTCTAGCCAGAAGTTTTAGACTTGGGCAGAGCTAAGATTCCTCCAAAATACATCAAACTTTCCCCTCCTGGTCAACTTGTTTTGGGTCAGTAATTGTACTGTTATGCTATCAAATTTCACCCAAAATAGGTGAAAGACAGCCCATTGTACTTTCTCTTTTTAAAAATAAAGAAATACCACAAGGGGCGCCTAACTTAGGGGCCAACAGGGTGTCTGTGTTGCAACGGGAGCATTTTAGCTTCCTGTTTTTTTTCTTCTTGATTATGTGTCTTTAAGTTCAGGTAAAGTGGGTGACTGTTAAATTGGGTGAAAGCATTTATTTATTTTGGTTGTACACTACCGCCCTTCCTAGTGAACAGGCCGATTACATGGTTCCGTTGCCGGGACCGAATCACTTTTTCCCTAAAGAGTGAGCCAGGGTTGGTTTGGGTGTAAGACACAGAATTGTGAATTATGGCCGATAGAAAGGAAGACACCAGAGAGGAAGCGTCTGCATCACAGGAGATCCCTGTTGTTCATGAGGTGGGAGAGTCTTCTAGACCTCCACATTTTGTTACTCCTCTTGTTATGGTTGAGCCACAAGTTCTTACGGCTTCTTCTATGGATGAAGACACTTTCAAGACTCAGTTAGTTGCTGCTATGAGTATGTTTACTCAAGTGATGCAGAATCCAAGGTTTTTGGCATTTTTGCAGCCATCTGCAAAGATTTTGGATCCAATAGAGGTCTAGGATAAGGGTAAGCATGCTGCAGATTCAATGGAAACACCAAGGCAGCTTACGGAGTCAATGGAGACTCCAAGATTGGTTCCGACTATGGCGGAAACGCTAGTTACACAGGCATTGCCAGTTCAGCTCGCCACTTTACAGCAGTCAAATGTTGGTTTAAATGGACAGGGAAACAGTTTTCAGGCTTTACCACAGGTTTTCCCACCGACCTCTGTACATCCTGGGTACTTTGGAGGTGGATCTATATTTCAAAGTATGGTTGGTTATGCGCCTGGAAACCAGATTTATGTACTAGGACAAGTGTTTGGGGGTACACAAGGTTTTATGCCAAACCCCATGTGTGGTAATATAGGCATGCAGCCTGGATTTCAGGGAGTTCAGGGTAGTTTTAGCATGCCACAGGGCACTTTTGGTATGGCTGGTTATCAAAATCAGCAAGCAAGTATTGTGTCTACAAGCCCTGTAGTCAGTGGTCCGGCAACTCCTATGCCACCTGTTAGTGTTCCTATGTTGCAGGCATATCCTATGGACCCTTTGATGGCTCATGAGAAGCCAAAGCCATACAAGGAAGGTGGCACAGCCGTACAGTTTGATATCTTTCGAGGGTTTGAAGATAGGACTAAGGCACTCTCTTTCTTACAACAGTTTGATGCCGCATTTGTAGGAGGGAACTTTACAGAGCCTTCTAAGATCCGGAAAGCTGCCACTTTTCTTAAGGACAATGCTAGTCAGTGGTGGAGTACACTGTTGATGCAAGGACAGGCTCTTGCTACTTGGACTTACTTCAAGCAAGTATTTGCTTCTGCTTGGTTGACCAATGAATTTGAGATCGATGTTATGTCAGTTTGGCACAATTTGGATGCATCTAAATGCAAGGATCTGGAAGATTATAACAAGAAGTTTTGGAAGGCCTAGTCACTTCTTACAGGGTTGTGCCTTTGACTGAGCAGATAGAGAAATATTGTTGTGGGCTGCCCAAGGAACTCCCGAATTATTGTACAAAGACAAAGGTCACCACTTTGACTCAGTTAATTGAGAATGCTACCACAGGAAATGCATTATTGTTGGGACAGTCAAGTGGTTTTGGAGGCAGCATTAAACAGGACAAATCTGAAAAATTTTCAGCAAAGAAGCCATTTGGTAAACAGGTTTCTCAAATTTCTCAAAGCACAGGTAAATCTTGGTAGTTCAAGAGGAAGCCAACCAAGTTCTTTGGATAGCAGCCAAAGGACCAGAAGAAACCTTTTGTGCGCAAGTCTCTTGAAGAGAGAAAGGCTTTAATGGCTGAGAGGAAATGCTTTATCTGTGAGCAGACTGGTCATATTGCGTCTAACTGTCCACACAAGAATAAGAGATCAACTGATGATGATAAAGAGGACAGGAAAGGAAAGAAGCCCAAACCTTCAGCAGGTTTAGTGCCAGATATGCTGGGAGACAAGCCACACTCGGATGCTGATGAGCTCTGCAGAGCTTGGGGTAAAGTTAGGGATCAACATGTACTTGTTTTCTTTGATCCTGGAGCTAAGGCAAACTTTATCTCACCAGAGTTGGCTTCTACTCTGGGCATCAGAGTAGATGAGATGGGCTACACAGCAGAGGCAGGGTTGGCATGTCCTGGCCACTCAGAGTCTGTGACACCCATTCTTGGGAAGCTGCGTCTTCATATACAATCTTATGTTGATGCAGAAGAATTTTATATCATGCCACTTGAAGGCTGTGATGTCTTGTTAGGAATGCCATGGATGTTCAGAAAGCATGGTGTGATGGATGCCTTTAACAAGACACTGACTTTGGAACATAGGGGAAAGACTCATGTGCTTGATGTGAAGCTTAAACGAGAGTCTGTACATGTTGTATCGGCTTCTGCCATTACATCTATAATAAAGAATCATCTTTCTACGTACTTGATTTTTGCACATGATGCCAAGGAAAATGATGAGTCAAATTTATCTATGTTAGATAGAGACAGGTCTGCTTTCTTGTCTCAATTCAGTGATTGCTTTTCTGACTCATTACCATCACAGTTGCCACCAGAGAAGTTTGAGGATCATGCAATAGATTTGGTGCCAAGTATTAGCCCACCAAATAGACCTCCGTATAGGGTTAGTGCAGCCCAATAGGAAGAGATATTGAGCCACGTGAATGAGCTGTTGGAAAAAGGGCTGATTCAGCCAAGTTCATCTCCCTTTTGCTCACCAGTGCTCCTAGTGCAGAAGAAGGATGGCTCTTGGCGCATGTGCATAGATTATCGAGCGTTGAACAAGAGTACCATCAAGAACAGGTTTCCCATTCCAAGAATTGACGACATCCTTGACCGTTTGGAAGGAGCGTCAATTTTCAGCAGGATAGATTTGAAGAGTGGATACCATCAGATCAGGATTAACCAAGAGGATGTACATAAGATTGCATTTAGGACCACGTTTGGTCTCTATGAGTTCTTGGTAATGCCATTTGGACTTACTAATGCTCTTGCTACGTTTAATCGAATGATGGACAAGATTTTTCGTCCATACAAGCAGTTTGTTGGTACATTCTTTGATGACATGATTGTCTTTTCAAAGAATGAACAGGAGCATAGAGAACACTTGAAAGCAGTCTTTGATGAGCTTTGCAGTAATAGGTTGCTTATCAATGGCAAGAAGAGTGAGTTCTTCTTGGAAGAAATCCAGTTTCTGGGGCACATAGTGTCAAAGGATGGTGTCCGAATGGATCCTGCTAAGGTTGAAGCAATTAGAACATGGCCAGATTTGAAGACTATCCATGATGTTAGAAGCTTCTTGGGTTTGTGTTCTTACTACAGGAGGTTCATTCACAATTTCGCAAAGATTGCTTCACCTTTACATGCTTTACAGAAGAAAGGAGTCTCTTTCCAGTGGACACAGAAAGAGATTTCAGCTTTTAATCTTCTTAAAGAAAAGATGACTTCGAGTCCAGTGATCATTTTGCCAAATCTTAGGAAGTCATTTGTTGTCCAGTGTGATGCGTGTGGCAATAGCATTGGTGCAGTGCTAATGCAAGATGGCTGGGTAGTGGCATATGAAAGCAGAATCTTGCCAGGGCCACAGAAGACTATGCAGGTCTATGAGAAAGAATTGCTGGCTGTGATTCATGCGCTTTCTTGTTGGAAACACTACCTACTTGGGGCAGATTTTGTTGTCCAGACAGATCATCAGACATTGCGTTATTTCTTAACTCAGACTAAGCTGTCAGAAAAGCATATGCGTTGGGCAAACTTTTTGTCAATGTTCCATTTTCAGATTGTGCATGTGGAAGGCAAAAAGAATGTTGTGGCTGATGCTTTGTCAAGGAAGCCACAAATTTCAGATGTGTCAATTCCTTATCATCATGAGCTTGATGATATGAAGGAATAGTATGCTGATGATGAAGATTTTGCAAGGATCTTTGATCAGCTTGTCAATGGACACCATCATGAGCATTATCTTCTCAAGGATGGTTTCATGTTGATGCATGGTAGACTATGTGTGACTATGCCATTGAGATGGAAAGTTATGACAGAGAGTCGTTCTCCACCGTTTGCAGGGCATCGTGGTATTGATGCAACAGTCAAAGCAGTAGAGACATTCTTTTATTGGCCTACTTTGAGAAGAGACGTGGATGCTTTTGTGCGGCAGTGCTTGATTTGCCAAAAGGTCAAGTTTGACAGGCAAAAAGCACCAGGGATTTTACAGCCATTGCCTATTCCAGATAAACCATGGGAAAGCATAGCTGTGGATTTTATCTTTGATCTTCCAAGAACACAGACAGGAAATGATGGGATATGGACTATTATTTGCAGGTTTAGCAAGCAGGCTCATTTCATTCCTGTCAGGAAGAAGATAAAACCAAATCAGATGGCACGTTTGTTTATGTGCAATGTCTTCAAGTATCATGGTATGCCACAGACTATTGTCAGTGACCGTGATCCACGGATGACAAGTCTATTCTGGAGAGGCATATTTGAGAACATGGGCACAGCGCTTAAGTTCTCATCGTCATTTCATCCACAGACTAATGGACAGTCAGAAGAGGCAAATTCTACTATCTTGGATCTACTTAAGTGCTATGTGTTAGAGCACAAGTCAAAGTGGGAGCAGTATTTGCCTTTGGTCGAGTATGCATACAATAATATTGTGCATTCGTCAACAGGCAAAGCCCCTTTTGAAATTGTTGAAGGTGGTAAAAAGGTTCCTCCCATTTTGCATACAAAGGATAAGGTCTTTCAGGCAGATCACTATGTGCAGAGTATGGGTGAAATGTATCAGAAAGTTAAGCATGCCCTTGAAAGGACTCGGGCAAAAAAATAAAGCTATTGATCATCACTCTCGTGAATTGTTGTTTTCACTTGGTGATTGGGTACTATTGCGGTTTGAAAAGGCACACTTAAAGAAACAGAAAGGCAAGGAAAGTCTTTTCACTAAGCTTAGTATGCGATACTATGGGCCTTTTCAAGTAACAGAGAAGATTAGTGATGTCATCTAAAGGCTAAAATTGCCTGACAATTGGAAAATTCATAATGCTTTCCATGTAAGTATTCTTAGACCTTATGTGGGTGATGTGCCAGAAGATATACCAGCTGAGGAACAGCCTGAAGTTGAGGAACTTGATGAAATTCTTGTTCCAGAACAGGTACTGGCACACAAGGAAAGGAAAGTGAAAGGCAAAGTTGCTAGAAGGTATTTGGTTAAGTTCAAGAACTATCCAGCTATAGATGCTAAGTGGATGGACGAAGGTGAACTTGCAGAGTCACCTAATGTGTTGGAACTTTACCTTGAAGCATTTCGCTTGCAACCTACCTTGACCCCTTGTATCTCTAAGCTGAAATAGATTGTCAAAGTGACAATTGCTTAAGAAAGAAATTATGTACAAAAACAGATTTAGTACAAGTTAACACTTATTGTGTCCATATGGTTTTCTCAGTGCTAAAGAAGTATTGCTTGCAAGAATACAGTTTTTACTTCTATTGAATTGAATACATGTTGTAACAATGGTTACTCGATCGGACATGTATTCTGTGAATTGACTCAGTGGGGATATCATTTTGATGTACCGGCCACTAGATCTCTAGTCAGGGTGATGTGGAGTCATCAAATGAGAATCTGCCACTATGGGGATATCATTGTGCTGTACCGCCCACTATATCTGGAAACAGTGATGTGGAGTCACATGATGATAGTCTGCCATGTTTCACAGTTAGAACATATATGTGTTAATAGTGTGTTCAGTACACAATGTTGACTGATAGCATGTATGTGTTGTACATGTGCTGCCAAGTGTAAGTTCACTAGGTTAGCTGGAAGCATGTATGACATTCATGCAAACAAGGACGTTTGCAATTTCGAGAGGGAGGTCTGTCACAAGACTATGACAACTATTACCTTTTTGTTGATTTCTTTATTACATATTTTATTTGGTTTTTCTTTTTGGAAGGATCCCTCTTGAAATCTAAACGCCTGAGTTGCATGGCCAGTATGTGAAACAGACAGGAATGTCTAGTGAGTCAAGACTGGACAGTTAAGGTCCAGTACAAGTCTGGAAGAGACTGATGGCACTGTAGATTGACAAGCCTGGAAGAGACTTGTGAAAGTGTATATAGACAAGTGTGTTGAAGAACTAGCCTGGAAGAGACTAGTTCAAAGTGAAGATGGACAAATCTTCAAGAGATTAGTCCATGTGGGATCATCAGTGGAAATTCACTTTCAATTGAGCTACATTACAGATTTGGATGTAGCCATAGTCTGCAAAGATGGTCAGAAGACTAGTGGGGATGCAATGGAAGCAACTCCTAAAATTTAGGGAGTTACTATTTTTGGACCCCAGAATCTGTTCGCATCATTATCTTCATTTTTGTACGAGGATTAATTCTCTGGTCTGTGCCGAGGTCAAATTTTGAACCGAGGATGGAGAATTTTAGACCGAAAGGTTTAAACATGAAAATTGTTACATGTATGCCATAGTGTCACAATTTGGGCATAAATTCCCAAAAGATAGAGAGAGAGGGCAGCACAAAAACGAGTTTCAATGCATGGGGAGGCTCATTTTGTGAAAGGGAGATGGATTGCTGGATATGGAGAGCTCTTGAGAGCTGGTCTACCTTGTCTATGATGCACAGATTGCTGAGCTTGCTTCCTACTCTCTCTTTCTCTCCCTGACAGTATGGTTATGCTGCAGAATCAAGGGCCTTTCTTCTGATTCAGGTACAGCTATGTGGAATATACTGTTTTTGCATGAGGCAAGAGCCTCTTTTCTCCAGGAACAGGAGCAATTGTTTGATGTCCCAACAGGGACAGGTGAGGGTGGTAATCTCACCAAGTAAGTGTCTGAAACAGCACTGAATCAGTACTATTTTTGGACTATTTAGAGGGTATTTCAAAGCCCAATTGATGTCAGAATCAAGGGGCACTTGGTCCAGATGATGGAGGACAGTGCAGGGAACAGTATGAGCTAAAAACACGTCTTAGAACAGGTCTGAACCAGTAATTATAGTGGGCAGAACAGTGCAGGGAATAGTATGTGTTGTAAACAGGTCTTAGAATAGGTCTGAACCAGTAATTACAACAGACTGAAATGGTCAAATCTGCACTCCAACCAGAAGTTTCAAACTTGGGTAGAGTTTCCCCTCCTAGTCAACTTGTTTTAGGTCAGTAATTGTATTGTCATACTGTCAAATTTCACCCAGAATAGGTGAAAGACAGCCCATTGTACTTTCTCTTTTTAAAAATAAAGAAATTACCACAAGGGGCGCCTAACTTAGGGACCAACAGGGTGTCTGTGTTGCAACGGGAGCATTTTAGCTTCCTGTTTTTTTTCTTCTTCATTATGTGTCTTTAAGTTCAAGTAAAGTGGGCAACTATTAAATTGGGTGAAAGCATTTATTTATTTTGGTTGTACACTACCGCCCTTCCCAGTGAACAGGCCGGTTACAGCCAATGGCTTGAGTGCCCTACGATTATACTTGGGTAATCATTGACAAGATGTCCAAGAAAAATTAAAAGTTTAGTGGGTGGTTAGATTGACTAGAAAGCTCAGATGACTAAGACTTTCACAATTAGATAGTCACAGTGACTAGAAGCCCATATAATGAGTGGTTTTAGAAAGTGAAACTAGACGCTTATGATTGAAGAACAAACCATGAACTAGTGAACCTATATAAACCAGTAATTACAACAGACTGAAATGGTCAAATCTGCACTCCAACCAGAAGTTTCAAACTTGGGTAGAGTTTCCCCTCCTAGTCAACTTGTTTTAGGTCAGTAATTGTATTGTCATACTGTCAAATTTCACCCAGAATAGGTGAAAGACAGCCCATTGTACTTTCTCTTTTTAAAAATAAAGAAATTACCACAAGGGGCGCCTAACTTAGGGACCAACAGGGTGTCTGTGTTGCAACGGGAGCATTTTAGCTTCCTGTTTTTTTTCTTCTTCATTATGTGTCTTTAAGTTCAGGTAAAGTGGGCAACTATTAAATTGGGTGAAAGCATTTATTTATTTTGGTTGTACACTACCGCCCTTCCCAGTGAACAGGCCGGTTACAGCCAATGGCTTGAGTGCCCTACGATTATACTTGGGTAATCATTGACAAGATGTCCAAGAAAAATTAAAAGTTTAGTGGGTGGTTAGATTGACTAGAAAGCTCAGATGACTAAGACTTTCACAATTAGATAGTCACAGTGACTAGAAGCCCATATAATGAGTGGTTTTAGAAAGTGAAACTAGACGCTTATGATTGAAGAACAAACCATGAACTAGTGAACCTATATAAACCAGTAATTACAACAGACTGAAATGGTCAAATCTGCACTCCAACCAGAAGTTTCAAACTTGGGTAGAGTTTCCCCTCCTAGTCAACTTGTTTTAGGTCAGTAATTGTATTGTCATACTGTCAAATTTCACCCAGAATAGGTGAAAGACAGCCCATTGTACTTTCTCTTTTTAAAAATAAAGAAATTACCACAAGGGGCGCCTAACTTAGGGACCAACAGGGTGTCTGTGTTGCAACGGGAGCATTTTAGCTTCCTGTTTTTTTTCTTCTTCATTATGTGTCTTTAAGTTCAAGTAAAGTGGGCAACTATTAAATTGGGTGAAAGCATTTATTTATTTTGGTTGTACACTACCGCCCTTCCCAGTGAACAGGCCGGTTACAGCCAATGGCTTGAGTGCCCTACGATTATACTTGGGTAATCATTGACAAGATGTCCAAGAAAAATTAAAAGTTTAGTGGGTGGTTAGATTGACTAGAAAGCTCAGATGACTAAGACTTTCACAATTAGATAGTCACAGTGACTAGAAGCCCATATAATGAGTGGTTTTAGAAAGTGAAACTAGACGCTTATGATTGAAGAACAAACCATGAACTAGTGAACCTATATAAACCAGTAATTACAACAGACTGAAATGGTCAAATCTGCACTCCAACCAGAAGTTTCAAACTTGGGTAGAGTTTCCCCTCCTAGTCAACTTGTTTTAGGTCAGTAATTGTATTGTCATACTGTCAAATTTCACCCAGAATAGGTGAAAGACAGCCCATTGTACTTTCTCTTTTTAAAAATAAAGAAATTACCACAAGGGGCGCCTAACTTAGGGACCAACAGGGTGTCTGTGTTGCAACGGGAGCATTTTAGCTTCCTGTTTTTTTTCTTCTTCATTATGTGTCTTTAAGTTCAGGTAAAGTGGGCAACTATTAAATTGGGTGAAAGCATTTATTTATTTTGGTTGTACACTACCGCCCTTCCCAGTGAACAGGCCGGTTACAGCCAATGGCTTGAGTGCCCTACGATTATACTTGGGTAATCATTGACAAGATGTCCAAGAAAAATTAAAAGTTTAGTGGGTGGTTAGATTGACTAGAAAGCTCAGATGACTAAGACTTTCACAATTAGATAGTCACAGTGACTAGAAGCCCATATAATGAGTGGTTTTAGAAAGTGAAACTAGACGCTTATGATTGAAGAACAAACCATGAACTAGTGAACCTATATAAACCAGTAATTACAACAGACTGAAATGGTCAAATCTGCACTCCAACCAGAAGTTTCAAACTTGGGTAGAGTTTCCCCTCCTAGTCAACTTGTTTTAGGTCAGTAATTGTATTGTCATACTGTCAAATTTCACCCAGAATAGGTGAAAGACAGCCCATTGTACTTTCTCTTTTTAAAAATAAAGAAATTACCACAAGGGGCGCCTAACTTAGGGACCAACAGGGTGTCTGTGTTGCAACGGGAGCATTTTAGCTTCCTGTTTTTTTTCTTCTTCATTATGTGTCTTTAAGTTCAGGTAAAGTGGGCAACTATTAAATTGGGTGAAAGCATTTATTTATTTTGGTTGTACACTACCGCCCTTCCCAGTGAACAGGCCGGTTACAGCCAATGGCTTGAGTGCCCTACGATTATACTTGGGTAATCATTGACAAGATGTCCAAGAAAAATTAAAAGTTTAGTGGGTGGTTAGATTGACTAGAAAGCTCAGATGACTAAGACTTTCACAATTAGATAGTCACAGTGACTAGAAGCCCATATAATGAGTGGTTTTAGAAAGTGAAACTAGACGCTTATGATTGAAGAACAAACCATGAACTAGTGAACCTATATAATGAAGCTCTCCAGAAACTAAATTTGACGACACCTAAAATTTAGGAGGTTACTATTTTTAAAAGTTGCTCAAATGGAAATTTTGTTCGTGTCAAAGACTGAAATTTCACAAGAAGCAAATTTATCTTCAGTAGCTATCTCGAATTCTTAGCCATTTGAGATATTTTTACAGTAGAAGGTTTGGAAGCTTCTTTCTCTAGAAAAGTGACATGTGGCATCTAGAATAGGAAATGTGTCATTTTGAAGAGAAAATATCTCTATATTTATTATTTTCAACAAATACTTGTCATTTGTAGCCTCTCCTTTCCACTTTTGATCACCCAAGCCCCACATCTATATATTGAAGGTCTCTCTCTTCATTTGGGATAAGCTCTCATGCTGAAATTTTAGACACATGCTTTGTACTCTCCTATCTATCTCTCATCTAAGAAGCACTTTCTACTTAGTTTGATCTAGTCCAAGCACTTTTTAAAAAAATAGTTTATTGCTCGGAGTTCGCAGAAATAACGATTTCAAAAAGCTTATTTTCAAAATTGTAGCAAATAAGCCCTTTTGTATATGGTTTAGACACTCAGTGCTCGTAGTTTGTTAAAATATATTCTTGTAAAAAAGGAGGGTCTGGTTCCCCGCTCAATGTGGTGTCAACTCATCTCTCTCTCTCTCTCTCTCTCTCTCTCTCTCTCTCTCTCTCTCTCTCTCTCTCTCTCTCTCTCTCTCTCTCTCTCTCTCTCTCTCTCTCTCTCTCTCTAATTTTCATGGTGATAATTGATTGAGTTGGTTAAGTTCAAAGTATTGTCCTTCTCACATTCTTCCATGTGTTTGCAGAAGAGAAAGGCTCACTAGTCACAGTTGGGTTTTATCCCCATTTTAAAGCTATTGGTACCATCAAAAATACCATCAAAGCTACCTATCAAAAGATACTCTATTTAGCTAAGTTTCTCTCATGTTTACTAATCAACCCTAAGCAATTCTCAGCCAATTTCAACTTGGAATACAGAAAATTTACAGAAATTGCTATCGAAACCCTATTTTATAGTAGAAATCAGGTTTTCGTAGCCACCTCAAAATCCATGCCTGATATTGAAGAGCCAACACTTGTATTGCAACTTAAAGCAAAGAGATTTATAGAGCTGAACTAAGGGGTAGCCCATTCACCAATTGGCAAAAAATTGCCATGCAAGTGGGGAGAAGGCTATAAGAAGTTGAGAGAGGGTGATTTTATCTTGAAGAGGTTGAAAGGAAGAGGAGGACTATCTAGTTGTAGGCACCTATTGTGGGAGCTCTTACAACCATTGGAAGGGTCATTTTACAAGAGAGGTGACAAAGTTGCTCAGGGATCCACATGAACTGGTGATAACAACAAAGATTAGGCATCATCAATATTGGCACTCCCTATGGCAAGCGGACGACATTTTGAGTCCTTGTAGAATAGTCCCTATAGAATCTAGGATGTAGTAAATCGACCACACATTTTCTCCTCCATATTCCTCCACATCCTCTAGCTATTTTTTCATATTCCTTGAGCGAATTCCAATAGTTTTGAAAATTTTGAAGAATCTTTGTTGTGTAAACCTTGATTTACAACAAAAATTAGAGTTTGACAACTAACTACTTGAGAAAGTGTGCTAAAATTTATAGGTCTACTAAGGCTTGAATTTCAACAACTAACTCTTGAAAATTTTTAGAAAGTTCAAGAGTCCAACCATCCAATAGTGATTTGGAACTGTGAATTTGTCACCCGAGGAGCACATTGAAGGCCAATCCACTAAGCAAACCAAGGGGCAAATCAGTTTGAAGACGGGATAGTCATTTGTGATAGCAAGAGACAATTGTAGAGCGAAGGAGATTCAAAAAATCTCAATGTATTCCATCTAGATTGCAATACAAAATAAAATAATACCGCAAAAAACACTAGTTTTGGGGACAATAGGTTGTCCATTGTCCAAGAAAGTGGTAAATTTGCATTTTCAATATGTGTGAAATTGAATATTATTGTTATAAGTGTGTGATTAGGTTATTTATCACCCTATCAGAAGGAAGGTTAGTTTCAAAGTTTGTGTTGAGAAGGAACTTGGGACATAGAAACTCTAATCTTCTTCCTTTTATTATTATTATTCTTTCCATTCTTGGTAAGAGATAGGAGTTGTAACTTACGTGTGAGGTTGTGAGATTACAAGAGAGCAAAGAATTCGGTGCAGAGAAGCTCATCTCTATCTTCTTCTCTCATCGTTAGCGTACTTGGTAGTGGATGTGAAGGAGCGACGACACCAGATGTGTTGCTTGGGTCATGGAATCTTTGAGTATTCAAGCTGCTTTTGGACTACAACATGGGAAAAGTGAATTGTTGAGAAGACAAGGTGAGAGATTGCCACCAAAGTGAGTTGTAGCTTCTGAAGAAGCTAAGTTTCGTCCAATGTCTCAATTCCTATATGTTCATCCCGATAACAATGTTAACCCACTCTCCCTTTGATTTGTTATGAAGTGACTCTTCTTACATAGATGCTAGACTACTATTAGGTGAGACTATCCCACATTTCCCTTGTGAAATAGAACTAGAATTCGGGTGCCCAACTAAGCTTGCTATTTTCCAAGAAGCGATTGAATGGTGATACACATAGGCTCAAATTTTAGTTGACTACTAGAGGACTCCTTTAGGTTTATAGAGTAGGCATCTCATATTACATCAATCAAAACTAGATTCTCGCTAAAAAGGGGAGGGCTAGAGCTATTGCCCACCAATACCCCAACATAGCTAAGTCAATTCAATCCTAAGTCTCTTACATAGGATAATAATCAACCGCTTTGACCATTACTAAATATAAACTCTTCCCCTAATAGGCTAGTGGAGAACTAGTGAACAAACTCAATGATAAATAGTATATCAACTAGAAGTTTAAACAATGACCCTCTAGTCATCTAACATCCTTCCAACAAAGAAATGTACTCTTCTTTGGGCTGATCCTCCACAATAGGTCTAGATAGGTGAAAGGATTTCCAAACTAGTAAATAACAGATGGTACATGTCCAAGATGTAAAGTATGCATACTAAATCAATATCTCATTTACTCTTGTTGACTATCCTCCCTATTTTGAAAGCTTTGCAACATTGAACTCAAAGGAATGACGCTCTTCTTCAAAGTAAATCTAAGAGCTCACTGCATATTCTAAAATGTGAACTTTTATAGCAAATGGAAAGAGAATAACATGAACTTGTCAAAAAAGCTTTGAAGCATAAGAGGAAATATAGAAGTCTCCCAAAAATTGTTGTCATAAACCTACCATCTTTTGCCACTTCAAATAAAGAACAAGAGCTTGGCATCATTCTCTCCCCAAAAATGTTGCTAGAAACCTACCATCTTTTGGCACCTTAGATGAAGAATAGGAGCTGGACATCATTCTCTCCCACATCACGGGCAGTCAAATCAGACATTGCTGAAAAGCCAAGTCTGTTTGTTGCCTATGTTTTGATGTATACATTGTCATATAGGACCTCCAACTATTGTCCTGTCCATGGAGGATTACCTGCTAATATATACAAATTTATCCACCAATCTTTGCTTATCTTGTTATTTATAAGATTACAGCCATGACAAAGTTTGGGACTAGCTACTCTTCAAACATAGCCGTCCGTTATATGGCTTTATAATTTCTATAGTTAAATTATCAATACCGTTTTTTTCGAAAGATTCGAGCTTGTCTGGGGCACATGAAGACCATTCTACCTTACACCTGAGTTCTGTTCAACCGTTGCTTTCAAATTTGAAAGCGCCACACAGACTCGCTACTCTAGAGACATGAAAGACCCTCAACATGCTGTTTAACCCTGAAGTGAGCACAAGAGGATACTAGGAGTAAACTGAATTAGCTAGCTAGAAGAAGACCACACAGTATAGAGGAACTCATAGGCATAAGCCCTATGTTTCTGGATGCGATGGAAGGGATGATGATACCTGCCAGTTAACCGGGCGGTTGGCTTTGGCTTGATGAAGTAAAAAGCTCACGAGCTTGGTGCCATGTTCCCGAAACGCTGAGTGGCTGAAGTCCCTGAGGGCTTTGGAAGAGAATTCAAAGCTTGCAATCTTGCGCTGTTGCCTCCAAGCAGCACCATCTACACCGAATATGCCATCCCCCATCAGCTCCAAGAGATTCTCGTGAGAGAACCTGCCCTGCTCGTGCGACAATAGAGTCAACCACATCATACATGATAGACATAAGCGGAATAAGCAATTCAATGCCTATATCATATCAAATAGTAGTATAGATCATAATTACCACCCGGTCAGATCAGTATATATTTAATAAGGCTTCTTATCATTCTTTTTACTCGACACATTTCACCATGGTGTGAGCAGATAAATACACATCTGAGCTGATCTGCAATAGTACTGTAACAGATTTTGATGTTGTGTAACTACATTAAGTGCAGTACTTGCAAATTGGGATCATGATTAACTATCACCTTGATGTAATTCGGGAAGTTGGTCTTGAGCATGTGCTCCACATTGCGAGGATCCCCGGTGTAGTAGAATCGGTGGGTTGGGTAAGACACCTTGAAGGTCCTGTACAGATCGCAACACTCTGCCAGATAGTCGTGAAGGTGCTCTCTGTGCTTAGAGAGCAGACCCACAAGCCCTACGCTCGGAGTCTTAATCTGATCATCATGTTTACTTCGTGAGTGCTTAATTCTCCGCCTGATATATAACCGCCGCTGATGGGAAAACACTATAGCACTCAGAATCGTCGACAGGCTTATGATGAGAAGGAGAATTATGCAGCTGATATAGTCCATGGTTAGAAAAGCGATCGGATTAGTAAGGTCGAAAAGCTGCTTATGCCGCTGCCCATCCAGCTAATGTATCAGGAGAGGCCAGCAATTAAAGATCGAGGAGAGGGCAGACATTGCGATGCTCTCTCTCCTGAATTGATAACTCAGATGAATGGAGCTCGGAAGCTCCGTAATATTATCGCAAGAAGCCAAATTAACCAAACCCGGGTCCACGTATGACTCTATACGAAAACCAGTTTACGTGGATTCGCGCACTTAATTTAGTATGGTAGATTTACGGCGCATGCGAAGTTTTGTTTTGCTCTGCGGGGAAGTTGGGTATCCGACGAGCGGCGGAAGGTCCAAGAAGTTGGCGGGACCCGTGCTCACGAGTCACCTTCCAAGTCCGTATCTTACGAGGCGCACCCCGCTCGAGTGGAGCGGATGTGCGTAATCCTTAGGACGAAATATCTTTGCAACCTCAAATAGCTTTAAATAGGCAAACCTCACATATAGTGCATACATAACTTTCTTGTACAAATTGCTTGCCAATTTCAATGCAGCTCTCCCAAGTTGCCAATTGGCTACATTTATCCTTATGTCCCAACTGATTATTATGAAGAGTATGCCTTTCCATAACTCCAGCATTGTTGATCAATTTGGAAAATGCATGTATCCATCTTTAACTTGCTGATAAAATTTTGTGAGATATTGTGTCCCATGACCAAAGTCTTCCAATAAGAAGCGTGCCTCTAGAATATCTATAGTGACCATAAGCTCTGTTCCTATTGAAGTTATGTCTACTTGTTCAACTTGGAACTTTTTATTCAGAAGGTTTAGGTAGTGTAGCGCATCAGCTAACAAATGTAGGAAGATTTCAACCTTGAATGAGGTAAACAACATATACAACTCTGCATTTTCCCTCATCCATATACGCAATAGAGCTGGCATCAATGTAACAAGCCTTTTCACTACTTATCCTCTTGAGAGCCAACAAATCTCACGCACCTTCAAGAGCTCATGAATTGGTAGCTCAAATTCAGTGGCTAAATCTTTCAATTCTCCATGCCTTTTGTAAGAACTACTGAACCATTTGTAAGACTTTTGAGCGGTTGTTTCTACTATCTCAAAGATAGACAATGTAGACAAAGCATCCTTAGCTGCCAATGCATCTCTATGGTGCTATACAATGGACTCCAACTAGGTGTGGTACCTCTCGTGCAAATCGGTTGACTAATCCATTTTGCCCAAGCATCACACTGCATCCATCAGTGGAAAATCCTATGATAAACCAAAGCTTTGTAAGAACTCTGAGAGCCATCATACAATCCCTTTGCTGTTCCATTATGTGTTTTCTAAATGAAACAAATCTATTGCGTACATATCCATTGCCCTTATCACATAAATATGTGATACATACGATCATGTGGTGATCGTTAGAAACGTCCGTACTCTCATCCTGCCTTTGCTCTCTCATACAAGTATTTTTATCATGCCTCCAAAAACATATGAGCAAAAGATGAAGAAAGATAGGATGCATAACTTGCTTGACTAGGTACATATGGTGTCCCAAAAAATACTAATTCCTCAACATTCTTTTGAAAGTCTAAAAGAGGCTTATCCCTAATCACAATGAAATACATCACTTGAAGCAACACTCTAATCCGTGCAACCCTTTTGTCTACCTCTGCTTGATCCATATTGTGCAAATGTGTATCAAGAGGTAAAGTTGATCTGTGCTCTTTCTTTGCCCATAAGAACTTTGCTTTGTTATGTTCTTTGGACTTTTCATGTATCTCCAATGATGGTCGTTGGAGAACTGAGCTACCAATATTAGCAAAAACATTGCTCATCTTAAAGTGTGTACACATCTTGCAACGAATTCTTTGTTTTCCATCTGCATCATGTGTAGCATAGCTCCATGGAAAGTACACCTTCCAATGTTATTGATACACATGTTGGCACTTTGCTTTTTTTGACATTGAACCTTCATAGTCTAAAACTGCATCCACAGGTGCCTCATATTGTTCTCTTACTTCCTATATGCATTCCATGTGAATGTTATCTTCCTCCTCTTCTAACCTCACATTGAGGTCCACACTCACATTCCTTGTAGGATGTGTGTATGCACTAGAGCTTGCATTTGGAACATCATTCTCCCCAACACTATTGGGCATATTCTTTGATTTTCTATGTCGCATAAAAGCCATTGAGAGGCTTAATTGCTGAGAATCCTTTTTAGGGTGCCCAAATCTTGTTGACAAGGCCATAACTTCAAATGCAATTGGTCTCACTATCAATAACAATAAGCTCATAAGTTTTGAATAAATAAATAAATTTTCAAACATATAAACTATTTTATATCTTACATATCTTAGTAAGGTCAAGATTTCACCCATCCATCTCAAAGAAAAGTGGTTTCATTTCTTAGTTAAATTGGAATTATAATACCATATTTTTTCTACGAGAAAAGACAAACAAAAGAAAAATGAGGATATCCTTGATAGTAAATGTAGAGAAAAAATGGTTTATTATTCGCATAACTTATCATTGAGGTCCCACCATGAAGATAAATCAAATTTTTTGAAGACATAATGATGGAACATACAACTATAAAGTGTATACTAGCATCATGCATGTGATTATTCCAACTTATTTTTCTAATCTCACGAATTAGTTTAAAAGCATGATGGCATGATACATGCTTCATATATATGTTACTATACAATAGTCAAACTTATGCATAATCAAGATGGTTCCTACTATAAGGATTTTCTTATCTAAGCCACCATGTGAGTCATTTGACCAAGGGCACCAATCAAAAGATTTCGAGTACTTATGTTTTGGGGATACACATAAAGATTTTATTATATATGACAGTCACTTTAAGAAATAAACTAACATTAGTTCAATCCTAAACACTGAAATATATGCCTTCTCTCTCAACCGACATTAATCAAGACTATCTTAAATTTGCATAAACATATAACAATTGATGACTAGTTAAGTTAGACAACTCACATGTCAAATCTTAGATGACTTGATTGATAATCAACTTGCAAACTAGATCTGCGCTAAAATATGCTGCCTCTCTCACTCTTGTACAATAAACTTCAATAATATGGATGCACCAACCTCCAAATTCCAATGGACTTGTGTAATAAATTTATAGCCATTTAGTATCACATAAGATAATAGAGATTAGTAATTAACAATAGTCTTAGTTTCTCAATGAGGGCAATGCTAGGCTACCCCCCTCACCTAGCACTGGGCAGGCTAGCTGTGTTTGAAGTTTGAACTTTGATCCCTCCCGAGTCTCGAGTCCTATGACCCAAAGCAAGAGGCAACGAACTAAAGAGATGCATGAGCAGCCCTCCAACACATCACTTGACTTTAGACGAACCCTCTAGCTGCTAGCATCATGAGACAAATATGATTGAAGACTGAAGTTGATAGGGCACTAAGAACTTGAGTCCTCAACTGTGATGGCACGTTGTTGACAACAGCAGCAGCGATGGATCTTGAGTCTTACCTCACCTTCAGCTTTCAAGCTTCGGTCTCACCGATGCACGCAGCAAGCAGGTCGCCTACTATACCTCGTGGTGAGTCGTGAGTCTCTTGTGACAATGCACAGGAGTTAAGAGCAGCTGCAGCTACTAACCAAGGAATGTGAGTATTATGGGACTCGAGAACAACTGCAGCCCTCGCTTGTATGTGAGATGGTGCTAGGTGGAAATTTTCTGGACACTGGACAGGTTTGCGGCCTGCCGCTTGGCTTGGAAGTTGGCCCCACCGTCCCACATGATAGGTCACGACTCACAAGCTAGTCGCTACATCCTATTGGAGTCATAGGACATGTTCACCGTTCAACGCTTGTGGCTCCAGCCTTGAGGCTTGGAAGTTGGAATGTGTGGAGTGACGAGTCTAGAATTTGAACACAACTCACGATTCCGATTCTTCACGAAGCGAAATTGGAGCCTAGGCCTTCAAAGTTTAGGGGATAATGGATTCGTGAATCATTCATCTATCTCACTGTCAAGCTTTGTCAAGCTTCCTCATCTCTAGACTCTCGTACTCACGACTTTTGAGTGTACTCAATACTGCCTTTAGGTTAAAAATTAGGGTTTTTGCTTGGGTGCCGGGCAGCCAGTCGAGAGCCTCTAAAATTTGGCCTTGGGTTTTGGGTAGGCCAAGAGTCAAGAGTCCAAAGTTGACTCTTAATAATATTATTAATTAATTTTTTTATTAAAAAAAGTGCTCTTCTAAAGCAAGGTTTGATAAAACTTGCCTTTCCTGAAGAAGGGAAATTTTAAAATCTTGGCCTTCGATGACAAGGCTTTAAATTTTTTTTCCTTCTCTTGAAGGTCAAAATGCTTATAGAAGGACTCAGCAACCCTAAAAAGAAAACCCTGTTGGGCTCCTCCTTCGTTCAAATCAAGAGGGAGACAAACGACAATGAGGAGAGAGAACGATCTCCTCCAGTGTCAGAGGAGAGAGAAAGTGTTCCTTTTTTCAAATGAATGATTGCCACATCATCCTAACTTTGAAAGTCCATGTAGTCCCTCCATTTTTGAAGAGACTACATGGACTCCTTGGAGTTGCTGAAAGTTTGCTTTGCAACTAGTTCCAATGCCACGCTTTAATTCTTTCATACTTTGGATGTGGGTTCAGACGAAGACGGTAGCACTACAAACCATGACCAACCTTCCACCTCCTTTCTATGAACAATGAAGCTGTGGGCACAATGTGCCACAAGAAGGTAAAGAGAGGTTTTTTATGAGTACCGAGGCTCTTCCAAAGGGGAAGGGGTTGGTAGAAAGAGGGTAGGTTCGATAGAAAGGGAAGGGAAGTCTCAACCATCTGAGAGATGCCACATCAAAAGCACGCCCCTTTGATATATCTCTGCCTTACTGCTTGTTTGAACCCAACCTTTGTCAACTCCTAGGTGTGTCATGTCTTTAAATATAATTTTTTGCGAATAATCCCATATTTTGGATGATCACATGCAGGCATCATGATTGGGTGTGGGGCTAGGATAAAGAGGCAATGACTGGGATGAGATCAAATCTTAGTGAGACCAACTCAAGCATAGGCCAATCCCCTTTTAAGGGGTGCTCTAATTCTGAGAAATTATGCTACTAGGGACTAGAAGATCCTGTTCCCAATGGCGGGACCCATGCAAAAAACTATCCTCACTCCCAATAAGTGGGATTGGAAGAACCTATCCACAATGGTGGGACCTATGTTGAAAACTATCCTCTGTCCCAAGCATTGCTCACGAAAAACTTTGTTCCCATCCAATGGAAAAAAGGAATATGCTTAACCCTGACCAGTTTTGGGAAAAAAATAGACAGTTTTATAACTAAAATGTGAAAAAAAGGCCGGTTTTCATCAAGAGAAGCTTCAATTTCAATCGGTTTTTTGAGAATCTTGCTCAAATAAAATACACTAAAGGATGATTTTCTATGAACACTACCAAGAAGCAATTGGAAAAGCCTCCATGATTTCACACCAAAATAGACAAAGGCTATCCCAAAGGTTCAGGTTCAAACTTCATTTTATCCTGAAGGTCTAGGTCCCACTTGAGTCTCTTAAGATTTTGTTAGTTGGTAAGCACATTAAAATCTATGGATTTGGGTTTGACTACCCTTGGTTGGTTTAACAGGAACTACCAAAATATCTAATAGTTGTAAATATTTTGGAAAATATCCTTATAATCATCAAAACAACATTTTTTTTTTGGTTTTCAAATGACTTTAAAATCAATCCAACCAAGTTGTTGTCACTAATAAGGATTATGCTCTACACATTCAGGGAGCGGACACCAACATTTCTATGAATCATTCTTCAAACGTTTGCCTTCTTCTCGCACTCTTTTCATTCGCTAGGTCATGGATTCAGCATCATGCTTGTTTTCACCTTGAAAGGTTCAGTCTCTCATTGGTTAATATTTTTCACTTTCCCTATGCCATAATGAAGATTATGGGCAACATTTTTCCATAGCACACAAACTACAAGACATGAAAATAATATGTTATGTTCAAAATTTTGTGTGAGTAACTATTCTTATCTTGATCTCAATGACCTCCCTCCCTCCCTCCCTCCCTCCCTCCCTCCCTCCCTCCCTCCCTCTCTCTCTCTCTCTCTCTCTCTCTCTCTCTCTCTCTCTCTCTCTCTCTCTCTCTCTCTCTCTCTCTCTCTCTCTCTCTCTCTCTCTCTCCTTGTTATATTCGATCTTCTTGCGCCTCTTTCATTATATTATCATGTATCAATGACTCCTTTCTCTTTGTAATATTGACCTGTACTCTTCCTTGTCCTTGTGTGTGTGTGCGCGCGTGCACACACATGTGCGTACATGCAAGCATGTGCATGCACATGCATGTGTGTGCGTTCCAATGTCTTGATTGGCATGTGAATGTATTTTCTAGGAGTTTTGCATGGGTGATTACATGTACATTTGTAAGTTTGAAATGTGGAAGATTTTCTACCATGCCACATGTGGACCCTAGATGATAATGTAAATAAGAATAAAACATGGCATAAATGTGTCATGAATTTCTTACTAGAATGACTTCTTAAACCCTTGGCCTTCCAAGCTTGTATGGACATTATGCATGTAGGATGTAATGTCTTTTAGCATGGGAAATACCATTGAGAGAATTAAGAGATGGGGGTGCTTTTGCATAAGTATATGATCATGAAAGAAGGAGAGCATAGAGGAGGCTAGGGGCATGCACTTTCATGATAAGTTCTTCGCTTGAAGTCTTTTAAGCTCTAATACTAATTTCCAAAATTGATGTGAGGTGCCTCTTCCATAAAGAAGTCATTTAGTAGTCGATTGAAATAGGGGAAGCGTAGATAGGTCACCCCCAATAGTAGACTAGCGCCCACCTAAGAAGATCGCTTTCGATCATAGGTGAGAGCAAGGTTAACACTGCACTTGGTTCAAAGAGAGTGAGAGATGGGGAGAGTGTAACTCAATCCCTTGACCCTTGAGGTAAAATCTTACCTATAACCCCCCTAAAACAATGTTGAACTTGGAAACTAGTCGTACTGAATTTGGGAAGGTCATGTACTAAACAAATTTATCCAGTGTTGGAAAGTTACACGACTTATCAAGTCTACCTAACTGTAGGTGTTTGATCATAAGGATTGAAGCCTCCCACTTTCCTTGATTGGATTTACTTTAGTTTTCCAATTAAACAGAGCTACCACACTAATTTTGACACATAAATATAGATTTTTAAAATTAATATGAATAGGGTTTGTTAAACTTAATCCTTAGCACCACATGACAAACAATACTTTATTTCATAATAATAAAACCAAAACCTTCACTCCATAGAATGGTACAAAAAGGGTCGCTTCGCAGTGAATACATTGTCTAGCATAGGATAGGATCTTTCAATATCACAAGATTGAGGTAATCACCCTCTTTCTATAGACACATGAAATTTATTGGCTCAAAATCCCTCTAAGCTTATAGGAACTTATCACTCCACCCTTTGCCCTCTCATGTGCATGAGTGATCAAAAAAACAAAAAACACCTACCTCCCTTGGAAGCGCAGGACTCTCGCCCATATGTGAGTTTTAATAGCATCTGGTAGAATGTTAAGGATCATTGTGTTGGGGATCCTAACATCATGAACCATCATAATCCTTAATCCATCTAGCTGTTATAAGCTAGAACCATAAGATAATATATTCTTAACACTTCTAAAAAAGAAAAGTAGCCTTAACTATAAAATATTGTTTTTAAAGCACTTCTAACATATGCAATGTATAGAAACTTCCCTTTTCACTCCTACGGTGTCGTAGAGTTCACGCAAGGGCTGCAGAACACGGGGTTCAAGATACAGCAAGAATTGAGACTAACAAGAAAAACTCAAAAATTTGATGCCAAAGTTCACTATATTCCTTGTCAAATGAGTTACAAGAAGTTCATGTTCATAATAAATTGAAGTTCATCATAATCTGTTTCCATTCAGGTGTTGCCCTGTTCTTCTTTTCAGCATTTAATGTAGTGATCAACTCTTTCATACATGAAAAGCAGTTACAACAAATTGTTCATCCTTTGAGTTGTTTAGGAATGACACAAGATGGATAGCTAGTTGTGAGTTATTGACAGAAAATTCCTGTTATGTAGCCACCAGCAAAGCTAATTGCAAGCTGTTTAGAATCACAAATTCCATCTTGTGTTGAATGGATTTATGGCTAAAGAATAGGATAATGTCACAGCCACTTCAGCATGTAATTACAGACACCGGCTGCTAAATAGTTTAAAGCTCTTGATCTTTCACTTGGAATCACGTAACCATATGCTGCTAGCCATGTATAGCTGTGTTGTGCTAAACTATGCTGTCCTTGTTAAACATTGACAGCTCCACAGGCAACACTACTTCAAAGGTTTCTAATCCTCCATATCCATGCTGGTTTGTATTCACGATTGCTCTCTGATGCACACTAGAATCTTTGAAAGAAAGAATAATGCCAAGAAGATCAAATGAAGCTCAATACTTGTTATAATTCTCCATTCTGGTTGCTCCCAAGGAATTTTCACTTCTGTGAATAGTCACAGCCTTTCAACTTCAAAAATAAATCCACTTCTCCACAAGATGATTGGAACCAACTGAAAGCCTCGCAATTGATTAAGTTTGATAAAAAGTAGTAGTATTAGTTGCTTGTTGCATTCGTGGTATAACAGTCCTATTGAAATCTGTTGTCCACAATCAAGGAAACAACACAGAATGCATTCTTCGTTCTTTGGTTTGCCATCCAGGGTCCATTATAGCTTCAATTATTCTTGTTGCAGAATGGTTGATGACGTAGAAGAAGCTGGAGTCAAAGGTACGCCTGTAGATGTGGCTGAGCAAGCCCAGGAACTCAAAAATTTTCCATTTCGATGCATAACCAGCTGAAAGTTTAATTCATTTCCTTCATACGGAACATGTTAAAAAAAAACCAGAGCTTAAATCGGGTTTCCGTTCAAAACGAAGCAATAAGTCTTGGATTCATCTGCATTAGACGAGAGCTCTTATCAGCATGTCTTGATCTCTTGCTTCAGTCGAGAGCTTATCTTGCTCAATGATTACAGGAGCTCGACAAATTGGATTGTCCCCAAACTCTAGGTTCAACACACCTCGTGATGACAGAAATCATGAAAAGAAGGCGAGCTTCGTTCTGGGATATTGCGAAAGCCATATCCTCCACCTTCATCCTGCGTATTCCCTTCTGATTCACAGAATAGATAAGGCCCCAGTAGGGTTGAGTTGAGTTGTACTGGTAGAAGAGATGGTTCCAACCATTAAAGTACTTTGGAGCATTCAGATCGTTTATCCAGTCGCTCTTCCGCTGGAAGTGGAAGGAAGTTCGGAGGGAGGTCTGAGCAGAGGAGTTCCATGGGGAGTAAATCCTGCCTTCAGGGCAGTAGTTAATGGGCTTTGTGCTTTTGGGCTCATAGAAGGGATCGGCTGCCATCATTATCAGGAGGGCGCAGGGCTGCTTTGAAACGAGAAGGCTAAGGTTTTCTTTCTTTCCCCCCCCCCCCTCCTCCTAAGACCACGATCTTCGTTTTCTTCTTCCCTGTTGCTGTTCCTATCGGTGGTGATGGAGGCCTTGTGTCCAGCCTTCCGTACAAACAGAAAGGAAGAGCCTCCCATGAACTCTTTTTTCTACTAGGTTAGCCAGTATCTCATCTTCTGTAGATCGTTTCCTGTGAACGAAGAAGGAAGCGTTGCGTTCCGAACTGCCCGAACAGCCACGTCGGGATCAAGGACTTGGTAAGCTACAGAGCAGCAGGGAAAACGGGGGCCGGTAGTCTAGCCAGCATCCATGATCCAATCCCAGACATCTGAAATCTCTCCGCATTACCAGCACTTCATGCTGAACTCCTTGATCCCAAAGAGAAAACACGATGGACACAATTGATGAACTCCAGAGCAGCATCACCCATCTTTAAGTGAGAGTCAGTCCAATTGGGAAACTCTTGTGATGTAGTCTCTGTGTCAGTAACATCTCTCCTCCTGACATTCATGTCACGCCACACAACACGGACCATTCTCCAAAAGCTTCTCAGTGAAAATAAGATGCCATCCGTTCTTTCAGAAAATTCCGAACATTTACAGCTGCCCCCACCGTAATGGATGGTGTGCCAGAAATAATGGCCTCCGCCTTTTCTGCCACACGTAGCCTCCTCTGCTCTCCTTATTCGAATTCTTCCCCCATCAGTTTTTGCCTCCACCGCTCGATATTCTTGGACAAATCTAAGAATATCTTTTGCTATTCTTTCCCCCTTTTCTTTCTCTGAAACGGTGCAGAAAGCCAAGGGATCCCCAAGCATTTGGTATTACCAAAGCAACCTTTAAACTCACTCCATAAAGTGATGTTCCTATGCCACATCCAAGGATCCCACCAGCAAACTGCCCCAGAATATACCAACGAACATCAAGCCAAGGGAACTTCCCTACACTTGCAAATCCTATTGTCACTGCTGGGTTGACTTATGCTCCAGATATGTGCCCAAATGAAAAGATAGCAAAGATGATGCCAAATGCATCACTTTCAGCATACATATCCACCACAGCAGTCCCAAGTGCTGTACATACCCAGCAATAAGTGCATTCCAAGAGTCTACATCTCGACAAGGGAACCCGTTCAGCACTCCTTAAGCTTTGCCCATTACACATGATATTCCTGAATTTACGCCTTTGTCTTCATAGTTTAAATGTCAGCTTCTATAAAGCTTCCTTTGATTCCACGGTATCCTGCACTTTTCTTCGAGTTCATCATTAAAATTATCAACTGGATAATGTCCTTTGGCATCAGTTTTTTTTAATATTTTTCTAATACACGCACATCATGCATCCAAACAAAATCATATGCATACACTAAGGGAATATATACATTGGATGCGGATTATTAAAATGCATCACACAAACAATGAATCACACGCAGAAATTAACACAAATGCACAACAAAAGAAATGGAGGTGTATACGACTCGGATGCGCAACAACACGACATCCACCCCCTCTAAACGTGGGCATCCTCCGGATGTGCCAACTATCCAGGATCATTCAAGTCCACAAACAGGTCAAGTCCATCTTCTGTTTCTAGTAGACCTCTTTCTCGATCAGCTTCATCATCTATGCTCTCTGTTTCTTCTGCTTGTCTTTCTTCTACCTGCTCTTCTTCTGTCAATGCTTCAAGTGCATATTCTTCATCTTCTCTTCTCTTGAAAGTCTTGACTCGTTTTCCAGCAATAGGTACCCTCAGTACTATTCCATCTAATTCAGCCAGCTCATAGGTACCATTTTCAAAAACCTGCTTTACTTCATATGGTCCAAACCATCTTTGAACCATTTTTCTCATACTACTATGCTGATTTTCTAGACTACTGTCATAGACTAGAACCCAATCTCCTTCTTTTATGGCTCTAGGCCTCAAGCGATGCCTTAAATCAAACCTGTCCTTATTTCTGAGACGGGCTGCCTTCAAACGATCAACTGCTAGCTGCACATCTTCTGTCCTTCTCTCTAGTTGACGAATCCGAAGGGCTAACAGCTCTTCCCTTGATAAATTCTCATGCCACGGAAGAACACTCCAAGTGAGAGCACAAATTTCAGTAGGCATGACAGGTTTTTGCCCATACATCAACTCCGCAGGCATGTATCCAGTAGTCACACTATGTGTAGAGCGATCAGCCCACAATGCAAAAGGTAGTAATCTCGGCCAATCTCCAATCCGACCTCTACAAGCTTTTGCCAATGCTTTAACTATTCGCGGATGTCCTCTTTCACTTTTGCCATTTCCCTCTGGATTATAGGCAGTAGTAAGAGCCAATTTAATTCCAAGCCGTGAGAAGAATTCTCTAGCTTCATCAGCATCTAGCTCTCCACGATCAGCTATAATCTTGCCTATACATCCATACCTACAAAATATTTCTTCCAACAAGAATTTACATACTGTAGTGGTGGTCTTCGTCCGCAACGGTCTACCTTCAACATAGTTTGTAAGATCCTCCCTAGCCAAGACAAGATATCTCATCTGCCAAAGTCCCACTGGCAAAGTAACCAAGTCTACCACCCACTTGTAATGCATACATAGTGGATAAGTCGGATGCAACTCATCACGATGTCGCACTAAAGAGTAAAGCTGGCAGTCCCTGCAAGTCTCCACAAAGTGAGAAACATCTTTATACATCCCTTTCCACCAGTATCTTTCTTTGATTTTCTCATAGGTAGCCCACACACCTCTATGTCCAGCCCATGAGCTCTCATGAAACTCTCGCATAATCTGTATCTGCATCGCTACATCACAAACTACTCTCAAGGGCAAGCCTCCTCTCTTTCTTGGATGCTTCCAAAGAAAACCATCTTTCAAGAAATACCCATAAGCTTTCCTTCTGATTTTCTTGAATTCATCATCTGTCCAATCAGCTCTTCGAGTCAATGAACTTAGATACTGTCCAATTTGTAGCTACTCATCAACATAAAGTTCTTCAATAAAAGCTTCAACAGTAGATACATGACAATCATGAATAAGGACAGAAGCAGCAAACTCTGTCTCATCATCTTCTGCAAGCATTGACTCCTCATCCTCATATCTCGCTCTAGAAAGCATGTCAGCAACTGGATTATCTTTCCCTGCTATGTGTCGAAATTCTGGATTCAATGATTTGATATAGGCAATCCACCGAAGCATCGCTATATCTGGAGTCGAGCAACTAGTAATCATCCCAAGCAAAGGCAAACAATCTGTTTCCACAATAACTGAAGCTCCAATAAAATACCCTTTGTCACACTTCAGTGCAGTGACTACTCCCCACGACTCTCTTTTGATCTGCGGGTATCTCCTTTGTCGCTCATTAAGAACTTTAGCTCCAAAGCGGATTTCATACCTATTTCCATCAGCATCATCTTGTCCCACAGCCCAACCAATGCCAATAGGGCTAGTATCAACTGTCAACATGATCGGCCGTCCACACTGATAATCCGCCTTGCGTAGAGTAGGAGCTGATTGCAACAGCTTCTTAAGCTTACGCATGGCTTTTGAATGCTTCTCATCCCAATGAAATTTCTGCCCCTTTCGAAGCAGCTGATAGAGAACATCTGCAATATGAGCAAAATGAGGAATCCAAATCATGTAAAATACACAAGCTCCCACAAATCTTCGCACCTCTGAAGTAGTCGAGCAATACTCTGCAATCCTGTTTATGGCATCCACCTTTGCAGGAGAAGGTTTTCTGCCATAATATCCAACCATATGCCCAACTATGATGACTTCATTAATAGCAAAGACAGATTTCAGCCCTGAAAGTGTCAAATTTACCTCCTCTAATCGTGTCAATATTTGCTCACAAGCAATCAAGTGGTCAGCCACAAACTATCTACATCCACGCAAATCAAGACTTTCATTCTTTTCTTCTTCTGCACAACCCTTAATAGGCACATCATCTAGAAAAGGCATGGTATACTACGGAATATAGTCTCAAAGAACTCTATGCATAGCATTCATCATATGAGCAACTGAGTTTGTAGCACCTTGAGGCAAGGTACACATCCTTACAAGACCAATAGGTGTCCGCATAGTAGTAATATCCCTGCTTTCCAAGGCAAGCTGAAACTCATCATAACCTGAATACAAGTCACCTAGTGAATAGATGGCTCGTCCTGCAAAAGCCTCAGCAAATTCATCCACAACTGGACCTGTTCCCACATTCCTGATTGTCACTTTGTTCACGGGCTGCATATCCTGAATAAATCTCAAAGTACCATTCTTCTTTGGTACAGTAAACCACCTGTTAGAATAGGGTGCAGAAGAGGGTTCCAAAATCCCCATTTTAATCTTTTCATTCAGCAACTCTATCAGCTTTGGCAAGTGTGCTTTAGGCACAGGTATAGGACGTATATTCCATGGTACATGAGGAACAGTGAAGATGACCATAGGTGCAACCAATTCGGGGCTAATGCAGCCAATTTCATGTGGAAAGAAAGCAAATGCCTTACCATGACGTCCAAGCATCTCTCTAAAACATTCTTTTTCCACTGGAAGCAAAAAATCTTCATTTCCAATCTTCAATTCTGCAAGAGTTTCAGCTGTAAACTTATGTCCAATATTTGCAGGATCCCTCAACATAGGCTGCTTCATAGCTTTTTCAATCTGTTCATCACTATCAGAAGGAAGCGGGCCTGCAACCGGCTTAACCTTCTTATCAACTGTTTTATATTTTGTGTCAACCTTGGCATCATTCAAGCACTCTTTTCTTTGCTGCAATTTCTGCAAATTTTCAGCATCTTTCAACTCTGTTGGTTGAAAAAATTCAGCCTTTAGCTCTATGGACTGCATGGGTGCAGCCTGAAACTCTGTATGCAGAAATTTTTCTGCATTCAACTCTGTTGGCTGAATGAATTCAGCCCTCGGCTCTATGGACTGCATAGATGCATCCTGAAACTCTGTATGCAGAAATTTTTCTGCATTCAACTCTGTTGGCTAAATGGATTCAGCCCTCTGCAATTCTATTAGCTGATCAAGATCAGCCATAAATTCAGTTTGCTGAGTTTTCTCAGCCTCTAACTCTGTTTGCAGCATAAAACCAGAAATTTCCTGAAACATATCCAAGGTTTGCACAGGTATGATCTTTGAACCCTTGCATACATCAGTTTTCAGCATTGCTCTCATCTCAAACAATGTATCTGCATAAGACATCCCTTCATACAATCCATCCACATGCTCTTCTGCTTGCAAAATACCTGCATTCTTCAACTCTTTCTCCTTACGACCAATGTACTGCCTGGCAGCTCTAGGCAAATCTGAAATTTTCTGATAACTCACTGAACTATCTGAAGAAAAACCAACAAAATTATTGGAGAAAGATTGGCTGCCAGGAGGCGAGATCTCCTCTTTTCTCCGCTCCGTACCACTGGCGTCTCGCAAGACAGCGGTACCTAATGAAAATCCAACTCCTTCGCAGGTAGTGGTGCCTCACACAAGGAGTCCCTGTTTCTCGGATGATTTACCCCAACAGTCATAAACTGAATAGCTCACATACCATCTTTACTGCGTATCCATGCATAAGCTGATCCATCATCCATCACTTTTGTTTCCATTCTTGCTTCTGTAATGAAAGGCTGTCCAAGAATAATCGGATAAGAGCATGAATCCTGAACAAAGCAATGATAATCCTCTTCAACATTACCAATAGAAATTCTGATACTCGAACAAGCAGCATACATATCACCAGAAGTATTATTGGCGGCTCTCATGCGCCAGCCATGCTCTGCATCCATAGGCCACTTGCCACTCTCATAAACACCTCGAGCAATAAGATTAATTTCAGAACCATGATCAACTAAAGCGATCAAGGGAATTTGTTTCTCTCCAATCCTTACCACTGTCTCAGTGGTTGCTCTAGCCCAATGACTTCGTGAAAAATGGCTGCGAGGAATGAGAATAGGGGTCTCATCATCTTCATACTGCATAGGCTGCACTATTTTCTCCAATTGCGGATTAACAGAAGCATTCTCAACCATCACTGCATCATCATGCTCTTCTCCAAGAGCTCCATGCCACAATCCCTGTAAAGCAGGTCCTTCCATCGCATGTCGTTTCCTCCGCAAAAGATCCTGCATCTGATCCTGTATTTCTCTTCTAGCAATCCCAAGAGCCTCTCCAACAGTAAAAGTGACTTCACTATTCAAAATTCTTTCATGAAAAATCTTACTCATATCCGTTTGCATATCAAGGTCTGACAAGAGCTTGAATCCTGGCTCTTTTCTTGGTTGCCTCTTTTCTTTCTACTTGTCTCCCATTGGTTGATCAGAACCTGTTTGAGCTAGAGAATTTGACATAGGTGGAGCTGTAACAGGTGGTGAAACAAAGTCACCCCCTCTAGTCTTTTTGGAGGAGCTAGGACCCTCCTCATCTCTTCTTCTCTTTTCCTCAACCATGGCATCTAAACCCTGCGTTTTAGCCATATAAGCAAAAATAGAATACCTGTCAACAGGAGAATCCCATCCTGTTTCTCCTCGGATGCTAGAGCCCACACAAGTCATAGTAGAAGTTTGAACTTTCCCTCTTCTCGCTATCTCCAAGGCAGAAGACCATAAAGCAGAGTCTCCATCAGATTTCTGCTCAAGCTGGACTCCAAAAGCTGAAGCATCTCCTCTAACACTCACATAAGCTGATCGCGCAGCCATATCATCAACAAGCTTCTTCATACCTCCCTTACCAAAGTTCGTGTCAAGAGGAGCGCCAGTCTCTGTCAGCCATATCTTCCCATCTTGTCCCCAGAACACTACATTCTTCTTACATGCTTCCTGAAAAGCATCACAATCTCTGCAGTGTTGGTGCTCTGTACTATCACACCAAATACATCGTCGTCCTTTTCTTTGACCAGCTGGAAAAGCAGTCACTGGAGCAGGTGCTACAGCAGGTACTGACATAAGTTGCTCCTTTAACTTACCAACTTCAGCTTTGACTGCTTCAATCGTCAAATCCGCCAGGCCTTTAATAACATCATCTACAGATAAGGGCACTGGAGCAGCAGGAACTGGTGGATTCACAACAGAAGGAGTAGGCTTAGGCAAAGAAGTTGCAGCAAGGGTAGAAGAAGAAGTCTCCAAGGATTTTTCAGGAACTGATCCTGTATTTCGATGCAATCTTACTCTCCTGCGCTGCTTCTTGACAAGAGCATTCACAACATCAATGACATGTCTCCACTCAGTCTTTAAACTTGAATCAGTAGCTTGATCTTCCAAAAGATCATCCAACTTTTCCTGTAAATCAGCATCTGCAGCTTGCAAAAATAACTCCACTTTCTGCATCTCCAAAGCTTGCTGTTCAGTCCCATCCAACTTATCATAACGGCTTTCAAATTCTCGCAGAAGAGCGGTAACAGAAAGTCCCTTATTAGGCATAGAAACCCATGCTAAAAAATTCATGCGATTCATAAGACATGTATCCTCCAAGAAATATTCATCTTTTAATGCCTTTTTAAATTCAGCCCAACCTGCATGTGCCTCTTGAATTTCTGCAATTCGACCTTCAAGAGCGCGCACCACAATCCGCAAGAAGTAGCGGCTCCAAACATCTTGAGAAACCCCAAAAAACTTCATCTTTTCTTCATACAAATGCAGGTAAGTTGACACTTGCTGGCCATTAAACTACTTCATCTCCTGTTGGACAGCTTTCAAGGCATCCATAGCATCACTGTCTCGTTTTGCATGAGCTTGCTGCTGCATATACATGGTAAATGACTGAAACAGGTTCTTCATAACATTATCATCTGTCATCTCTTCTTGCGAGTCTCCCATCTTGCTGATGACGCAACACTTTCACGTCGGGTTTACCAGAAATGTCGTAGAGTTCACGCAAGGGCTGCAGAACACGGGGTTCAAGATACAGTAAGAATTGAGACTAACAAGAAAAACTCAAAAATTTGATGCCAAAGTTCACTATATTCCTTGTCAAATGAGTTACAAGAAGTTCATGTTCATAATAAATTGAAGTTCATCATAATCTGTTTCCATTCAGGTGTTGCCCTGTTCTTCTTTTCAGCATTTAATGTAGTGATCAACTCTTTCATACATGAAAAGCAGTTACAACAAATTGTTCATCCTTTGAGTTGTTTAGGAATGACACAAGATGGATAGCTAGTTGTGAGTCATTGACAGAAAATTCATGTTATGTAGCCACCAGCAAAGCTAATTGCAAGCTGTTTAGAATCACAAATTCCATCTTGTGTTGAATGGATTTATGGCTAAAGAATAGGATAATGTCACAGCCACTTCAGCATGTAATTACAGACACCGGCTGCTAAATAGTTTAAAGCTCTTGATCTTTCACTTGGAATCACGTAACCATATGCTGCTAGCCATGTATAGCTGTGTTGTGCTGAACTATGCTGTCCTTGTTAAACATTGACAGCTCCACAGGCAACACTACTTCAAAGGTTTCTAATCCTCCATATCCATGCTGGTTTGTATTCACGATTGCTCTCTGATGCACACTAGAATCTTTGAAAGAAAGAATAATGCCAAGAAGATCAAATGAAGCTCAATACTTGTTATAATTCTCCATTCTGGTTGCTCCCAAGGAATTTTCACTTCTGTGAATAGTCACAGCCTTTCAACTTCAAAAATAAATCCACTTCTCCACAAGATGATTGGAACCAACTGAAAGCCTCGCAATGATTAAGTTTGATAAAAAGTAGTAGTATTAGTTGCTTGTTGCATTCGTGGTATAACAGTCCTATTGAAATCTGCTGTCCACAATCAAGGAAACAACACAGAATGCATTCTTCGTTCTTTGGTTTGCCATCCAGGGTCCATTATAGCTTCAATTATTCTTGTTGCAGAATGGTTGATGACGTAGAAGAAGCTAGAGTCAAAGGTACGCCTGTAGATGTGGCTGAGCAAGCCCAGGAACTCAAAAATTTTCCATTTCGATGCATAACCAGCTGAAAGTTTAATTCCTTTCCTTCATACGGAACATGTTTAAAAAAAACCAGAGCTTAAATCGGGTTTCCGTTCAAAATGAAGCAATAAGTCTTGGATTCATCTGCATTAGACGAGAGCTCTTATCAGCATGTCTTGATCTCTTGCTTCAGTCGAGAGCTTATCTTGCTCAATGATTACAGGAGCTCAATGAATTGGATTGTCCCCAAACTCTAGGTTCAACACACCTCGTGATGACAGAAATCATGAAAAGAAGGCGAGCTTCGTTCTGGGATATTGCGAAAGCCATATCCTCCACCTTCATCCTGCGTATTCCCTTCTGATTCACAGAATAGATAAGGCCCCAGTAGGGTTGAGTTGAGTTGTACTGGTAGAAGAGATGGTTCCAACCATTAAAGTACTTTGGAGCATTCAGATCGTTTATCCAGTCGCTCTTCCGCTGGAAGTGGAAGGAAGTTCGGAGGGAGGTCTGAGCAAAGGAGTTCCATGGGGAGTAAATCCTGCCTTCAGGGCAGTAGTTAATGGGCTTTGTGCTTTTGGGCTCATAGAAGGGATCGGCTGGCCATCATTATCAGGAGGGCGCAGGGCTGCTTTGAAACGAGAAGGCTAAGGTTTTCTTTCTTTCCCCCCCCCCCCTCCTCCTAAGACCATGATCTTCGTTTTCTTCTTCCCTGTTGCTGTTCCTATCGGTGGTGATGGAGGCCTTGTGTCCAGCCTTCCGTACAAACAGAAAGGAAGAGCCTCCCATGAACTCTTTTTTCTACTAGGTTAGCCAGTATCTCATCTTCTGTAGATCGTTTCCTGTGAACGAAGAAGGAAGCGTTGCGTTCCGAACTGCCCGAACAGCCACGTCGGGATCAAGGACTTGGTAAGCTACAGAGCAGCAGGGAAAACGGGGGCCGGTAGTCTAGCCAGCATCCATGATCCAATCCCAGACATCTGAAATCTCTCCGCATTACCAGCACTTCATGCTGAACTCCTTGATCCCAAAGAGAAAACACGATGGACACAATTGATGAACTCCAGAGCAGCATCACCCATCTTTAAGTGAGAGTCAGTCCAATTGGGAAACTCTTGTGATGTAGTCTCTGTGTCAGTAACATCTCTCCTCCTCACATACATGTCACGCCACACAACACGGACCATTCTCCAAAAGCTTCTCAGTGAAAATAAGATGCCATCCGTTCTTTCAGAAAATTCCGAACATTTACAGCTGCCCCCACCGTAATGGATGGTGTGCCAGAAATAATGGCCTCCGCCTTTTCTGCCACACGTAGCCTCCTCTGCTCTCCTTATTCGAATTCTTCCCCCATCAGTTTTTGCCGCCACCGCTCGATATTCTTGGACAAATCTAAGAATATCTTTTGCTATTCTTTCCCCCTTTTCTTTCTCTGAAACAGTGCAGAAAGCCAAGGGATCCCCAAGCATTTGGTATTACCAAAGCAACCTTTAAACTCACTCCATAAAGTGATGTTCCTATGCCACATCCAAGGATCCCACCAGCAAACTGCCCCAGAATATACCAACGAATATCAAGCCAAGGGAACTTCCCTACACTTGCAAATCCTATTGTCACTGCTGGGTTGACTTATGCTCCAGATATGTGCCCAAATGAAAAGATAACAAAGATGATGCCAAATGCATCACTTTCAGCATACATATCCACCACAGCAGTCCCAAGTGCTGTACATACCCAGCAATAAGTGCATTCCAAGAGTCTACATCTCGACAAGGGAACCCGTTCAGCACTCCTTAAGCTTTGCCCATTACACATGATATTCCTGAATTTACACCTTTGTCTTCATAGTTTAAATGCCAGCTTCTATAAAGCTTCCTTTGATTCCACGGTATCCTGCACTTTTCTTCGAGTTCATCATTAAAATTATCAGCTGGATAATGTCCTTTGGCATCAGTTTTTTTTAATATTTTTCTAATACACGCACATCATGCATCCAAACAAAATCATATGCATGCACTAAGGGAATATATACATTGGATGCGGATTATTAAAATGCATCACACAAACAATGAATCACACGCAGAAATTAACACAAATGCACAACAAAAGAAATGGAGGTCTATACGACTCGGATGCGCAGCAACACGACAACGGACTTTTCCTAAAAGAGAAAATACGATATTCTAAAGTGTTTCAATGTTTCCTAAGTTTGTTTTCAAGTAATTAATAGCCATAGCTGATTTTAAGAAGCATAAGAGTAGTCTTATGTTTGTTTCCTACCATCTCGGGGTGATTTTTTCAATTATTGTGAAATTCATGTGAGTGATTGCAAAACTTTAATTATTACATCTAACCTATTTATTATCGTCCGACTATGTATCGTCATTATGACGTGTGACCATAACCTTGGGTTGGCATGCAATTACCGTATCTTTAGGTTCCATGGGTTTCAAGGCTTCTTATGTTGCATGTCCTTGAGCCTTAGCTTCACTAATCCCTTCGCTGTTGATGGGAGCACGTATAATCTTTCCTCAACACTTTGGGGCCATAGAAATAGTCTTTCGGATATAACCTTTACGAGTGTACATGAACATACGTTAAAATCCAAGTTTGTTGATACCTAGGGGTAAATCCAAGGCTATAACAAGTTCTAGAGATTTTTTTGGCTTGATTCAATGTTGTTTGGAACTTTTGAGGGCTTTCAGGGTGGCTGAGTTTGGGTGTAGAATAATGTAAACATATTTAATGTAAAATCTGATGTTTGAAAGCATGAAAGAGAGAGATCAACAACATGAGGGCAATGTATCCTTGAGATGCTTGGGAGATTACAACTCACAAATAACATGATTTTAACATCTCTCTTTCATCTTTTCCAAAGTTTGTTTGTCCATCCTTCTTGTTCCTCTATCTTTGTGCAAGAACTATGGATCTTATGAGTGTAGAGGAAGAGGAGGAGTCACCTGATCTCATCTCTTGATCAATGTGGGTGTGTCTTGATTCTTTCATGTGTGTGTATTTACGGCAAGGGAGGTCTATTTTTAGGCTTCATGGTGGTGAGGAACAAATCTATAAGCATATAGTTTGCTACCTAATCCTACTTTTGTGCTTTATGTTGTGGTGGGTGAGAGCTAGTCACTTTTCTCAACAATAGTCATTATATGATTGCCATATCTTGTAGCTAGACCCTGACTAGGATCCTGATTCTATTCAAATGAACACTATCCTAGGATACTTTGTGGGTCAACGCCACAAATTTTTCCTTGCTTATCTCATATTTCCCTATGTGGAATATGGGATCAACTAATGCTTCTCTTGCTTAGGATTAGCTATTTTCTTCATGACTTCTACCATGTGGGTAAGTTCAATAGACTTGTGCTTGCTCTACCTGTGTCAAAGGTCTTTCTAAGAGCTTCTCATGCTCTTTAGTTTGACAACCTTAATTTTTTAGTTCCTTCATGCACTTAGCCTCCCATTGATCTTCTTTTTGCATAGACTTACTCAACATGTCAATTAGAGATTTCTTAGGCTTCAAAAGTGCTATCGATTTGGATCGAGAAGAACATGACTTGTGAAATATTGGGTATTAGGGTGGCTATTATGTCAAACTTGTATTCATTTGTGATGAAAAAGCACTAGAGTCTTATTCCTCAGTAAGAGTGATAATTTTGATTGCAACCAAAGGCTATCATTGTGCATATTCCAGTTTGGATTTGGAAGTAGTAACTATGGATTCACTGTGTTGGCCGATCGTGTTGGTCAAGGATGACTATGCACTTGGATCCTCATATTGATCAAAAGTATTCTCAACCTTGGAATTTCCAATTGCACTTTTGATGTCACTCTCAAATGAAGGTCATTGATCCTTTGATATTTTCTTGGATTTCTCTTGCGGATCATTTTTCTTGGAATGACCAATTGTACTAAGCTACTCCTTGTTGGATTTGGAATTTTAAATTAGGTGATGAAAGTTATTTGTTTTTAGGAGACTTTTGACGTGTAGATGGACCAACAACTTCCTTGGGTTTTTTCTTATCAACACATGATATCTCTACCTTCTTCCCCTTAGGACCTTCTCTACCAATGATTTGAGTAGCATCACAAGGACGTGATCAAATTATTTTCACATTTCAAGTTTATGGCTTCTCAAACACCATTGGTGTTTGCAGTGGAGTAGAAATTGCATCAACCTGTTACACCTTTGTTGGTGTAGGCTTAGGTTTCTTTTCTTGATAGACAAGAAGAGGATTTTTCATCTTAAGCACCAAATCTTCAATCTTAGGTTAGCCTCATGATATGTGTTGGTCTCCATCACTTGCTAGTTATGGCCTAGGCTATTGTTTTGCTAGCTCAATCATCTTATTGATGGATATTTGGATGGGAACATTATCTCTTAATTGACTCATCATGCTTCAGGACTTGTATACTTCTCAATCTAGTCCATTATTAAGCAGGTCAATAGAGTATCAAGCTCTCAACAGATAGACGAACACTATTGATTCTTCTTGCAATGACAAGTTCTTGTGTATCTGACCTATGCATGTGTTCTCATTGCCAAATGTCTAGTATTATCAACTCTTGACCCATGTAAATGTTTTCTCTCTCTTGAATCTCTAGGATTATGAATTCTTCCTCAATCTCTCACTTTTTTCTATTCAACTTCCTTATATTTTTAGCGTTGACACCTAATGTTGTTGATTTAGTATCCTTCTCCTTTGATCTTGCACTAGGTGCAACTATCATTAGCTTAAACATTAGCTCTTCCTTGGTATGTCTTTGCCTTTAGATGATCAATCTTTTTGGTTGTGTGTATATGCTATATTAAAGCATAACTATGTTCCATTAGCTTGAAACAAGCAAGTGCAAAACTTAGAGGTAAATTTGGAGTACTTGATCACTCACTATATTGTTTGGTAGTCCATGCAATCCAAATATTTATTTGGCAGAGACTTGAGAAATATCAAATAACTTATAAGTTTCTTTGATAGGAATTAGATGTGTAACCTTGGTAGTTTATTCACCCTACTACCATGCTGGAATTATACCCACTAGCAGTAGTTGGTTGTCCAACAAAAAAATCTATACTTATGGATTCCCATTTCATTTGTGGAATATCTAGGGGTTGCCATTCTCCAAACATTTAAATCCTTTTGGCCTTGACCCTTTGACATGTCAAGCATTGGGTTACATATCTTAGCATATCTCTTTTCAATGCTGGCTGTCTAGTGATAGCTTAAATGAATGCTTTGAGAGTTTTGGCATATCTTAAATGAGTAGAAATTGGGCTATCATGAGCGTCCCATAGGATTTTTGCCTTTACTTCGTGACCTTTTGGAACACAAAGACAATCATGGTAATACATGTGACCATTTCTTGCATGCTAGTCCTTTATCTCAATCCTTTACTTATTAGAACTTTCACCTTGAAGTATGTTAGTTGTGAACTCCTCATATTCCCTATCCTAAGGAATAGCTTGGTATATAAGTTCAAGGATAGGGTTATTAGGTATGGACATTGTTCTTAGGCTTCATAGCTCAATAACACTATTAAGAGAAGCCTTCTAGCTTAAGGCATCCACAACACCATTGCCCTTTCCTAGTCAATATTTGATTTCAAAATTTAACTCTTGTAGTGTCTCTATCCATCTCCTTTGCCTCATGTTTAGGTCTGTTTGGGTGAAGATCCACTTGAAACTTTTATGATTTGACCTTGAATACTAGTTTAGCTCCATGAATCAACTCTATCGCATGGCCAACCTCAGAGTTCAGAGGCAATTGTGGCAACATGTATTGATCCTCTTTTGATCTCTTCACCTAAGGTATACTCTTCTAGTTGCACTATCATGGTGTTCTAGCCACTCTTCCATGTCCATGGCCTTATTTGTTGTTTCCATTCCAACAACCTTTTCCAAGAAGAGGCTAGTTTGGGTTTGGATTTTGAGGGACTATTTGGAAAGTTGGACCTTAGGTATTTAGACCGTTTGATTTGGTAGCATCACTTATTGCCTAGGCCATTTGGTCTCTGAGTGATGGCATTGGCCTTGCCATTTTCTTTGTCGTTGCCCATGTCGGGACCATGGTTTGAATAATTCCTTCCGTAGTTATTGGCCTTGCCATTTTCTTTGTCATTGCCCATGTTGGGACCATGGTTTGAATAATTCCTTCTGTAGTTATTGTTTGTAGGGAGATTTGTTTTGTTGTTTGGAGAAATTTCCTTGGCTATGGGCATTTCTCACATTTGGGTATCTTCTAGAGTCCTTGGCCTAACTAATTCAAGGCAAGTGTTCTAAGGGTGGATTCAATTCTTGGCAAAACCTTACAATTTGTGTTGTAGTCACTATAGAACTACATACTTGTGAAGACTTATGAACTCTAGTAATACCCTTCTAAGGTTAAGTTCAATTGCTATTGATGCATGATATAGAATTCATTTGTTTTAATTGACTCAAAGGATGTGGTAAGGTATTGGCCTTTCACATATTCTTGGATTTGTTTCCAAATTTGGGAAGCTTCCTTCCATCACTCTATTATCTCAGCACCACTATTTCCACCAAAGCTTAGCTTCACTAGGGAGACGAAGGCATGTAGTCATGGATTGGTTTGTGACAGTAGTTTTAGTAGCCAAGAAATAGTCATCCATGGCTTCAATATATGCTTTTAAATCTTGCTCCACCTTGGATCCTTCCCCACGGAACTTGGATGGCAATGCCTACTTTAGAAGAAACTTTTTCTCTTGGAGCTCTTCGTCTGTATCATTAATTCACATTGATTGGCGAGAATTCTACTTTAGAATAAACTTTTTCTCTTGGAGCTCTTTGTTTGTATCATTGATTCACATTGATTGGTGAGAATTCTAATTACCACATGAGTTGAATGTTAGATTCAATCACTCATGAGTTTATGTCCTTCCTCTCTTATATAGTTTTATGGACTAGGGTAATCTTTATTAAAAGGACTACAATACAATTTCAATTGCGATCTTCGAGTAACGATATATTTACAAATAAGGGGTTTTCTTATCTATTTCTAAGGGTTTGTAAATTGAAGGCAAGCAAGGGTATCCTTTGATTGTATAACCATTTTAGGCATATCTCCCATGAACTAGTATATGGTCAGGAAGTATAGCTAGGAGGACTTGTTCGTATACCCCATGATGTAAGATAATCATTTCTCCATCGATTGCTATTCTATCATTAACCCTTTGTCCTTCAAATCGGAATCATTAGAACAACATTAATTCTTCAATTTGCAGGACTCTCTTGAGATTAGTTTGGAGGTTATCCATTCGATCAAGATTGATTGTGAAGAAGTTATGAGTCATTCGGGCCATGGCATTCCTCTAGACCATCCTTGTTGGATTTGAGTGTATTGAGGATTTGACATATTCTCATGGATTGTCATCATAGCTTCTAGAAATTAAATATTTTCTTATTAACAAGTAGTTACATAAATAATCTTGAATACTGTGAAATTGATTATAACCTTGGCCAACCTATTGAAAGATCATAGTTACACTTATCAGAAAAGGATGATATCTTTATTAATTCATGAGAAGTACAATAGTTTAACAATGTATCTCATCAAGTTCTTTGTTTACAAAAGCAAGCAAACTGGTTGAGCCTCTAGGAATCGATAATGCTTTGGGAGATCAAGTTAAATCATGGAACTCATAGTTCTTTGAATTTGGATACCCAAAAAGGACAACCTATCAGGAGGAATAACTTTTGTATACTAGTCATGCATCCATTTTTTAACCTTGTCCCTTGAAGTGTGTCATACAAGTATCATCCTATTAGCTTGAGATCCTCAAGCCACTTCAACAGCTTGAGATGGGTTTTCACATCCCCTTACAAACTAGAATCTAAGTAAAAGTATGGATTAGCATGTCCCCAAGTTGAGCTCTAGTTATAACCTATTTGTAAACTTAGAAAAGTCCAAAAAATGAATTTTCTAGAATAACAACCACATTCTCTTGAAATTCCAATACATTCAAGTGACAAGCAACGGCATACATGGTTTTAGAAATCATTTCATGAAGTGCATTTCATTACTTACTTGCCAAAGTAACTTAATCATCAACATGGGTTCAATACTCTGACTTTTAAAAAAAAACTATGACGAGGCTTTTTATTAATGCAAACAAGCATACACAAGGCTTTTTATTAATGCAAAAGATTCTTTTACAAATATTTATCGATCATAAATGATCTATCAAATCACCATCTCATGAACCCTTTTAGTATGGAAATTTTTAGTGTTTATTTCCTCATATCTCAATGGTCTCTCATACACGACAAATAACACATCTTGGTGGTTTTTCGAGATAACCCCAACATCCACTTCCAAAAGTAGACCTTCTCATTGAAACTATAGCAACTCTTTCATATCGTACTATTTTGCAATAGTTATCGATAGACCCATAATGTCTCAGGTATAGTCTCATTACCAACAACTAGTAACCATTCATCAAAAGTAGGAGATAAAATATATATCTTGACTATCCTTAACCATTCAGCCCATTGAATCCTCCACAACTTATAATGAAGAAGGTAGTTTCAGCTAGCATAGATTCCCATACGTGACCTACCTTGTGGCAAAAATTTACTCATACATCATGACTCAAGGTGAGGTTACAATAGGTTCAGAGGAATGAATATTATCTCTAGGACCTCAAATATGGCTTCTCTATATGAAAAGTTATCCGATCTTATGGCCAATGATCTCTAATTTTCCATGACCATAGTGTGTATACTAGAGTCAATGTAAAACAACCAAGAATAATTTGTTCAAATAGTTGTGGTTATTTAATCAATTCCTTTTATCCATTGACTACTTCACCTTGAAACCTTAGCTTTGATACCACGTATGAGGTGCCTTCTCAATTAGGCACAAAAGAGTCCTCTAGTAGTCGACTAGAATTCATGTCTATGCATAACGCTATCCAATCTTGCCCTAGGAAACGTTGGGCTTAGTTGCACATGGGAATCCTAGCTCTACTTCACAAGAAAAGTGTGGATAGCTCACCCCTAATAAGAGTGTAGCATCCACTTGAGAATATCACTTTCTAATTTATCAGAGATGAGAGTTGGGTTAACATCACATTTGGTTCAAAAAGAGTGAGAGATGGGGGAGATTATAAATCGATCCTCCTACATATAGGGTAAAATCTCAGCTTTGCCCTTGTAAAACAATGTTGAACTTGGGTAATTATTCCTAATGAATTTGAAAAGGTCACGAACTAAATATCTCTATCTAGCATTAGAAAGTTACCTAACTTATCAAATCTCCCTAGCCACCATAGGTGTTTGATCATTAGAATAGAAGCCTCCCACTTTTCTCGATTGGGTTTGCTTTAGTGTTTTAATCAAGTAGAGCATGCTATCACACTGTTTTGACACATTAAAATAGCTCCCTTTTATTAATTCATTAAATAGGATTAGTTAAACTCAATCCTTAGCACATGATAAATAATTTAGAAATTAATGCTTTATTTCGTGTAGTAATAAAACCAAAATCTTCACTTCGTAGAGTGGTTCAAAAATCGTCTCTTGTAGAGAAGATAATGTCAAGCCTAGTATTAAAGGAGTTTTGATGTCTCCAAAATGCCTTATAAAGAGATCTTAGAGATAAAAAAAATATTATTGAAAAATTATTTAAAAATTATATTTTGATAAATAAATATATAAAAAAGTATTAAAAAGTCATTATCATAATATTATTGTAGTTTGCACCAAACCAAAAAATCTAGGCCACCATAAAGGTGACAATGATTGACTTAATAAAATCCTACCTTCTCTTTTAATAAAGTGAAAGTGAATATCCAATTTGATTTTTTAGATATTTGATTACCTTCCTCCATTCTCATTCTCTTATTCCTTTCTTCTCTTGCTTACTAGTTATTTCCTTATTCTTCTTTTTTTTCAAATTCATATACTTTTTCCATTTAAAGTTGTAGATCACATCCTTAGCTATGGATCAATCATCTAATAATCTTTGTAGTATTGGAAAAAGATCTCTCTATCATCTTCACATTGAGCTAGAATGTGAGCACGAATTAATTGGAAAAAAAAAGACCCACCAAACACTATTTTAGAGTCAATGGATACATGACAGAGTCTTGAAACATGTGTTTAGATTTGAGGAAAATAAAAAGCTTGATCTTTTGTTGGATAGAAGACTATACCACAAAGTTCCTATAAAAAATACTACTCCTTTTAACAATAGCTCTTCATTGATGAGGTTTATTGGTGATGATTATAATAGATTTTTAGGACATATGCTTAATCTTATTATAAAGAAGAATGTGCTTGGATTGGAGAATCACTTATTAACAAAACATAGAGATGAGTTGTTGTAAAAACTATAGGGTTGTCAACATAAGATTCATTCATTGAAGAAATGTATCAAAGCATACCATGAAAATAAACAATTTTAAGCCTTCAAAATCAATGAAGAACTCTCAAGAATATTGAGAATCTCAAATGAGGAGGAGTTGGATGCAATAAAAGAATCCAAGTAGTAAAGTACATATTTTTACTTAAGAAATGTTGAATATGGCTTTGTTCATGATTCTATTTGATTTGTGGTATTAATCTTGTTTAGGCCTCTTCTTTAGCCAAATGCAAGTGAGAGAGATGCTTCAGAGGCATCTCCATGTTATAATCACTTTTCACCTTCAGCAATCTCAAAGGATATTCTTGAGAAGAAAAAATTAAGAAAAGTAAGAGACAACTCTTGGATTCCTTTATTAAGTATAATTCTTTGGATTCTAAGCTAGTGCATAAGACTTTAGACAAAATCAATATTAGTCAAGTTGCATATACAAAAATTTTCTAGCTAATGGAATAAAATATGAAATAAGATCAGGTATGTAATTGTTTACTTTCAAGGCAATATGTAGTGAAAACTATTAGACAAAGAGTTAATGGTAAAGTGATGGAAGTTTTGGGTGAGCTTTTCCATATCAAGGCAAGCTTCAAGGGCAAGAAGAAAGACGTTATTTTCAATGAACTCAACAACATTTTTCTTGACTTTCCTACCTTGCAACGTTTAAGGATCATATTCTATGATTTATCTCTATAAGAGTCACAAGGAGTAGCCATGTTTGTGAGCAAGCTTGATGAAAGTGAGATTTTCAAAAATAAAAAATTGGAGAGGGTCTCTATTACCTTGATGAATAGAGTACTTTCATCGAGTCATTATAGTGATTCAATGCCATTTAGTGTTTAATCTGAATACAATATATGCTAATTAGGAGCTTTTGAAGTAGATACAAAGGATTTTAATATATCATATTGTTTTTTAATTAGACTTCAATACCTAAGGTTTTTTAATATATCATATAACAATAAGGAGAATAGCTATTTGTCTAGAGATTTGGAAACTACAAATTGAAATGCACACAATTGTTGGTGGTGACTTAACGACACTCAAGTGCATGTACAATGTGTCAAAAGGAGCCAACTCTAGATATTCTTGCCTATATTACATGTCTCCTGCTATGTAGTTGAGCTCAAGCAACTAGAATGGACCCCTCTCTAGGCACATCAAAGACCCACACTTCAAGATAGTTTTAGATATTTCTTTGGCTAATTTTTGTATTTGTACACTAATTTTTGTACTTTATAGAATAATTGAATAGCTTGTTCATCTTTGCATAGGGGTTTTTCTTAGAAGCTAAAGTCCTTATCAACAAAGAGAAGACAATATAACAAAGATCAATCACGTTTTATCTACAATTGGTTTGTATGGAGGTAATGTTGTTATCAAACCATATTCTTAAAAGTCCAAGGATGAAAATTTTATACTTAAAAAGCCATCTATTGATAGGGTAAAGGCTAAAAGGTTCGTAAATACCTTTCATGGAAAACTTGGCAAGATAAGCTATAGAAATGGGGGCTCAACCATTAAATACAATTAATGGAAATCCATGCATAAGTATTTAAGGATCATGCTGATAATGGACATGCTCGAAGTAAAAAACCCAAATTTTGATAAAAAATTAGATAAATTATTTTTAATTATGATAAAATTGATTGGAAAGATTACTATCTCAAAGAATGCAAAGAACAATTGAACCTTTTCAAAAAGGCAATGATAAAAGCTTGGGGTAATCAATACTTTACTCATTACATACTAAGAAGTTTGAATTGTTATATTTCTTTATTATTTGACTCATGTAAGAATTTTAATTAACTTCTTTATTTTTTAATTATGTAGCATATTTTATACAACCATGCTCAATATTTCATCAAGCAATATGAAAGTCTATCCCAAGGCATGGACAAATGACATTATCAAGCAAGAACAAAATACCTTAGACACACAAGACATGGAGGTGGAAGAGTCCAATCAAATAGTTTATTTGAGGTCTTTCAATGTTCTATATACAAATGTGGCACAAGATCAAGCTTAAAGACACAACCATATCATGTAATATGTGATTTTTGTTGAAAAAAACTATACAAATGGTTATCCAAAAAAGAAAAGGGAGATATCTAAACCCTTGTGTAAAGTAGAGATTTTAAAAATGGTTACAAAGTAAACAAAGAGAAGTTCAAACATGGATTTCAATAAACCCTTGACTCTTTGATATCTTTTAGTTTGATTATGTTGTAGATAAGTCTTTGGTTTCATCTCACTTAATAAGACCTTTACATTTCAAGACTTGTTTTCTATATCTTGGGAGGAGCTTTAAATCTCTCACATCTCTTACATGGAAGAGTATATAGGAGCCAACGACTCCAAAGTATCTAGCTCTAGATCCACTAGAACCAGGCATGTAGCTAAAAGCTCTTATAGCTTCTTCTTTCTCCACCAAAATGATCTTGTCCACTCTTCTATCAAAAACTTGAGATCCAATGACTTTGAAATTACTTTTAAAGTCATCATTGGTAAGCTTGGAGAGCTTGACAATACGCTATGATAAATTTCAATAGTTTGATAATTCAAGCTTTCAATACAGTGGCCAATGCCTTTACTTTTTAGAAGCTTCAATGTCTTGGAGCCCTTGGATCTTCTAAGAAAGTTATCAAGGTTTTCAATTTCAATTTGTATAACAATAAAAAAAGTTTCATTTGTCAATAGATAAAATCTTAAAGTCAGTTGTCCATTAATCATAACAAAACTCTATTATTAAACCTAATGAAAATCTTAGAAATATCTTTCATACCTCGGGATTTTCATTATCTTGAAGAAGGCTCTCATTGTAGGGATTTATTGAGTTCTTTGGCTTCTCCTCTGATGGAGGCTTCATTTTGTCTTCATACCCCATATCTTCAATGCTGAGACTTTTCTAAAACTTTAAGAACTTTTCTTTTGTGGGAAGCCCCTTCTTTTTATAATCCACAATTTGATCAATACATGAATGCAAGGCTCTGGAGAGATTTAGTGGGCATGGTTCATAACTTATGAAATCCTTGTCCATTTGGCCCCACCCTGCAAAGGATAGTTAATCAATAACCTTTAATAAGATGAAAAAATTTATTGAACATCCTTGAGTAATAGATATCTCCTTCTGTTCATGAGGTAACCAGGAAATGTAGGGACACAATCAAGAGGGCCTTCTTCAGTCTATGCACTCAAATCTAACACCTTTTATTCTACCTTTGTGATGTTGTCACTCTTAATAAACATAGCAAAATCAAAACCTTACACTAGCTAATTCTCAACATCCTCTTAAAACATCTCTATTTTCTCTTCAACCTCTTCATCTATATTTCTTAATGGAAGTCTCCTATACATGCAAGCACATCAAAGCAAGCATTGTATAGAATCATAAGTCAACAGTTAATGTATAATATATCTATAATAGATTCATTTACTGCATTGGCTAGGGAACAAAAAAGATCAAGCTTAGTGTAGTAAATTTAATGAGCTTCTTGTAGTTGCACATGTGTGATGTCTTCAGTGGGAGAACAAATGTGTGCAAAAAAATATCAAATCAATGAAACTTATAACTATGTATTTTTCTTGAAAAAAGTTGACATACAATGAACTGTGGAAACAATGAGAAACCTAGCTAAAATTCACAATGGAAGTGGAAGAATCTCAAATATTCAAGTTGCATGGAAAAAAATTACAAAATTGAATGTAAATATTTTACTTTGCTCCACAAGTAGAAAGGAGATATCAACTCAACTATCTTAATGATAATCTATTCAACTTAGCCATGGACATTTTCAAAGTTGAGACTTTCATTTCCATGATGAACATTTGCTCTAAAAGACAAAGAAATGACACATGACATTCATTTCTTAAGTCCAATTTATTTGTCTCCTTTCCAAAAATGCCATCCACATGGAACACTCGACCATGGCATCCACATATGCTCTTGTCTTGAATGCACATTTGTTGTATTGAGTCACTTCTAGCCCCGCAACTTGTTAATGATACTATGAAGGTTAACTTGCGGAGCTTGTACCAATGGAAGAATGCCATAAAGGGATGTTGTTTGAGATCTCCTTTTCTTAGTTGAACATTCATTGGCATCATAAACATGATCATTAATTTTTTTAAATTTCTTATTCAATTCAGGAGGTTCTTGAAACATTGAAAAATACATTACTTGCTCTAAAGATCTTGGATACTTGAGGTTGGCTACATGTCTTTGCTCTCCTACTTTCTTTTATGTCTCTCATGATGCACTCTCTCCTTTTGTAGCAACAAACTTATAATTGAAAACCAAATGGCTAAGAATTTATACCATTTTCACAGACTATCTATGACATTTCCATATTGAATCTTTTTGTAAAGCCACATTCTATAATGAGTGTATCTCATGAGAAGATGTTAACTTATAATAAAATAAGGTGTTTTTACAAGCAATGCAAATTTGGTTTTTCATTATGAAATTTGTAATTGTAGATCCTCCAACATGCCTCAAAAGAAAAAACATATCATGCATCAAGGTACATCTAGATTATCTTATTAATATTATCAACAGATCCACATCCATTTGGTGCATTTGATGAATTGTTTGTTATGACTTGGAACCTAACAATAGCATGATCATGTCCCTTATAGACATATTTGTAAAGACATTTCACAAAAGGTATGGTGGAGCAAACAATTTAAGTTGATATATAGGGAAGAGTGTGCCTTGCCCTTGGAAATTGAGTTACCCACTGTGAGATTTGTGTTGAACCATTCTTTAGGCAAAGAGGAAGCATTACAAGAAAGGTTGACCTCCTTGGCATATCTTGATGAGATCCAATTGTAGGCTTTGTTACATCAAGAGGTAAGGAAGAATATGATAAAAGTGCTTCATGACCTTTGTGCTAAAAGATATAAATTTTTGAAGGGTCAGTTGGTTCTATATTATGATGCATGTCGCAAGTTATTTCTTGGCAAGTTAGAACCCAAATGGTCATAGAGTGAATCTCCCACGGATTTATCACAACAAATCTTTAACATATTCTCCATATTCTTCATTGAAACCATCAAATAACCACAATGACACAAAGATAAGATCAACTTTGACTGGCACTCATCATATAGTATTCATGTTTTCTCATCTTCATAGTCTTCCTCTTAATCTCTCTCATGTAGATACAATGTTTTTCATAGAAAATTGGCTATCTCTCATACTCTCACTCTCACGTATGCTCTCTCTCAATAGTACATTAGAATAATCATGAATTACTCTACATAATCCTCTCTTGATTGTGGTGGATATCCCTTCTAAGAAGTTATGTTTAATACGAAGAGTCACTAAAGCCACTACAATGTCCCTTGGAAGCTCACTATTGGTACTATCACTGCAGTCTTCAGTTCAAGTCTTCTTCAACTACTTATTTTACTTCTTCAAGCTATTTCAAACTTGTGTTCTTCCTCTTTCAAGATTACAAAACATTTCCCAAGTTGAACATCCATCCATTAGAACACATATAGAAGCAAACACAAGCTTACAGATTAGATATAGAAGCTCTACAGAACACTATAGAAGGTCTACAAAAGGCATAAAAATCATACAGCTCAAACCAAAACCACTTTAAACCATCCAAAAACTTACAACATACTCTCAATATTCCTCTCAAGACTCATTCACAATCTCAACCTCACAAATAGAAAGAAATCAGACCAAAATAGAGGCAAAACAGACTCTATTAGAACCAAATAAACACATTGCAGAATCTCTTAGAACATCATATCTCAATAAAAAACCATCATGAGTTTCTCAAACATACTCAACCCATTACAAAACACTTCCAACACATCCAAAATCAATCAATCCATTACAAAATCAACCATTCATCTCACAAAAACAACAAAAATCAACCCTAAAAAAGTTCAATTCAACACTCAATATATCCCCACACTTGATCAGGGGAGTGTCTTCTAAAACCTTGAAATAATGAAGAATACTAAGCCCACCAAAAATAGCTCAACACTTCTTTTTAAAACTTTGATTAATTAGTGTTGAGGGTTGATATGACTGTATTTTTGGCTCTTTTTGTTGGAAATTTGGGTAATTTTTGTATGATTTGAATGATGATTGATTAGTTTGAAATTGTTTGAGAGAGTTTTAAATAAGGTTAAATAGGTTTGAGAAGCTCATGATGTTTTTCAGTGGAGATATGGTGTGTTGAAAGATTCTATTGAGTGCTTGATTGGTTCTTCTTAGCTTTTGTTTTGTTCTACTTTCTTTTTGTATGAGAGGTTGGAATGATGATTGATGGAGTTTAAGGGTGTTTAGAAGATTATTGAATCATTCTTGATGGTTTTAAATGGTTTTAGTTGAGTTGAATTACTTTTTGATGATCTTTTGTATGGTATTGTAGACCTTTTGTTGAGCTTCTGTAGATCCCTTGTATGCCTCTATGAGTGTTCTGTGGGATGAATATATAGCTTGGGAAAGTTTTCTAGTCTTGGGAAGAGATGAATACAAGTTTAAAATGGCTCAAAGAAGTGGAAGAAGTAGCTGCTAAAGACTCAAGTAAAGACTGAAGTGATAGTGACAATGTTGAGTTATGAAAGGACATTGTAATGGCTCTGGTGACTCTTCATATTAGACATAACTCTTGGGAGGGGTATCCACGACCAAAGAGAGATTATGGAGTGTTATTCTTCATTATTCCAATGTACTATTGTGAGAGAGCATTAATGAGAGAGATTATGTATGAGAGATAGAAAATTTTCCATGCAAAACAATGTATCTATGAGTGAGAGGTTGTGAGAAAACTATGAAGACATTGAAGATGAAATCTATGTGATGAAATCCCATTCAAAGTAAAGTATTTTTTTGTGTTCTCTTGTTCTTTTGATGGATTCTAAGAATAATATGAAGAATGTGCAAAGTTTGGCTAAAGTAAAATACGTGGGAGATTTTTTCTATAATGCTACGTAAAGATTTGTCGTGCTTGGTGTTCTTTCTCCTGTTGTGGTCACATAAAGAATGAAATACATTCTTGTTGATGATAAAATATAGACTTTCTTGCAATGAGATCCTTGTTTCCCTAGTGTCTCTCTTGGGGCTCCATGTTTTTGGTGTACAATCGATGAATTTTGCTATCAACAAACACCAATAGAGGCTAAAAAGGGAAGAAATGGCATTATTGAAAGATAAGAAAATCAATGGAAGATTAGAGAATCCTTGTTACTATTGAAGAATTGGGAGATTTTCATTGCCAAAGCCACTTTCTATAAGAAGTGCATCTCTCAATGGTGGAAGCATGTCATTATCTTGATGCAAGTTGTATGTGATAGACTAATCCCACTATCTTCTAAAGCTATAGAAAGTTGTATCACTATAGCCAATTGTTTCCTACAAAAGTGAAAAGAGAAGTAAAAACAGAGAGAATGACCATCCATGGGAGATTTGGCTTTCATTGAGGAATTTTCACACATCATCGAGTGGGAGATTATGAAGAAGCTTCAAGAGTTGTAGTCCCCAAGAACAAAGAACTCTACTTAAGCTCGAAAAGCAAGAAGATAGGCTTGCACGACATGAAGAAAAGAGACAAAATGGGTACAATCTCCCCCCATGCCTTACGTGAGTGCTTCACAAGGCATGTATTTATAAATTTATTCATCTCAAAGCTCAAAAAATAGCCCAATTTTACAATAAGCATGCTTTAGCTTTTGTGTTTACTTTTGTCCAAATAAAGAATCAAGCGGTTGGGCGGCCCAAAAGTCCAGGCTGTGCCCAAATACAATGTCCAATAATGAAATATTTAAACCATGCACCCATGCGCATACAAAATAATAAATATTTGTCAATTTCTTCAATAAATAAGCGTGTCTAAATAAATATTAGCACCACGCCTTTAATAATAAGATGCATGCCCATCAAAATGATAATTTCTTCTAGGTAATTTGAATACACGCTATCGCCCAGTGCTTCCCAATGCCACCGCCGCCTGCTCTACACATCAACTGAAGCATTCACAATTGATAGAAAATAATAAAATTATACCGAAAAAAGTGAATACTTAGTAGTCTTCAGCTACAAAATAAATAAATAGGTTGGAACTTTGTCCTAACCTTAATTTAATACGAGTGTACTCTATAAGCATCCATTAATTTAAATACGTATTTTGCAGAATCCACTGTGGAGTAACCCACGTGCACATTAAATTAACATGACACCCGAAAAGGATAGGCGTCCTCGTCAACTTCTCGCACAAGGAATCCACCTTGTGTACGAGCCCCAACAAATAATATAGTTTTACGGAATCCACCACAAAACCTCATGGAATCCACCGTGGAATAAACAGAAGCCTTCTTTGACACCCTTGTGGCAAGCTTTACAAAAGGCCCCATGGCGACTTAAGGTCCCCTTCCTAGTCAAATCTATCATCCTGGAAATATTGATGACAAGCCAGCGAATGTAGTCCTATTGCCCATCTTTAACAGAGAGTACAATGAAGACCATGATCTTCATGTAATTGAGTTCATGGTAGCATGTGTAGCCAATAATGCCAAAACCCCCCAAGCAATTGGTTGGTGATATTCCCACCACTTTCAAAGGCATGGTGTTTCACTGGTATTAGAGACAAGCAGCAGGGATTTTTGGCATATGGGATGCCTAAAGTTGGCCTTCCTCACTAAATTAGGTGTGAGGACCTAAAGTTGGCATTCCTCACTAAATTAGGTGTGAAGGCTTTGAAGATCAAATGCGAGAGGAGTTCATGAACTTAAGTTAGTTCTTTAGTGAAAGGATGGAAGCACATGTCTCTAGAATGGAATCCATACTAAAGAGATAGGCCAACCATCACTTGGATGAAGGCATCCAAAAGAGAGCGTTTTTTAAGAGGCCTACAACCAAGAGTTTGTAAGTTTGTGGAATTGAGAAGACTAGTCAACCTGCAAGCTATAGTGGAAGGTGCAAGACTGTATGATGAAGTTGAAGCAAGGTTGTCAATGACCTCAAGAAGAGGAGTCTTATCTCCTCCCATGCTAGGAATGGTATACCCACCAAATGCAGTCCTAGGGACAGCTCCCTATCCCTACCCGTAGATGCAAATAGTGCCACAGTACAATGCAACAAATCCACAGTGGCCTCGAAGATAATTGTACCTCAATCAACCACAACAATAGTGGCCTCCAATAGTTTCCCAAATGGCAAGTCAATAACAATAGTGGAACCCTACCCACTAGAACTAACAACCACCAATTTCAATAGGAGCTCTAAATCACAATCAGAACAGAGGACCCTCTGGATCAACCCAACTAGTCTATGCAATAATTACGAAGACTTTACAAAATCCTATTGCAAAGTACTCTAGGAGGAGAAAATTTGAAGGACTATCTGTCCAATTCAGATTTTGCCATCATCAAGAAAGAGTTGATGGATGTGATTATAAAACACCTACAAATGCTGAAGCTGAATACCACCAACATATCTAGTCCTGCAGGAGATGGAAGAGATATGATGCAATCTAATACATGGTGCGAAAATTCCCATTAGGTAGGACATTTAGCCACACTGAGTGTACTCGAAATCCAACTATTCCTGGAGCCTTCTATTTGTACTATTTAAGGAAGAACCATACAAAGGATATCTCCTCTCTGAAGAAGGAGATGCATGAAAGAAGGAAGAAATATGAAGAAGAAAGATTTAACTTGTTGTAATCCAAGATGACAACCTTGGATATCAAACCAAAGCCTAGAGATTTCAGTCCTAATTTCGATCCAAGGAGGTTTCCCTCTCAAAGTTACAAAGGACAATAGTTTGATGGTGGCCACCAGAGATAAGAAGTTGAGTGTTATAGATGCAGAGAAAATTGCCCAAACCCTAGAACGTCCATGGACTACAAACCCTTATACAATCAATGCAAAGGAGAAGGCCACACTACAAAAGACTATCCCAATCTTGATCCTGTGAAAGCCAACACCACTGACAATCAACAAAAGACCCAAGAACCTCACTCCAATCTGGTAGAATTGGAAGTTGCCGGAATAAGTGTGCCACGAAAAGAGAACCCATAATTCTAAAAGAGAATGTTTCTTCTGTGAATACAGTAAAGTTCAATCTTCCAAAAGAGAAACAAAACAATACAAGACAGAACGGTACAGTACAGAGCAGTGCAGTACTACGGAAGGATATAGAGAACAATTACAAAGACAAAACTAGAGGTCCAAGAGATAGAAGATGCATACCCATCCCCAATGATAAAAGAAGTGCAGATATTGCCACTACTAGAAAAAAGAGGAAAGATGAAACTGGGTGTTGCCCCATTCCCTAGTCGATTGGAGAAGCCTGTGGATCCTATCAAAGAGCATGACTTGGTCAAATACCTAGATACCCTTAAACCAAACCTAACATTCCGACAATGCTGATGCTATCTCCCAGCTACTGCCAAAATAAATTCAAAAGTATAATGGCAAGAAGATGTGGCCTAAGGATTGTTCCCATAGCTCCCACCAAGTCCAATAAGGCCCTAGAGCCTATAAGAGAAGTAGATGTGGCTAATGTCTTCCTAGATCCCAACACCCTAGAGACCAGTGTCTAGACTGAAGGTTGCTTTATTGTAGATGCATTAATTGATGGAGGCTCATCAGTGAACATAATGATGGATGTGACAATGAAGGATTTAGGCATGCAAGGTATGTAGCCTACACATTGACTTATAAGACTGGAAGACCAGAGCAGAATTAACCCTTCCGGCATTCTCCCATATGTGAAGATAACCCTGGCAAGAAGAGACTATTGGCTGACCTATCTGGTAGTGAAACCTAACTCCTACAGGACCTTATATCTTTTGCTTTTGGGAAGACCATGGCTTTTTGAAGTAGGAGCATGGACAGATTGGTTCAAAGGAACCCTAACCCTAGTTAGAGGACCCAACAAAGTGGTACTGAAGTTGTATGGCTCGCAACAAGGTAATGGATCCATCTCTATCAAAATCTTATATGAACAAAGTTACAGAGGGTACATCAGATGAAGAAGTTGCCAAACAGATATTTCCCAAGAAAACAGAGGCATAGTCCCTGACAATGGACACTGTAAGAATCAAACTCCCAAAAGATGCAAAGTCCTTGTCAATGGGTGAATACCTCCTTCCTATACCAGGAATGACTTCCAAAATTATCCCAGTGAGAGGCATGGATGTATTGCTCTCCTTATTACGTGGCCATAGCAGAGCCAGAGATAGAGATAGAAGATGACACATAGAATATGTTCTTCTCTTATAGAGCCCCTATAGAGGTAGAGACAAAGTCTAATGAGGACGATGATGACAATGCAGAAGAAGATTATGAAAGCGAATTGGAAGAATCTATCTAGCTTGAAAATGGATACAAATGAGAAGGAAGTTCTAGAGGCTAGAGAGACTGAAGATTCCATGCTATTAGATAGAATGACAATGGTACCCTTTGGACTGGTAAATGGATCTTATCATATGCAAAACCTTTATAAGAAATGGATTAATCAAAATAATCCTTCCTTTAGTAGTGACTCTTGTCACCCTAATCTACCCTTCTCAGGAAAGGATAATGATAATGCACCTTGCTAACAAATACCAATTCTACGACCCTAATAGAACTCAAAGACTACCCTGTTATGTGACATTCCTAGATGCAACCTCAGAAGATGAGTCCTTGAGCCAAGAGGTAACCAATTCTACGACCCTAATAGAACTCAAAGACTACCCTGTTATGTGACATTCCTAGATGCAACCTCAGAAGATGAGTCCTTGAGCCAAGAGGTAACTAATTCCCAAACCAGATCTGAAACAGCCTTGATACCATTTCATCATCCCAAGGAGAAAGACTAGTCCTCATTTAAATATAAAATTAGTTCCACAGAGGAGCATCAGAAGAGGAGAGCACTCCCCCTTGAAGGAGTCGAATCTATACCCACATAAGCAGTCCATGGGACCTTCATCAATGAAGTGGAAGGTGAAAAGTAATTAACTTTTGTGGATACTGATTGATGCCATGAGGCATATTTCACGGTGGATTCCGTGAGGTTTTATGGTGGATTCCGCAAACTTTGATGACCGGGGCTCATACACAAAGTGGATTCTTTGTGCAACAAGTTGATGGGGACGCCTGTCCTTTTCGGGCGTTTCATTAATTTAGTGTGTACATGGGTGATTCCATAGCGGGTGATTCTGCAAAATGCATATTAAATTAATAAACGTTTATGAGTTTAGAGTGTGCACTCGTAATAAATTAAGGTTAGGATTTATTTCTAACCAGTTGATTTATTTATGTAGCTGAAGACTGCTAGGTATTCACTTTTGTCAATTTAATTGTATTATTTTACTAACGATTGTGAATGCTTCAGTTGATGTGTAGAGATAGCAGCAGTGGCAAAGGAAAGCATTGGAGGATAGCGAGTATTCGATTTATGGATTATATTTTGATAGGCGCCACGCCTATATTTTGTCATTATTTTGTATGCGCATGGGCGCACGATTATGTTATTTTTATTTGGGCATTGTATTGGGCGTGCCAGACTCTTTGGGCACCGTCCATTAGCTTTATTCCTATTTTGTGTTAAAGCAAACTCAAAAGCTAAAAGCTTGCTATTTTGTAATTTGGGCTATTATTTGAGCTTGAAGATGAAATATACATAAAATACATGCTTTGTGGAGCGCTCACACAAAGGCATGGGGGAAGATTACACCCAATTGGTCTCTTGCTCTTGTCGTTCATGCTTTTTACCTTGTAATTTGTGCAAAAAGTAGAGTTCTATTGTTCTTTGGGACCTTCCGGCAATCACTACGCGAGCAAGTAACATCCGATCTGTGCACTAGTGGTATCAGAGCGAAGCTGAGATCAAGAGCTTCCAATCGCTACCCATCTCATGCGAAGCTGGAGCTCCTGGAATGATCGGGCTCTACGATCAATCTCGTCGCGAACCGTCGATACAGGTAGACTTCTGGCAATCAAGAACCCCTGTTTCCATCATTGGATCGTGAAGGACCGGTCTACAGAGGCGGAGGACCACTCCTACATCTCCCTCTCCAAGACGTTTTTTTTTTTTCACAGACAATAAGCTCCATAGCTCACAAACTTCAAAGCTTTTATTATTAGTAAGCTTAGCATTAAAGCTTGCTAAGCTTTAAGAAGCTTAAAGCTTCGAAAATTTCAACACGAGCCCTCAGAAGACTTCCGAATTTTTCGCCGCTGACAAAAAACGGCCCCCCCCCACGAATTTCGCCGTTGCCTATCTATTAAGCTCCAAGCTTAATTACTTAAGCTTCTTAATCAATCAAGTCATTACTAACTTCCGATCACACCCAATCAGTCAAGTTCAGCAAGTTTCTTCAAGTCAAGTTCTGTAAGTTCTATAAAGCGACTAAGTTTTGCAAGTCTTCATACTCTGCAAGTCACATAAGTCTGCAACTCTGCAAGTCAGACAAGTCAACTGGAGTCAGAACTGACTTGTGCTCAAAACTCATAGAAGGGCTGTTCCTGCGTAGAAACTCCGAACTGCAAAGTTGTTCATTGGAAGGTACTCTACCCATACGCAGGTTTGCTGAAGCATTTTTAGCATACGAAGAAGGATAAAACGTAGATTTTCCGAAGATTGTGAAAGCTATACCCAAAAATACATAAGTCTTGTATTCTCGAACTTGAGCTACGCTCATCCCGCTAACTTGATTTTGAGTGAGAAAGGTCTTTTGAGTTTTGCAGGATCACAGAACCACATATGGATGATCTTATGGCTGAAGGCGACCTGCCTGAACCTACGATGGAGCAAAAGCTGGACTTAATCATAATGCAATTGGATGAAGAATGAAGGGCTAGGCAAGCATTGCAAGTTCAACTGGCAAATTTACAAAGAGCGTCTACCGACAAAGAAGAACCTCAAGCTAAAGATCTTATTCGACGTACCATCGATGCAACTCTCGAAGCTCAAACCATCCACAAGGAATCAAAGATAAGTAAAAGAAGTTTCAAATTCCGTACTTTCAATGGCATACGAGAAGGAAAAACTGTTTTAGCATTCATTAGTCAGTTTGATGACTATTTCCATGAGGAAACCTATGTAGAAAAAGATAAAATCAAGTGTGTCACTAATCATTAAGTGGATAGAGCATCTCTTTGGTGAACTGTAGTACGCAAGAGTATAGATTGTCCTGCTACCTGGGAGAATTTCAAGAAGAAGTTCATGCAGAATTTTCTTCCTCCACAAATTCATGAGAAAGCTATTAAGCAATGGGATCTTCTTCAGCAACGGGATCGTGAGCCTATTCCTCAGTATACAGAGCGTTTTTGGAATGCACTACTCCAGCTACGCATGCTTGAAGATGTACCCGAAGCGACACACAAGCGCAAGTATATGTCTGGACTCCTTGGGCATTATTACGCTGAAGTTAACATGTTCAAGCCTGCTATTCTTGAAGACGCCATTTCACTAGCTCACGACACTGAAGACAAACTACGAGGTAGAGACAGACGTCCACAGCAATTCCAAGCAAATGGTAACTATGGATCTAAGCAATTCAATTCCAATTTTAGAAGATTTAATCCAGGTCGTTTCTCTTCATCATCTTTCCGTAAAAATTGGGCAAAACCACCTGCTTTACCATCCAATGTTAATCAAAATTCCAAGCCTATTCCATAGCCAAATCCTAATGTCCCTAGACTTCTTGCCATTGCAAACAATGTAACCAAAGCCAAGCCAATAGTATGCTATAAATGCCACCAGCCTGGACATCTAGCAGCAAATTGTCATTCAAAGAAGCCACCTGCCCATATCAACTACCTTGGAGCAATGGACGAAGACGAACATGAAGATATGCCTGATTTCACAGAAGATGAAGACAACACTACTACTACTTCGGATACTTTACCAGGTATGCCAACTCCACATTCTTTATTGACTATGAAATGTTTGGTGCATGGAAAGGAAAAGATTATCTTGCATGATGACGGTAGTACTCATGATTTTATTTCAGCAAAATTAGTAAAAGAATTGAAGTTACAGACTGTACCTACGCATTATCGCATCAAAGCAGCATTCTTAGGCATTAGGTATAATGGTACACAGGAAGTGCATGACTTAGAGATTCAAATTGGTCAATACACAGAAAGAAGAAATTTCCTAGTTGTTCCATTACAGTCAAGTGATATTATTTTAGGTATGCCTTGGCGTCACCAGCATAACCCAAATATAGATTATTCCACACATTCAATGAATATTAATTTTCAAGGAAAATCTATTACATTATATGGTATGCATGCATCTAATGTTTTTCCACTGCTTTCGCATACTCAAGCTAAACGTGCATTACGCAAGAGTAGTAAATCCTATCTCATTTGGGTGAATGAACTGCAAGTAAAAGAAAATCATATGCATCCTAGGCATAAAGAATTTCTTGCACATTTTAAAGACTGTTTTGCCGAAGACCTACCACCTGGTTTACCTCCTTCATATCCAGAAGACCATAAGATAGATTTGATCCCTGGCACACAACCACCTTGCAAAGCACCATATAGGCATAACCAGATAGAGCAAAAAGAAATTCAGAGTCAAGTTGAGGAATTACTAAATAGAGGATTGATTAGACCTAGTAGTTCTCCATTTGGTGCACTGTTCTGTTAGTTAAGAAAAAGAATAATACCTATCGTATGTGCATTGACTATCGAGCTTTAAATAAGATCACTATAAAGAATAGGTATCCCATTCCTAGAGTTGATGACCTTATGGACAAACTGCAAGGATCTGCTATATTTAGTAAAATAGACCTTAAGTCTGGTTATCATCAGGTGAGACTAGATACGTCTGACATATTCAAGACTGCATTTAGGACACAGTTTGGTCATTACGAATTTTTAGTGATGCCATTTGGATTGACTAATGCACCTGCTACGTTTAGTAGAATGATGAACCGTATATTTTTGAAATATCAGTATTGTGTAATTGTCTTCTTTGATGATATTTTGGTGTTTAGTCAAAATGAGAAGGAACATTATGAGCATTTGTCATTGGTTTTCTAGTTACTAAAAGATAATCAATTGTATGCAAATCCTGAAAAGAGTGAATTCTTTAAAACAGAAATTGAGTATTTAGGTCATATTGTATCATTTGATGGAATTAAAGTTGATCCTAAGAAAATAGATGCAATATTGAATTGGCCTGTTACCTGAAAACGTGCATGAGTTATGCTCATTCCTTGGTCTTGCTAGTTTCTATAGGAAGTTTGTACGTAATTTTTCCTTACTTGCTTTACCATTAACCAAACTTCTGAAGAAAGGAATTGTATATCATTGGACCAAAAATCAACAGAAATCCTTTGACTTATTGAAACATGCATTAACCCATGCCCCTGTCCTACAGTTGCCTGATTTTAATAGACCGTTCTTTCTAGTAGTGATCGATGCTAGTGGATCAGGAATAGGAGCTGTACTTATGCAGGATAATCATCCCATAGCCTATTCTAGCTGTAAGCTGAAACCCTCTGAACTGAAATATTCCACATATGACAAAGAACTATTAGCTGTTGTACAAGCATTAAGACAGTGGAAACACTACTTAATGGGTTCAGAATTTATGATTAAGACCGATCAGCAAAGTATTAGACATTTACTTAGCCAACCCCAAATCTCTGACCGTCATATCAAATGGGTATCCTTTATTCAAAGTTTTCATCCTATCATTCAATACCAACCCGGTAAAGAAAATGTAGTGGCTGATGCATTAAGTAGAAGACCTGCTATTCATAACATTTCTGTTATATCTTTTGATTCTTTGATTGCTATGAAAGATACTTATCATCAAGATATTACTTTTCATGCTGATTGGAATAAATTAGTTCAAAATAACTTGATTCCTATTGATTCATTGTCATATAATGATGGATTTATGTTTTATGAAAAGAGATTGTGTGTTACAATTCCATTCCGATCTTTTGCTTTGAATGAGATTCATTGTCCCCCATATCAAGGTCACAGAGGTATCATATCTACTTTACGTACGTTAACTGATATATTTTTATTGGCCGCATATGGACACTGATGTATCTAACTTTGTTTCTGAATGTTTGATTTGTCAAAGAGTTAAGAGACATCATGGTAAACAGTATGGATTACTTATGCCTTTGTCTATTCCATCTAAACCTTGGGGACAAATCTCTATGGATTTTATTACTAGTTTACCTAATACTAAATCTAACCATGATATGATTTGGACAGTAATAGATAGATTTAGTAAACAAGCATATTTCATTCCATGTAAGAAAACTTTAACAGTATCACAACCAGCATAATTGTTTTTGAAAACTGTTTTCACTAACCATGGATTGCCAAAAGTTATTATTTCAGATCATGATTCTAGATTTTGTAACAACTTTTGGATTACTCTGTTTGCTAACCTAGGCACAAAGATTTATTTCTCATCTGCATTTCATCCTGAAACTAATGGACAAACAGAAGCCACTAATAGCACAATTCTAGATCTTTTACGTGCATATACTATCTCTAAACCACAGACATGGGACACACATTTACAGTTATTACAGTTTGCATATAATAATACACCACACACATCTACAAAGAAAGCACCATTTGAAGTGATTTATGGATATAGATTATCTACACCTGTTGCATCTTTGTCAAATAGAATTCAGAGTGCTGATGATATTGCTAGTATGCACAATACTATTTTTGATGAGGTTAAAGACATGATTGCTAAAGCCCAGCAATCATATACCAAACAAGCCAATAAGAAAAGACAAGCAATGAATTTCAAAGTTGATGACTATGTTTGGTTGAGAATAGAAAAACGTAGACTACAAAGTGTAGATAGACACCCAGTTGTGAAATTAGCCCCTAGATTCTATGGACCATTTAGGATCATTCATAAAATTAATGACTATGCATTCAAGTTAGAATTACCACCTCATTGGAAAATTCACAACACATTTCATATTAGTTTATTAAGACCTTTTAGAGGCCAATTACCTGTACACCCTGTTTATGAAAACCCACCTTTGTTAGAGGAAGAGACTGAAATACTTGAACCCGAAGCTATAGTAGATACTGATTTTATGACCACTAGAACTGGCCGAAGATATTCTAGATATCTAGTTAAATTTAAGAACCATCCTGTAGAGGAAGCACAATGGATGCACGCTAGAGACTTAAATGCTTTCCCCACTCTGTTAGCTCCACATTGAGCTAATAGCAATTGAGGTCAATTGCTATCCCACCCCGGGGGTATAATGCCAAGAGGCATATTTCACGGTGGATTCCGTGAGGTTTTACGGTGGATTCCGTAAACTTTGATGACCGGGGCTCATACACAAAGTGGATTCTTTGTGTGAGAAGTTGATGGGGACGCCTGTCCTTTTCGAGTGTTTCATTAATTTAGTGTGTACATGGGTGATTCCATAGCGGGTGATTCCGCAAAATGCATATTAAATTAATAAACGTTTATGAGTTTAGAGTGCGCACTCGTAATAAATTAAGGTTAGGATTTATTTCTAACCAGTTGATTTATTTATGTAGTTGAAGACTGCTAGGTATTCACTTTTGTCAATTTAATTGTATTATTTTACTAACGATTGTGAATGCTTCAGTTGATGTGTAGAGATAGCAGCAGTGGCGGAGGAAAGCATTGGAGGATAGCGAGTATTCGATTTATGGATTATATTTTGATAGGCGCCACGCCTATATTTTGTCACGCCTATTTATTAAGGCGTCAGATATTTATTATTATTTTGTATGCACATGGGCGCACGATTATGTTATTTCTATTTGGACATTGTATTGGGCGGGCCAGACTCTTTGGGCACCGTCCATTAGCTTTATTCCTATTTTGTGTTAAAGCAAACTCAAAAGCTAAAAGCTTGCTATTTTGTAATTTGGGCTATTATTTGAGCTTGAAGATGAAATATACATAAAATACATGCTTTGTGGAGCGCTCACACAAGGCATGGGGGGAGATTGCACCCAATTGGTCTCTTGCTCTTGTCGTTCATGCTTTTTACCTTGTAATTTGTGCAAAAAGTAGAGTTCTATTGTTTTTGGGGACCTTCCGACAATCACTACGCGAGCGTACAGCATCCGATCTGTGCACCACTGATGGATCCAAATGTTACTTGAAGGTGGATAGTAGCTTGCTAAAAGAGGAGTTGTCGATCATGCATAACCTTTTGAAGGAAAATTTGGACGTGTTTGCATGGTCCTACAAGGATTTGAAGGGGATTGATTCCAATGTATGTTAGCATCACATTGACCTAGAGCTTGATGCAAGCCAATATGGAAATGACAGAGGTGCATGAATCCAAATTATTTGGCCTTGGTAAAAGCATGAATATTGAAGCTACTAGAAGCTGAGTTCATCTATATAGTGGCCAATGGTGAATGGGTCTCACCCATCATGGTATTACCCAAGACAAATGGAAAACTGTGAATTTGTGTGGACTTTTGCAAGTTGAATTCCAAGATAAAGAAAGATCATTTACATATCCCTTTCATAGAGCAACTATTGGACACAATGGTAGGCCATAAGCTTTATTCCTTGCTAAACGGATTCAATGGGTACAACAAGTGTAGATAGCAGAAGAAGATCTGTCCAAGAAAACCTTCACCACAGAAATGGGGGACCTATGCTTATAGAGTGATATTGTTTGGGCTCTGCAATGCCCCTACCACATTCTAGAGAGTGATGATGGCCGCATTCCAAAACCATTTGCATGATTTCATTGAGGCATATCTAGGTTACTTTTGTGTTTATAGTTTGATCTTTAAACATTGTGGACAATTGGAGCAGTGTTTTGATCGATATCGCGAGTATGGGATCTCCCTTAGCCTCGACAAATGCATATTTGGAGTCTCTTCAGGAGTTTTGTTGGGCCATATTGTCTCTACACAAGGAATAGCAACAGATCTTGCAAAGATTGAGAAGATTGCAGCCTTAATTGCACCAACCAACCTCAACTATTTGAGGGGATTTCTCAACCATGTGGGCTGTTACACAAGGTTCATTACACACTTTGCAACTAAGGCATCCCCCGCACATAAGCTCTTGAGGAAAGATGTAGAGTTCATTTGGATGGATGATTGTGAAAAGGCATCCCCCCCACATAAGCTCTTGAGGAAAGATGTAGAGTTCATTTGGATGGATGATTGTGAAAGGGCCTTCAATACTTTGAAGCAGTGCTTGATTGGAGTACCCATTCTGCAGCCTCCTAATTGGACAAAGGAGTTCCATGTGTACAGTGATGCATTAATTGAAGGCTTAGGAGCATTCCTATGCTAGAAAGGGTCCCCAAATTTAGATCAACCCATCTACTATGCAAGTCGTAAAGTCACTGCTAGAGAAAGAAATTGCACAATGATAGAGCTCGAATGCCTAGCATTGGTGCTTACCCCTTGGAGAAGTTTTGACACTACCTCTATCGACATACTTCAAATTTTATGTGGATCACAAGGTCATGTCCTTCTTGACGAACAAAGAAAATGTGAAGGGAAGAATGATAAGATGGGTCCTTCTATTCTAGGATTTTAACTTTGACATAATCACCAAGCCTGGTCGCTCCCATGTTTTGGTTGATCATCTATCGTGTATCCCTAAGACTGCAGAGGAGGAATAGGAGGATCCCGAACTTCCTTATGCTTCCCTATTTCTAGTTGAGGCTATAACCGCATGGTATGCAAACATTGCCAATCTTTTCGCAACATAAAAATATCCTCCCGGTATCTTTAGCCCTAAGAGAAGAAGAACCTTCTATTGGAATCAGCCCCTTACACCTTGTTAGGTGCAGCACACTATACAAGAAGGGCAAAGATGAAGTATTGAGAAGATGTATTGCAGGAGATGAGATTGGAATAGTGTTGAAAGCATGACATGACAAGCCATGTGGGGCAAACACTTTGTAGAAGAAGCAATGGCCAGGAAGGCTCTGCTCGCCAGCTCTAGTGGTAGACCCTCAACAAGGATGCCTACGATTGCTACAAACATTGTGATACTTGTCACTTAATGGAGAAACCCATTAAAATCAGTGCCATATGACTATAACCCATCCTTTCTTTGAAGCCATTTGAGAAATGTAGAATCAATTTCGTGGGACCGATTGACCCTCCAATTAGAAGAAAGAAAAACAGATACATCCTGGTATACACTAATTATGTCATAAAGTGGTGTGAAGCCAAGGCTCTGAAGCAGGATGATGGCAACAACATGGCCCTATTCCTGTAAAAGAACATCATCACCTATTTTGGTGGTTTCTTAGAGCTAGTAAGTGATAGAGGTACTCACTTTCTGAATAATCTTATGGAGGAACTAATAAAGCTATACAAGATTTGCCATCGCAAGTCCACACCCTATTGCCCCCCAAATACAATGGCCAAGTCGAAGTCACCAATCACATCCTTTTCTCAATCCTGATAAGGACGATTACTATCCATCACCCCGATGGGACGATCGACTTAGAGAAGCCCTATGGGTGTACAAAACCTCCCATAAGGCTACTATAGGATAGACACCCTTCCAACTGGTGTATGATATAGAAGCAGTTTTCCATGTAGAGTTGGAACTGCCTTCTCTATGAGTGGCTATCAAAGAATGCTTAGGCTATGATGAGTCCCTGCAATGCCATCTCCTCTTGCACTTGGAATGTTTGAGACTTGTAGGATGGCCCTACATTGTATGGAAGCTACCCAAGCTTGAAGAAAGTCCTATCATGACAGCTTCATCAAGCACAAGGAGCTTAAGGAAGGTGACTTAGTCTTGGCCTATGATTCACAATTTGGCAAGTTTCCACAAAAACTACAATAATGTTGGATGGGCCCCTATAAGATACTTGTTGCCAACCCTAACAGCTCTGTCAAGTGCAGGCTATCGATGCTTCTAATGATCCCTTTATGATTAATGTCTATCATCTCAAGAAGTATTTCTCTCCTTAGGGATTCTGACAATCACAATCAATCAACCCTTTTCCTTTTGGGCATCACACTAATCCTTCTCGTGCTGCTATTGATAGCCATCATGCTTATCTTGATGAGATGGCCTCATTCTTCTAGCCCTCACAGCCACCTCCCACTCCTACTTTGCTCCTTTATCATCTGATCCAACAGAGGTGGTGAGGGTGGTTTTGGTACATAGTATTTCTACCATTCTCCTCTTGGAATATATCTATATATATATATTCATGGGAGAAAAGGACTTCTATCCCTGTCATGCCGACCTATTCTTTGAGAAAAGGTGAAAACACCCTCGAGAGTAGGAAAAAAAGAAAAAAAAATAGGAAAAATAGAGAAAAGAAATTAAAAAAATTATGGGAGAAAAGGAAGAAATTCTCTGTTATAATAGACCTCATTCCAAGAAAAGGTGGCAAACACCCTTGGACGAGAAGTTGGTTGTGGAAAAGGTGGCAATACCCCGCAATACAGATTAGTTGAATCATTTGTCAAACATTCTAGGGTGCAGTTCCGAAGCTGCGATCTATCATCCTCCCACGAGCGACTGTTGAGCTCTATTGTATTCTTCATCTCCTCTCGACACCTTACTTGGCAATCTTCATTGACAAGGCTATCTCCCTGGGTGTTGTTGCATGGTCCTTGGCATGCCAAAAGTGTGCTAAGCGAGTTGTGGTCCCTCCTGCAAATGATTTCAACACCTCACACGTTGACGACAGCTCACCTCGAATATCAACCAAATGGGCCAAGTGTTTCTAATCCCACCCCTTCTATTTATAAGTGTATGTCATGTTTTAAGTGTGGAGACATCCTAGTCCTATTCTCAGTCCTATCCATAAGTTCAACTGATTTTCTTTCCCTTCCTGGTAAGGTCTTAAGTTGGGGATGTGTCCTCATGCGTCTCGCCTGCATAAATGCATGCATCTATTGTAACTTGATCTTTACATATTGAAATGTCTATTCTACATCTTGTTGGGGTCCCTTCCCCACCCACCCATCTTGTTTCACCCCATTCCCACTGTTTTTCCTTACCCATTTGATACTTTTCCTTCTTTTGCAACTCTTCCATGTGAATACATTCTATGTTACTAAAACTCACATTTCACCTTACCCTCTAGTTCATCCCTTTACATCATATACTTTTTCCTTTTTCAGCCTTTCGTTCCAACTAATAGTTCATGATATATTATTTTTTGAAGGATTTTATGCAAATTGTTCGTGTTTCCATGTGACCACACATTTTTCATGCTTGATGTTTGACCTTAAAACCCTAACATGTCCCTTCCTCCTAACATTTTTCCTTTTTATAGTCCATTGTTTTAATGCACAACTTGGCCATTACTAATTGTTGCATGTTCATGAATATTTTCAAACGTAATTTTTGCTATTTTTCCCTGTGAACCTACTTTATTCTCGACAAAATTGGAATATGATTGGATAGCCTTCACGAGCTTGCCAAACCACACATTTTTCATTTATTCTCCACCTTGTTTCGAGACATGGATTTTGTGTTTGTGAGGTGCCCACCCATCAGCTTTCCACGCACTCTTTTAGCGGTCTATCGAGAAACAAATCTAAGCGTTGCTACCCGGCACTCCCAAGAAATGTTCCGAGTTTTGTTGCCTAGGGTTTCTCGAATCCGCCTCGCAACGGAACGTTCACGACCGAACCCACTAGGATCGACCTGAAATTCGGGTTCCTAGTTGTCAAGGTCTCCTGTTAGCATTCTAGCGTCGGGTTTTGGACATCCTACTTTACGCAGAGATACCCAATCCAAAGCAGACCCATGCCGCACTTGGTTCAAAGAGAAAGGGAAACGAGAGGGATGCGCTGCTCAACCTCTCTGCCCATAGGGCATAGTCCCATTCCAGTCCCCTAAAACGGCATGAATCGGGTTCTAACCTAACAATACCTAAAGATCGAATGACGATAAAAACTTGTGAGAAGCCTCCCTGTTCTCTGGGACCACCCTGCCGTAGGATGGACCCGTCGAGGGTTCCGCCCACCCGCTTCCCTTAATAGCTTTAGTTTTCTAATTAGGTCCTACCACATTTATGTGTGACACTTAAAGTCAGCTTCATTAGTTAAGCCTTTTAGGGAACAGAGTTCGTTCACATAACTTATAGCACATACACAAAAACAGAGCAAAGCAATCTATTGACAAACAAGTTCAAACAAGTTCCTTAACTTATCTTCAAGTTAATCTTTGTCTCCCGCCCATACAGGAGAAATTATGTATTGCTTCTGTCCAACAGAAGTATCCCTTCTTCCCTGCAGAAGTAACTGGTCCAATTCACATGGCACCACAAACTCGATCCTTTATCTAGAATAGGATCTCCCAACATGCCCAGATGTTGGGGGCCACGGAGGTCTTCAACTCCATTCTAGACCTAGCAAGGGGTGTCCAGAGCTCCAACTGACCCGCAAGCTGTCTAGGAGCGAAACATCATTCTCGTGGTTGGCCTTTTCACCACTCGACCTTCGGCCCATGAATCGAGCAGTGCCCTCTCAGGTTAATACGCGGTGCGATCATGGAGGTGATCCACCCGTGCAATATATCCTTCCTTAATTAAATCCTTTAAGAATCAAGCACAAACAAGGCATTCAGCCCTAATATCATTTTCCAAGAAAACATTCCTTTATTCCCATGGCGACTTGTCATCACAGACCCTTGCCATGCATTTACCATAAATCACAAGCACTTGGAATAATCATCCCAAACAACAACTAACAACCAATTGAATGTAAAAGCATTTAGGATATTGTTCGATCAACTAACAAAACCAATTGCATTCTTTCCAAAACAATGCAAGAGTAGATGATATAATATTTTCCATTGCATATTTGCTCTCCCCCTTGGGATCTAAGAGCAATATTATGCAAAAATGTTCTTAACACTTCCTTCGGCTAGGGCATATGTTAAGGGTTCAAACACTATTCATGATGTAAGTTCTATAGGCCACTTACCTTGATTGATAACCCAACCCTGAATTTGGATTAGCAAAAGTCATCGTTATCCGACGGATCTCAAGATATCTTAGTTTTAACCCTTATGATTAATTCTTGTACTAGCTCTTAGTCAAGTCATGAGGCAACTAGAAAATTATCCTCATATATCAAACATGTTATAGGCATAACGTAAAAATACTTGATAAGATAAGTGCGGGATGATCTCAAGTAATTAGACTCCAACAGGCCTTGCATTGAGCTAGAATCTAGTTTTTCTTAATATTTGCGCTCTTAGGTCAAGTACTTTTGAAGTATCTAAACTTTAAACTAGTACTTCTCTATTCATGATTCTTAATGTCATATTCTTTTAGCAATTATGCTATTTATAAACCTTGACTATACTTTAATCTAGCACTTGTATGCCCAATCTTTTAATGTCATTCTTTTGACGACTATGCCATTCATAACGCTTGACTAATTATTCCTTGTAATTGCTCTACTAGCAAATAAGTCATATGTAGCTAGGTGCAATTATCTTCCCTTGACATATGCACTTCACAAACTCCCTCTTTCGAGTAGGTGAGATGAAATTTATCCTTTCCCATGACCTATACTCGTGCATCGTAGTATGGGGCCTAACGTATCTCATACGAGAATCAAAGCAAGCATCTATCAATTTGAAAATACATTATTTACGACCAGAACCGCAGTTGGATTGACAGTGATGCCTTTGCCCGAAGCCTTATTGTTGGTTGCAGGATTGTCATCCGCACACGACATTCTTCGCTTGGAGGCCATCGACCACAGGTAGACTTAAGAGATTAAGAAGGTAGAATAGATTCAAGATGGGAGAGCGTAAGAGAAGATGGTTAAGTCGAGGATCGAGATAGAGGGAATTGAGCTAATTCTCTTCCTTGCAACCTCTCGGGGTGACTCTTCTCTCTCTCTCGCTCTCTCTCTCTCTCTCTCTCTCTCTCAAGCTCTCTTTCAAGCTCTTCCTCACAATCTCTTGGAGGGGTATCCTTCTCTCTACCTCTCTCTTGCAACCTCTCGGGGTCTCCTTATGCTTCCTTATGCCTCTCCCATGCCTCATATTTATAGTGAAATAGAGAAGAGGGCTTGTGGTTGAGAAGTGGAGATCTTTGTGGAGGGGGATCTTGGAAAGATCAGTGATCTGATGCTCAGATCATAAATCTGATGGTTCCATTGGCTCCGAAAGGGGGGGTAAAACTCCAAAGACACTTGGTTAGAAAGCTCTTAGTTCACTTTTTCTTCTTTTCTCTGTTCAAAGTGCTGTCCACTGCCTGTGTATGCGATCGCGGCACGCGCGATTTCGCAAATCCTCTCTTTATTTTTTTCTTTTTACAAAATCTCCAAACTAACTAAAATATCACTTGTCTTTTCTTTTAAATGACATCCAGTTCTAAAAATCTCCATATCTTTTTTTTAGGATAATATCTAAAGTATCTAAAATATACTAGTTTTGCCCAAAATCTAATGTTTTTGGACCATCCAAACTATACACATTAACCTAGTGATTAATATAACTCATAAGTCTCCTTCACGTTGTAATTTACGTGAAGGGTGGCTACGGTCCTTGCCAATCCGAGAAAAATATCGAATTTACAACTCTCAATTTTTTTAAATAAAATATTTTAAATTAAATAAAAATTATTAATAATTACTGTTAGTTAGTTTTTACCTTAGTTAGTCTTTAGTTAGTAATCTTACTAACTTATTAATTGACTAACTTTTAAACTAACCAACTAACTTTTATTGTGTGGAAATATTATAGTGTTATTAATTTTTACAATTGTCCCGGGGGGGGGAGGGAAGGGGAGCTTGCAGGGAGGTGGGGTGGTGGGGTGTCCTTGGGGGGGGAAGGGGGGCTTGTGTGGGGGTAGGGGGGGTTTGGTGTACAGGGCACATGGAGGACAGGCATGGGTGGCCAGGAGGCCTAGCGGCGGATGGCGGGCATGCAGGACGCCACGGGGACTCGGCGACAGGCAGGGAGGAGGCCACAGCGGGGTAGGGCCACGAGGCGAAGGCGCCGCGCCGTCAACCAGGTGGGGGCGCAGGGTCGTCAGAGGCGGGACAGGGCGAACAGGGCGACGGGCGCACGAGGCGGCGTCAGAGGTGGAGAGGCGGACAGGGCGGCGGGCGCACTTTAGAGGCAAAGGGGGAGAGGGCAGATGGCGGCGTGAGGGAGGGCGTGGTAGGCAGGGCGTGGAGAAGAGAAGGAGGAGAAGAGGAGGAGGAGGGGAAGGAGAGGAGGAGGAGGGGAGGGTGAAGGAGAGGGAGATGGAGGGGAGATGGAGGGGGGAAGAAGGCACGCAGGGGGAGGGAGATGGAGAGAGGGAGGGAGGTGGTTGGGGGGGGGGGAAGGGGTCGGGGAGAGAGAAAGGTGGGGTTGGGGGGGGATAGAGAAGGGTGTGGGGGGGTGCCCAGGGATGTGGGTAGCGGTGCCCATGGGGGTGGGGGTGGGGGTGGGGGTAGGGTGAAAGGGTGTGGGGGGGTGCCCATGGGAGAGAATGGGATGGGCGGGCCATAAAAGAAAGGCGTACCCCCGTCCCACGCGCGTGCGCGGGGCGGGGTAAAAAACTTTGCTGTGACGGGATCGAAATAGTGCCGGGATGGCGGTACGGGGCACGCGAATGTGACCGGGGTGCGTGGAGATGCGTAAAATCGAAAACGGACGCGCTCACGCGGGACGAGTCACGCGAAAACATAAAAAAATAAAGAAAAATGAAGATCTCCCAATCCGGGCGTCAAAACGAAATGTCAAAAAAACAAAAAGTGGGCAGGACGGCAGGGGGAAGACAGGGAAAATGTGCAACGGGGGTTCCGGGGGAAAGACAGGGCGTTCACATGCAAAAAACACAAAAAAACGGGTCCAAAAATGCAATTAAAAATTAATATCGAAAGATCCGTGCAGCGGAACGAGGTGCAAAAAAAAGAAAAAATGTGCAGAAAGGCGTGCCCGACAATCCTATCACATCAAAACATAGTTCCAACTGAGATAAGATGCGTTCACAGGGGAAAAACCCAAAAAACAGACCCGAAAATAAAATCAGAAATTAATATTGGATGAACCGCTGGCCGGAATGACATGTAGTAAAAATGAAAAATGTCCACAGGAAGGGAGGGTACAGGGTTCTCATGTCAAAATGCAGTTCCGACGGAAGTAGGAGGGGTTCACATGCGAAAAACATAAAAAATACACTCTAAAATACATTTAAAAATTAATAATTAAAAATCCAGAAGGCGAAATAGGAGGGAGGAAAAAGGAAAAAGGTGGGGGAAGGCACAGGGGACACGGTTGTCAAATCAAATTGGAATTCCGATGCAAACAGGGCAGGTTCACATGGAAAAATGTCAAAAAGACGCACGAAAAAGTCTTAAAAAACTACAAAAATTAATATTGGACAAACCGTGCATCAAAATGACACGAAGTAAAAAGAAAAAATATCAGGGAGAAAGTGGTTGTCAGGGCTATGACGTCAAATCACGGTTCCGAAGCAAGCAAAGCACGTTCACATGGAAAACCGGCTAATGTGCGCAAAATGCTTCAAAAATTAATAACTCGACACCGGAACAGGGGTGGTAAAAAGGAAAAATGGTCAGTTCAAAGGGAGGAACAGGTTTGTAAAGTCAGATTGGAAGTCCGCTGAACGTAGGGTGCGTTCACATAAAAACACAGCAAAATAAGGGAAAAATAAAAATGGAGGAGGAACAGCCCCAAGGGAGGGGGAACAGTGGACGAGTGGGTGGGAAGGGACCCCATCAGGGGAAAAGCAAGTCATAGCATAGAGGCATTAGCAGGTGGAGGCATATGCAGAAGGGTATGCAATGTAGACACGCAGGGACGCGTCCCCACACTTAAGACCTTAACCGACAGGGTTAACCGAGCAACAGGGACCGAGGACCACACAACAGACCATCCGCGAACGTCCCCACACTTAAAACATGAACGTCACTGAGAAACAGAAGGTGTAGGGTTAGAAAAACTTGGCCCATGTTGTCGAGAATCAAGGTTGATTGTCGATGGCACGTCCTGTGTCATTGTCGGCTGCTGTAGGAGGTATCAAGGTTCGCTCCACCAGCACACGTCCATCATGGCAGGGACCACGCGGCATCACCTAGGGAGGTAGCTGATGGATGAATCGCGTCGAGTCGGTGTCGTTGACGAAGGAGAGTCACTTAGCTCACAGCACTCAGATGGGATGAGAGAACAGTCGCTCGCCCCATTACTAATATCACTCGAGGAATAATGATTGAAACCCATATCTCATATCCGGTTTAAAAATCGACAAGGGAGATGGTGCAGAGGGAGTATGCCAAGGTGCACAATTGATGGTGCATCAGTGCGTCCAACCCGTCTAGCATAAGTGCAAGGAGAAAGGCAAGGGAGCCTTACAGTGCAGTGTACAGAACAGGGTGACGTGTCCGGTGATAACGGTAGAGACCCATCCCATGGACGCATAGGGAAACGGGAACATACCTGACTCCAAGTGTCGTAACGTCCCTCAATCTCACCTCTCGGTAATTGATTGAAGAAACTCCAGTCACACTCAGCCCACCCTCTGTCTCATGCTTTGTTGATAGATACAGGAGGGCAACCATGTCCTGAAACACATTGATGTAATCCTCACGGTCACTTGTGCAGAGGTTGTATGCCTTGTGCGCATTTGATGGTGCAACTGTGCATCCCGCCCCGTGCTGGCATACGGTGCGAGAAGAAAGGCCAGGGAGCCTTATAGTGCAGTGCACAGAAACAGATCGTGCTTTGTACATTGAGAAGCCCGTCCCGTGCGTGCAACACTTCATTCACACTTCTCACCTCTCATTTGATTTGAAGGAAAAAGACTGGTCACTCGCCCCACCCTCTGTCTCACACTCTGTTGATAGTTACAGAGGGCAACCCATACTCACTTTCCCATCCGGTTAGGATGAAAGCTCACATCACTCGATTGTTTGTCGATGAAGATCGCGTCGTCAGTTGTTGAAGAGGCATACCCAGGGAGGTAGCCATCAAATCGAACGTGGGGTTAGATAGGAACATGGCATCTGCTAGAGGACAATTAGACACTCTGCAGAGAGACCTAGGACACAGCATACCAAGGGAGGAAGCTTCAGAACTGGATCCTAGGGATATCAATTGATGAATCCACTTTTTGTACTGTTGGGTGTTGCCACCTTTTCCACAGGCAACTTCTCGCCCAAGGGTGTTAAACACCTTTTCTTGGAGTGAGGCTTGCTATGACAGGGAATTTCTTCCTTTTCTCCCATAACAGTTTTTTTTCCGTTTTTCTTATCTTTTTTTTTTCTTCTCGTTTTTTTTTTCTTGTTTTCCCCTATTCCAGAGGGTGTCTCCACCTTTTCTCGAAGAATGGGTCGACATGATAGGGACCGAAGTCCTTTTCTCCCATGACCGATATGTATATATATATATTTTTTTTTCTTTTTTTTTTCTTTCGAATTAAGCAAGGGAATGGTAGAAATACCATTTGTCAGAACCCACCTCGCCACTGCCGCTGGTGGAAAATAGAGGATAAGAGATCAAGGCTGGAAGGTGGGGCTGAGGGGACAGAGGGTTGCGTCCATCTCATCAAGAGTGGCTGAAGAATGGCTATCAGAAGTAGCATCATAAAAGTGACAGTGCCACGCCAACGGGGAAAAGGATCAGGTGACCGTGATTGTCAAGATCCCCAAGCAGAGAAGTACTTCTTCAGGCAATATCCATTGATCAGGAAGGGATCATCAGAGGTATCAACGGTATGCACTTGGACAAAGCCATTAGGATTGACAGCAAGTACCTTATATGGGCCCATCCACCGCTGTTGAAGCTTGCCAGGAAACTTGCCAAATCGTGAATCATAGGCTAGGACCAAATCACCTTCTTTGAACTCCTTATGCTTGATGAAGCTGTCATGGTAAGCCTTACGTCGAGCTTGCATGGCTTCCATGCACTGTAGAGCCATCCTGCGAGTTTCGTCCAAACATTCCAGGTGCAAGAGACCGCGTTGCAGTGAATCATCGTCCCCCAAACACTCTTTGATAGCCACTTGGAAAGAGGGCAATTCCAGTTCAATAGGGAAAACAGCTTCTGTACTATACACCAGCTAGAAGGGTGTCTGTCATGTTGCTGCTTTATGGGAGGTTCTGTACGCCCAGAGGGCCTTTGTAAGTCGATCATCCCAATCACGATGATGTGCTACAATTGTTCGTGTCAGAATCGAGCAGAGGATGCGATTGGTGATTTCGACTTGGCCGTTGGCTCTGGGGTAGTAAGGAGTGGACTTACAATGGCAGATCTTATACAGCTCTGTTAACTCTTCCATGACTTTATTAATGAAATGAGTACCTTTGTCACTGACCAGCTCTAAGGAACTGCCAAAACGGGTGATAGTATTCTCGTACATGAACAGGGCCACGATGTTACCATCGTCCCGCTTTAGGGCTTTAGCTTCACACCACTTTGTGACATAATCCGTACATACGAGGATGTATCTGTTCTGCTTCCTTCTGGTGGGAGGATCGATCAGGCCTACGAAGTCGATGCCCCACTTCTCAAAAGGCTTCAAAGGAAGGATAGGTTGTAGTGGCATGGCACTTGTCTTGGTGGGTTTCCCCATTCTCTGACAAGCATCACATCTTTTACAGTAATCATAGGCATCCTTATGAATGGTAGGCCACCAATATCCTGCTAGCAGAGCCTTCCTGGCTGTGGCTTCTCCTGCAAAGTGGCCCCCACATGGCTCGTCATGGCAAGCCTTCAAAACAATCCCAATCTCATCTCCTGCAACACATCTTCTGAGCACTTCATCTTTGCCTTTCTTGTACAGTGCGCCGCCTAGCAAGGTGTAGGGGGCTGATTCTAACATAAGCTTATTCCTTTCCCGACTAGAAATACCAGGAGGGTAGTGTTGGGTTGCCAGCAGATTGGCAATGTCTGCATACCAGGGAGTTACAGTTTTTACCAAGAATAGGGAAGCATCAAGGAGGTCTGGATCATCCTGCTCCTCGTCTGTAGTCTGTGGGATATGCGACAGATAATCAGCCAGAACATGGGAACGACCAAGCTTAGTAATCACCTCAAAGTCGAACTCCTGAAATAGAAGGAGCCATCTCATCATTGCTTTGTTCATCAGGAAGGATAGGGCCTCATGATCCACATAAAATTTAAAGTGGGTAGACCGGAGGTAGTAGCGGAACTTCTCTAGGGCAAACACCATTGCCAAGCACTCAAGCTCTGTCATTGTATAGTTCCATTCCCTATCAGTGACTTTTCGGCTTGCGTAATAGATGGGTTGATCCACCTTCAAGGAGCCCTTCTGGCAGAGAACTGCACCTAAGCCTTCAATGGATGCATCAGTGTGTACATGAAACTCCTTCGTCTAGTCAGGAGGTTGCAGAATGGGTGCCTCAATCAGACACTGCTTCAGAGTGTTGAAGGCTTTGTCACATTCTTCCGTCCAAATAAACTCTGCATCTTTCCTCAGAAGCTTGTGCAAGGAGGTTGCCTTTGTTGCAAAATGAGCTATGAACCTTCTATAGTAACCCACATGGCCTAGGAATCCCCTCAATTGTTTGAGGTTGGTGGGTGCTGATATCCCTTGTGCAGAGACAATGTGGCCCAACAGAACTCTAGAAGAGACCCCAAAGATGCATTTGTCGGGGTTGAGGGAAATCCCATACTCCCGGCATCGGTCAAAACATTGTTCCAAATGTCCCCAGTGTTCACGGATCAAACTATAGACACAGAAGTCATCCAAATATACCTCAATAAAGTCGTGCAGATGATTTTGGAATGCGGCCATCATGACTCGCTGGAAAGTAGCAGGGGCATTGCAGAGCCGAAACGGCATCACTCGATAAGCGTAGGTCCCCCATTCTGTGGTGAAGGTTGTTTTGGATTGGTCTTCTTCTGCTATCTGCACTTGGTTATATCCGCTGAATCCATCCAGAAGGGAATAAAGCTCATGTCCTGTCACTGTGTCCAACAATTGGTCTGTGAAAGGGATAGGAAAGTGATCCTTCTTCGTCTTGGAATTCAACTTGCGAAAATCCACACATATTCGAAGCTTGCCATTCTTCTTGGGTACAACCATGATGGGTGAAACCCATTCACTATTTGCCACTGGATAGATGAACTCGGCTTCCAGAAGCTTCAACAGCTCTGCTTTCACCAATGTGGAATAATTCGGATTCATTCGCCTCTGTCGTTGCCGTACTGGCTTGGCATCAGGCTCCAAGTCAATATGATGCTGACATATTGTGGGATCAATCCCCTTTAGGTCTTTGTAGGACCACGTAAACACGTCCAAATTCTCTTTCAACAAGTTGTACAAAGTTGACAACTCCTCTTCTGGTAGGCTGCTACCCACCTTCAAGTGGCGTTCAGTGCCATTTGCATCCACAAAAGTTAACTGTCTTTCACCTTCTACTTCACAGATGAAGGTCCCGTGGACTACTTCTGGGTACAGATCCGACTCCTTCAAGGGAGTGGTGTCCTCTTCTGATGTTCCACTAGACCTAACTTCTTCTTTTGGTGGAGACTTAGGTTGCTCCTTGAGATGTTGAAATGGGATTAGAGCTGTTTCAGGTTTGGTTTCATGATCAGTTACCTCTTGGCTTGAAGACTCATCTTCTGATAACACGTCCAAAAACATCACATAACAAGGACCCTCTGATTTCTGTTGGGTTTGTGGGACTGGTGCTTGTTGGGACGGTGCATCATCATCATCTTTTTTTGGCAAGGATGGTTGAGGACGGCAAGAGCCACTGCTGAAAGATGGCTTATTCTTCTTAATCCATTTCTTATAAAGATTTTGCATATGAGAAGATCCATTTACCAGAGCAAATGATACCATCGCCATTCTGTCCCACAGCATGAGCTCGTCTGCTTCTGATGCTTCTGGAACTTCTTCTTCATATATAACCTCTTCGGGTGGGATAGACTCTTCCATCTCGCTTTCATAACCGTCTTCTTCAATATCATCTCCATCCTCTTCTGTCTCTGTCTCTGGCTCTAGCTCTGTCTCTGTCTCTGTCTCTGTAGGAGCTCTGTAAGAGAAGAACAGGTTCTCTGTTTCATCTTCTGCCTCTGTCTCTAGCTCTGCTCTGGCCATGTAACAAGGAGAGCAGTACATCCATGCTTCTATCTCACTGTCAGAAGTGATTTCGAAAATCGTTCCTGGTTCAGGCAGGAAGTATTCACCCATTGACAGGGACTTTGCATCGTTTGGGAGTCGGCTTACAGTATCCACTGTTAAGAAACGTGCCACTGTTTCTTGGGAAGGATTTGTTTAACAGCATCTTCATCTGCTGATGTTCCATCTATAGCCTCATTAGGGGAGTCAGAAGATAATTCCAAGGAGGTGGATCCATGTCCTTTTTGAGAACCATATAGCTTCAGCACCACTTTATTAGGTCCTCTACTCGAGGTCAAGGTTCCTTTGAACCAATCCCTCCTTGCTCAGACATCAAAAAGCCATGGTCTGCCCAGTAACAGAGGGTAGGATGTACCATAAGAGTTTGGCTTCACCACCAGATAGGTTAGCCAATAATCTTTTCTAGCCACTACTATAGTCTTCACATACGGGAGAATGCCCAAAGGCTTGATTCTGCTCTAATCCGCCAGTCTGATGAGCCATTGGGTTGGTTGCACACCTTGTAGGGCTAGCCTTCATTGTCACATCCGTCATAATGTTCACTGATGAGCCACCATCAATCAGTGCATTTGTAATAAAGCAGCCTTCTATCCACACGCTAGTCTCTAGGGTACCCGGATCTAGGAAGGCGTTAGCCACATCCACTTCTTTTACAGGCTCTAGAGCTTTGTTGGACTTTGTTGCTGTTGAGGGAGCAATCCTTAAGCCGCGTCTTCTTGTCAGTATAATTTTGAACATTTTTCGGCAACTGGGAGACAACATCAATAATTGTCGAAATGTGAGGTTTGGTTTAAAGGTATCTAGATCTCTTACCAGATCGTATTCCTTAATAGGATCCACTAGCTTCTCTAACCGGTTAGGGAATGGGGCAACACCCATTTTCATTTTCCTTTTTTCTTCCAACAGGGGCATCATGGGGACTTCTTATGCCACTTGTGGCACCTCCTCCTCTTCTATCTCCTAGACCTCTGGTCCTGTCTCTGGAATTGTCTCTGTGACTCTCTGTGGCACTGTGGTGCTCTGTACGGCTGTCAGGCTCTGTTCTGTTCTGTTCTTCTGGTGGAAGATTGAACTTCACTGTTCTGGCAGGAGGATTATTTTCTTTTTGGATACGTGGTTCCTTCTTCTTTGCACGCGTGATGGCAACAACTTCCAATTCCACTAAATTGGAGGTAGGCTCTTGGGCCTTGGCCGGACTATCAATAGCACTGTTTTTCACTGGGACTGGGCTTGGACAATCTTTTGCAGTGTGGCCTTCTCCTTTGCATCGACTGCATAAGGGCTTATAATCCACTGACCTTCTGGGATTTGGACAATTTGGTGAAATGTGTCCCTTTTCTCCGCATCTGTAACACTCCACTTTTGATCTCTGACCACCGCCAGACTGTCTTCCTCTGTAACTTTGGGATGGAAATCTTCTGGGTCCGAAATTAGGACCAAACTCTCTAGGCTTGGGTCAAATATCCTGTGTTGTCATTTTGGATTCCAGCAAGTTGAATCTTGCTTCTTCTTCCTTCCTTCTCCTATCATGCATCTCCTTCAGAGAGCAAATATCCTCTGTATGGTTCTTCCATAAACAGTAGGAAACAGAAAGCTCCAGGGATGGTTGGTTTTCATGTATATTCAGTGGCTAAATGGCCTGCTTGATGACACTTACCACACCAAGTATTTGACCGCATCACATCTCTTCCTGCTCCTGCAACGTTGGATATGCTAGCGGTATTCACTTTCAGCGTCTGCAGCTGCTCTGTAATCACATCCATCAACTCCTTTTTTATATTTGCAACTGAGTTGGATAAATAATCCTTCAAGCTTTCTCCTCCTGAGGCACTGGCAGTAGGGTTTTGAGGAGTCTCTGTAATCACTGCATAAACAGGTTGGGCTGGCGCAGAGGGATCTCTGTTCTGATTCTGATTCAGAGCTCCTGTTTGAACTGTTGGGGCTGTTGGCTCCAGTTGGTAGGGTTCCACTGTTGCTGCTGATTTGGCATTGGGAAAATTGGTTGGGACTATTGTTATTGTGGTTGAACCATCATTTGAGGCATTGATTGTGGCCACTATGGATTTGGTGCACTGTACTGTGATACTGGGGGCATCTGTTGGTAGGGGTAGGGGACTGTCCCTGGGACTGCATTTGGTGGGTACATCATTCCTGGCATCAGAGGAGGTAGGACTCCTCTTCCTGGATTCATCGCCAATCTAGCTTCCACTTCATCATACAGTCTTGCACCTTCTGTTGCAGCTTACAGTGTGGCTGGTCTTTGCAGCTCCACAAACTTACGGACTTCTAGTTGTAATCCTCTGAGAAACACCCCCTTCTGAATGCCATCATCTAGATTATGGTTAGTCCATCTCTTCAGGATGGGTTCCATTCGTGAGACATAAGCTTCTACTCTTTCTCCACAAGACTAACTTAAATTCATAAATTCCTCTCGCATCCGCTCTTCAAAACCTTCACGCCTGAATTTAGTGAGGAAGGCCAACTTCAGGTCGTCCCATGTGCCAAAAGTTCCTATTGCTTGTCTCTCATACCACTGAAACGCCGCGCCCTTGAAAGTGGTGGGGAATATTGCTAACCAATGCTCAGGGGTTCTGGCATTGTTAGCCACACATGCTACCATAAACTCTGCTACATGAAGATCAGGGTCTTCATTGTACTCTCCCTTAAAAAGTGGCAATGTGACTACATTCGCTGGCCTATCATCAATATTTCCAGGACGGATTCTTGAAAGTGGACCTCCAGCAGGAGGAGGAAGGGCTTGATGTGCCATTGGGACTTCTGTAAAGAGTTTCGCAAGGGCGTCAAAGGCGGCTTCTGCTGCGAGCTCGTTCTTAGCTTTGATTTTTGCTTTCTCTCTTCTCACGTACCTCTGGACTCGTTCTAACGCTTGCCTCTTTATTGCATCATTCATCAGGGGGTTGGCTCCACTATGTCGTTAGTGCTCCACAAAGGGATAACAGAAGGCTTCAGTCTCTGGAGGACTCTCTTGCCAACATTTCTTCTACTTCTTTCTTTTCAACGTCCCTGAATTCTGTTTTCATGCCACTGCACAGAGGAAGGTATTCGGTTCTAAAGGTGTCAAAATACATACGTCTAAGCATTGTGGTGGTGCCATCATCATAGTAATGCTAGCTTCTAATGGTTTCAACAGTGTATGTTGTGAAAAACACTCTGTCTACCAACTTCCAGTGGGTTGCTAATTGAACAAACAGAAGATTGTCAGAACACCAGGTATCCCACGTATCTTGCTGTTGAGCATCCACGAACAAATTCCAACTCTTTTCCTTCTTGTCTTTGTGAACCTCCACAGACCAAGACTCCTGAAGCTTCTTCACAATCTCTCACTTGATGATGTCTGGAAACTTCTCAATGAATGCCAAATCTTCCATGTATGGTCATTCTCTCTGTTTCTGCTCTTCAATTTGTCCCCAAACAGTTTGCCACCAAGATGCAAGTTTCTGCTACTTCAACAGGAAGAGGAAACTGTCCATCACATAGAGCATGCATCATGATGGTGATATGTTTCCGCCATTGTGGGATGAACTTCTTGTGGAAAGTGGCTTTGATAATGAGAAATTCCAACTCTTCAGTGGAAGAAGGAACTTTACAAACATCCATTGAATTCTTCTCTTCTTGGCAATGCCATTTCCTTCATTTTCAGCCTCTTCTGGTGCTTGTTGATGGCAAGTTTCCCCGACTGCGCACCAAAAACATGGAGCCCCAAGAGGAACACCAAGGAAAAGGGAATTCTCTTGCAAGAAAATCTATCTTGTAACATCAACAAGCTTTTTTTATTAGGGTTTATATGATCACAATGAAGAAAAGAACACCAGGCACAACAAATCTTCATGCAGCATCATGTAGATCTCCCATGGATTTGATAGAATCAACCATATTCTTCAATATCTTCACAAATTCCATCAATAGAACAAAGAAAGCAAAGGAATACACCATCTTTGAATGGAAATACATCACATAGTTTTCATCTTCAATGTCTTCATAGTCTTCTCTCTCAATCTCTCACATACAATCACTCTATTTTGATAGAATTAGTTATCTCTGACTCTCTCTCTCTCTCTCTCCATCAATAGTACATCATATCCTCACTACAATCTCTCATAATAACCCTCAATAATCCTTATTAGGTCGTGGATACCCCTCCCAAGAGGTGTGTCTGATATGAAGAGGCAGCAAAGCCACTACAATGTCCTTTCGTAGCTCACCACTGTCACTTCACTCCAGTCTTTACTTGAGTCTTCAGCAGCTACTTCTTTCACTTCTTTTAGCTCTTTTGCACTTGTATTCACCTCTTTCCAAGGTTAGAAAACTTTCCCAAGCTACACTCTCATCCATCAAAACACATACAGAAGCATACAGAAGGTCTACAGAAGCTCATCAGAGAGTTACAAAAGGTCAACAAAAAGCATCAGAACCACATAACTCATACCAAAACCATTCCAAACCATCAAAAATCACTCAATAAGCTTTCAAAAAATCTCAAACCCTATCAATCAATACTCCATCCCTCCTTACAGAGAGAAAACAGAACAAAACAAAAACTCAACAGAACCAATCAGGACCAATCAGAACATCATCAGAACTTCACATCTCTACTCATAAACATCATGAGCTCAATAAAACCATTCCAACCTATCCAAAACACTCTCAAACCACTTCCAAACCAATCAATCATCTCATAAAATCAACCATTCAGCTCTCAAAAACAACAAAAATCAGCCAAAAAATAGGTCATTTCAACACTCAACACACTGAAAGTGCATTATGATCTCACAACCATGTCAAACACTTTTACCTTGCACATTTTTCCCTTTTTTTGCCTTTTATTTTGATGCACAAATTCTTTTGAATCCATTTTCGACCCTGTTTGCATGTGTCTTTTTGTTATTTTTCCCATGTGTACACGCCCCACTACCCTTGAAACTGTGTTTTCACTTACCCATCTTATCTGACACTTTGCTGTGGACATTTTCTGTTTTCACTCCCCTTAGTTTCTCCCACTGGATTTTTCTTAATTAATATCTATTTTCATTTTCGATAGCGTTTTTGACATTTTTTTCCATGAGAACGAGTTCTCTTCTCATCGAAACTACGTTTTGACGTGAAAGCTTGTCTCACACCTCATCCCACATATTTTTCCTTCTTTCCACACTTTTTTTTTACTTACAGATTTTCTTGAATTAATTTTTGGGTGTCTTCTTGTGTCGAATTTTGTATATTTTTCCATGTGAATACCTATTTTGTTACCAGATGTGTCGATCGTGTATTCCAATTCCTTCTCCCAGTTTCCCTACCTAGTTTTTCTTTTTATGGCATGTTCATTTGATATTTGGATCTTTCAAAAAAAAAATTGTGTGAATTTTATCTTTTCATCACCCCCACGTGCCACATGAATGGACGGTTTTTATCTCGGGATGTGTGCCGGTACACCCACTACATTGCGTTTGACACACCCGCATGCTTTTTCCACTTCCACTCGATCCCATTGCAGTAATTTTTTTACCCCTGCCTCGCATTGGTCCACGGGACAGGGGGCACGTTTCTTTTTTATGATTTGAAAAAAAAAACAAAAAAAAACAAAAAAGAATAAAAAAACACTAAACTTTTATTAAATTTTTAAAAATTATCCCCCCAACCATCCTTTGTTGTACCTGCCCCTCTCTCTCTCTCTCTCTCATCTCACCATAGCCATTGCTTTTTCCTCTTTCTCTTCCCTGCCCTCCTCTCCCGCCTCTCTCTCTCCCCCTTTCCTCTCCCACCTCCCTCTCCTCCTCCTCCTCTCTTTCCTCCTACTCCTCCTCCCTCTCTTTCTCCTTCCCCTTGCTCCTCTTCGGCTCTCCGTCCCTTCTCCCCACCCAACTGCCACCTATGCTTCCTTCTCCACCCCTTGCCTAGTTGACTACCCTCCCTTCCCACCCGCCCGCTACCTGCAACCCTCCACCAACCCCTCCCCCATCTACCCTCCTTCTCCACCCCCCTTCCTACATCGCCTCCCTTCCCCTTCCTACCCCTCTCGACCTCACCTCCCCGACACCAACACCCTTGCCCGCCCAACCACCATAGTCCCACCCCTAGCTGGCCCGACCCCCATAATCCTACCTACCCTGCCCAAATCCCTTTGCCCCCCACCTTCATTGTCCCCCCGCCTGTCCACACCCACTTTCCTCCCAATTTTCCACTTCCCACCTATTCCAACCAAAATTATACACATTTTGTGGGTTTTTCTCCATGCTCTGCTTTTTCATCATGATCATGTGCCTTGTTCATGTGGATCGTGCATGGTTGTTTTTTAATGGTCATTTGTGTGTGGATTTTCTAGTTCGTGCATGTGCCGTTTAAGCCCCTATTCACGCACATGGACACACATGTGGTCTTGTTTGTGTGGTGGGATTGTTGTTTTTCACACACAGTCAACACGCAGTCCAAATCCTAGATATACAAATTCTCGTAAATTTAAATTGTGAAAACACTTAAAATATTAAAAATTAAAAAACCATAAATTTCAAATTAAATTTAAAATTTTTTACAAAAGATACCCAAAAATTTTTGAAATTTTTTATCATGCATATCAACTAAAAAATAAAAATCTCACAAAAATCCAAAAATTTTATTAAAATCTCAAAAAAAGATTTAAAAAGTACCTAAAATTTTGGAAAAATCTAGCAAGTTCTCGTGACCAATTTTCAACCTTTGTCTTATTGATTGAAACCCCCCCCCCCCCCCAACACACACACACAAATCCAACACATCCAAATAAAATTTAAAAAGTTCTATAAAAAATAAAAATAAATCGAACAAAATACAAGTGGTATGTTTTCTTACACTGTAATTTTTAAAGCTAGTTGGAGTGTATTTTGGATTGCATCATGGTCGTGATCCTTCCTCGTCACATCAGTTTTTTTTTTTTGTGCATTCAGATATACTTGCATTCACACCCCTCCAAGTACCCCCCTTTTTTTTTGCTATACCAAGCATCACAACTAATTGCTAAAAGTAATTAGTCAACCATATTTGTCACGTGAATCCCTGCTACACACACATATAATTTAATTAAAATGAACTAGTTGTTCACATAACACGCGCTTCTCGTTTGCTACACACACATTTTTAATTTGTAATAAAATGAACCCGCTATCATCACAAATGCATGTACTAAAAAGAAAGCACTCCACACACATTAAATTTCTAAAAATGAACTTGCATTTAGAGGCCTTGAGTTGAGAATGATGTATGGGAAACATTAAAGCATCGTGAAATTTAATAGTTTTTTATTAATGGGTAAAATAATCGCTATTTTTTTGCTAAGGTTTATCACTTAATAAAACTCACCCATTGTTAATTAATTATTAAATTTTACACTTAATTAAATTTTTTCTTTCCCTCACATTGCACAATTTCCTTCTAAAAAATGAAGCGCCATATGGGAGATGGGTAACATGGTTGTCAGTCTTAGTCCTTGTTGATCATTTTACTTAGGTGTAGTCTGGTTATCAGTGTGTTGTGGTTTGGTCTAGTCCATTTTTCTTTGGTCATGTTGATTTGAGTCAAGGTGGTACAATGCATATTATTATTATTTTTTGTCTGATATGGGGATATTGGATGCTTATATGTCTGCACTTCATGAAGCTTTCAGTCATATAAGTGGAGAGGCCATGCTAAATTTTTTTAGGATGTGGATTGTTTGGGTGGTCATTCAGTCGTGTCCATGTGAATCATTTCTTTTGTTGATATCAAATTTTGCTTTATGGAAGTTCAGTATGAAGAATTTTTTGGTTGGTATAGGTTATTGGGACTTATGTATAGGTGATGAGGTTGAACCTGAAATGCCTGAAAGGAAAACAACAAATGATCAAAAAAGGGCTCATAAGCTATGGAGTAAGAGAGCATGCAATGTGTTACATTGGTTTTCCTTATGTATATCAGATGCTATGGTTATACGGATTACTGGATGCAGTTTCCCAAAGGATGCATAGGACATACTCATGAAGAATTATGGAAATGTAACACATGCAAGAAAGATTCAGTTTTTCATAAATTTTTACATAAAATGATAGACCTTCGCATAGAGCAATGCTTAAATTAACCAATAAAAATCATGATTTGCATCCATGATTAAACTAAACACATGAAATGATAGTTTCTATTCACAAGATGCATTTGCACTGATGCAGGGAAACTTAGGCCATACAAGTACCTACACATTAGGGTTAATTACTCATTGACTAAATGTGAAAAGAGTTAAAGTTCGCGGATTGTATTAATGCATTAAGAATCCCAAGTGCAAGTAAGATGAGTCTTATAGGAAAATTCTGCATAGTACCGCACTAAGAGAGATGGAAGGGATGCATGCATCTAGACTGTATCCTGAAGGGCAGAAGTCTTGTATTGCCAAGTGTGTTAACTGAACTTGGTTAGAGGGAGATGAGTAAAGAACTGGAAGAATAAAAGACCCTTGGTTGGGTTGCGAATAAGGCATGTCCATCGCCTTGGTTGACCAGTTAATGTTTTGGGTTAGGGTAAAGATACCATAAGGTAAAACCCAAGGGAAAGAGCAAGTTAACCTACCAAGAACATTTGCTTGCATGATCTTGTTTAAGATTATTGGGATCTCGCCAATTCACAAACGATTCAAGATCAAATGTTGAGAGCATTCGGGAAAAAGATCCAGGATCGGATACTGGGAGCATCCGGGAAAAAGGAGTCACACCTTAGCAGTTGGTCGTACAAACGGCCTCCGAAATGTTTGTGTTTGTACACTTAGGTACATTATTTGATCTCCTTTGTTCAAGGAACTAATTCAAGGAAAAACAATTAATGCTTCAGGTTAAAATCTTAGAGTGAGAGGCAAGAACAGTTACCTCCGATTGTCTGCCTAGCCCTGTCCAAGGGGGTTGTTAGCTGCGCCGGGTATATGGACCTAACCCGCCGCAAGAGGTCTCTCCGTGGGTGCTTCTTGGAGCGGGAGGACGCTTGGGTGCCAGGGTAGGCTTTGGACATAAATTCCTTGCCTTCGGATCCCGCACAAGAGCTGACGTGACTCGAGATGGGATCTTGAGGCCCGTGTACTAGTCTACGGGCGGAACTTGGAGCAACAATCCTGTAGATTGCTGGGACAGCCTTCAGGCATGATACTTGATGTATTCTGGAATACAGAAGGATTATTTCTACAGAGGTAGAAAGGGACACTTAATTCTCCTATATGGGCGGGAGACAAACATTAACATGAAGATAAGTTAAGGAACTGTTTGATCTTGTTTTATCTTGTCTTTGCGTCTGTGCCCTAAATTACGTAAAGGCACCTGTGATTAATGGGTTAATTAAGGAAGTTGCTTTTATGTGTCAAACATAAAGTGATAGGTAATTAGATAACTAAAACAACCCCCAAGGGAAGCATGGTGGATGTGACCGATGGGTCCATCCTACGACAGGGTGGTCTCGGTTAGCCGAGAGCTTTCCTCAATGGAATTTATTTGATGTGAACATTAGTTAGACAAGGACCTTAGAACTTGTAAGTTGAAACCTTGATTCATACCGTTTTAGGGGACCGGAATGGGACCATGCCCTACGGGCAGAGAGGTCGAAAAATGCCTTCCTCTCGTTTCCCATTCTCTTTGAACCAAGTGTGGTATGAGTCTGCTTGGGTCCAGTTGTATCCACGCAAACTGGAGCGGCTGTCAATCGACGCTAGAAGGCTGTTAGGAAGACTTGACTGCTAGGAACCCGGACTTCAGGTCGATCCTAATGGGAACGGCCGGATAAGTTCCGTTGCGAGGCAGACTCGAGAGACCCTAGTTGGCAAACCCTGTGTCATTCCTTGGGAGTGCCGGGCAGTGTCTTCTAGATTGATCTCTTGATGGGCTGCTAAGACGTGTCCTGCAATTTGAGGGGTGGGCACGTTACAAGATGATATGATTGCAGTGACATTGAATGGACTTGGCAAAGAGTATAAAGCATTTGATATGTCTATTTCTATGAGAGTTGAATCCCCTGATTGGGATGATCTAATCATTTTGCTTTTGCATGAGGAAGTTAAGCTTGGATTGAATACAAGTTCTAGTACGTCTCAAAGCAGAGACACTGTTATTTACTCTAGCTAGCGTGGGAGAGGCGATAGAGGCTGTTGCTCTTTTCGAGGTCGAGGAGACACTTGAAACACTTATGGACAGTAGCAGCAGAATGCCTAACATGGCATGAATACACAGGGCCAGCACTGGTAGTTTTCGAGGCAGGAGGAGATTCCCTAGAGGTAGAGGAGGATACTGGCAGTCAAATGATCAGTCCAACAAGGACAAGGATTGTCATTATTGCGGTAGATATGGGCATATAGCCAAAGATTATCATAAGAAGTAGGCTAACATGAAAGGCAAGGGTAGACAGCATGGAAATTATGCTTCATCTAGCGGAATTCATGATTCATGGTGATAGGTTGTTTGCCATGTAGCATGTGTCTAAGAATGCATCTAGGGAGAACAGAGATGAGAGATGGTACATTGATTCAGGGGCTTCAAATCATATGACACCCCATGGAGAATGGTTTGATGAGATGGTTGTAGGTTTACATGGACATGTTTGTATTGGGGATGACACCTAGCATATTGTTCAACATAAAGGAGTTGTAGCTTTGTTGATGCCTGATGGTGGCAAGAAAAGATCTTGCATGATGTACTACATGTACCTACAATAACCAAGAATCTTTTGTCATTTGGACAGATGGCAAAACAGAATCTATAGGTGAGATTTAATAGAGATGGATGCTCTGTTGAAGAATATGGTAATGGCTATAAATTGATTGTTAGAGGCTAAAGAGATGGCAGAATGTTTACTCTTGATGCGTCAATTCCAAAATTTAAACCAGCCATGCTTGCACATGATGGTGGTGCTATACGGGATGTTGAGATATGGCATAAGCGGATTGGCCATGTGAATGTACAAAAGTTGAAATCTATGCAATAGAAGGAGATTGTGCTTGGACTGCCTAAGTTCAAGTATCATGACTTTGAACATGTATGTGATGCATGTCAGTTTGGAAAGCAAGTACGGTTTTCATTTATGAGACATATACGAAATAGCTCATGACCCTTGTAGTTGGTACATTTAGATGTATGGGGTCCATCTAATAATGCTTTGTTTGGTGGTGCTTGTTACTATGTATCTTTCATTGATGATTTCAGGAGGTACACTTGGCTTTACGTATTGAAACATAAGGATGATGTATTTGATGCATTTAAGGACTTCAAGAAGCAGGCTAAAAATGAGTTGAGCTGTAAAATTTCATGTCTTAGATCAGATGGAGGTGGAGAACATGTCTCTAATTACTTTGACAAGTACCTTACTAAATATGGGATTAGAAGACAGTTAACTTGCAACTAAACACCGCAGCAAAATGGTGTAGCAGAAAGGAAAAATAGGGTACTGATGGAATCGACAAGAGCTATGCTGAACGAGAAGAGTTTGCCAAATGGTTATTAGGCTGAAGTAGTAGTGACTACTGTCTATGTGCTGAATAGAACCCCTACAATAGGGATTCATGATGTAACTCCATATGAGAGATTGTATGGTCATAAACCTGATATTTCACACTTGAAGGTATTTGATAACACTGCATATGTGCATGTTCCTGATGAAAAGAGGAAGAAATTGGATCCTAAAGCTGTCAAGAGTGTGTTCCTTAGTTATGCACAAGACCGGAAAGCTTACAATTGTTATGTATCGTCTACACATGAGACATTGATTACCAGAGATGTTTTTGATGAGTTGGCATCATGGTATGGTAATCTTGTTGCAGTGGCTACTGATGGATCAACCATCACTAGTAATGCTGAAAATACACCTACAGTGAGTACATCTATGAGTGGTCCTACAGGTGATGGGTCACCTACAATAAGTCCTTGGTCAGGATGCTTGTGGAGTCATACTTCTACGTCCACTAACACGGATATGTCAGTAAGGGGGAGATTGGATAAGGGAAAAGAAAATATGCTTGAGGATGTGACATGTCTACTTACAACAAGTTATGAGGAGACTTAACTATGAGGATACTTATAACTTGCTGTAAGTGGACATGTCACATTCCATCCATTATGATGCTTGGAGCAAGGCAAAGTCATTATGTACCGTTTCATGAGAGGCAAGCTCAGAGTGAGCCACAATTACAGAGATCTGAGAGAGTCAAAAAACCAGTTAACAGGTTTACATACACTGGTTATTCAGCCTGCCATTATGCATATATGGCTAGTGTGACTGGTTACAAAGAACCTACAAAGTTTGATGATGCAGTTACAGATGATAACTAGTGTGCTGTCATGGATGAGGAGTATGTAGCCCTGGCTGAAAATGAGACATAGGAATTGGTTGAGTTGCTTGAAGGAAAAGTCCCCATTGGCTACAAATGGGTATACAAGGTTAAGTCCAAGTCAGATGGTTCGTTAGAATGCTATAAGGCCAGGCTGGTTGCAAAAGGGTATGTGCAGCAGTATGGCCTTAACTATGAGGAGACTTTTAGTCCGGTGGCTAAAATGGCAACAGTCAGAACTGTCATTTCTTTGGCAGCATGCGAAGACTGGAAATTATGGCAAATGGACGTCAAGAATGCTTTCTTGAATGATGATTTGGTTGAGGAAATATCGGTGCACAAATCGAATACTGGATGCATACGTAGCGAGGGCTGGAAGGTCCCCAAGAACAAAGAACTCTACTTAAGCTCAAAAAGCAAGAAGATAGACTTACACAACATGAAGAAAAGAGACAAATCAGGTACAATCTCCCTCCATGCCTTGTGTGAGCGCTTCACAAGGCATGCATTTAAAAATTTATTCATCTCAAAGCTCAAAAAATAGCCCAATTCTACAATAAGCATGCTTTAGCTTTTGTGTTTGCTTTTGTCCAAATAAAGAATAAAGCGGTTGGGCGGCCGAAAAATCAAGTTGTGCCCCAATACAATGTCCCATAATGAAATATTTAAACTGTGCACCCATGCGTATACAAAATAATAAATATTTTTCAAGCGCTCCAATAAATAAGCACACCTAAATAAATATTAGGGCCACGCCCTTAATGATAAGACGCATTGTCGCAGTGCGTAGGGTTGAAGGTCACCACAGGGGTTTGGCAAGAGAAGAATGTATGGGGGTTCAAGAGCTTAGACTCCAAAGATGGTAGAGATAAGAGAAGGGTTGAAGGTTTCAAGCCAAGTTCTTGAAGATAAGTGACAGCAGGGTGAAGGTAGATTCAAGGAGAGGAGTAGACGGAAGAGAAGGGGTTCGAAGAGATTGAAGATGTAGAAGAATACTTCCAAAAAGAATTAGAAAATATAGAAGCATACTAACAGAGATGAAGCCTGTCAGTTTCTTTCAACATTATGAGAAAATATAACTCTAATAGACAAAAACGTGTACAAAATAATACATTCCTCTATGCTGCTCAAATCACCAATCTGATCCTTCCAATGGCTCCAAAAGGGGGGTTAAATACCAAGACACTTGGCCAGAATCTTGCCAGATCACTCCTTCATCTCCCACTTTCGAAGTGTTGTTCACTGCCTGAAAATAGCGATCGCGCCGTGCAATTTTACTAGTCTCTCTTTTTACATAAAATCCTCTCAAATTAGCTAAAAGCTACATGCTTTCTTTTACATGTCATTCTAATCTAGAAGTTGTTTATAGTTTTGTAGATTTTTTTACAAGAGATAATATCTAGAATATTAAAAATTGACTAAAATCTAATATTTTTGAACCATGGACACTAACACTAATGTCTAAAATGGCCAAGAATTTCGCCTATGGTGAATTCAATTTTGCTTTCTAGAATTCGTTCTTCTAGGACTCGTTTGAGATTGGTTTTGCAGATTCTATGTTAGACTGCAATTCGTAGCTTGGCTGCTTGCCTTTCTTCTTTCCTTCGATCTTCTTTGTTTGTGGCGCATCTTCCATCTCTTGATCTGGGGTTATATTTTCAGCAAGCTTTGGTTGTTCAGGCGTTCTTCTAATTACCCGTTTTGGAGGGCCAGAAGAGGAAGGCCCTGGTTCATCTTCTCTTTTCTTCAATCAAGAATTCTTTATGATTGACATCAGCCAAATGTGCAAATGCGGAAAAAGAATCTACCAGTTCTTTCCAACTAGTTATTCCTCGAATGCACTGACTGGCGTTAGCCAAATCTTCTTTGGCTACTTTACCACGTTCCATTTGATCTAGTGCCTGCATCCATACTTTAGATTGCACATTAGCTTTACATGCTTTCAAACTTGATTTAGTTGGCTCAATTTTTAGCCCATAGGTAGCTGCATCAATTGTTGCATAGGCATTCTTTACATCTAAATCTTCTAATATATTCTTCATTCCACCATTGCCAAAATTTGGCTCCAGTGGAAGACCAGTTTCAGCTATATGGATTTTTCCATCTTTCCAAAAGATGAGCTTCTGTGCTTCAGCCTCACGGAAGGTAGAACACTCCCTCTTGTCATGTTGTTGGTTGTCACACCAAATACAGCGCCTCTCAAAGCCTTCTCTCATGGGTCTTTGAGTTGATGATCGTCCTCGTTCTTCAACTTTGACATCCAGCTTCTCTACTTTGGAACTAACTTCTGTAAGATTCAAATGAAGGTCACGCATGCTTTTAATAAGTTCATCCATGATATCATTTTTAGAAGGAACAGAAGAAGAAAAAGATGGTTGATTAGTCAAAGGAATAGGGGATTTTAAAGGTGGAACAAGCTCCATCAATGGAGTTGTTGAAGTTGAAGTTGAGCCCAATCTTAGTCGCATCCGCTCTCTTCGAGCAATCATGTTAACTGCATCAGTAACATCTGTCCATGCAGTTTTGACTCCTGATTCGGAGGTAGCATCTTCTAGGCGATCATCAAGCTTTTCTTGCAGAATGGGATCTACAGCCTTAAGGAATAATTCAATCTTCTGACCTTCCATACTTTGTTGGTCTTCAACATCAAGTTATCCAAATTTACTTTCAAATTCATGGTATAGCGCATGGGTAATTGGGAAAAAAGGGCACTCGTGGTTTACAAGCCTCTGTACACTTGAAAAATCATCCTTTGCAAATGTTAAAGACCTCTTCATCAAGCGATTTGCTAAAGCTGGCTATGGGGACAACCTCATTGTTTGGCTAATGAACATTGAGAAACAGGAAGAAGAGAGTATCAAGGACTAGGTCTCGAAATTATGAGGACACTAAAAGAGAATATCTAATGCCAAAAATCCCATTTCTAAGTCAACTACAGAGGCCTTCATCAAGGGTATCTACAATGAAAGGGTTTATGAAGCTATGACTAGCAACTCAAACATGGTTTTTCACTTAGGCTCTACTGAGTCTACTTCGCAACAGGAGAGTTCCGGCCGAACCCACTAGGATCGACCTGAAGTTTTGGGTTCCTAATATCGGATGGGTCTCCTAGCAGCCAGCTAGCATCAGTAACTTCGAGTCCCACTTTTAGAGGATTACTCGATCTAAAGCGGACTTGCCATTGCACTTGGTTCAAAGAGAATGGGAGACGGAGGGGAGTGGGTACGTCAACCCTCCTGGCCATAAGGCAAAATCCCATTCCGGCCCCCTAAAACAATGCAAGTCAATTCTACCTAATGACTAATTGGTCAATTTACCATGTTCCTATTTCTATTGCCAATTTAGAAAAGCTCCCAACTAACGGGGGCCACCCTACCATTGGACGGACCCATCGGGGGTTACGCCCACCTGATTTCCTCTGATGATGGGTCATCTTTAGTTTTTTAATTACCTACAACACATTTATTGGAACATATACAACCAGCTTCCTTAATTAGTCCATTAAGTCACAGGTTCCTTCACATAATTTATCTCACCAACACGCATACAATTCGAACAGTAAAGCAAACTTCTTTATTATATTAGAAGTTTATTACAATTTCCATCTTTTCGTCCAAGCGAAAGATACACATAATTCCATACAGATATTCTGTCCACCAAGATTCCACCCTCATAACTAGTATTTAGGGTTCCAAGATCCCATCTTGGGTCACGAAGGGGCTCGTCAGATTCTTCGAACAATGCAGGATTTACAGCCAGAGCCCCCTCTGGTACCTACAATTCCTACTATCCGAGACTATCCCTATTGACAAACATTTTGCCTACGGAGCCAGTCCAAGCCTCTCGTAGCGATAATCATGACCCCCTTGGAGTAGGGTCTCGCCGCTAGCGGAGTAGCCTAGCGCTCCTAGAAGACTTGCAATTCATAATATTTCTGTCATATCTTTTGATTATTTGATTGCTATGAAAGATATATATCACCAGGATATTACTTTTCATTCTGATTGGCAAAAATTAGTTCAAAATAATTTCATTCCTGTTAATTCATTGTCATATAATGATGGATTTATGTTTTTTGAAAAGAGACTGTGTATTACTATTCCATTCCGATCTTTTGTTTTGAATGAAATTCATTGTCCCCCATATCAAGGTCATAGAGGTATCATATCTACATTACGCATGTTAACTGAAGATTTTTATTGGCCGCATATGGATGCAGATGTATCTAATTTCGTTTCTGAATGTTTGATTTGTCAAAGAATAAAGAGACATCATGGTAAACAGTATGGATTACTAATGCCTTTGTCTATTCCATCTAAACCTTGGGAACATATTTCTATGGATTTCATTACTGGTTTACCAAATACTAAATCTAACCATGATATGATTTGGACAATTGTAGATAGATTTAGTAAGCAAGCATATTTCATTCCATGTAAGAAAACTTTAACAGCATCACAAGCAGCACAGTTATTTTTGAAAACTGTTTTTACTAACCATGGATTGCCAAAAGTGATTATTTCAGATCGTGATTCTAGATTTTGTAACAATTTTTGGATTACACTGTTTGCAAATCTAGGCATAAAGATTGATTTCTCATCTGCATTTCATCCAGAAATAAATGGACAAACAGAAGCCACAAATAGCACCATTTTAGATCTTTTACGTGCATATACTATCTCTAAACCTCAGACATGGGATACTCATTTGCATTTATTACAGTTTGCATATAACAATACACCGCACACATCTACAAAGAAAGCACCTTTTGAAGTCATTTATGGATATAGATTGTCTACACCTGTTGCATCTTTGTCTAATAGAATTCAGAGTGCTGATGATATTGCTACTATGCATAATAGTATTTTTGATGAGGTTAAGGATATGATTGCTAAAGCCCAACAATCATATACCAAACAAGCCAACAAGAAAAGACAAGCTATGAATTTCAAAGTTGATGATTATGTTTGGCTTAGAATAGAAAAACGTAGACTACAAAGTGTAGATAGACATCCAGTTGTCAAATTAGCTCCTAGATTTTATGGACCATTTAGAATCATTCATAAGATTAATGATAATGCATTCAAGTTAGAATTACCATCTCATTGGAAAATTCATAATACATTTCACATTAGTTTATTGAGACCATTTAGAGGCCAATTACCTATCCACGCTGTTTATGAAAACCCACCTTTATTAGAGGAAGAGACTGAAATACTTGAACCAGAAGCCATCATAGACACTGACTACATGACCACTAGAACTGGCCGAAGGTATTCTAGATATCTAGTAAAATTTAAGAACCATCCTGTAGAGGAAGCACAATGGATGCATGCTAGAGACTTAAATGCTTTCCCCACTCTGTTAGCTCCACATTGAGCTAATAGCAATTGAGGTCAATTGCTATCCCACCCCGGGGGTATGATGCCAGGAGGCATATGCCACGGTGGATTCCGTGAGGTTTTACGGTGGATTCCGTAAACTTAGATGACCGGGGCTCATACACAAAGTGGATTCTTTGTGCGAGAAGTTGATGGGGACGCCTGTCCTTTTCGGGCGTTTCATTAATTTAGTGTGTACATGGGTGATTCCATAGCGGGTGATTCCGCAAAATGCATATTAAATTAATAAACATTTATGAGTTTAGAGTGTGCACTCGTAATAAATTAAGGTTAGGATTTATTTCTAACCAGTTGATTTATTTATGTAGTTGAAGACTGCTAGGTATTCACTTTTGTCGGTTTAATTGTATTATTTTACTAACGATTGTGAATGCTTCAGTTGATGTGTAGAGATAGCAGCAGTGGCGGAGGAAAGCATTGGAGTCTAGCGAGTATTCGACCTTTGGATTATATTTTGATAGGCGCCACGTCTATATTTTGTTATGTCTATTGAGACATTGATTATTGATTGTTATTTTGTATGCGCCTATGCGCACAGATATGTTATTTCTATTTGGACATTGAGATTGGGCGTGCCAGACTCTATGGGCACCGTCCATTAGCTTTATTTCCTATTTTTGTAGAAAGCAAACTCAAACACTAAAAGCTTGTCATATTTTTGTAAATTGGGCTATTATTGAGCATGAAGATGGAAATATACATTAAAAAATACATGCTTTGTGAAGCGCTCACACAAGGCATGGGGGGAGATTGAACCCAATTGGTCTCTTGCTTCTTGTCGTTCATGCTTTTACATTGTTTTTTGTGCAAAAATATAGAGTTCATTGTTCTTGGGGACATTCCGGGATTCACTACGTGAGCATACTGCGACCGATCTGCGCACCATATAGTGGGAGTTTTCAACCATTACCCCATACTGTAATTTCTGAAAAATGTGGCTGAAGTCCTCATCCAAAAGATAAGCTTCTTGAAGATCCTCAATCCAATCACTATGCAACTCTGAAATGGAGGATACTTTGCATGCCCACATCCAAGAGAGTGAATCATCCACGATGTTATCTTTGTCCCGAGTGTGAGAAATGTCAAAATCATAATTTTGCAATGTTGCCACCCATCTCCTTTGCTTGGGAGTTAAAGTAGACTGAATCAGGAAGTACTGGAGGACTCGATGGTCACTCTTTACTTGAAAGCGGTTGCCATACAAATAGTGGTGCCATTTCTTAATAGCATGGAGGATGGCCAACATCTCCTCATCATACACATTCATTTTCATCTCCTTGTCATCAAGCTTGTGGTTCTTAAAAGCAATCACACCATGTTCTTACAATAAGACTGCACCGATACCCCTGCCAACCATTGGCATCACATTGAATGATAAAACATCTTGGAGAAATCAAAGCATACAAGGATGGGGGTTGAAGTAAGCATTTCCTTCAACCGTTTGAAGCTACAATCAACAATGGCATCCCAAAAGAGATATCCATTTTTTAGTTGATTAGTCAAGGTGCTGCAATGGTGGCATAATGCTTAATGAAGCATCTATGAAATGAGGAGAGACCAAGAAAACAACATAATGAAGTAGTGATGGACGGAGTGGGCTAGTCCTTGACACATTGCACCTTCTAGGTATTAGCCTCTTGTATGCCATTTTTACTAACAAAGTGTCCCAAGTACTCCATAGATGTCTGCATGAAGATACACTTTCTTTCCTTAGCAAAGAGTCTATGCTCTCTCAATATATCAAACACCCTTTTGACATGTGCCAAGGGGTCCTCTTGTGACTTGCTATAAATGAGGATATTGTCAAAGAAAACGAGCACAAACTTGAACAGGAAGGGGTGAAGAATTTTATTCACGAGGCTCTGAAATGTCGTGGGGCCATTAGTCAACCCAAAAGGCATCACTAGAAAATGATAGTCCACGATTAGTCCTAAAAGCCATTTTGATCTCATCACCCTCTCTCATATGAATGTGATGGTAGAGCGAGCGCAAATTGATCTTAGTGAAAAAGCATGCCCCTTTCAACTCATCTAGCAAGTCATCGATTCATGGGATGAGATAGCGGTTCTTCACTGTGATGTTGTTCAAGTCGCTGTAGTAGTCGATGCACATGTAGAAAGAGCGATTTTTATTTTTGACTGATAGGATAGGGGATGTATAAGGGGAAGAAATTAGTTCAATGAAACCCATCTCAAGCAACTCCTTAATTTGCATTGCAACCTCTTCATGTTCACACTTGGAGAGTCTATAAGGTGGCTTGTTCACTAGCTTGGAATGGGGCTCTAAATCAAGTGGGTGGTCCACTTGCCTCTTAGGGGGAAGGGCTATAGGCATTTGAAATAAATCATTGTACTCCCCAAGTAAGGCCAACAACGTTGAATCCTTAGATGCTTTGCAGGGTTGATTTGAATTTTCCTTATTTAAGTGCAATACAAAGTAATTCTGTAGGGGTGCATTTCAACCAATCAATGGGGCTGGTTTATTGATAAAATTGTGAGTACTACCATTGGCACAAGGATGAAGACATACTTCCCATGAATGCTGCATTGAATGCATGGGGTGCTAGGGCTTTAAGAACCCATCCAAGCATCCAAGGATATAGAGCAAAGGGAGGTGGTAGTCAGGTGGGATATCAATTTAAGTGCCTCGGATGAATAACTGTCCAAGTCAAAGGGGAACCATCCTCCAAGTCATAGAACTACTTGTGATCCACATCCTCGACATGTTCATCATTGTCAATACGTATCCTCATAATTGTGCCAATCTTCCATTACATACATGCTATAAACCTTGACCTTGGTTGTCTTGTAAGGGCACTTGGAGGCATGGTCGGCAATATCCCCCCACATTTAAAAATAGGCCTTTTTTCTTCTGTTCCTTCACAATATCCAATGAAATGAACCGTTGGCCACTAGAGCCATTGGAGAGTGATGCAATGAAGTGTCTATTTTCAACATATTTACTCTCAGCATTAGAGCAAATGTTATCCAAAAAATGTTGTGTTTTCTTTTAGCATGGAAGGGGGGTAAGTGGGGATTTTGGGGTTGCTATTAGGCATGGAATTGCCTCTAAAACTGATCCATATGGGGCTGATTTTGGAAAGGGTACGGAATTATCTATGACCTTGTTGAAAATTTTCATTATTATGGTGCTTCCTTGCATTTTCAACCAATTCAATTGCATCAAATAGTGTGGTAGGCTTTTGAGCCATGATATCCACCAATAGGTCTGATTCTAACCCATAAATATACTTATGCAATTTGGCATCATCACTAATGCTGTCCACATACATAGTCAAGTTCATAAACAGATTGTGTACTCTCGCATAGTGAGATTACGTTAGTTAAGAGTGTACCATCGTCTTGCCAACCACTCTTTTTCGATGGGGGATACAAATACTTAAACCATATGCATATTAAAGTCTTCCCAATCAATGAACCAATGATTCTCTCGATTGATATAGTGCCACCATGTGTGGGAAAATCCTTCCAAGTGGAGAGAAGCAAACATAATTTTTTGATCATCAGTGCGGGGGTAGATATTGAAGTAGGACTCTAACTTGGAGGTCCATTCCTCCAAGTCTCATGGCAAGGGAGATTGCCCACCTAGTGAGTATAATCTTGTCATCGAGATCATGAGGGCCTTGCTGCCCATGAAACCCTTGCTATCCATACATGCCATGATGGTCATTCATACATTGCTACCCATACATACCATGTTGTGCATTTATCCCATGCTACCTATTATAGCCATGCTGCCCATTATTGCCTTTCTACCCATGATTGCCATACTGGCCATTAATACCATACTATCCATGATGGGGTTGATTCATATAAGTTCCATTGGGGCTCTGAGGGAGAGTAGGGGAGCTTCTACCAAAGGTGGGAGAAGGTCTCACTGATGGGTTGGCTACATGGTTTATGGGGAAGCTAAACAAAGGCTTGTCATGAGCATTAGAGAGTTCACCAACTTCGTAGGTAGAAGGGGGAATACCCTTAAATTCAAGAATACCCCTGGGGACCATGCAGTAGCTCTAGTGGTGGGGGGCATTGAGACTCGCACTTGGATTCATTTGCCTTCTCTTGGGAGGATGAATGTGTAGCTAGATGTGCTACAAAATGGTGAGCTACTCTAGGGTTTGCCAAGTCCTAGAGTTCAAGAGGGCCATTTGCTCAATTGCTTCATCAAATTTGGACATCATTTGGTGGTGGTTGGTGACCATGTCATTATACCTCTCCATGTGACAAAGCTCATGCTGACATAAAGTATGGTTGAGCTGACTATAGAGATCCATATCGGGCACGTCCTCATGTATATCACCATGGTAATCCTATGTTAAGTTAGTTCATCATTCATGGAGGTTCGAGAGTCTCTAATCTCCCTCTGGAGATCTTCATGGGCCTTACCTTTTTTGGTGGGAAACTTTGATTTCATTGAGATTTTTCATTCAAATTAAAGGGGAGAAAGCCCTCTTCGAAATGAGCTATTAATCTTTCTAATAGAAAATGATCAAAACTTTTTGCGATTGGATTTCTATGTTTGTCCTTGAGTGGTCCACACCCTGTCCACAATGACCTCAGTGCACAAAAATGGCCATAACTTTTAGACCATAGCTCTGATTGGGGAGATTTTTTATTAAATCAGAGGGGATAAAGCCCTCTTTGAGAAGAGCTATAGGGTTTACTCCTAGGTGTAATACATAATTTTCTATAATTGAATCTTTATGACTATCCTGATTGACTATGACTAAAAACATTGTCTGTCCCTTGATGCAAATGCACTATATGAATGGCTCATAGACTGAGGGGCCTAAGCAACATCATAAATAGCATCCTGAGCATAGTGATCACAATCCCAAGCACATTTACATGTCCATCTACTCTTTCATCACTGCATAAGTGGAGCTTAATGCCATACATCACTTCTGAACCACATATACTTCAAGTGTCATACAAGGGCACCATAAGCATTGAAAAGGGTGTCCCAATGGGTGTTGGGGTAAAAGGCCTTTGGGCTTGCCCGTGTACACTGTGACTGCCCATTCTTTATTCATATATAATATGATAGTGCAATAAGGCTATCAATTCAGTTGGACAACACCAACATTGTGTGTTCTCTCCTCTCCTGCATCATCCTCTTCTCCTTCTCCACTGCCATTGCATCCCCTTCAATTGGTATCAGAGTTTTGGATCAAAGCTTGATTGTGGAGCTTGGCCCAGCATTACTTCAGCCCAAATTGAAGACCTAGATCTTAGAGCTTCAATGCCAGCCATGGCTTCTTCCCTCCGAGGTAAGATTTCCATCTCTCGCCCTCTCCTCGGCCCTCATAGGCTCTTTGTAGGTGTTCCTTGGCTTCATTGGGATCCTTATATCCCACCATTTTTCCCCTTATCCTCAACATAACCAGCATACCCCATAGTAGCAGCTCACGTTGTCGAAGGGTTTTCGAAAGCAAAGTCGCGACCACAGAGGACCTTGACTAATTTCAGGATAGAAGATCAATCGAAGCAAACAATCAAGACAAATATGATGCCAAGTAACAATTGTATTACTGCCAAGTTATCTCTAAGCATAGAGAAACATCATAACAAACCACATGTGATCTATGCAATCAACCCATGCCATGTATACAAGCTCAAGTATTTGTGATTGCAACAATTGACAAAACTATTCCACCCTCTCAAGAGCAATATGAAAACTGAGAATAGCTCTTCAAATCATGACAATTTGATTGAACTGCTCAAACCTTGTGGTTCAGAATTAATCATTGCTGTTGCTTTTCCAAAGTCTGTAAGAAAGCATACTGCTTGATTTACCAAATGTATGTGCACCAGACAGGGCCACCACATCCTTTATGTCATCAAGCTCTACTGCAGCAAATTTGGTCACAATAGCATCCAAAGACTCTCTTGCAGATGGTAGCCTGGATGCAACAAGGAACTTATATGCTGCTTTACTGTCTTTCCTTCCTAAGTTGACATTCCATGTTAAGTTCAGCTGTTAAACATATAAAGACAGCTCATACACATCATAACTGCATCTGAATGGCCAACATCACGATTGATCCCTTTTACCAGAAAATTAGAGGATTGTTACTTCTGAGAAACTCCAAGATGGATCCATTACTTACACCTCTATAAACTGAAAAGTAGGACTTGTAAAAGCACAAGTTCTCATCTCAAGGACTAGCAATTTTCAGAAATAATTGGTTTGCTGAAGCAGGTTTATGATTGAATGACCTATAAATTGAAGGCAGATCCATGTGTGAGAATATAGCTATTCCCTGGCAGACTGTAGTAAAAAATCCTCCATACATTCATAACCTGTGAATGTAATATATGCTCAACCACAGCTTGTCGCTGGACACTTGATGATTCAGCAATTCTCTACGACATGCAAAATTTTAGACATCCCTGTCACAATTGCCAAAATACCAGGAGTAGTACAAGCGAATTGCATAGTACATTGTGCAGGTGATCTTTCATCCCCAAGTTTAGGGAACTTATCCTTGACTTCTTGATTCAAATCCTTGACAAACTCTTCCCTGGAACAAAGGAGTGAATTAAGGTCTCAAGATACACCTCCTGCCAGTAGACCCAGCATTCGCTTTTTCTCCCCTTTCACATCGACTCTGATCCAGCGCAATCTTTGTCTGCAATTGTAAATTCTGTCATGACAACCAATACATATGATCATGCTTTCCTATCAGCTTGGAGCATACAGCAGACGTAAGCGAGGCTGTCGTCCACTCCATGGCCGTTGGTAGTTCCGCATTATGCACTTTTTCACCCACTGTTGAATGCTGGCACATCAATTTGATACCCCTGGCCTGGCCCGCCAGATCAGAGACAACTTCGTATATTAGTGAATTGTGCCAGTTTCTCAATCATACTGTGAAGTCAGCTCATGAACTTCATTATAGAACCCAAGCTTGAGAAGTAGATCTGCTTCGTCTAGCACTAAAATAGCCAAGTCCTCCAAGCCAACTGACTGGCTGTTATGTAAGTGATCAATCATGCGCCCTGGTGTAGCTATGACAATGTCTGGATGTGACCGTAGTGCAACCTCTTGAGCCTTACTAGAAAGACCTCCCACAACAAGACAACTTCGATCCCTTTTATGTTGCACCTGTACCTTCCTTTCTACCCATCCAAGCAAAGCTGATAGAAGACGGCCCAGGATTTCCGTGTTGCCAGTAAAGTGTGTGCGCTTTAGATCTGAGCATCTTGCACCATGATAATAGTTTTCGCATTCAAAAGGATTTTAACTGGAAATTGATCACTGATCTTCGCAGCAACATTGCTATCATCAACTTCATCTTCAGAATCACTGCTCTCCAAAACAATTTACCATTCTGTGTCATCCAGATCCCTGTATTCGTTGCTTTCTCTCCCCCAGTATTGCCCGTTTCTCTTTTCCTCCATGCTCACAGGGCGTCATCCTTCTTTTTTTTCTCCCTCCAAAAAGCTCACATTTAAAAATAGCCATACATTTCAAAATAGCCTTCCCAACAATAACGTGCATCAAATGACAAAAAGGTATAGCACCACTTGTAAACATGGGTCTGCCAAAATATACGATCATGTTCCATAAAGAGCATCTCTCTAGCACCTCCAAGAATCAGAACACAGCTACAACCATCTTTTAATAAATCACAAAGAACCTTTCTTGAAGCAGAAACTAGTCCCAACCAAGTCCATATGTATCAAAAACCGCACTACTTGCCAGGCCCTTAACATTTCAACTGCAGAAACCTCCATTGCAAAATCCAAGGTAGATGGTAATTGATCTTCTAGTGCTTCTGAAACTGATCCAAACTTCCCAAACATTTCCATTACTATGCTTCCAAACTTCTCTCCACTATACTCGCATGCAGAAAATAAATGTAAACACAACAACTAAGTATGTACAAAGTAACAAATGTCACACACACAATATTTTGGTGAATTCCACACCTCGAATGCGCAACAATACGACATCCACCCCCTCTAATCCTGTGCATCCTCCGGATGGGCCAACTACCCATGATCGTTATCATCAAGATCCACAAACAGGTCAAACTCTTCATTATGCATTTCCGGTATATCAACAAGATTATCTATCATATCATCTGTCTCTTCCATTGGAGTTTCTTCTCGTTGCTCTTCTCTTGCAAATTCTTCCAATGCATAATCTTCATCATCTCTTTTCTTGAAAATCTTGATTCTTTTTCCAGCAATAGGCACTCTAAGCACTGTCCCATCCAATTATGTCAACTCATATGTTGCATTATCAAAAACATGTCTGACTATGTATGGCCCAAACCATCTTTTCACCATCTTCCGAAGTGCAGTATGCTGATTTTCAAGGCTGTTATCAAAGACTAATACCCAGTCTCCCTCTTCTATTGCTCTAGGCCACAAGCGATGCCTGCTATCAAACCTGTCCTTATTTCTTAGTCTAGCAACCTTCAACCTGTCAATAGCTAGCTGAATATCCTCTGGTCTTCTCTCCAACTACCGAATCCGAAGAGCTAAGAGCTCCTCTCTCGTCAAATCGTTCTACCAAGGTAAAACTGACCAAGTCAAAGCACAAGTCTCAGTCGGCATAACCGGTTTCTGACCATACATCAACTCTGCAGGCATATATCATGTGGTAACACTGTGAGTCGTACGATCAGCCCACAAAGCAAATGATAGAAGTCTCGGCCATTCTCCAATCCATCCTCTGCATGCTTTGGCTAATGCTTTCACTATCGGCGGATGCCCTCTTTCACTCTTCCCATTTCCCTCTAGATTGTATGCTGTAGTTAGAGCCAACTTGATTCCTAGTTGAGAGAAAAACTCCCTAGCTTCATCTGCATCCAATTCACCGCGATCCGCAGTGATCTTACCCACACAGCCATACCTGCAGAAAATTTCTTCCAATAAGAACTTACACACTGCACTAGTGGTCTTCGTTCTCAAAGATCTACCCTCAACATGATTGGTAAGATCCTCTCTAGCCAAAACAATATATCTCATCTGCCATAGACCCATAGGCATAGTAACCAAGTCAACTACCCACTTATAATGAATGCATAGCGGATAGGTCGGATGAAGCTCATCTCGATGATGCACTACCGAATACATCTGGCAGTCTCTGCAAGTCTCTACAAAGTGAGAAACATCTCTATACATGCCTTTCCACCAATATTTCTCCTTGATTTTCTCATAAGTAGTCCACACTCCTCTATGACCTGCCCAAGGACTCTCATGAAACTCCCTCATCACCTGTAATTGTGTCTCTCTATCGCAGACAACCCGCAAAGGTAATCCGCCTCTTTTCTTCGGATGCTTCCAAAGAAATCCGTCCTTGAGAAAATAACCATAGGCTTTCCTTCTGATCTTTTTGAACTCTTCATCTGTCCATTCATCTCTTTTGCTTAGTGTACTAAGGTACTTGTCAATCTACAACCAATCTCCAACATAGAGTTCTTCTATGAAAGCCACAATATCATAGACATGGCAAACATGATCAACCATAGTGGCTGAAATTTCTGCATCATCCTCTTCTGCAAGTAGAGTCTCCTCATCATCATACCTGGCTCTAGACAACATATCTACCACTGGATTATCCTTCCCTGCTATGTGTTTAAATTTCGGATTTAATGACTTGATGTATGCAATCCATCTCAACATAGCTATATCCGGAGTAGAGCAACTCGTAATCATACCAATCAATGGCAAGCAATCTGTCTCTACCACAACTGAAGCTCCAATAAAGTACTCCTTGTCACATTTGAGAGCCGTAACAATCCCCAGTAACTCCCTCTTGATTTGCGAATATCTCCTCTGTCTCTCATTTAGGACTTTCGCCCCAAACTGAATAGCATACCTGTTTCCATCTGCATCATCTTGATCCACAGCCCAACCTATGCCAATTGGACTAGTGTCAATTGTCAATACAATAGGCCTTCCGCAATTATAATCCGCTTTCCTGAGAGTAGGAGCAATCTGCAATAACTTCTTCAATTTCCGCATGGCTCTAGTGTGGCTCTCATCCCAATAAAATTTCTGCCCCTTTCGAAGCAACTGATATAAACAATCTGCTATGTGTGCAAAATGAGGTATCCAAATCATATAAAACACACAAGCTCCAATGAATCTCCGTACCTCTGAAGTGGTAGAACAATACTCTGTAATCTTGCATATAGCATCCACCTTATCAGGTGAGGGTTTCTTGCCATAATACCCACACATATGTCCAACAATGACAACCTCATTCACTCCAAAAATAGATTTTTGCCCTGATAGTGTCAAGTTCACTTCTTCTAACCTGGAAAAAATCTTCTCACAAGCTGAAATATGATCAACCACAAAGTATCTGCATCCCTACTCATTTAGACTCTCATTCTTCTCTTCTTCTGCACACCCCTTAATGGGCACATCATCCAAGAAAGGCATAGTAAGCTGAGGTATATAATCACGAAGAACCTTATGCATGGCATTCATCATATGTACAACAGATGTAGTGGCACCTTGAGGCAAGGTACACATCCTGACAAGCCCAATAGGAGTTCTCATGGTGATTATGTCCCTGCTTTCCAAAGCCAGCTGAAACTGATCATATCCTGAATACAAATCACCTAAAGAATAGATGGCACGTCCAGCAAATGCTTCTGCAAACTCATCCACAACTGGACCTATACCAACATTCCTGATAGTTACTCTGTTTACTGGCTGCATGTCTTGTATAAATCGGAGAGTACCATTCTTCTTTGGAACCGTAAACCACCTGTTTGAGTATGGTGCAGATGAAGGCTCAAGAATTCCCATCCTGATTTTCTCATTCAATAAATCAATCAGCTTTGGCAGGTGTGCCTTAGGCACTGAAATAGGTCGGAGATTCCATGGAATATGAGGAATAGTAAAAATGACCATAGGAGCAACAATATCCAGATTCACACATCCAATCTCATGCAGGAAAAAAGCAAACCCCCTTCCATGTCGCTTAAGCATCTCCTAAAAGCATTTCTTCTCTGTAGGTAGTAAGAAATCACCATTTCCAATTTTCAATTCAGCAAGAGTCTCTGCTGAAAATTTATGGCCAATATGCTCCGGATTCCTCAAAATTGGCTGTTTGGCAGCCCTCTTTATTTGCTGATCACTGTCAGGTGGAAGCGGTACAGCTACCGGCTTCACCTTCTTATCCACAGTTTTGTATTTCGTGTCAACCCTGGCTTCATTATGCTCTTCTGCATTATTCAAATATTGCTGTAAATCAGCAATTCTGCACTCCAATGGTTGAATAACCTCAGCCCTCTGCTCTATGGACTGCATAGAAACAGCCCTAAACTCTAGATGCTGAAATATCTCAGCAGTAAACTCTGTTGGCTGAAAGTTTTCAGCCCTCTGTGTCTCTGTAAGCTGATCATAATCAGTCGAAAACTCTGTTTGCTGAATTTCTTCAGCACTCAACACTTTTTGCTAAATCACCTCAGCCTCTGACTCAATCTGTGACACAAAATCTGCAATTTCATGAAACATGTCCAGGGATTGCACTAATACATTACTGTGACAACTCTGCATATCAATTTTTAGCATATCTTCCATCTCTTCCATCGTATCTGCACAAATCATACTGTCATACATCCCATCTATGTGCTCATCATCCTCTAAAATTCCTGCATTTTTCAAATTTTTCTCCTTCCTGCATATGTGCTGCCTAGCAGCTCTAGGCAACTTAGAAGTCTTCTGATAGCTCATTGAACTGTTTGCTGAAATCCCAACAAAATTGAAGGAGAAAACACTGCTGCCAGGAGGCGAGAACTCCAATCTCCTCTGCTCTATACCACCGTCGTCTCGCGAAACGGCAGTACCTAATGAAAACCCGAATCCCTCACAGTGGGCAAAGGTGCATCTCTAAGAGTATCTCTGTTTCTAACATGGTTCACACACACAGTCATAAACTGAACTGCTCTCATGCCATCTTTACTGCGAATCCATGCATAAGCAGATCCATCATCCATTACCTTTGTTTCCATGCGCATCTCTGTGATGAATGGCTGTCCAAGAATTATGGGATAAGAGCATGAATCCTACACAAAGAAATGGAAATCCTCCTCTACATCTCCAATATAAACCCTGACACTGGGACAGGCAGCATATAAATCACCTGCAGTGTTGTTGGCGGCTCTCATACGCCACCCATGCTCTACATCCATAGGCCATCTATTACTCTCATAAACTCCACGAACTATGAGATTAATCTCTGAACCATGATCCACCAAAGCAACATAAGGCACTTGTTTCTCTCCAATTTTTACCATCGTCTCTGTAGTTGCCCTAGCCCAATGACTCCGCGAAAAGTGACTACGCGGTATCAAGACAGGCTCATCAGTTTCAGCATAATGCATAGGCTGAACCCTCTTCTCTACCTGCAAAAAAACAGAAGCATTCTCAACCATAACCTCATCCTCATCCTCATCCAACTCCCCAATCCAAACTCCCTGTGTATCAGTAGTAGGCAATGCATGTCTTTTCCTCTTCAGGACCTCCTGAAACTGATCTTGAAACTCTCTTTTCGAGATGCCCAAAACCTCAGAAATAGTGAAAGTCACCTCACTGCCAAGTATCTTGTCATTAAAAATTTTCTTCATGTCCGTAGATGTCTCAATATCGGACATCAATCTAAATCCTGGCTGCTTTCTCTCTCTAGGCTCTTGCCTCTTTTCTCTCTTTTGAGCATCTTCCATCTGTCGTTCTGGCCCTGGTCTCAACGACGGTCCTACAGTAGGTGGAGTAACAAACTCACCCCCTCTAGTCTTTTTAGCTGCACTTGGATTTTCTTCATCCCTCTTACGCTTCTCCTCAACAAGTACATCTGCTCCCTGAGACTTAGCCAAGTAGGCATAAATAGAGTACCTGTCATCAACAGGCGAATCCCAACCTGTCTTTGAGAGCCTGCACTAGTCAAAACAGTTTGCTGAATTTTTCCCTTGTTTGCAGTCTCCATAGCATAAGTCCATAGTGCTGACTGATTCTCTGATCCCTTCTCAATCTGGACTCCATATGCAGAAGCATCTCCTCTAGCTGTCACATAAGAAGTACGCGCAGCCATGTCATCCACTAACTTCTTCATTCCGCCTTTCCCAAAGTTGGTAGCAAGCGGAGCTCCTATTTCAGTCAACCAAATCTTACCATCTTGTCCCCAATATACCAAATTCTTTCTCCTTGCATCCTGAAAAGATTCACAATCCCTGCAATGCTGATGGTCCGTACTATCACACCAAATACATCTCCGATCTCTCCTAGGTGCACTAGGAGCACTCCTAGGTGCAATAGGAGCACTAGAAGAAATAGTAGGCGCAGTCGAAGCAAACTGCTCTTTCAATTTTCCCACCAACTCCGCTTTAACTGACTCCAGTGTCAAATCCGTTATGCCTTTGATTATGTCATTAAGAGAGGTAGGCACTGACAGAGTGGATGGTTTTGGAGCAGAAGGTACAGGCATCGGTCGCGGAATAGGAGGAATAGGAGGAGTGGAAACAGTAGGCACTGGCATAGGCCAAGAAACTGGCTGAGGAGGAGAAGAAATAACAGGGATAGAAGCAGGCATAGGAGCAGAAGACGGTGTCGGTGTCATAGAACCATTCTGTAGTAGGCAGATCTTCCATATCCTCCTCTTGGTCAAATTTGAGACTGCATCCTGGGCATCCTGCCAATCCGTTTTAAGTCCCATAGGCTTCGTGCGATCTTCAAGAAGCTCTCCCAATTATTCCTGAAGAGCAGGATCTACAGCTTGCAAGAAAAGCTCAACTTTTTCAACATCCAATGCTCTTTGTTCAATGGCATCAAGCTGACTATACCTCTCTTCAAATTCCCGAATCAACTCTGAAGCAGCTAGACCTTTGTTTGGCATGTAGACCCACTCTCGGAATGACTGCCGTGTAGCCATCCCAAAGTCCTCAAGGAAATACTCTTCTTTCAGGGCCTTCTTAAAATCTTGCCAATGCGAATTTTGAATAAAAAGATCAGTCACTTTTGCCCTCAAGGTGGGTGTGACAAGACGAAGGAAGTACTTACTCATAAGTCCAGCTGTAACTCCAAAAAACCCCATCTTGATCTCATATATCTTCAAATATGCTGAAACATTACAGCCACCATCAAATAGCTTCTTCTCATTCTCAACTGCTTCAATCGCCTTAGTCGCGCTGTTTGCATTCTCCTGCTCCGAATATAGTTGCCTTTGCTGAGACAACTGTTGTTGATGCAATTGCTGCTGTTGCTGCATATACAATTGTGTCTGCTGATTTTGAAGTTGCATATACATGGACATATTCTGCAAAATCTGCTTTAGATCATCTGTTGAAGTACTTGACGCAGCATTCATTGATGGAGCTGAAGTAGAGAACGCAGCTGGAATTGTAGAAGAGGCTGAAATAGATGCTAAAGTATCTCCCATCCTGAAATTTCTGCGACGCTTTCACGTCGGGTTCACCAAAGATGTCGAAGGGTTTTCGAAAGCAAAGTCGCGACCACAGAGGACCTTGACTAATTTCAGGATAGAAGATCAATCGAAGCAAACAATCAAGACAAATATGATGCCAAGTAACAATTGTATTACTGCCAAGTTATCTCTGAGCATAGAGAAACATCATAGCAAACCACATGTGATCTATGCAATCGACCCATGCCATGTATACAAGCTCAAGTATTTGTGATTGCAACAGTTGACAAAACTATTTCACCCTCTCAAGAGCAATATGAAAACTGAGAATAGCTCTTCAAATCATGACAATTTGATTGAACTGCTCAAACCTTGTGGTTCAGAATTAATCATTGCTGTTGCTTTTCCAAAGTCTGTAAGAAAGCATACTGCTTGATTTACCAAATGTATGTGCACCAGACAGGGCCACCACATCCTTTATGTCATCAAGCTCTACTGCAGCAAATTTGGTCACAATAGCATCCAAAGACTCTCTTGCAGATGGTAGCCTGGATGCAACAAGGAACTTATATGCTGCTTTACTGTCTTTCCTTCCTAAGTTGACATTCCATGTTAAGTTCAGCTGTTAAACATATAAAGACAGCTCATACACATCATAACTGCATCTGAATGGCCAACATCACGATTGATCCCTTTTACCAGAAAATTAGAGGATTGTTACTTCTGAGAAACTCCAAGATGGATCCATTACTTACACCTCTATAAACTGAAAAGTAGGACTTGTAAAAGCACAAGTTCTCATCTCAAGGACTAGCAATTTTCAGAAATAATTGGTTTGCTGAAGTAGGTTTATGATTGAATGACCTATAAATTGAAGGTAGATCCATGTGTGAGAATTTAGCTATTCCCTGGCAGACTGTCGTCAAAAATCCTCCATACGTCCATAACCTGTGAATGTAATATATGCTCAACCACAGCTTGTCGCTGAACACTTGATGATTCAGTAATTCTCTACGACATGCAAAATTTTAGACATCCCTGTCACAATTGTCAAAATACCAGGAGTAGTACAAGCGAATTGCATAGTACATTGTGCAGGTGATCTTTCATCCCCAAGTTCAAGGAACTTATCCTTGACTTCTTGATTCAAATCCTTGACAAACTCTTCCCTGGAACAAAGGAGTGAAGTAAGGTCTCAAGATACACCTCCTGCCAGTAGACCCAGCATTCGCTTTTTCTCCCCTTTCACATCGACTCTGATCCAGCGCAATCTTTGTCTGCAATTGTAAATTCTGTCATGACAACCAATACATATGATCATGCTTTCCTATCAGCTTGGAGCATATAGCAGACGTAAGCGAGGTTGTCGTCCACTCCATGGCCATTGGTAGTTCCGCATTATGCACTTTTTCACCCACTGTTGAATGCTGGCACATCAATTTGATACCCCTGGCCTGGCCCTCCAGATCAGAGACAACTTCATATATCAGTGAATTGTGCCAGTTTCTCAATCATACTGTGAAGTCAGCTCATGAACTTCATTACAGAACCCAAGCTCGAGAAGCCGATCTGCTTCATCTAGCACTAAAATAGCCAAGTCCTCCAAGCCAACTGACTGGCTGTTATGTAAGTGATCAATCATGCGCCCTGGTGTAGCTATGACAATGTCTGGATGTGACCGTAGTGCAACCTCTTGAGCCTTACTAGAAAGACCTCCCACAACAAGACAACTTCGATCCCTTTTCTGTTGCACCTGTACCTTCCTTTCTGCCCATCCAAGCAAAGCTGATAGAAGACAGCCCAAGATTTCCGTGTTGCCAGTAAAGTGTGTGTGCTTTAGAGCTGAGCATCTTGCACCATGATAACAGTTTTCGTATTCAAAAGGATTTTAACTGGAAATTGATCACCAATCTTCACAGCAACATTGCTATCATCAGCTTCATCTTTAGAATCACTGCTCTCCAAAACAATTTACCATTCTGTGTCATCCAGATCCCTGTATTCGTTGCTTTCTCTCCCCCAGTATTGCCCGTTTCTCTTTTCCTCCACACTCACAGGGCGTCATCCTTCTTTTTTTTCTCCCTCCAAAAAGCTCACATTTAAAAATAGCCATACATTTCAAAATAGCCTTCCCAACAATAACGTGCATCAAATGACAAAAAGGTATAGCACCACTTGTAAACATGGGTCTGCCAAAATATACGGTCATGTTCCATAAAGAGCATCTCTCTAGCACCTCCAAGAATCAGAACACAGCTACAACCATCTTTTAATAAATCACAAAGAACCTTTCTTGAAGCAGAAACTAGTCCCAACCAAGTCCATATGTATCAAAAACCGCACTACTTGCTAGGCCCTTAACATTTCAACTGCAGAAACCTCCATTGCAAAATCCAAGGTAGATGGTAATTGATCTTCTAGTGCTTCTGGAACTGATCCAAACTTCCCAAACATTTCCATTACTATGCTTCCAAACTTCTCTCCACTATACTCGCATGCAGAAAATAAATGTAAACACAACGACTAAGTATGTACAAAGTAACAAATGTCACACACACAATATTTTGGTGAATTCCACACCTCGAATGCGCAGCAATACGACAACGTTTTTTTGCTCCTGTTTCAAAATCTGGCTCAAAAATCCCATTTTTTTCTCATATCTCGGGCATCCAAAACCGATTTAGGCAAGTTAAGAGTCTAACTTGGGTCTTGGCATGCTCCGGACACAGTGGTGATGTCAAATCTGCCAAATTTTGATCACAAAATTTTTTGTAATAGATTTGAGTTGATTTACAACAAGAAAATGTCATGCTCTTAGCTTATGTGATGCTCCCGAGGCTTGGTATTTGATGCCCAAATGCTTTGGGGATGTTCGCCCAATGTTTTGAGATGCTTTGGGACCCGATTTGAGCTTCCATAGCTCAATTTATGCACGGATTTACTGTTGTACATTGTTTAGGCAGCAAGGCTTTATCAGGGATGGCTTATGCATAATGCTCTTTGTTGACATTCGGGTGTCTTGTTGGATGTATTGATACTTGGTCATCATGGTTTATGCCTGCTATTTGAGAGCTATTGAGCCTTGATTTGGATGCGAACACTTCGTTGTTGGTTGGGATTTATGCTACCTTGGTTGAGAGGCTATTTTACCTCCAGTTTGGTTATGCCTATGGTCTACGGGTGCTCTCGACTACTCGGGATGATATGCTGATGTATTTGGATGATGCCACTTTGATGTTTATGCTCCCAGATGCTTCTTGAGCAAATAGTAGAGCTCAATTCTTGGTTCACTGTCATTTTCTTTCCAGCTGGCATTTCACTTGACAAGGTTTATGCCCCGTGCTACCCATTATGGGACCGATGCTGATGTGGATGCTTTTGGGTTTGACTGTAGAATGGCAGATGTTTGGGCTTGAATTGACTTGCATTTGAGAATTTTGTGGAACAATTTGCATTTGGTTGGCTTATCACTTATGCAGCTTGGATGCTATTTGGCCCTCAATGCCCCGATTATGGATCTTGGATTTACTTGGATGCAGATACATGTTTTAAGCAGTGCTTGCTCCATTGTCTTGGCAGTTGGTTATTGAGATTTCATTACTCATTGATGCTTGGTTCTTTGCGGGTTACTCCTTGATCACTAGATTTCTTGATAGTGCTTGGGTTTAGCAGTTATGGCTTTGTTGCTTCTATGTTGCCTAGCTTCAATGCTAGTTGGGTTGCTTTTGCCCATACAAGTCAGAGAGCAGTTGCTCTTGATGCTTACCCGGCTATGCACTTTGTCTATTGTCATGTACTTTACAGAGCCACTTATTTAGATGTTATTATACAGATACTTGGGCTTCTCCTGGAGCTTGACCATTGCAAGATGAATACCATATGCACTTATGACAGATGTCTTATGCTTTACCGTACTATGGTTGGTTATGTCATGTAGTTGGCTATGACTCTTCTTCATGTGGGAGCTTTTGCATCCTTGGTTGATGCCTTTATGTCCTCCCATCTGTTGAGGTTTCATGAGCCTTTGCAGCATGCTTCTACCACTGATGTACTTGTAGATGATTGTCTTTATGAGCAGGTTCCCTCCCTTGGGATAGCCCTCGACTGCTTGAGCTCCGTGGATGCTATGGATAGCCCTATTCATGATGACTTGGATTCCTTGTCGTCTTCTACAGGTTCTTCAGTTACAGATGTTGTATGCTTCCATTGTGGAAAGCTTGGGCATGTTAAAAGAAAATATTTTAGATGGATTAGAGAGTAGCAGAGACAGAGACGAACTCGACATGAGTAGAGAGTCAGAGATACAGGAGATGCAACAGGTGTTACCACTATTACTAGTGGTGAGGTACATGTTGTTACCCATGATGATGCAGTTGAGCATGTACTCCTGTCATCTAGTTTCCCTACAACTTTCTTGCTCAGTGATATGGCATATGCCTCAGATTGGCTATTGGATTCTATGGCATCTTGTCATGTTACTTCACATAGAGCATGGTTCTCTACTTACAAGGAGTTTGATGGATGCATTTCTTTGGGCCTTGAGCAGACTTATGCTATTCTTGGTATAGGGGACATACACCTAGCTTTGCCTAATGGGACTTCTCTTATACTCAAGGATGTTTTACATGTTCCCATGCTTGCTCAGTAAGAGCTTGATTTCTGTCAGTCAATTACATAATGCAGGATATACTATTTCTCTTCAGGATAGGTCATGGAAGATATGTCGTGGTTGCTTGGTTTTGGTCAAAGGTTCTAGAGTTGGTTCTCATTACCTAGTGCATGTCTCTCATGTGGGAGATTCTATGGTTGCAGTTATCCAAATACCACATGCATTGTTATGGCATTATCGCCTAGGCCATATGCACCACAAAGAGATGGAGATCTTGTCTCGTTTAGACTCATTGTTGCCTCCTATGTCACTTACAGATCTTGATGCTTGCCCTAATTGTACTCTTGGTCCTTGCAAATCCCCCTTGGCTTATGGCGATCGTATGAGGCACACTCCTCTAGATCTTGTCCATTGTGCAGTATATGGACCTATGCCTTCCCAGTCACTTGGTAAAGTGTCATACTTTGTGACCTTTTTTGTTCATGCTACCCACCGTGTTTGGGCTTTTCCCTTGGTGCAAATTGAGGATGCCACAGTTATGCTTGACAGGTTTATGGATTCTGTTGGTAGCAGGACTAGGTGCTTGTAGATGGATTATGAGAGTCATGCTCTCTCTCCCAACTTTCGGACCTCTTGTCAATATGGCATTGATTTATTGTGCCCATGGTATTATGGGATTGCTTATGCCATGTGTCTGACCTTACATGCAAAGGTTGCTTCTATGCTTACCACAGTTGGGTTGTCTTATGGCTTTTGGGCTAAGGCCTTTATGACGACAATCTATTTGGTTAACAGGATGACGTGCTTGACTTTGGATGGTATTACACCCCATGAGGCATGGAGTGGCATGCAGACCTCCTATGATTACTTGAGGATGTTTGGCTGCCAGGCATCTGTACGTATGCCACATGAGCCTATGTCACGTAGATGTATCATCCTTGGTTATGGAGATGGTGACTTTAAGGCCTATAGATTATGGGATTTGGATGCCCAGCAGGTCGTACGCAGCCGTCATGTTGTCTTCTATGAGAGGCAGACACTTCTCATGCCTCTTGATGAGCATTCAGTACGCTTTATGGCTGATTTTACAGCAACTATAGTGCTATCCCTTCACACATTTCAACACCTACATTCACAAATGTGCAAGGCTATCCCTAATCCCAAACCTAAGCATTTTTCACGGTATGAGGAAGGCTCCCCTCCAATGCCCAATTGTTTTACATGATCCTTTGTGCAACATCTTCACAGAAACTTTAACAACCCCCAGTTGGTTGCAATCAAGTGGACAGCCATGCACATTGTAGCAAGATCATTCAACTCCAATGGGGCAATCAAATGCCAAGATTTATGGCCTTTTACTCTAGCTCAGGGCCCTTCTGGCACAAGTAAATCCACACCCCCTTGCAGGCTCATGAGAGCTGTTTTCTTGTAGTTTTGCAGGCTGGACAGCCAGCCATATGTCAGTCTTCCACTTCGTTGAGGCCACATGTAGTCTTGAGACCCCATTCGAGATGTTGGCTCTCTTTCAGTGATTGACTTTGGAGAGTTTGACTACTCTCTGCTATCTTGTATGCGCTACATTGATGTTATGCTTGACTTTAATGCTTTACAGCCGTGCACTGGTGAGTTGTGCTTGCTTCATGAGAAGCATTCTTGGATTGCTCCATTGTATGGAGCTGCAGAATCGCTTATCTCCTGGATATCATGGACTCTGGGATGCTTGACTCTTCTCTGCAGAGGTTCTCAACACTTCTTGCATAGCTTGCTTTCCGTTTGGGCATTGGGTGAGATGTCATGATTCCTCACCTTGTCTTTTTTTTTCTTTTCTTTGTTTTCACTCCCTAGCCACATTGGCTTTTTAGTGGGAGGTTGTTGGGGTAAAAGGCCTCTGGGCCTGCCCGTGTACACTGTGACCACCCATTCTTTATTCATATATAATATGATAGTGCAATAAGGCTGTCAATTGAGTTGGATAGCACCTACATTGTGTGTGCTCTTCTCTCCCGCATCTTCCTCTTCTCCTTTTCCATTGCCATTGCATCCCCTTCAACGAGATTATTTCATCGAGAGTGGTGGTGCCCATAGGAGAGTACATGCACTTGCATACAAGTATTGGGCTCCAGATCACTTGGAGTTGGGCAAAGTTCCCCCCAAGGTGGGGTTGTGCATCCCTTCAGGATCTTAAGTGGTAAGGGAGGGTTAGCTCTCTTTTGGCTTACCACCTCACCTAACATCGACCTTTTTCCTCAACTGAAGTGTGCATGGTAGACATTTTTATTAAGCAATCAACGTGAGATGCATTGGAAAGGAAGCATTGGGTCATTTCATGATATGTGAAGATCTTGGATATGGATTACCTTGGCAATCCAATGACTCATTGGTTGCTACTTACATGTTTACAAAAGCTTATTACTCATTTGGGATTAATCCAAAGCACACAAGATCAAGGAGGAGTTAATGTCAGGAAAAAATGCAATTGATTTAGGATTAGTCATGATGCATTAGGAGGAAAACGGGGTATTAATTTCAATGGGCTCATGCATACAATAATGGATTGAACTAGTGAAGCCTATGCAACCTTAATCTCTCCAACAAAAGAAATTAAGCTCAGCAAAAGTGGATTAAGATGAGAGATTAAGATCAAATTGACATACCTCTTCAATGTTGGGAAAAGATAGTTGAAGTATGATTCACCATGATGCCAATTGCTACATCAAGCAAGCTCGATTGGTTGGAGCACTCCAATGAATGAATAAGCATTCGAATGCTTCCATTGATGACAGGGGCTCCTGAGCTTGTACCAAGCTTAATCTTCAATGATGTAAAGCTTCAAAGAGATCTTTCATGGCTGTCCCCAGGAAATCTCTATTTCTTGAGCTCCATGCTTTCAATCTAGTTAGAGAGGTCAAGAGTGGCTGAAGGAGCTCTTGGGGCTAAGATTTCAAGGGTGGGAGGGCTTGGGCTAAGCTTTAATAGTTGAGATAGCTCTAGGTGAAGAATTCATGGCTCTCCAAATTGTCCAGCTTGTTGTCTAAGGTTTGTTTCAAGGCCAAGAATGCCAAGAAGGGAAAGGAGAGAGTGCTAAAGGAGTGCCCTAGGCTAGTCAAGAATGCTAGAGAGCAATAAGAAGGCAATAGGAGGGCTAGGGCACAGGTTGGGGCAACCAACACAAAATGCACCGAAAATTGCAAGGGCTACCCTGCAAGCCTCAGGGGCAGCCCCCCCACTCCACTACTTGATCTCAAGTTGATGATACCAAGGCTGGATGGTAATTTGGGGTAGGTTGGAGTAAGTTCTTGGAGATTTTTGGGGCTAGTAGCCATGGTAGCTTGCAGGAGAAGAGAGAGAAGGAGGGTTGAGGCAAAAAGTAACTGAGATTTTTGCTCTCTTCTAGCTCCTAAGTCTCTAAACTTGGCCTTGAACCCCTGATGCTTGCTCCAAAAAGTTGAGGCTAACTATGGTCCTTTCCTATTGTACCTCTACCTGTAACCTGAGTAACTATGGTTTGGGATTCGAAAAGGAAGAAAGAGAAAAGAAGAAAAGGACCAAAGCCTGATGCTTTCATACCACTTGTAATGAATGAAGCTAAGAGGAGATAAGAGAATGCACTGAAGGGAGAAAAAGAGAGAAAGAAGAAGAGAAAAAAAAGACTAGAAGAGGAGAGAGAAAGACAAAAAAGAGGGAAGAAAGGAGGAGGAAGCCATGGAAGTTGGAGATGAAGGTGAATAGTATGTTCTTGATAATAATGGTTGCCCTAAACTAGGACTCTTACACCTTATATACCCTGGTCAATGTGACTGGGCATCCAACCCCTAGTTCTTATGTATCCCTCTTGTTACAAGCCACCACAAAATAGGCTATCAGACATGTACCTCTTTTCTAGTATCATGGTCCTAGTCCACTGGGGCATCTATGTAGTGTGTCTAGCTGGTTGTATAGTAATAGGAGACTCCTATTGAAATATGACCCTACATACCTCAACAACCTACTCATGTTACTTGTGCATTTTCTCCTCATGGAAAACAACATCATGGCTATAGATGATCTTTTTAAGCCTATGGATCCCATAGGTGATAGCCCATCTCACCTGCATCCCCATAACCAAGAAAGATGCATTTCATGAACTTAAGATCCAACTTAGTGCACTCGTCTTAGGGAACACATAAAAGAGCATCACAACCAAAGACACACAAATGAGTATGTGATGGAGGTTTTCCAGACCATACCTCCTCTATAACCTGATAGTTAAGAGTAGTGCATTGGGATCGGTTAATCAAATGCATGGTAGTAGTAACTGCCTCAAGCCAAAAGTGTTGCGATAAGCCTGCCTGGTTGACCATACTATATGAACTCACTCCTGAATCGTCCTATTCATGTGCTCGTCCATACCATTCTGGGGTGGGGTATACAATGCAATCAACTAACACTTAATATCTCTCTTGTCACAAAATTGCTCAAAGGCTTTAGATACATACTTGCAACCACTACCAAATCGTAAGTATTTCAATCTATATCAACACCGATTCTCAACAAAAGTAAGCCAATGCTAAAAGGTAGCCAAGACTTATGATTTTTTCTTTATGGGATATAATGTATAAATCTAAAGCTCTATGTAACATGCAAAGTAGCATAGGTAACTCCCATTGGAACAAAATCGAATGCCAAATGAGCAATCCAAGCTCAGAACATTAAGTACATGACATTCGAGTATCCAAGATACATGAAGCATAAATTAGAAGCTTAAAACCCAATAGATTCTTCAAGCCCATAACTGTGTTGATGCTAGGAGGCATATTCCACGGTGGATTTTGTGAGTTTTTTTAATTCCACGGTGGATTCCGTGAGGTTTTGTGGTGGATTCTGTAAAACTGTATTTATTTGTCGGGGCTTGTAAACAAGGTGGATTCCTTGTACTAGAAGTTGACAGGGACACCTGTCCTTTTCGGGCGTCATGTTAATTTAATGTGCATGTGAGTGACTCCACAGCTGGTGATTCCACAAAATACATATTTAAATCAATGGACATTTATGAGTTTAGAGTGCACTCGTATTAAATTAAGGTTAGAACAGAGTTCTGACCTATTTATTTATTTTGTAGCTGAAGACTACTAGGTATTCACTTTTGTCAGTTTAATCTTATTATTTTCTAACAATTGTGAATGCTTCAGTTGATGTGTAGAGCAAGCGGCGGTGGCATTGGGAAGCACTGGGCGATAGCATGTATTCAAATTACTGGAGCCCCAAGAGGAACACCAAGGAAAAGGGAATTCTCTTGCAAGAAAATCTATCTTGTTACATCAACAAGCTTTTATTCCATTCTTTTGATTATCAAAACAAAGAAAACAGCAATTCTTCACGCAGCATCATAGTGGATTTCTCCCACGGATTTGATAGAATCAACCATAATCTTCAACATCTTCATAAAATCCATCAATAGAACAAAGAACACAAAGGAATACACCATCTTTGAATGGAAATCAATCACATATTATTCATCTTCAATGTCTTCATAGTTCTCTCTCTCAATCTCTCATATACAATTACACTGTTTTGATAGAATTGACTATCTTTGACTCTCTCTCTCTCTCTCTCTCTCTCTCTCTCTCTCTCTCTCTCTCTCTCTCTCTCTCTCTCTCTCTCTCTCTCTCTCTCTCTCTCTCTCTCTCTCTCTCTCTCTCTCTCTATCAATAATACATCATATCCTCACTACAATACTCTCATAATAACCCTCAATGATCCTTCTTAGGTCATGGATGCACCTCCCAAGAGGTATGTCTGATATGAAGAGTCACCAGAACCACTACAGTGTCTTTTCACAGCTCACTACTGTCACTGTCACTGTCTTCTCTTCAGTCTTCAACAACTGTTTCTTCCACTTGTTTTAGCTCTTTTGAACTTAGATTCATCCTTTCCAAAGGTTAGAAAACTTTCCCAAAGTCACACATACATTCTACAGAACACTTACAGAAGGTCTACAAAACAGTCACAGTACAGCACCAGAACAGCTACAGTACATTTACAGTACAGAGACAGAGCAGAGACAGAGGCTCTATGGAGGGTCTACAGAAGGTCATCAAAACCTCGTAACTCATACTCAAACCATTCCAAACTCTCAAAAACTATTCAATAAGCTTTCACAAGATCTCAATCTTCATCAATCCTCAATCCATGCTTCATACATAAGACAATCAGAACAAAACAGAAGCTATACAGAAGGTATACAGAACCAATCAAAACCTATCAGAACATCACAAAACCTCATATCTCCACTAAGAAACGGTTTGGTTAGTCTCTTTATTAGCTTTTTTAGCTATATCTAGTGTTTTTGCCCAGCAGAGTGCCTTTGGTGTTCCTTCCGATCCCTACGCATTTCACCGCTCCACCGGAAATTTCCTTTGCCCCTACCGTACTCCAGCTCAGTAGTTTCCACTGCCTATCCATGGTTAAGCCCTGGTATTTGATAGGGGACTTAAAGAGCCACCTACAGACGCTTTACGCCCAATCATTCCGGATAACGCTTGCATCCTCTGTCTTACCGCCATTGGCTGTGCTGGCACAGAGTTAGCCGATGCAGATACCGTCATTGCTTCTTCTCCGAGTTTACGACTCGTGGGCCAAAAGGAAAAAGAAAAAGAAAACCCGCTAAGATGGCCAACCATCTTATAGAGAATAAGTTTTGAGTTTTCTTATTCTCATTAAAAAGTTTTATAAAACTTTATTATAGGGTTTCGATCAATTCCTGCCAGTAGCCTCGCCAGGATATGAGAAACATGAATCCAGTAGCCCAAACGAGATGCCCAAAGAGAAACATCCATGCCCAAACAGATAAATTGTTCATGCCAAAGGGGTTGTAAGCATGAATAAGTTGTGACGAATAATGCCATTAATAATCTCTCAATCGGCCCCGGTAGCCCCGTTAGGCCTGCCCGGCAGCTTAGTTCCCTCTACCACTATGGAAGGCTGGGTGTATCCCTTGGCAGATGATCTATCGGGGTGTGTGGAACGGCTGAAACACCGTTGTGAGAAGAGATCGTCTTGACCTCGAAGAGCTTGTCTGGGTTCTGAGCACCCGCCATACTTTCCTACCAATGGAACTTGGAAATCTTGGCCCGGGTTCGGAATGACGTGTTTGTTTTTAATAATCTTGTGGAAAAAGTAGATATATTGGTTATTTCATTCCACTAGTAAGTAATTTCTCCTTGAGTTTCTACTCATTTCATTGATTTTACCTTCTAAAAGAGTTTTACTTTGATTTTTAAAAGGATGTTCTTTGAAATTAACTGGAAAGTGTTGCTGCATTAATCGTAAGGATTTACTCCAATATATAAAGTAATCATATTATAATTTACCTTCTTTTATCATGTCTTGCAACGATAATACAGGCAATTCGTTATCAAAACGATTGCTTAAGTTGAAATCTTCTTATTTTTTGTCCTCTGGCTCGCCCAACCCTTTTTCATTAACTCGTTTCAATTTTAAGTTGAAATCTTCTTCTTTGTCCTCTGACTCGCCCAACCCTTTCCTATTAACCCGTTTCAATGAATTAACAACTTCATCTATTTCTTCTATAATCCTATCGTCTTCTCCTTTCAGAACCTTATCGTCTTCTTCTACTTCCTTTACTTCAGATGGTTTTATTGAAGAATGATTATCCTTAACCGGTGTTATTGAAGATGGATTGTCCCTAACCGGTTTTATTGAAGATGGATTTACAGAAGATGAATCGCCTTCAGACTTATCTGAATCAGAAGTATGTTGTTTGCTAATATTTCAATTAGATGCGCTAGTAGATGGTAATGTTATATTTTTTGAAGATTGAACTTTATCAATAAATATATATAGTGCACTCACTATTTTAGATATTCTCTCTTTAATAGGATTGTAAGTCAGCTAGCCAAATGAAATTAAAGTCAACAACAATAATAGCCAATAGCTCAACACAAAATTGTATTGCTAGATCAGCGCAGAACCGTTCGTTCCTGCTTTAAGGTTAGCGCACGTTTTAAGGTCAGCTAGCCGATCAGCACACGCATAACGTCTCAAAGTCAGCTAGCCTTAGAAATCGACACAAGTTTTAAGGTCAGCGAAACAAACACAAATGCTAGCCAGCGAAATAAACACAAATGCCATCATTCTTTGATATTTTTTATGAGAGAAGCAGCTAGGAATGCGTCAAAGGACCTTAACTTGGGTGCATCTCAGCCTACATAGTTAAACCACTTCACCGCATAATTGGACGTAGAAAGAATGCGAAACAACCATTGTTTGGTTGTTTTTGCTAGTAGATGGCATTCTAGTTTCTATCCCTTTCCGCTAGAATTTCTCCATACCTTGAAAGTTCTCCTTGAGCAACCATAGGTTTCTGGTGCATGTAAGTATTATTGTTAGAACGTTCATAGACTCTCAATTGAGTATCCGCAACCTGGCTGGCAAAGAATACAACTCTATTGCCATCAACGTATTTGATTCTTCTTTCTTGTTCGGATAGAGCCACGCTTCCTGAATCTAAAGCTACCTAACCTTCTAATCCAGTACCTACAATGCACCTTTCAGGCCTAAAAAGTGGAAAATCTTGCTTTAGCGTATTGACTAAAAGAAAATGGGCTTCAGCCACTCGACTGAAGGGAAGAGAGAAAGGCAAAGTGCAATGATTTGAATGGCATTCGACCCTTTATGCGATTGGAAAATTCCAAACATTGGGTCCCTAAAAAGAAAAGTTACCACTTAATTAGCCAGCCATCGTTCCTTCAGTCCCTATCACCCATTACTCTTTGTAATTGCAGGCGCTAGCCCCACTTACTTGGCTGCAGCGTATGCTTGGTTGCATCGTATGAATATGGATTGAATAATCCATCAGGCATAAACTCCAAAGTAGATAAGATTGCTTCTTATCCCCCTTTCCACATCGCGCTTCATCGCCTAAAGTGCCGAATGAAGTGCTGGTCTGATTTTAGGGGCGTGGTCATCTTGTCTAGGAAGCTATGGATGCCCTCATCGATAGCATACGTGGGCAACTATGTCAATAACAAACCTTACAAACAAAAAAGTCGTCTTTGTTGCACGATTTTATGGGAATCTGGATTGCGGGTCGTGGGTCCATCTTTTTTGTTACACCAATGTGGATTACCGAGTGATTCGTAATCTGACCTCTCGCTTGCAATTTGGTCATCCCATAAGGCGGCAAAATCGATGGAGTGACATAGATTAGGTATTCAAGCTAACTTTCTGACGCGCCATTCGCTTACATCCATTGGTTTGTGATCCGAGGACTGTCCATGTATCGAAGCGGCTCGTTATCTTAATTTATTTTATCTAACACGATCTGGTTCTCATACTGACCCAATATATGCTTTTCAGTATTCACACATTGACTATTGGGAAGGATTTCTAAAACCTAAGACCAAAAGTCCTTTTGCTTGCAAGTCACAAGTTTTCAGGGCCAAACAACTGAAACGACGATTATCACAAGAAACTGTGGCTTCTTCCAAAGGTTAGAAAACTTTCCCAAAGGCCAATTCTTAAAGATGTGTATGAATTACATTCTTTCTTAGGTCTTGCTAGCTTTTACAGAAAATTTGTGAGAAATTTTACATTGCTTGCATTGCCTTTGACAAAATTGTTAAAGAAAGGTATTGTATATCATTGGTCTGATAATCAACAAATGTCTTTTGATTTATTGAAACATGCTTTAACACATGCACCTGTTTTGCAATTACCTGACTTTAATAGACCATTCTTCCTAGTAGTCATTAATACTAGTGGATCTAGAATAGGAGCTGTCCTTATGCAAGATTCACATCCCATAGCCTACTCTAGCTACAAACTTAAACCATATAAACTCAAGTATTCTACCTATGATAAGGAATTGCTAGATGTAGTACAAACTTTACGTCAATGGAAACACTATTTAATGGGATCTGAATTCATGATCAAAACTGACCACAAACTATCAAACATCTTCTTAGTCAGCCATAAATCTCTAACCGTCATATTAATTATCCAATATCAACCTGGAAAAGAGAATGTTGTTGCCGATGCCTTAAGTAGAAGACCAAGTATCCATAACATCTTCGTTATATCTTTTGATTCCCTTATCCCTATGAAAGATACCTATGATCAAGACCCCAATTTTCAAGTTGATTGAAATAAATTAGCTGCAAATAACTAGATTCCAATAGATTCATTGTCTTATTCTGATGGATTTATGTTTTATGAGAAAAGGTTGTGTGTAATTGTTCCATTTAGATCATTTGTGTTGCACGAAATTCATTGTCCCCCATATCAAGGTCATAGAGGTATTATTTCTACTTTATGTATATTGGTTGAAGATTTTTACTGGCCACAAATGTAATTTGATGTTTCTAACTTTGTATCTGAGTGTTTAATTTGTCAAAGAGTTAAGCGACACCATGGTAAGCAATATGGTTTGTTGATGCCTTTACGAATTTTTGAACAACCATGGGAACATATTTCAATGTATTTTATAACTAGTTTGCCTAACACACAAGCTAATCATGATATGATTTGGACTATTGTAGATCGATTTAGCAAACAAGCATATTTCCTTCCATGCAAGAAAACATTAACTACATCTCAAGTTGTATATTGTTTTTAAAGACTGTTTTCACTAACCATGGTTTGCCAAAAGTTATTATTTCTAATCGTGATTTTAAATTTTGCAATAATTTTTGAACTACTTTGTTTGCTAATTTAGGTACAAATATTGATTTCTCATCTACATTTCATCTTGAAACAAATGGGCAAATAGAAGCTACTAAGAGTACACTATTAGATCTTTTGCATGCATACACAATTTCAAAACCACAAACATGGGATACATACTTACATTTACTTCAGTTTGCATATAATAATACACCGCACACAGCTACACAGAAAGCACCTTTTGAAATCATTTATGGACATAGATTGCCTACACCTGTTACATCATTATCAAACAAAGTTGAAGCTGCTGATGATATTGCCAATACACATGCTACTATTTTTGCCGAAGTCAAAGAAATGATTGCGAAAGCCCAGCAATCATACACTAAACAAGCTAATAAGAAAAGAAAAGCTATGAGTTTCAAAGTTGATGATTATGTTTGGTTACGCATTGAAAAGAGAAGATTACAAAGTATTGAGAAACACCATGTTGTTAAGTTAGCCCCTAGATTTTATGGACCTTTTAAGATCATTCACAAAATCAATGACAATGCATTTAAATTAGAACTATCCCAACACTGGAAAATCCACAATACTTTTCATATCAGTTTGTTACGACATTTTAGAGGCCAATTACCTGTTCACCCTGTCTATGAAAACCCTCCTTTATTAGAAGAAGAAACTGAAATCCTTGAACCTAAAATTATTCTAGACACTAACTTTATGACCACTAGAACTAGCCATCGATACTCTAGATATTTGGTTAGGTTTAAAAATCATCCTGTTGACGAGGACCAATGGATGCATGCCCACAACCTAATTTCTTACCCTTCATTGCTCGCTCCACATTGAGCTAATAGCAATTGAGGACAATTGCTATCCCACCCCGGGGGTATGATGCCAGGAGGCATATTCCATGGTGGATTCCGTGAGTTTTTCTAATTCCATGGTGGATTCTGTGAGGTTTTGCAGTGGATTCCGTAAAACTATATTTATTTGTAGTGGTTTGTACACAAGGTGGATTCCTTGTGCGATAAGTTTGACGGGGACGTCTGTCCTTTTCAGGTGTCGTGTAAATTCAATGTGCACGTGGGTGACTCCACAACGGGTGATTTTACAAAATACATATTTAAATTAGTGGACATTTATGAGTTTAGAGTGCACTCATATTAAATTAAGGTTAGGACAAAGTTCCAACATATTTATTTATTTTGTAGTTGAAGACTGCTAGGTATTCACTTTTGTCGATTTAATCTTATTATTTTCTAACAATTGTGAATGCTTTAGTTGATGTGTAGAGCAGGCAACGGTGGCGTTGGGAAGTACTAGGTGATATCATGCATTCAAATTACCTAGAAGAAATTATCATTTTTGATGGGTGCGCGTTTTATTATTAAAGATGTGGCGCTAATATTTATTTAAGCGCGCTTATCTATTGAAGCGTTTGACAAATATTTATTATTTTGTATGTGCATGGGCGCACGGTTTAAATATTTCATTATGGAACATTGTATTTGGGTACATCCCAACTTTTGGGCCGCCCAACTGCTTTATTCTTTATTTGAACAAAAGCAAACACAAAAGCTAAAGCATGCTTATTGTAAATTTGGGCTATTTTTTGAGCTTTGAGATGAATAAATTTATAAATACATACCTTGTGAAGTGCTCACACAAGGCATGGGGGGAGATTTTACCCAATTTGTCTCTTTTCTTCATGTTGTGCAAGTCTATCTTCTTGTTTTTTGAGCTTAAGTAGAGTTCTTTTGTTCTTGGGGACCTTCCAGTGCTTGCTATGTATGCATCCAACATCCGATTTGCACACCATGCGTAAGCCACTAAAGTAATCAAGGAATGTAACCATAGCCAAGATCAATGTAACAAAACCCAAATCTCAACTCAAAAGCATGCCACAGCATATCGAAAAGTATACATAACAATCAAAGTAGCGATACATCCATTGATGAGTACCCCGTAAAGCATATGAGCATTAGGCATAATCTTTTCACTGATAAATGCTTACTGACCTATTATTATAGCACTAAAATGAAAATGAAATCTAAGCTATTTCAAGCTCAATTGAGTCCCAAAAGCATAGCCGTGCTATCTAGGCGCCAAAATAGCATCCCCGAAGCATCAAACATGCATTATGGAATTTACTATTTGATGTCCAAACTAGAAATGTTCTATTCCATGTGAAACAAATAATTTAAAACTATACAAAATCAAATCTATGAGTACCTAGATCTGTAGCTCTCATCGCACTCTTAAAACGCCTACATCTGATACCATATACAAAAGTTATGGCCAAAATGTGGCAGTGTTATCAAGTCGCCATAGTTATCCATGACTTTTACAACATGCTTTGTATCCACTCAAAATGGATAAAATGGTTGCTCCTCAACTCAATAAACACTCAAGAAGGCTTACCTAATCTTGGGAAGTTCGTCAACAAGCATGAAGCAAGTTGGGATAAGCCGAAAGAAGGAAACATTCAATGTATACCTCAAGAGAAAGAAACAATGGCTGCCATGAAACCTTGAGTTCAAGCTTTGAATTTGGGCTAAAGCAAAGGATTAATAATCTCCTCAAATGGTTGGCTCTGATACCAATTGAAAGGTAGAGCCCAAAGTGGAAGCATACAAGTAAAATTAAGAGCAAAGCAAGTGGCTGATAGAGTAAAGAGCGAGAGAGGGAGAGAGACACCATACGTGACAACTCCAACAACCACAATGTGTGACTAGCCTTCCCTTATTCAAATGTTAATAAATAATGAAGTGACAATGATGGGCATCCACCATTTGCAGTGTATAGGTGTTCAGATATTGTCAATGTAATGAATACACAATTGGTTAGGTAGAGGCTCCTTTACCCCCAACAATGCAAAGCCACTTCTAAACTTGACTTACTTATAAATCGTATGTCTTTAGTAAAACATTGATTAAATTCTAATTCAAATCTAAACTTTAGTTTTCTTACAACCTATATACAAAGCTATAATAAGGAATTGGTTCAAGATTCTATTCCAACTTCTAAAACAATAGCTTAATAATTTCCCATACTCAAAGCTATAGTAACATAGTATTTCTAACTTTAAATTTTAAACCAATAATTTGCCTATAACCCGTATGCAATGTTGTAGTAAAGTATCGAATCATTATACAGTCTGATTTTTAAATTTATTATTGCAAGCTAGATAGATTTCTTCATCTATATTGCTTTTGCATGTCCTTCTCGATAAAGAGTGAACAAGCAGTTGAACAGAAAACTATGGACTAGCTTTACATATATAAAAGCTAAACTAAGGTATATCTATGAACAAATAAATATTTGGAGAAATTTTTTGTACAAGTACTTATTGTATGGATAGTGTTTAAACAACATGTATCAAAACATATTATTTGATTGATAACGTATTAATTGATTGGTTTATCCTACATGTCACCAAATAATCGAATGAGATTTTCACCTTCTACTATTTCATAATCAAGCAAATATCTTATTTTGAATAATACAACTCAACTTACATATGCATAATATAAAAAATTTAAATATTGATTGCCTCAAGATTCAATGAAGGCAATGGCAATAGAGGCTCCACTATATGAGAGAATGTTGGTTTCTACCATGAAGCTCTACAACAATACAAGGCAATGGTTCTTTATTTTTGAAGCATAAGTTAGAGTAAGATGCTATGAAGCCAAGTTCCTTTTGTGCCCCAATAGTTAACATGGTGCAACTACTTTCCTTTAATGGATATTTTGAAGAGTTGCTAATGCTATCGACAACATGATTTGGCTCAATAACTCATTTTCCTAGAAATTCCATTTAATAAGACATAAAAAAGGGGTAGACAAAAGGCGTAGAAGTGGGTGTCATGATGGACTAAGCAATTATCTAGTAAAATTTTATGAAGGGTAACTCAATCAATTTTTATGATCACAATATCCAATTTGGCTAGGTCTTCCATGATATGGATGGTGGAATCCTTGTAGACAAAGTGCTAATGCTAGCTCGAGCAGTGGTCACTCAGTTATCTAAACATGTAGTAGCTATAGCATCTAAAGCATCTTTTGATCTTTAAAAGAAATGAAAAGACATTGAAACTACATAATATTGTGAGACAACTATTATGTGTAGCCCTGACATTTGGAAAGCCATTACTCAACTACTTCAAGAAAGATATCAACATCCCTATGGTGGTGTAATAGGTAAAGTGACATTAGAAGTTGCTGTAAATCTAGATGTCTTAAATGTAGACTATTGCCTTCCAAAATTCCATGTCTAGTTGTTTAGATGTAGTGAAAGCTTTTACAAATGTCTTGTTTCATGGAGGATATATAGTGAATGTCATTTAAGAGAGCATACATACCAAGTCCTTAAGTTAACCAACTAGGAAATGGTTCTTTTCTTAATTAAGATAAGAAACTGACACGAAGTTCTCCCTCTTGGTGTTCTTTGCTCCCTAATTCTAAAATTCAATGGCATCCAAACTAATGGTTCATTAATCACATTGGCTACACAAGAACCCAAAATTCTTATCCATACTCTTGGATAGGTCTTAGCTCTGACATGCACATAAGTATGATTGGACGAAAGACATGTGAAAAAGAAGTAGCTCATCCTTTCAAGAAACAAATCTAAAGTAAGTTTTACAGTAAAGAGACATATGCAAATGACTACTTGTATGGTTTGGAGAGAACTCAATATACACCAACAAATTTGTGGAAAGTTTAACTCTTTATCCAAAATATGCTTCTCTAGGAGCATTATGATGTGCTACTTAGATGGTTCCTTATGAAGTATTTATTAGTCCTATATCTTAGTGGCTGAAAACAAGGTCATGTCTAATGATGTGCACCCCATCCAGTTAGGAATCAACATTCTGTGATGTCTCGATGTGGAGGATATGCAGGAGCATTTCATTGCAAAACATTGTCGACATTGACATTTTCTCCTACCCCACCAGAGTATATGCATCTTCCCCTAGGCACTCCTTTTGCTAGCTCACCTAGAATTGGTGATTTCTTTTGAGGTCAATATGGCCAAAATTTTCTCTCAGGATGTGCCTTCCCATTTTTTAGAATGGATCCATTAGTAGCATGAATGGAAATTATTCTCACCCTAGACACTCCATACATTTTTTGTTTAATTGGTAAAGTTTGTCCTAAATCTTTGGGTTTCAATCATACCAAACATGTGGTAATGGATGCCAATAGAGGGAAAGCAATTAATTCCAATCCTTAGATGTACGAAGAATGGACTGATGTAGAGTTGGAACAAGAACTACATGCGTTCTACAAAGTTAAAGAGGATGAGACAAATGAAATTAGCCTAGGTATTCTAGATGAAACCAAAATAATCATTTGAATAAACTAACTTCTTTGCTAGAGCAATACATGGATTTTTTTAACCTAGACTCATAAGAATATGCATGGTATAGACCCTCGATTCTATCAACATAGGATTAACTTGAAGAAAGATGATACACCAAATTAATACCAATGGTACTAATAAACCTAAGCTATGTTAAGGTTGTGAAGAATTGGAGGAGCTCCTAAGAGTGGGGTTTATTTGTCTAATGAACCATGCAACAAGCCTTTCTCCAAATGTGGTAGTATCAAATCAGAATAACAAAGTATGAGTTTGCACCAACATTTTCCAACTAAATATTACAATGGTAAACTAATCCACTTCCATTATTGCTTACAAACTTCATTTTGGATGACAACACAATTCATGATATGCAGTTCTGCTTTGATGGATTTAATGGATATACCGAGATCTAGATGCAACCAAATGATTAGCATAAGATAGCTTTTGCTAGAGAATGGGAGTTTTTATTCGTATTGTTATATGATATGATTTAAACAATGCCCGATGGCCTCTCAACGATAGGTTAGGATGTATTTGACCTATAGCTAATAGATTTTGTGACAATATTCTTACATGATTTGACAGTGTTTGGGAGGATACTAATTTTGTATGGAGTACTACTCTTACATTAACAATGGCAACAACTTTGATGATGTAGTCTTCTAACTAGACCAAACCTTATCATGTCTTTGTGGATACTTTAGATGCGGTGGTAAAAAATGCTCTCATGCAAGAAAGTGTTGTGGTTTCAGGGCAATCTATTATGCAAGATGAATATTTTCATTGCACGAAGTGCAACTATTTAATAATGGAGCAAGAAGTGTTGGAATTGGAATCTCAACAATGACACATACACACCTTTGTAAAGGCAGGGAGGCTTAGATGTAAACTAATTCGTGATGCTAGTAGTGAGTTAATATACTAAGTGTGATGCTAGAAAGCTAAGAGTACACATGGGAGATTCCTGATTACATCATGGGTTACTTTGACATGATCTAATTAATGATTTCATATACATGCTTAGGGTTAATACTCTCCCATCCACCAAATAGGGGGAGCTCATATGTGCAAGCTAGCTATAATTGATGCATAATATTAATCTCTTCCTCCCTAACTCAAAACTAGCTTTTACAAAAATGTCAACACAAATGTAGAATAGACTGATTAGCCTCGTGTTAAAAGGCTTTGACACAAATTATGTTTATCATCTTACCTCTTACGAATTGCAAATCGTGTTAAAGGAGTTGTTTCTAATTCAAAAAGAAATATTTCCAAAACAAAAGTCTAACTTAAACGAATAAAAATGAATGAGAAGAGGCAAAATAAAAATGCAACATCTTTTGAGGGAGGGTCTTTGATTCCATCAAACGGCCAAATTAGTCTTCAATAATAACTAGGTTATGAATAGTCCATGATCTAGTAGTCCCAAACCATAGAGGTGAATGCTCTCCAAAATAAATTTTGAACAATCATTTGGATAGTCTTATTTCCATCTTGCTCTTTCCTTAAGCAATGGCTCAATCTTTTCAGTATTCTATAAAATGTATCATCCATTTCTTGATGATGGCCTTTGACTTCTCCCTTTCGATATACATGAGGATTCATGTGACTAAGTCATTCAATGTGAATATCTTGTGTTGACTCTAGAAAAAATCATCTAGAAAAATGAGGATATTGATCATATAACCATTTGGAGGATGTAAAGTCATGATGATGCCAATTTTAATGTCATGATCATTTTACCATTTGGAGGATGTAAAATCATGATAATGCCAATTTCAATGTCAAAGAAGTAAACAATGAGTTTTAAATAAATTAAGATGAAGATTTATTATAGCATGGATGTGATATGATCTTTTTTTCTAGATAGGTCACCCAAAAACCATCGAAGTATGCAAACGGGGGCCTTCTTGTCCAAATTTCCATAATAGTCTCACAAGAGTAAGATGGAGAGAGCTTAGAGTTTTGTATCGTCAAACAATAACTAAAACTCTATTTTTAGTAAAGAAGAGTAATGGCTCCTTTGACGGTTGCTTTGACCAATTTCTTTGCTAGTATCTAGTGCCATGAGTTGCAAAATATATCCCAATGAAGGGACAAGAGAAATGGATGCCTCCTTTGAGATTTATGAGTCCTTTATTAAGGGTGGTGATATTGTGCCAAAATTGGATAAGGTAGAAATATAATGAGATAAGGTAGGAATACTAATGGGTATCATTTAATGGGGATATTCACATGGTAAATAGGAAAATGGTGATTTTTATTCATGAAAGGTTTATAGATAAGGGGTTTCAAAACTAGGCCATGAATGTGAGTGATAGTGAGGATTTGCATATATTGAACCCCTCGAGGCTGTGGATGAAGAAATGGATGGTTTGGATGTTTTCATACATAGATTTAGTGTCATTGCCAAATATAAGAAGCCACTAGGATGTAAGTGGGTGTACAAGATAAAACATAATGCAAATGGTTTAATAACTAGGCACAAGCCAATGCTAGTTGCCAGTATGTATGCTCAAATGTATAGTATAGACTATGAGGAAACTTTCAACCCTAATATAAAAACCATAACGATAAAGTAGTGATTATTATGGCTAGATCAAAAGGTTGGCAATCACAACAAATGGGTAGAATAATGCATTCTTGAATGGTGAGCTATAAGAGGAGGTGTAGATTGAAGAACTAGAGGGTTATTTGCATCTAAAATTTCGAAATTATGTATGTCTATACTATTAGTTAAGGAAAGGTGGGGGAGGGTGCCACGTGGTAGCCCCCCACCTCCCCCACAAAAAACAAAGAGAACGCGGGGGCGGGGGCGGGTGCCACGTGTCCAACACCCGCCCCTCCCCCGCAAAAATCGTGCCCACGCGCCGGGGTGAGCCTAGGCGTGGAGCGCCTAGTATGTCACGGAGAGAGATAGAGAAGGGGTGGGGGGGCAACTCAAGGTAGGCAAACATTTTGTGATTTTGGGGGTGAAATTAAAATAAAGTAGGGTGCTGTATGACAAATCTTTTCACCCTTAAAAGGCGTGGACATGCCTCCCTTCATTCACTAGAAAGACAGAGCTTCAAAAGCTCTGTGAATTGCGCCTTACCGAGTTGCACCAAAAACCCACAGAAGAAAAAACAGAAGGCGAATCATGCAAGCTGACCAGCAGTACCAACAATGGCAGCAGCAGACTGCTTACTCTTCGCATCATTATCACCAGCCCCAGACGCTGGAAGAAGTTAGGACGCTTTGGATTGGCGACCTTCAGTACTGGATGGATGAGAATTATGTGTATTCCTGTTTCGCACATACGAACGAGGTAATGTTATCCTTTCGGTCTGTACTTGCAATTCATAAGCAAATGTTATTGTTTAGTTCAGTGGTTTTTAGTGTTCTACATTTCGTGAAGTAGAGGTACAGACGTGGGATCTTTGAAGGGCCATGAAAAGAAGAATTATTCTGGTGGTGAACGGTATTTGGTTGCTTCTTTGCGGCGAGCTAGCAAGAAGTTTTGCAAGATTTATGCAAGGAGTTCTGACCTTATGATATGGTTGATGCTGCTCATTACATTCAGGGGCCATGAAAGAAAGAATTTGGCATATTAGCCATATTAGCAAGAAGCTTTTGAAATATTTATGCAAGGAGTTATGACCTTATGATATAGTTGATGCTTCTCATTACAGGTGTTATCTGTGAAAATTATACGAAACAAGATCACAGGCCATCCAGAGGGATATGGATTTATTGAGTTCACTTCCCATTCTGTTGCCGAGAAAATCTTACAGACGTACAATGCCACACAGATGCCTCAAACTGAACAGTTTTTTCGGTTGAATTGGGCTTCTTTTGGGCTTGGTGATAGACGAGGTGAGACAGGGGCTGATCACTCTATTTTTGTGGGAGACCTTGCTCCCGATGTAACTGACTACATCTTACAAGAGACATTCAGGGCGCAATATCCTTCTGTGAGAGGTGCAAAAGTGGTCATCGATGTCATCACTGGACGGTCAAAAGGTTATGGATTTGTAAGATTTGGTGACGAGTCCGAAAGGTCAAGAGCAATGACAGAAATGAATGGCGTGTACTGTTCAAGTAGGCCAATGCGGATCAGTGCTGCAACTCCACGCAAAGCATTGGCTGTTTCACAGCAGACAACTACAAAAGGTAAGCAAGCCTTGAAAAGCATGTTCATGGTTTTTCTCAGTACAGTGATGCAGGTCAACATTTAGACTGCTATTCACAAGGATATGCTACTCACAACCTCAACATCTGCTTATTTATCTGAACCTTTAACATGATTGAACTGGTCAGAAAACAGTTTCCTTGTTGCATAAATCAATTCTCAAAACTTGGGCTTTAAGTAAAAAATAATCTGTTCTTGATTCTTTCTTTTGGATTATTGTGACAAGCATTGAGCTTATATTTGTAGAAAGAGAAAACAATACAAGGATTCTTTAATGGCATTAGGCAAAGGCAAGGTATACATGTTATGGTCACTGGTGGTATGAAAGGCATATATCCCTGTGCTTATGTTGCTGGATTTTGAGCTTAGAATCTCTTGAGCTGAATTCTATAGTGTATGTTTGCAAGTTCCATGACATGAGTGCTAATGGATTGTTCTCAGTCCATTTTTCATAATGTAACTGTTGACCAATTTGGCTATTTCTAGTGTATTAGACCTTTTGTTTTGTCTCATTTACTGGCGGAAAACATAGATGTTGCTTTTTGGCTGCATGCATTTTCATTCAAGCCATATGAAAGGGCAAAACTGGTTATTTAAGCTGCTTGGCTTGTTCTGTCTCCCATCCTTGCAAATCCTAGTTTGAGGGAAGCCTAACCCTAGGGTGTGGGAAGATAACATGTGTCATGACTTTCAAAAGAAGAATCAAACTCTAGGCAGCCTTGTCCTATGTGGCCGTTTATAATTGAATGGCATCTAAAATCATGCATGGACAGTGAGTAAGTTGTGTGAGTAGTATCAAATACAAATGGAGTGATATGTCTAGGATGACATCACCAATAGATATCATAGTAACCACTTACCACAATAGGAAACCCCTTATGTGATCATCAATCCATATGTGAACATCAATGCCATATGCGAAAGACAAAAAGCTCTCCTAGTGTGCTAGATAAGCCATTGATCTCATACATGGAACTAAACAAAAAAGCTGACTATTATGGTTGTAAATTAGTACCATGTGATAGGCTTTCCAACACCTATCCTTGGTGGTAGTACTATCTCCACATTGTAGAAAAAGTAACGGCGATGGGCAATCTCAAAAGTAAAAAGTTTACTTCAAAAAAGAGATTTCAACTTCTAGAATTTAAGTGATTTTTTTCGCTATACTTGACAACCGGCCCTGCATGACCAAGCTTTATTTGCCTTCTCCTTTGTAATGAGTTGCAAGCAAAAGGAAAGCAATCAGCCCTTTGTGTGTCTGTTCACATTGTTGGACTGGAGAGCTAAAAACCTCCCCAAAAGACCTAGCTGACATCTTTTAGCTTGTTGAAAGCAACTTCTTGCCTCTTTTCATCAGAAAACCGCTTGTAAAATCTTTCATGCCTTAGTATCTTTGGTTGTAATCTCCATGCCCTGTGACTATTTATTAGTTGGATCCTCAAGATAATTGAACTTGGATTTCACAAAAGTGTTCCGCTCAAAAAGGCCGATAAGAGTTGTTGTAAACTTCCTTTTGTTTGTTTTGGCCATTGAACCTCTTAAGCTTTACCATTTGTCACCACCTTGAATCACTAACCCTTCTCTGTTTCTTTTTCTTATCATCCTCTTCTTTTTTAACAGGATCTCCATAAGATGAGGAATCAAAATAAAAGACTTTGTTAAAGAACTAGAGTTGGAAGAGAGAGAGAGAGAGAGAGAGAGAGAGAGAGAGAGAGAGAGTAGAATGCCAAAGATTGGAAAGAATGAAGGCTGAAACTGAAGGCATAAATATATAAGGGCTGTGTGAGTATAACGAGACGGGGAACTCTCTCCATGTGCACGCACAAAGATGAAAAAAAATGGGGGGTAAGGCCTGCCCTATATAGGCAGGAAAAAAATAAGATAGTGACCAGGTCAGCCAGTAAAACCTGGCCGACTGCTGCATATTGTGGCCAACTGGTACAAAACAGGCCGACTGCAGAAAACAATTGCATTAAATGCTGTGCAAGCTGCTGGGTGCCACGTGGCACATCTGCTTGACCTGTGCAGACTCCAAACTGATCTGCCTGCCTGGTAACCTGCCCAAACTGCTGGCGGCTGTAAAACTGATGCCTGACCTGCTCCTGTACACAGTAAATCTGCCTAAAACTGCCCTAATCTGCTCTGTACATGCCTATGCCCATCTTGGAGGTGACCAAATCTCTAACATCCCCTCTTAGGTCCTAGATGTGACATTAGGCTAAGGGATCAGGAATGTTGATGAAGAATGGCCTGAGGAAGTGCCTTGGTGAACAAATCTGCGAGATTATCCTTAGTCTTGTAATGCTCCATATCAATGGTCCTGTCCAAGATCTTCTCACAAATGCAGTGATATTGGATCTCTATGTGCTTCGTCCTAGCATGGAATGCGGGATGTGGTGCTAACGCTATGCAACTCTTATTCTTGCATAGGAGTGTAGTAGTCCTTGTCTGTGAACATCCAAGCTCCTCCAACCACCTTTGAAGCCAAATGGTCGAACAAGCTGCTAGGCACTCAGCCTTTGTAGATGAAAGGACAATTGTATACCACTTGCTACTCCAAGAAATCGCACCTATACCTAGAAAAAAGCTATAGCTTGTCGCTAATCGTCTGTGATCAACATGATCAGCCCTGTTTGAATTTGTTCAGCCTTGTAACACCAAAGCCAAACCACCTACACTTGCTAGATAAAATAGGCATGGATTGGGGTTCTCTTTAAGAATTGTAGCATTTGTAAGGCAGCCTACCAATGAACCTTCTTAGGTTCACTCATAAGGCTTGCAAGCAAACTAGCTAGAAAGCACAAATCAATCCAAGTATTCGAAAGCCAAATCAACGACTCAATCAATTGTCTATAGTGAGAAGCATCTACCAACGGGGAATTTACATTGGCCATAACCTTCTAATTTGGATATATAGTAGTAGAAATGGTTTGACACTCTTGTTAGGTTAGGATGCAAGTACAATCCCTAAGGTACTAAGTACCATACCCACTGATGGGTGTTCACATGGGGAAAAAACCCTTCTCTAGCTAGAAGGTAAAAAGTGCTTGTGGATAAGGGAACATTCACACTAGAACTTAGGAGGAGCACGATAAGGGTAACAAACCCCCATTCATAGTTGTGAGGTACAAAAGGTACGAGATGATACGGCACTAAATGGTAACTCAAGATTTTATAAGGTACGGTACAATATTAGCACGTAAAAAAATTTAACTTGATTATTTTGGCTAAATATAATATAATTGATGTTTAAAGTCTAAATAGCAATGCTATTAGAGTATATAAGATGAATACTTGAGGTCCATGTGCCAAAACCTTGTGCTGCATGCGCAGCGTGCACTATTGTTGCCTACAACAGACAAATACATAGATAGGAGTAGAATCTAGATACATCATATATGAATGATTGAATAATAAGAGAAGTGTAGGCTTGAGAGACAGAGAAGCTAGAGAGAGAGAGAGAGAGAGAGAGAGAGAGAGAGAGAGAGAAGGAAAAAGAAAGAAAGAAAAAAGAAATAAAGAAAGATACAGCCTTGGGGGAGAGTGGCAAAAAAAGGACATTTTTTTGTACTAAATCGTAGAAATATGTATGGTATGGTACCATATGGATTGTACCATACTTTGTATGGAGACAACCCTGTCTCCCTTGAGTGAATGATGTGAATGTATATAGGGAATAGGTAGATCAATCCCCAAATGGTATCAAGCCTAGAGCCTTGTGAAAGGCTTTAAACTTCTCTCTAGGGAGAGCTTTTGTAAACACATTTGCCAAGTTATCTTGTGTAGGGATACATACCAAGTCAATCTCCCTTGCATGGAGTCTCTCTCTAACATAATGGTAAGGCATCTCAATGTGCTCAGTGCGAGTACGAAAAATTGGATTTCTTGCAATCGCCATGGCACTTTGATTGTGAGTATGGATAGGAGTGGGTGATTGTTGTCCCACACTAAGATCAACCAAAAGGCGTTTGAGCCGTATACATTCCAATGTAGCTGTAAATGCTGCCTTATATTTAGCTTCACACCTAGATGTGGCTAGTGTAGATTGCCTCTTGCTATGCCAAGAATTGGATGACGAGGTCAAATGTGTGCGAAGAGATTTGCGTAATCTTAGAGAGAAATGAAAAAGATATGGCTTATCATTGTTTGTGACGGATGGTGTGATGCACAGTGTTGACCAATTATCAATGTAATGGTTTCATGCATGTTTGGTTCCACTTTCTTGTGATCACTTGATACAAGTGGCGAGTTTAAGTCAGGAGAGTATAGCTTTGAAATTCTTAAGAGTGCCATCCTTGAAGTGGGGCCTCATAATGTAGTCCAAGTGTGTTTATGGACAATGTAGCCAATTGTGTTCGTGCTGGTCACTTGGTTGAGTAAGAGTGGCCAACCATTTTGACACCCATTGCACATGCCATTGCCTTGATTTGTTGTTTGTGGATATTAGAGAACTTTCTTGGGTGAAATCTGTTTTGGAAGAAGCTGTGAAAGTGGTGACATTTGTCACATGAAAAAATAAAGTTCTTGCTTTGTATAGAAAGTTCAGTTCAAAAGAGTTGCTTAAACTAGCCCAGACTCAGTTTGCATATATGTTAATCATTTTGGCAAACATGTTGGATGATTGAGTCTTCAATGGATTGTGCTACATGGTCATTAGTGATGAGTATTGCTGAAAGAAAGTGAGTAGAAGTGTCAAGGCTTTGCAGGTTTTATCTATTGTCTTGGGTTTTTCATTTTGGATCAATTCCAAGATTATCGTGAAGCTATGTGCTCCAGTATTAAGGATTTTGGGTCTTGCTGATAGAGAGGGTGCCACCATGGAGTTGGTGTATGAGCTCATTGATTGGATGATAGAAAAGATTGAAAGTCTTGACTTGAGGTTTTTGATGCTTCCAAGTTATAGCAAGTCAAGGCACTTTGGGTAGACCAATGGAACATGATGCACTCTCCATTGCATGTTGTTGCTTGTGTGCTCCATCCTATTTGGAGAGCAAAGGATCTTGACAGTGACAAGGAGGTGAATAAGGGCTGAATGGATGTGGTTGAACATGTCACAAACTATGATGTGAGTGCTCAAGGGGAGTTATATGTTGAACTAGATAAGTAAAGTCTCAATTAGGTGCATTTGCGCATTCTATTGCAAGGGATGAGAAGAGGATATATCAAGGTGTAAAATGATAGGAAACTTTTGGGGCAAAGACACCAAATTTGCATCGCTTGGTAGTTAGGATAGTCTCAAGGCACTTGTACTTCAGCATGTGAGAGAAATTGGAGCACTTTTTCTCTCATTCATACAAAGAAAATGAACAAGCTTAAGCCAAAGAATATGGAGAAGCTTGTTTTTATACACACCAATGTGTGTCTCATAAGCAAGTTGAAAGAAAGAGGATTTGAGAAGATAAAAGTGACCTTGTAAATGCTAAACAAAGGTAAAGGATGATGAAAGGCTGCTTGGTTTGTAGGAAATGAGAGAGGATATGAAAGTACATTTAGATGCTTTTAATGGTGTGTGTGATTTGTCTTGGTTTTAGATATTTCTACTACTAATAGGTAAGCACACTAAAGATATAGAAAAATAAGAGTAGAAATGCAATGGAATAGAGAATAAAGCTAGAGTGTGTCTACTACAATCAAACTGTATGCAAGTGGGAAGTGAGTGGAAAACTTGCAAGAGAGTATCAAAATTTGTGAACTAATGGTATGATGGCTTAATATCTCGAGTAGTAGCATAACAATATCCAAATCTCTTTGCCTTGGAATCCACAACTCACTTGGAACTTGGAGATACAACTGTAATATCTTGTTTGGACAAGTAAGAACCTTGCAGCCTTAAATTGGAAAGCTAGAACTACCATCTCAATCTCAATTTCATCAATTGGAGGTATTCGAGAATATATGGAGTTAAGTACATCTTGATCCAACATCTTTGATTGTGCCTCAAGTTTGATGCTCTAGCCCTTTGTACCCCTTGGACACATCACTTTCAACCTCTTGGACTAGTTGAGAGAGAGAGAGAGAGAGAGAGAGAGAGAGAGAGAGAGAGAAAGAGAGAGTGAGTGAGTTGATACTACATTTAGAGGGTAACCAGCTTCTTTCCCTTTACAGGAATTTTTTGAAACAAACCATAGACACTAAGTACTTGAACCATATACAAAAGGGTTGATTTGTTGCAATTTTGAAATTTAGGGTTTTGAAACCCTAAATTTTGCAAACTTTGGGTAGCAAGCTGATTTTTTTCTTTAGTGCTTGGATTAGATTAAGCTAAGTAGAAAGTGCTTCTTGAATGAGAGAGAGATAGGAGAATACAAAGCATGTGGTTGAAATTTCAGCATAAGAGCTTAATTCAAATGAAGAGAGAGACCTTCAATATATAGGTATGGGGCTTGGATGCTAAAAAATGGAAAGTAGAGGTTACAAATGATAAGCGTTTGTTGAAAATAATAAGTATAGGAACACTTGTCTCTTCAAAATGACATATGTTCTATTCTAGATGCCACATGTCACTTTTTTAGAGAAAGAAGCTTCCAAACCTTCTACTCTCAAAATCTCTCAAATGGTTAACAATTGGAGATAGTTGCTGAAGATGAAATTGTTTCTTGTAAAATTTTGGAGCCTTTGCCGCGAATAAAATTTTTATTTGAGCAACTTCCAAAAATAGTAACCTTCTAAATTTTAGGAGTTGCCAGATTTGACTTTTGGAGATTTTCATTATATAAGTTCACCGGTTCATGGTTTGTTTCTTTGATCATGAGCATTTGGTTTTAGTTTTTGAAACCACTCATTATATGGGCTTATAGTCAATGTGACTATCTGAGTATAAAAGACTTAGTCATCTAAGCTTTCTAGTCAATCTAACTACCTGAATAAACTTTTAATTTCTCTTAGGCATCTCGTCAATGATGAGGCAACTATAATTATAGGGCGTTTTGGCCATTGGCCACCCTTAAATAGAAAGATGAACATTCAATCATATTTTGAGACACTTAAATAATACAAACCGTCTTTCAAAGTATATGAGCATGAAATTAATTTGGAATCATTGACCCAATATGTCTTGGTAACAATTGATATACAAACATTTTATTACAACCTTACACTCAAATTGCCATACACTTACAGGCTTATGTCAAGACAACTTGCTAAGTTCAATAGCTTTGCTTGTGCCTCAAAGACATTCCCTTGAGTACCTAGAGTAAATTGATTGACTTGTTCATGTGTGTTCCGAGACCACAAAGAACCAAAATCCAAGACCTAGAGATTACTATCAAATGTCAAGAACAATCTTTGAGCTAGGTGAAAGAAATTAAAACACACGTGTTGCTTAAAGTCAAAAGCTATTGCCATTTCAAGCTATATAAAGATGACATTGTGCACAAAATTAGGCATAAATTCTGAGCTATTCTTGTGTATTTCAAATAGCGTATCATTTTCATAAATTTGAATATATGCACACATGATTGCTCTAAAAATAGCCCACATCTTGTATAATTCATCATCAAGATTTCTTCTATCACGAAGTAAAGCTTTCTTTTAGTTGATGGATTGATGTAGGCTCACCTTCTCCATACACTTTATATGCGTATTCCATCCATGCTTTACTTTCCTACACTCTCAAAACAAGTGCATAATTATTTCCTTCTCTCACTTGCAGAAGAAACACAAATGAGAGACCTTGGGATTATTCTTGAATATGTCTTTTAGTGGGAAACTGATTATTTAAAATCCTCCATAACATTCAATGTGTGAGATGGGGTTTCCCTCCATGAAGGTTTCAGCATTCTTTCCATGTCTTATTGCTATCTCCAAGCTCTATGGTAGCCGAGAGGCTTTGGTTTTATCAATTCATGTAGTACTTGTGAGCCTTAGTCTAAGTGAGACTAGGATATTATGACCTCTGACTCGGTCTTTTTTTGTCAATTTATCTCCGTGGAGGTTGAAACCAGCCTTCCTTACGGGGATGGGTGGTAAATCCTTGAATACAACTTAATTACAACAACGACAATAAATGCAAATCTGAAAATACAAATCTACTTACTGATCTTGGACAATGTACACTGGATTGGCCCCAAAATTGGCTCCCCTTTCAGTATTTCTTTAGCTTTATTGAAGAAGAAGTTGATTTACGATGGGATTCTCCTGATCCCTTTTGCAATCCAAACACCCCTTGTTGTCAAAAGTGATCAGCAAGTCTTTAATCTATTTTGCCCCTTGATTCGGGCACTTAATTGGCCTTTACCCACTTCATAGATGATGGAAATGCCCCAAATTCAATGGCTGGCTAGTCCTCCACTCGATTTCAGCTGAAATTCACCTTCAGCCTTGAAAAATCCAAGTCTTGGAGCTTCCAATTTTTGGCACGTTTCCCGAGGCTGTTACTAAACTCTAATTTCTGTTGTAAATTAGGGTTTACAACAGAGAAATTTGCAATTTCTCAACCTTCAAGGGTCCAAATGCTGAGATATTCGGAGCAAGGCTATGAAATGGCTAGGAGATGAGAGAGAAAGCTGTAGAGAGAGAAAATTCAAAGTTTTGTTGCGAAGAATGACTAAAAATCAGTCAAATGCAGTTGCTACTGTGCCACAACAGCATTAAATGCTGTTGCCTACAACTGAGACATCCAAATCAGCTTTCACCTTGTACCTGGATGCAATCGCCTAGCTGTGAAGGGTTTGAATCTGCAATTGCCTCCTCAAAACTCACTCGTGGTTGGTTGCAATGGCTGAAAATAGGCTGGCCATGGTTGCTCACAACTCTCCTACATTTGCTACAACAAGAATAATCTCGTTTTTCCTCTTCTTCAGCCTTTTACCAACTTGTATGGGCAAGTTTGCCAAGTGGCAGCCTTCCCAAATAGTTTGCCAAGTGGCAGCCTAGCTGTGAAGGGTTTGAATTTGCAATTGCCTCCTCAAAACTCACTCGTGGTTGGCTGCAATGGCTGAAAATAGGCTGGCCATGGTTGCTCACAACTCTCCTACATTTGCTACAACAAGAATGATCTCGTTTTTCCTCTTCTTCAGCCTTTTACCAACTTGTATGGGCAAGTTTGCCAAGTGGCAGCCTTCCCAAATAGTTTTTCCAACATTATCCATCATTAAATATTAATTTTTAGCCTTTAATTACTGAAAATTAATCTAATAATTATTTCTGTGCCCAGAAAAATAATTCGACTGGCCAATAATTAAATTGGCTAGGCATCTTCCACTCCCAAGTCTCTTTGTGCCATCTTTGACCATTAGATCTATGTTAGGTACCATTAAACGCTACTTCTATAGTGTCACCAATTGATACTTATGGCCAAATGAATAACCTAGGCCAACAATTGACACCAAATACCACCAAGTACCTGTGCAACATAACTAATAGCAACTTTTGCCTTTGACATCCCGTGGTTTTTGAGCTTGTAAATTTACTCTAACCCCAGTTGCACCTCACATGTGCAACATTTACTTAATCATGTGATTAAAAAAATTAATCCACATGTTAAGTGAGGTTTCAAAAATATATGTTCTCATGACAGAGGTCCTTGCGTATGGCAGGGAAGCTTGTTTCATTGACATTTGGGCAAGCGTATGCAGGTTGGTCAGTTGCTGCTTGAATAGCTGCTCACCTTTTGGCTATTTATTCCCACCTGCCCTCCAGTGTGTTAGTCAATCATCATTATCACCAGCCTTCCTCATTTTCCCTCTCATCATTCCCTGCCTCTGTTTGGCACCCTCATTGACGCTCCATGCTATGTGTAGGGGGACTGACAGATTGCAGCCATGTACCTTTGTGATCAGTCAGTTTTGTTTCTTCGATTCCAGTATGTTTCTCTTGTCTCCATCTTCTCTTCTTAGTTTGAGTTTTGTATCATTTCAGTATGTTCTGTGGTATCATCCCAAAGGGTCTCCTTTTCCTGCATTTTGATTGAGACAAGCCTTAAAGGGCTCTGTTTTCTGTCCCAGCATTCTCCACCCCTTGTGTTTTACCCTTCCTACTGTTGCACTGATCAGTCTGCCCCCTCTCCTATCTATGTTTACTGCTGGCATCGGCAGCTCAGGCAGTATAGCAGCCAGGCGGGACATCTCAACAGACTGTTCAGCAGGGCGTGTACAGCAAACAGCCTATTTTTTGTGTTTTTTTGCAGTTATTTTTTAAAGGACATAGATAGCAGACCAGTAAGATTGGCAGGATCATGTGGATTGGGGACCAAAAGGACCATTGAAGTGATGACCGAGATTGAGAAGACCAGCGGTTTGATTGCCATGACTATGATGATCATCACAAAGACCGTGGAGATTGTGATGTGGCTTGTAGGTAGACTGGCCTCCCAACCACTTTCATACCATTCTTTCCCTGTTTCCTCTTCTATGGCCACAAGTCCACGATTGATAATCACGGATTCAATTGTTTAAGTGCCCATCCTACCCTCTATCTTTACCTCCAAAATGTTGCACGGGACCAATTACTCTCTTTGGTTGGGTAAAGTTGAGTTCATCCTCCACACTTTTGACCTCTATGAGTTCGTCAATCCTCATCCTCAACCTATGGTGGATCTCTAGATTTGGAGCAACCGCAGACTTGGAAGTTTTGTGGAATTGGCTCAATCCTAGAGCTTGATCTTTTTTCTCTTTGAGTTCTATAGATTTTGAGCTTGTGCATGTAAGACATATCCGGATTTTGAACTGCTATAGAGGTTTTGACTAGGTTGGCATCCCTTTACTAGGTTTGGGCGTTTGGGCTTTGGATGGCCCTCAAGTTGAAGCTGCAACCTTCCTTTGTCATAGGTTCCCCTACGATGAAGGACCACATCAACTAGATGGAGGAGATTTGAGATGAGCTTGCATCCCTAGGAAAGATTGTGGCTTCAAAGGACCTAGCTGTGATGCTTATGTCACATTCCCCATCATTGAAATATGATCTCTTCTATATTAGTCTTCTCACCTCTCGTACATGGAATTCCATCACACGGGAGGAATTAGTCCCCATGGTGTTCGAGCAGGATTCGCATTACAAGGAGAGAGATTCTTGTAGAGTGAGTGTAGAGAGCCGTGCTCTTGTAGCATCTTCCTTGGGTAAATAATAGTCCAAGTAGAAGAAGAAAAAGAAATCAGAGTCATCTAGTGACTTTGATTCAAATACGGGGAAGTGTAAAGAATATCAAAAGTGTCCACACTGTGAGAAGACCTTACACCTTGAGAAGTGTTGGAAAAGTTATCCCCACCTTTGTCTTGGTGCAAAGCAGCCTACTTCTATATCTATCTCTACTTCTGCCATTACACTTGTGAGAAGACCTTACACCTTGAGGAGTGTTGGAAAAGTATCCCCACCTTTATCTTGGTGCAAAGCAGCCTACTTCTATATCTATCTCTACTTCTGCCATTACGCTAGAGTCAATCTTCTTTCAAATTCATGAGTTGGACGAGGGCTATCTTGGCCAAAGAGAGGCCCTACTTCATCAATAACAATGTTATGAATTGTACAAGTCATCAAGGTGATTGTGTCTGGGATCATTGTACTTAGGAGGGTACAGTCATTGTAGGTGACGCTTCATTGGTGCCTATTTCTGGTGGTGGCACTTTGATGTTGCTTTCCAATCATTCATCTTTGAGCTCCACATTAGTAGCCTCCATGTTTTGGACTTGGGCTTTCATCTCTTTGTTTATGACTTTACGAAACTTGGTTTCCAGATTGTCTTCATGGAGTAGGTTGTATTTGTGTGAGGATTTTGTGAAGAGTGTGCAATGAAAGAGAATCACAAACACATAGAAAGAAGGGAAGAGAGAGACAATATGAATACACAGGATGAAAGAATGAACTGGTGGGAATTTGAATGATACAAGGCTGGTCTCAACGAGCCCCTACATGCAGCTTGGAGTGTCAATGAGGACACTAGACGAAGGTAGGGGATGAGGAGGGCTGGTACAATGATGAAGACTGAACGAATGAGACAGTAAAGAGAGAGGCAGCCATAAATAGGCTGTGACCAACAAATGGGCCAACTTGCATTGAATTCCAATTGGCCAAGTCAAATGCAACCGTCCTTTGGAAATATTCTAAAGGGCAATTAATATAAACTAACTCACATAGATTAAATAAATTAGCAAATTAAAAAAATATTCATGAATTTCCATGTGTCTTGCCCTTGACTCAGTCTAGACTTGTCTCCAACATGATGCCTTCGATTGCTCTCATCAACCTTGATCAAGTATGGGGCAAATCTGACCATTCACATTCTAACAAGTGTAATGCATATGAATGCATGCTTCCTTAGTCCAATTGACTTGCAAAAGTGACATTGAAGGTGTAAACTCGGTCCTACATTGCTGGCACTGCAAACAACAATCTGTATTACATGAAAATCTCAGTTTTAAACTGATTTGAGTTGTTGTACAAAGTCTTAGTCCTGTTCATGCATCAATCTCAGTGCTTTGTCCTAACCTTACTACACTCAATTTGTTGTCAAATGGAGTAAATTCAGATCTGCACTTCAAAGCTGCTGTGCTACCACAGCAAACTAGCATTTGATTCATGCGTGAAAACCAAGGGAAATTGCAGTGATGCCTCCCTTTTGCATTCTGTTAAGTCCCTCTTACATTTTCCTGAGTTTCCCATGCATTCCACACATTTAGAAGAGCTACAATCTCTCTTTGCATGCTCCAAATTTGTACAAATTGCTATATTTCAGTGATTTCACATGACACAACTGATCCATAGGTGCTCAATGACCTTGTCACTTTGATATTGATCTCCAACCAACTTTAAAGTGTCCAAATATGCAAAAGAACACTCAGTGTGCCAAACTCTAAAAACAAATCAGATCAGTCTCACAAATTAATAATGTTTGACTAAAATACAAAATAATACCCCAGAATACATAGTACTTTTTGGAAAATGGCAAGGACAGTGCCACCTTGACTGTCTTGCACTACCTATTTGAGGAAGTCAGGTGATGAAAAGCAAAAAGAGAAGATGCTGGAAGACATGGTGGCAATGTTACTGGCTGTACAGAAGTCATTTTTTGTGGAGTGAAGTGTCAAGACTCAAGATTGAGCGTCAGTGCAGGTTGTGTGCATGTGCAAGGTGTTATACAAGTGCTGCATGCTCATGGACCCATGTGCGCCATTGTTGGGGCCTGTCAGATTAGGGCCAACAGCCAACCTACCCATCTTTGGGGTTGGGCTGGTCGACCCATTTGTTCTCTGGTTGCTTTAAGGAGGTCTCATCCACATATATAAGTTCTCCAATCTCTGTTTGTAGTTGCATTGCATCAAAGGATACTCAGACGCACAAGAGGTCGTCTAGCCAGCATGCATATGATGATCGATGTGAACTCAATAGAAAGTTGATGATGCCTTAAATAAGCTAGTCTAAGCTATCTATTTTATATTGTTCTGACTTTTTCGGGATATGCAAGTTAGGACAGGAGGGTTATGCATGCTTGAATAACTATGAGTCTATTTTGCAGCTTCATATCCATCACAGGCATACAGCACTCCTCCATCTGCTTCACAGGCATTTGCAAACGACACTGATCCTAACAATACAACAGTATGGTTTCTTTTATTTTCCCTGTGTGACACATGTTCTTAGCTATGTTAATGGCTTGGAAGGTCCTTGAGCTGGTGTTTTGTTGTGATGTGCTTTCGCTGGTGTGATTTTTTCATGGTGATATAAAATGCCAGATTTCAGGGAATATGTGCTGTTTGGAAATGGTTAAAACTAGTAATCTGTTTCTCTATAATGCCAGAGCTTAGCATAATATGGCAAGCCTTATCATGCAGATTCAATTGTTGTTAAATCATAAATTAGGTAACAGGAGAAATTGAACATAAATGAAATTTGCGTTAGGTACACTAGCAGTGGGTGCAAAGAGGACCCCACTTGCTGTCACTTCAGTAAAAATAGGGATTCTTACCCCAGCCACTGGGCTTGTAGGTCTGCATTTCCATGAGTGTTTATCCATCATGATTGACAATCAGTGTTTGGAAAAACTTATGTAGCTTTATCTGTTCTATGTAGATCTTTGTTGGTGGCTTGGATCCAAATGTGACGGAGGATGATTTGAGGCAAATGTTCGGTCAGTTCGGAGAATTGGTATATATCAAAATTCCTGTTGGAAAGGGATGCGGCTTTGTGCAGTATACTTACAGGTGCTCTCTATATGATCAGTTACTGCATTAGTGTAGCTTTGACAAGAAAAAGGACATATGGCCATGGAAGAGGCATGTGCCATGGTTTAGAAATTTTCTTTTGAAAATAATGGTTCTGTAGGTCTTGTGCTGAAGAAGCCTTGCAGAGGCTGAACGGAGTTGTTGTTGGCCAGCAAGCAATCCGTTTGTCCTGGGGCAGAAGTATGGGAACAAAGCCACTTTATACAGTAAGTTGGTTTTTTGATCATCTTCTTATTGTTCTACCGAGTACAAAACTTTTCTTGTAAACACGTGCTTGTACCATGCAATCTTTTAGGATCAGGTAGCAACATCTTGGGGTCAAACTCAGCTTGATCCAAATCAGTGGAGTTCCAGTTTTTATGGCTATGGCCAAGGTTATGATAATTACACCTACCCTACCAATCCTCAGGATTTAACTCAGTACAATTATGCCAGTTATGGTGGATATGCAACTTACCCTCAGCAGGTGCAGCATCTCAAAATTGGATCTGTAGCTTTATGATGAGTAGTTCTTGTCACTTCCTCTTTTTTGTATGCTAAATTAGGACAATAACTTCATATGTACGTGCATCCCTTATGCTTTTATTGCAATTCTTTCTTTCCCTTTAGCTTATTTTTTTCACCGGAATTTGAGGCTAAAAAATTAGCTCAATTAAGAAAAAAGATAATAAGTAGATCAGACATCTGCAGGATCTGTAATGTTGGCTTAGGAATTCAAGGACACACAGTTTTCCTTTTTGGTGTCCAAAGACCCCTGATTGTCCTGAAAGCTGCACTGACACCTACAAGAGATATAGGCTGTCCAATGAAAGGATTGCGGCATTATGCATACACCACTTTCTAGAAAGAGAATGGTTTTTTGGGGGGGGGAGAGGGTAGGGAGAAGGGAGTATTGTCAAGCTGGTCTATGAGACCAAATGAAGTAATTCAAATTTCAAAGGTGTCACAAAGTGCCATATCTAAATTATCATATTTTTTTGACACTTTTCTGGCTCAAAAAAGGCAAATGTACTTTTTGAATGAGGCATGAGACTTTTCCTGGCTCCACAATGTTCTATAAAAGGGACTCATCGTGTACACCACTTTTGATCCCTCTTCACTACATCCAGTGCTTTCCATCATTTTCATTATCTCCATGCACTGCCCCTTGCTGCAGGCTGCTGCCCTGCCCTTGGTGTTGCAGCCCTTATCATTGGTGATTCTGCTCCTGCTACCAGCCTGCCACGCCTACTGTGTGGCTGCTGCCAGCCTGTGTAGTTGATCCTCTCTGCTGCCACCAGCCTCCAAAGTACTCCAGCCCATCTGCGATTTTTCTGCTGTTTTGTTTCTAGATGCTACATGACATTATCTTCTTCATCAATGGGCTCTTGACTGCTGCATTTCTGAGCACTCCAACCATCTGCATTTTTGCTGCCAGCACTCTCCTCATCTGCTGGCATTGCCTACTCCTCCAGCACCCTCTTATCAGCTGCATTTTCATTCCAGCTACCTGTCCCCTGTTGTGTTTTGTTTCTAGATGCTACATGACATCACGTTCTTTCATCAATTGGCTCTCAGCTGCTGTGTTTCATTGTCAGGGTGCAGTGTTGTGGAAGGGGATGCATGGGATGGAATATAAACAAGTGAAGGAGAGAGAGAGAGAACAAAAGAGAAATCTGAAGAGAATGAATGCTGAAGAGTGAAATCGTAACATATCCACCCCTATCTAGGTTAGAGGAGGCACCATTTAATAGTTGCCCGGACACCTCGCCATAAACAACACTGTCCGAACCCAATTTGGATACACGGACTTAGCTGGTTGTGTAGTCTTTGAGTCTATCTCGTAGTGAAATGTCAAGGCCTCAACCCGAAGGATGGACCCGAGGGTTCTTGAACTATGGTCTCCTAAACAGTAGTCTAACTCCCACCCAAGAAGGGTCACTTTGTAACCAATCAAAGATGAGAGTGGGCTAAGCACACTTGGTTCAAAGAGAATGGACATGTCTTTTGGAGTTCCATGCATAGTAGCAAAGAAACACATTTCTTTGCTTTTGAAACTTACGAAACGTTTTGTAAAGTATGAAACATTTCTTTGCATGAAAAACGTGGGGAAGGGGACCCCCCCCAAAAAAACCAAGTTCGATTGTAAAACAACAAAGGTTAATGTTAGTCTATTGTCGGGGGAAAAAAGAAAAGCAAAAAAAATCAAAAGAAATGTGCCTTTCTTAACGTGTTGCATGCATAGCCTATCGTGCCTCCCATGTTACTTGTTTGTCCTGTTCCGTCTGCCCTGTTGATAGTCATGTGCCTGTCCACTTTTGCCGTGTTTGTTTGCTAGGTCTTGTGCCTACTGTCCCGTTTTTGCAATTCCTGCCTTCCGTTATCTAGTCGACAGCTGCCATTTTCCCTCTCTTCTTTCTCCTCTTCCTTCTCTTCTACCCTCTTCTTCTCACGAACAACAATGGGACATCCTAAATTTGGAGGATGGGTAGAGGTGGAGGTTATCATGGATGAAAGCAAAAATTGGGCCTTCAGTGGAATAAAGGTATGGAGGTGCAAGCATTGCAGCAATAAAAGAAGTGCTTCACGGTTGAAAGCCCATCTCTTGATATTCTCGGGCGAGGGATTGCTGCTTGTAATGGTGACATCCTAGAAGATGTGATTGTTCTGGTGGGCAGAGATCCAAAGGCCTTCCATCGAGCAAAAAAATCTCTGTTGGGAATTCAAAGAGAAGAGGAAAATGTTCATATGAGGCAGCTCCCTTCTAGTACAGATTCATCTCCAAATGTTGGGTCATCTAGAGCTACAACAAATCAGCTATATCCTACCACATCTCCCTCTCCAAATACCAATGTAAGTACAAATGTATCTCAGCTCTCTAATTCTCAAAGCATGCTTACCAAACAAAAGGGGAAGAAAGGGACGTTGCGAAAAAATTGGCTGAAATTGAAGCATGAAAAAACTAGAACGGCTGTTAGTAGTACTTTTTAAATGTAATGTGCCATTTGATCATGCACGAAAGCTAGCCTTCATCAATATGTTGAGTGCAGTGGTAGAGGCAGGTGAGACCTTCAAGCCCCTATCCTATGAGACGCTTCACATAAAGGAGTTGAAGTTTGAAGTGTTAGACATTGAGAGGGAGTTGGAGCCTTGAAAGGTTGCATGGGTGAAGTATGGATGTACCGTACTATGTGATGGATGGTCTGATACCAAACGACGCCATCTTATTAATATCTTGGTTTCTTGTTGTCTTGGCACTACCTTCTTGACGAGCATAGATGGCTTTTGGCAGAGGCTCACATGGCACAATATATCTATGAGCAGTTGAGAGTTATGATTGTGGAGGTTGGCCTTGCAAATGTGGTATCAGTAATAATGGATAATGCAATCAATTGCAAACTAGCAGGGTATTATGTAGAGAGGGACTTTCCACACATTTGTTGGGTACCATGTGCATCACACTCTCTTGATCTTATTGAGGACATAGGGAAGCTTGGATGGGTGGCTGATGTGATAAAGAAGGCCGAATTTTTAGTGAATTTTGTATGCTGCAACCAATGTGCCCTTGGTATTTTTAGGGCCAATTGTGATATAGAGTTGGCAAAGCCTTGTAGTACAAGATTTGCCCATCTTTTACTGTTCTATAGAAGCTGGAGATTGGATTCAAATGCACGATTGTTGATTCTAGGTGGCTTGCATGGCCTAAAAGGGAGACTCCTAAGGGAGTCTTGTTTGAGGATCTCATCCATGAGGCTAGCTTCTAGCACGATGCAAAGGCAATCGTCGGGTTCATGGAGCCTCTCATTGTTGCCTTGCGGCTTTCAGACTCCGAGTGGTGCACCATGGGTGTCATCTATGACTTCATGGACAAAGTTGGTGGTGCCTTTGATACATGTACACTTATCTCACACCCTAGGTAGAAATCTTTATTCTCAAGCTCTTGGTCTTTTTTGTATTTTAATTTTTAAGTGTCCATAATTCAAATTTAAATCAAATTTCAATGGACTTTTTGGATAACTTATTACTTGGAACTAACGTTTCTATCCACTTACCAGATGGATGAAATCAAGGAGATATGGAGGATAGATGGGATTGGTTTCATCACCCAATCCATGCAGAATCCTGTGTTGCATGACATAATTGAGGGGCACCTTGTGGCATATAGAGATCCTCTTGACCCTCACTTTGGGAGTGCATGGGCTAGCATTCAAGATTCACAACTCAAGCTCGTTATTTGGTGGGAGAAGCATGATAACTCATGCCCCCAACTTCAAGGTATTGCCTTGAGGGTTCATTCACAAGATTGTTCACATTAGGGGCTTGTGAGAGAAATTGGAGTTTATTTGCAGCCATACACACAAAGAAAAGAAATTGTTTATCTCCTGAGCAACTCAAGCGTCTAGTTTATGTGAATTCAAATATAAAGCTTCTTTGCAAGAGATAGAATTGTAGGGGACCAAATGAGATCAACCCCAACTCCTTCAAGGTGGAAATTCACTCAGAAGAATTGGTGTAGGACACGAGGACAATGAGGTGTGGGCCTTGCTTGCAGTAGAGAGAGCACATCTTTGGTATCAGACAAGATCTAGGACCAAGGGGGCTGATGCATCAATTCTAGTAGAAGGTTCAAGCAAGATGGTAGTGGTTAGTGCTGGAGCTAGTGTCATAGATGACACAGAGGATGATTGGAGTGTGAGTAAGGAGGATGAACATGGGAATGATGATGGCGATGATAATGAGTCTGAGTAGTGACTCATGAGGATTCATGATTTTGGATTAGACTCTAGAATCTTACCTTTTTGGGATTTTGGCACTTAGTCAATGTAGTGTCCATGGACCATTATTGTTTGAACAATTCATTATATGACTCTAGTTTCATTTATGAGTTTTGATGTATCATGATTCACTTTGGATTTTGATATTTTGACATTTTGCTTTGAAATAAGAAGCATGATATTGCCGCTTCACCCATTTTACATTGCTATTTGCACAAGGGCTATGTAAAATGTCTATTCCAATTTTCTTTATGTGATGTGTATGAATTAATGATCATGATGTTTAAGGTTTGATTATAGTATAGCTTATTCAAAGATTAATCTTTGACAATAGTCAACAATGGATTATGGATCATGGATGTGTACTATGTTATTCTGAATTGACTGTAGTGTCTTGTGTTTCATCACTTCTACTCAATTCACTTATTTTTGTTTAAGAGAAAGTTCCATATTTGTTTAAAACCTATTTTCCTAGTTTAAAACTATTAAAAAACCCTTCATAAAAAAATCTCGCGTTTCTTATTGTACCTCCTCTGGAAAGAAACTTACGAAACATGTTTCTAACGTTTCATTTCTAAACGTTTTTGGATGCTATGCTTCCATGGCCATCAGGACCTGTACTCAACCACGCTCCGATTCTCTAAAACGGTGTTATCGAATTTGGGAGTTATGTTCTAGTAACTCCATCAAGTATCTAGGAAAGTTACCCGACTGATTGAGTCCGCCTAACCATAGACACTCAATAGGTTTGTTTTAGTTATCTAATTAGCAAAGTATCCTACCACATTGTAAAAACATATAAAGATAGCTTTGTTTTATTATCCCATTACACAAGGCTCATCACATGCCTTTAGGTAGTGTACACAAAAACAAGTGGAAGCAATCATTTATTTCAAACAAGTGAACAAAAACTAGCTCTAGACAAAGTTGCTTTTTATTGAACCAAAAGAAAAAACATTTTGGATAGTCCGTTTGATATTGAGCAAACTGCTATGGAGTAAAACTACATATACCGAGTGTTACCCATCTTTAATTACTCTTATCACTAAGTATTACATAATGTCTAAGGTACTAAGGTAGATACATTATATCCACTCTCCCTTGGAAAAATTGAGACATTCTTATCTCTATTAGTAGTCATGTTTGTCATGCCTTGTCATCTCCTGCCTATGAGCCTCAGTTTGAGTTAGACGAGGACTTTAGGAGCTTTGACCTATCTATCACTTGTTTTGACGGAGGAGGTAGCTCATTCTAGAGCACTCAGTTTATTGCATTTCACTACATTTTCTTCTCTTGTTGGGATTTTATGTGCATTTCTTGGGCAGTTTTTGCATTCTTCAGCCTGCCTCACCTGCCAGACATTGTTCACCCTTTTTTGGATTTTTATGAGCATTTATTGCATTTTTACCAGCATTAAATGCTGGTCAGCCATATTTTTAGCCCCAGATTTCAAGTTGGCCATTTTTTGGGATTTTTGGCTATTTATAGCCATTTTCCACTTGGCAATCACATATATTATCATCTTTCCTCTTTCCTTGGTAGGAGTACACTTCAATTCTATCGTCTGCCTCCATCTCCGGTGCTGCCATCATCATTAGCGTGATCTGGTGCCCTCATTGACGGTGTGGGCTGCGTGCATGGAGTGATTAGACCTCCTATATTCAACATTTGTTCCTTGTTCAATGCAGGTTTCTCTTCTTCTTCTCTTGTAGATTGTCTCTCTATCTTCCTTTATGTTCGAGTTGCTTCCTCTGTTGCACACTCATAATCGCAACAAAAACTAAGGATATATTCTCAATAGTGATTATCTATACTTGTAACTTTATTGCTAGGGTAACTATAAAGATAATATCCCAATCCATATCACATGGGTAATAGACATTTGCAGAGCATACTTTCCAAGGGTAACAAACTTGCTCTAAGGTTAGGTCAAGTTGTTGAAGACCACAAAATTTATTCACCTTCAAGGTTTCAAAAGAGGGTGAAAGATAACTTAGTCTTATTGCAATTTTTATCTTATCCCAAGTCCTTTACCCTTATTATATTGTATTATCAAGGCACCATTGTTTCCACCACAATTTGGCTTTCCTAGTAAGGTGTAAATGCACTATCATAGATCTATTTGATTCATTGTTTCCAATGGCAAAGAAATAATCATACATATTATCAATCCATACTTTTGCATCTATCTCGACTTTAGTACCCTCACCATTAAAGTCTAGAGTATCTATTTGCTTGAGAAGAAATTTCTTCTTCCAGAGTTCAACTATGGTTATGTTCACATGTTCCTGAGGTCATAAAAATATTGTCTTAGATTCTCAAGACACTATGCCATCAAACTCCATAACTAGTTTAGTTATCCACAAACACTCTCAATCCAACACTTGGATTCACTCTATTTAGAAGCCGTATCAATATCACTTCTTGATCAAACCTTCTTGGAAATGACTTGGATTAGGTTTCTCCTAGCAATTTGAATGAATATTTAATTACTTTAATAAGTTAAGAACAAGACAATTATCTCTCATGTTTGTAAAATTGTGCTTTCGTAAACCCTACTTCGATAAACTTTTGCTCGCATACCACGTGTAATATACCCACCCCTAGCTAGACAAGATGAGGCATCATTTGGTAGTTGCTCTGACATGTTGCCACGAACAACACTATCGAGATTCAATTTGAATACATGGACTTATCTGGTCGGATAGTCTACGAGTCAAACTTGCAACAAGGAAACGTCAAGGCCTTAACTTGAAGGATCAGCTTGAGGATGTCTAAACTACGAAGGTTTCCTAAATACTAGTCACCTAAGAAGGATCACTTTGTAACCTATAAAAGGTGAGAGTGGGCTAATATTGCATTTGACTCAAAGAGGGCGGAGTTGTCTTTTAAACTTCCATAGTAATTATGACTCGTACTCAAACGCACTTTGATTCCCTAAAACAATGTTAAGCCGGTTAATTGTCTTATTGAATTGGGGGTCACATTCTAGCAAATCTATCTAGTGTTTAGGATAGCCACCTGATTGAATGAGTCCACTCAGCCATATACTCTTAGTCATCATGATTGAGACCTCCCACTTTCTTCGATGGGTTTGCTCTAGTTATTTAATTTGCAAAGTATGCTATCACACTGTGAAAACATATAAAAGTAGTTGTATTTTATTATTCCATTACACAAGATTCATTACATGCCTTTAGATCGTGTACACAAAAACAAGTGGAAGCAATCATTTATTTCAAACAAGTGAACAAAAAGTAGCTCTAGACGAAACTGTTGTGTATTGAGTAACAAAAAAAAAAAACCCCACTCTGGATAGTCCATCTAATAATGAGCCAACTAGTCTGGACTCCAACTATTGATATTGAGTGTTACCCTAGATAGATTGTCTGATATTGAGCAAAGTTGTTTGGATTGGAACTATTGGTATTGGATTTTCACCATATCCCCTAACTAGTGTAGGGACCTTCTACTACATATCTAGGCTCGCAAGTCATTGATCTCGTGGTCCATCCTAGACCTGTGAAAGTTTCCCTACAACCTCGCTAGTTATCACAGTCTCGAGCAAATTATCATACTTGCAAAGGGACCTCTTGTCTACGGGCTTGGCCCAAACATATGTGACGAAACCAATTCCTAGTGTGCTTGGGGATAGCCACACTCCCTCTCAATCCATCATTTTCTTATTATTTCGTAAGTACAACCATAAAATTGACAAATCAAAGCAAGGAATATAGTTCTTTTTCAATCAATAAACAAGATCAACTAAAACATTACTTTTAACTCTAATAAAAAACAAAAAAAAACAAAATGAATAACTCAAGTCTAATTACCGCAAGTCACTATGATATGATCTACATCCTTGATGTCATTGTCTAAGTTTTACACTGGAGTGTCTTCCTTCATATCTCGAGAAGTACCTTCTTTAATGGTCTTATTTTCTTCATAGGCTCTCTTAGGGACCATCATTTGGAGTAATTTGACGGAGCTTTCACACAATTGTGGAAAAGAGAGAATAACACTAGTTAGATTTCAACATAGTTTTTGCATGGTCTTTTAGAAGAGGGAAAAGCGTTGGTGGATTTCAATAGAGCTTTTGCATGATGGAGAAGAAGAGAGAAAAAGTTGTGGATGTTTGGTAGAGCTTCTGTGCATATGTGGAGAAGAGGGGGAAGCTCGATGGATTTCGGCAAAGCTTCGCTACATGTGTGGAGAGGAGGAGGGAACTTGGAAGCTTGGTGGATTTCGGTAGAACTTTCTTGCATGCATGGAGAAGAGTGGAGAAGCTCGGCGGATTTGGTAGATCTTCTATACACGTGTGAAAAAGGTGGGAAAGGGGAGGGGGGAGAGAAACCAAAAAGATTTCTTCGGGAGCTTCACCTGCTCTTGCAGAGTGGCTTCTTCTCCAAGAGAGTTATGTGCCGTTTAGACTACCCATGGGTTGTTTATATAGACAGAGAGGGGGGCCTACATTAAACTTGAAGCAAGCTATTTTAAGTGATTTTAACTCAAGTTAGTGACCATCCATGTTTTTATGAACTTAGAAGCCCAAAAAAGAAAAAACGTGACCTTTTCACACTCGTGCACAGCTCATGCGTAAAAATTCATGCACTCTAGATAGAACTTAAAATGGCCATAAAATTTGATCTAGAACTAGAAATTTAGAAAAAAGGGAAAACATGACCTTTTATGAACTTAAAAGCCCAAAAAAGCAAAAAGAGGACCTTTTCGCACTCCAGCACAACTCGTGTGTAAAAATTCATGCACTCTAGATAGAACTTAAAATGGCCATAAATTTTGATCCAGAACTAGAAATTTAGAAAAAAGGGAAAACATGACCTTTTATGAACTTAAAAGCCCAAAAAAGCAAGAGGACCTTTTCGCACTCCAGCACAACTCGTGTGTAAAAATTCATGCACTCTAGATAGAACTTAAAATGGCCATAAATTTTGATCCAGAACTTGAAATTCGGATCCATTTGGACCTTGCGATCATGGAGATGAGCTCTAGACTTCTACCATATTTTTAAGAAAGTTTAAAAATCTGCTGCTGAAATGATCATGGCAGCTAGACTGAAAATGGCCAACCTCCTGCCACAAAATTGCTACTTGCTGCCTGACTTACCCACTTGACTAGATATTGCTTGTGCTGCTTGACTCAATGCTGCCCGATTGTCTACTTGCCCTTCGCTTGCTCTATGGGTTGTGTACTTGGCCGCTTGGCTGTTCAAGGAATGATCCTCTTAACACTTCCTCTTGGATCTTGGATGGGTTGAGAGATTAAGGGATCTAGAGTGTTAACATAAAGCAGCCTAAGGGAGAGCTTTGGTGAAGAGATCTGCTAAGTTATCTTGAAATCAGTATTCCTTCTTAAGAAAGGGTGGTAGAATTGTCAATAATACTGATTACAAGATGCAATTAATGCATTAAACAAATAATAACTTGAACATTTAACACTTTACCACATGGGATTAGATTGCCCTCAAGAAATTAGGATCCAATTGCCCCCAAAAAACGTTGTTGCCCCTTGTGTTATTTCATTTCACATTAATTTTAGAAGTTGTTACAAATGGAATAGGCTAGATCTCTGAGAGATTTGTGGGCCTCGCCACTCGTCGAGATTGTTCTCTATAATGATTAAACTCGTGATCCAATTCGCCCCTTGATTTCACAACTAGGGTAGCCCAAATAGAATATTCTCTAGTTGCATGCAAATCATCCCTATTGTAGACCTTCTGAATCTCACTGAATTTGTTGGCCACTAGCCGAATTCACATCACAACTTTCATAGAACACCAATGCATTGATTGGGAATCGTTGATCCCAAGTTTGTAACTAGCAAGGTTTAAGGTTTGCATGTTTGCATTGGAATATGTGCTATAAGTGCCATGAGCCCTTGGGATCTATCTCCCTTGGCCTTTCTTTGGAATGTGGACATACGTGTCACATGCAAATATCTTGAAGTAAGAAATGTTAGGTTTAGTGCCAAAATATGCCTGCAAAGGTGTCATTTGTGGAATTGTTTGACATTAGGGATTTGTTAAGGATTCAAAATGGTCATCACTATGATCTTTACATAAAGAGCCTAGTGTCCCTTCGGATGTTGCTGAATAGTCCTTACCATCTCCACCACTATCTTGCTCTTGCATTCCAACACCCTGTTCTCAGATTGAGGGTCGGTGTTGGCAAACCGTGATGTATCCCCCGACCAACTCAGAATTGAGACATTTCCTTTGAGATAAACTCACTACCTTTGTCAACTATGACGGTCTTTAGCTTTCCACCTAGATTGCATTTCTTCATCGATCAGCCACTAAAGAGAGAAAATTTGTGACTTTTAACTACAAAAAAAGAGCATCATCTTGCTAAAATCATCAGTAATGAGCATAAGATACTTACTCCTTTAAGGGGTTCTTGTTGCATAGGTCCTCACAAATGTTTGAAGACTAGCTCCAAGGGGGTCTTGGCACGTCGAGATGCATTGCTAGGGATGGAATCTTGTTGCAACTTCTCTTGATACAGGAGATGCATGGGTTTTGGTCATCCAAACCTCTAGTAAGCCACGAACGAGTTTGTCATGAGTTGCCTTTTGAAGGTACGTGTAATTGAGTTGACTGAACCAAGCATGCCACAACTCCATTTGGGACTATGAAGCAAGGACATAGTGAGAAAGAGGGGTCGTGTCTTTCAATTTGTAGAGTCCATTCTCTTCAAGTCTATGGCACACCACATCTCTCATTAGACCATCACAAATCTGGAAAGACCTGGCATCTGTTTGTTCAATCCATAAACACGTGCAGTTCCATCCCCGACCGTTATCACTCAACCGGTCTCATCCACTGACAATTTAGACTCAACAGTCAGCATGAGGCCACAGATCTTGCTCATCGACAATGGGTGGAAGCCAAGATTGGGCACGTAGAGGACTTTTGATGTAAAAGCACCACCATGCCCATTGGGGATGACCTGAATCTTGCTAATACCACAAACAAGAAGACTAAATGTGCCAAAGTCATCAGGTCAGGCAGGCTGAAAATGACCGACCTCCTGTCACAAAATTGCCGCTTGCTGCCTGATCTGCCTGCCAACCTGTTGCCCAATTGCCTGCATTGTTGGACTGGATGCCTGCGCTGGCTAGCTGGCTGCTCGATTTGATGCCTGTGGTGACCGACGGGCTGCCTGTGCTGACCAACAGGCTGTCCAGGGGATGAACCTCTAATATTCATTAATCACAGCTTCAATATATTGCATTGACATAATTCTTGTTTGTTTTGCTACACTCAGATCCCTGCACGGAGGACCACTCTAACCTCTGTTTAATGCTTTCAATGATTTGTTGCTCCAGTTTAAGAGGGGTTTGTTTTCTTTCAACAGTCCCTCTGTGTGTAGACTGACATGCTTTTTCCTGTCAAAAGATGGAGTCTCAAGCTTTTGTAGGGGTTTCATCTAATGCTGCTCTGCCTGAACATGACGAGGAAATATTTGATCCCCTTGCCCCAGTGGATATTGACAGGTATGGTGGGAAAAGGGAGACTGTTTGGCTTCTTTTTTTTCTCTATTAGCATTGGAAGAAAATTAATTCCTCTTCATGTTCTTCACTTTGCAGGCTAAATGCATCATACATGGCCATTCATGAGAGTTTTTCTTTAGGCCGTCATCTCTGGGTGAAGACCTCTGAACAACTGCAAGCTGCTTAAATATAGTTCTGTTCTTCTAAGGAGGGTCAAGCAGGTTGGCAAAGTGGTTCTTGCATTTTGTGTAGGCTAAGAGCTGCACATCAACTGGAAGTATGGATGGTGGAACCCAGGAATGGCCAACCATTCCTGACATGGAAGGGCTCCAGTTAGTGCTCCAAAGATTTGCACTTCCAGTACTGCTAAGAATGAAATGTGGCATGTGGATATATCTACTTGTCTGCTGAATGGCAGGTGTTTCAGGCATATTAGCTGTAACAAAAGGTCTTGCATTACTGTATGCTTGTCCTTGATCATCTATTATTTTTTGGCATAACTCGCTTTACAAATACTAGTTGATGGTATATATATTTGTGCTTTTTGACGATTTTTTGGGCCTTTGGGCATTTTAAGTGGATTTTGAAAGGCCTGTGTGGGGGCTTACTAGTATGGAGCAGTTAGGTTTATCTGGTCCAGGTGTCTCACTGATTTTATCTTATAATTTCCTAACCAGTCACTATTTTTTGTACTGAAATGACTTTAGTGGAGGACATTCGAGTCTAAGGGGTTTCAAAAATACTCTCTGAATACTGTTGCTGTGCAGGTTTTGTATTTAAGGTTTTTAAACATACTGTTTGGACACAGCAATGTAGGGTGTTGAAAAAGCCATTGATGAGAGTTGTGTAAAATGCCCTTAGAACATCTGCTAGGGTTTACTTACAGATCTATCGCATATGGTGATGTGTGCAATCAAATATCTTCTGCTTTTTATACTGACATTATGCGACACTTGCGTAGTTTGCTCCTAGTTTGTCAATAGATAGATGAACCAATAGAAGTTGAGTGCTCTAACTAGTACCCCAAGCTTACAATGTCAGTCAGAACACAAATATTCATATCAATCCACATAGACAATGAGTTAGTTTTTGAGAAACAGTCTTTGCTTATACATGATCAATTAGCCATGCTCTATTTGTTGCATTACCAAAATACTTTATATTGTGGATGGAAGTTCTTGATAAGCTACTAGCTAGTCAACAACTCATAGGGCCTCTGTGCTTGTGCGCGCATGTGTGTGCTCGTGTGCGCGGTTGAATTAAACATAATCAAATGTACAAGAGGCGAAGCCATTTGCATTGCTACAAAGAGAAATCAAGCTAAAGCACGCTAGTACTAGGAGAAAATGGAACTTGATGAGGCCCTTGAACGTATAAAGTGGCTTGCATTATCACTCTCAAACTATGATCAAAGCAGCAAGACTAGCCTCTAGTCATGATATCATAGAAGTCACATTCCATAATAGTGCACACATGTGCACGTGTGAAAATTTTTGATAATTTGTACGGGGTATCAAGATTGTGATGCTTAGACTTGTGCTTTGTGAAAGTCATTACAATTTGTAGGTGAAGATTGGTAAATTGATTATAGCTAATATTAATTCAAACTGCCAAAGCTTTGACACAACAAATGAAGTGGATATATTGCTTTAAAAAATTATACTTGATGCTTGTAGTTGTAGTTTTTGAGTGCATCTCATTGTTCTTTGTGTTTTCAATTGCAACAGTCTACAATTGTAACTTTCTTAATTACTTTAGATACTTGTGTTGTGATTAGTCTTGTGTATCATTCTACTTGTCATGATAGTTGAGGTTCCTCACAGCCTGTGTGATTGAATGCTAGCTATGTGCCAATTATACTTTTAACCTCACTGCTTGGTTCATTTGAGCTCTAGGCTTCATGAAAGTATCTCTTGATCTCAAGGTCAACTAGTTGTTTACATGTTTGAATATTTGGTCTACATAGTTGTCTTAGGTTTCAAGATTAGATGCTAGGGCTTTGAGGGGAATTGGAAGCTCTTGAAGATTTGGATATTGATATGTCAGCTTTGTTTCTCAAGTGCAAAAACTACTCCTGGGTTTGATCCTTGGGCCTAAAAGTTGTACTTTCATCATTGTAGGGTTATGGTCAAGAACCTTAAGCTCTTGATTTGTCCTTACAATATATAGAGGAGTTTATTTCCTTTATTTTGGACATTGAACTTGGCACAAGGTTCTCAGAAGATTTAGACTTCTCAACATTCAAAAATGTTTATGTTGTAGACATGGGATCATTGCTCTTAATCTTTTTTATATTTACTCTCTATAACTCTTCTTACCTAAATCCTCGTGGTTAAGGCCTTCTACCTTATATGCCTCCACATTCGGTGAACTTAACACGAGGGCCGTTGGAAGGATTGCAAGCATGGGTGATGTAATGGGCTTTGGCTCTTTTGCAAGGTCTAATGATGATATGAGGCAAGTGTCTTTGCTACTATAGTAGCATTAACAACAACAATGAAAGCCAACTAAGGAAGAAAAATTGAGCAACCACAAGTTGAGAGTTAAGCTCTTGCACTAAGCAAGACTATTTAGGTTTGGTCAATCTCTCTTACCATGGCATGGCCAATGTCAAATTAGCAATGAGATTTGAGAAAATGAATGTACTTTTTTGCTATATAAGCAAGGTTTTATTATAATAATGGGGTCTAATGAGACTGTATGAACTTTAGGAGAGACTAACTAGTGTACATGAAGTACCCTAGAAGTTGAGGACTGTCTTCGTTGTTGTCTTGTATCTATCCTAGGTAAAATACCGTAAGCGTATGGTTTTGTTGTAAATTTCCAAATTTGGGGTATATTTCAAACTCAAGTGGAGTCTCAAGGTTTTTAGAACTCCTTTGGGGATACAAGGTTAAGAATAGTTGTTGTAGACCTAACATAAGGTGGTCTCAAAGGTGGTGTTGATGGTTCAAGAAGGCTTCAAGGAAAACACAAGATCAATGAGTGGATGCTTGGAAGATGAAGGGTGAACTCCTTAAGATCCAAATGAGGAAGCAAACTAAAGTGCAAGTTCAATTTCCGTACTCCAAAATGTTGTCTCAATGCCTAGGTGTGGCTGTTTTAACCAAAACCCTTGCATGAGTATTGAAGGTGGTCAAAACCTACTATCAAGATAAAAATACCTCAGTGGTACCATTGGGGTGAAGATTTACAATTTTACTATCACTTGCAAGGATAGAACTTGGTTTTATTCAATCATAATGTCCTTGCTAGTCTTTATATTCTCAATCAATGCATGTTAGCCTTGTCTAGATATGAAACAAGAGCTTTTTAGAACCAATGGCAGTCAATGACAAAAAGTATTCAAGTTAGTTACTTTTTTAAAAAGGTGAAATTGGATTTTGGAAGGTCCAAGGTCAAAAATTTCAAGTCCAAGTTGGAGGACAAAGGTTCTAGGAACCATAGTTGTTTGTTGTTGGTTAGGAGTTGGAAAATTGAAGTTTGATAACAAATCCTAACCATAGGTCTTACACATAGTTTTGGGTTATGGAATGTTTGGCAACTTCAAGGTTGGGTCCCAAGTCTAAGGTGGAGTTCTAGAAAAGTCTTTGAGGTGCCTTAGTGGATGTCTAACTCAAGAGAAATTCAAATATGATGGCTAATAGACACACATCTATCCTAAGAAGTTAGGGAGCCTATTGAACTTGCACTTTGGGCGTTTTCTTCAAGAGAAAGCCACATCACCCAAGTCATTATATTAGAGGAGATCCAAGTGAGTACCCTTCTCAAGGTTGTGTTTTTAAGTCCCAATAATGGATTGTGTGCCTCTTGAAGTATTTTATCTTGAAGGTACGCTTGAGGATTTTGAGGATATTGTGAGAATTTTCTTGCCAAGGAAATTGGTGCTCAACTTTTAAAACTTCTAGGAGTGTCAAGTGAAAGGCCTCTTAGTGACAAGGGGTTCTTCCTAGTCAAGGTGCTTTGCTTCAGAAAGACCATAATTGAATGGAAGGTCTAGCCATATCCTTGATGTAAAATACCTGGAAGGTAGGTTTCAAGAAAAAGTGGAGCTTTAAAAGTGTATAGGAGTACAATACATGCCAGCATTCAGGGCCATTACCAAGCAAGGCAATAGCAAGGATAATATGTTGGAAATGTCTGAGTGTTTGCTAGACTTCATGGTGAAGAACCCAAGATGGAACCTCAAGTAAAATTACCCCCAATGTCATGTTAAAATGTACAGTTGGAGGGTTTTTTGAAGCACAATGACAATGCACAATGCTAAGGACGATGTTGAAGATGAACTTTCAAGCTTGTGAAATGGTTGCTAGACAAAAGGAGGACAGTTGAAGAGCATCATCCTCGAGGCATTTTATTTCAAGGGTACCCTTTGTGGTGCTTGGAACTTTTTGGATGCCCTTGAAATCTTGAGGCTAAGAAACTATTTTTGTAAGTTGTAAATCCAATCATAATGACAAGGTTTCTTCGAGTGAAGGAAGAAAAGACATCCAAATGAGGTTAGCTTTTGCCAATGTACCCTCAAGTTAAAATGAGGTTAGGCTTGCCAACTTCCCTCGAGCTATTTTACCTCAAGGTAGGTATAGTGTAAGACGTGATTGAAAAAGATTTCTTGTAAGGTCCAAGTCTTCAATATGTAACTTGATGCTCTTGACAAAGCCTTGGAGGTCCTACGTATCTACCCTCAATGGAGAAGGGAGTCTTTGAAAATGCACCAAGTGAGGCGAACACTCTCCAAGTGAAATAGATTAAGGATATGTTTTGCCTCTAAAGGTGTCTTTGAAGGAGCAATTTCAACCTCATAATCAAACCCAAGGTTCTTGCAAATATGACTAGCTCAAAAGTTCTTTGTTAGGGAGGATTGCATTAGGGGAGATATAAGGTTATTTTATAGCAATGTAAGAAATTTAGGAGAGAAAAAGTGCGGTGAAATTTTTTCTAAAATTTTGGAAAACAAAAATCGCAATCTGGGATAATGTTCAACTCTTTGTACTTGGTACTTTTGTCATCAATCATTGACAATGAAAGCATTACATGCCATTGTCACCTTCAATGTCTCACCACTATTTGGAATCTTCCTCCTCCAATGACTTTCTTAAAATATTTCCTCTTGATTTTCAAATTTTTGTTTTGGTGGACTCTAAACCATCTCCATGCTATGAGCATGGACCACTCCTTGATAACTCTAGTGCAAACATGGATGCCTAAAAACTGCGTTTATACTATTTTCATATTGACCTGAAAGATGAGTATCAACCTATTCATAAAAGAAACAAGGTTGGTATATATATAATGAGTGCAATGAAAATGTTGAGGTTAGAGGGTAGAAAGAATATTGATCTATGGACCAATGGCAAGTTGTATCTTGTTGATCCTACAACAAAGAAACACCCCTCCATTCTATAATTGTTTCTCATTTGTTGACGTTTGTTAGCTTCTAGCTTATACATATAATCTAGTAGCCCATCATTTTAAAGCTGGAGAGCCCATGGTTATGTTAAGAAAGAGATATAGTGAGGAAACAATTAGAGGAGACCAAGGAAAAATAAGGGGTCTTCAAACTCACCTACTTGCAACCAAACAGAAGGAAACCATGCTTGGGTTGAAAGGTAGAGAAGTTTGAAGAATATCAAGACTCTCGAGTGTTGAAGTGAAGATTACAACAAAATAATAAGAGCAATATGGTAGTAATTACTCACTCACTTAAAACTAGTTTTGTGTTCTTCTACTATGTTTTGGGAGCATCAAGTCATCCCAAGTGCTCACTGCATGATTACATTGTGAATCTATGTTCATGTATATGTTGTTGCAATTGACAGGGCCCTTATTGATCCAAACTAAGAAAAGAGAGACATAGAAAGTGCATCGCAAACCTACAACAATATCATTTCTCCTAAGTTATGAAAACATGTTGGCTAAAAAGAGGTTGAAGAAGGCCAAGAGACAATGTGTCGAAAAGTTGATGCAAAGGTATTGCCTAGACAAAGAGGAGATCCAAAGCATTTTGGACAAAGTGTAGATGGGTAGAATTCAATTCTTCAAAGTCATGCAAGAGACATTGAAGAAGAAAAGGGTTGAGGGGTATGATTCCAAAACCATATTTAGCTCAACAAACAAGACACCACATCAACAAAAAAGTCATGGAAGTACTTGGTGAGCCTTTTCACATCATTGGTAGCTACCTTGGAAAGAAAAGAGGGCTAAAGTACAATAGCTTGAACAACATATTTTTAACCTAAGGACTTTACATAGAACTATTATAAGGTTTTATAGGCTAAAGCATATCATGGCAAAAGAGATTGTCATCTTTTAAATCAAGTTGAATGAAATTGAGATTATGAAGGACAAGAAAGTGGAGAGAGTTTCTATCACCTTGATGAATAGGGCTCTTTAGCTAGGTGATGAGAGGGGTCAAGGACATGGAGGGCTTAGTGCACTTCAACATGCAATCAAAGCAATAAATTTGGTGGTTGGGAGCATTTCAGGTTGACTCTGAATTGATGTGTTTCATTGGGTGTTTCAACGAACTTCTATACCTAAGATGATAAGGGTTCAATAACCAGGAAAGAAACTAAGTGTTGAAGGGTTTGCATAATATAAAGTGGAGTGGCAATTGGTTGTAGCTTTCATGACACTGAAGTATATATATAATGTGTCAAAAGGTGCTAATACTAAGAGCCATTGTGCATTTAGGTGCTAATGCTAAGAGTCATTGCATTTACTGCATGGCCCTAACCAAGGAGTGTAATGCTACTAGTTGGAATAAGGCACATGATAAATATATCAAAGATCTGAACTTTCAAATTGTTCAAGGTATCCCTTTATCATATGTCCACTCACAATTGTTACTTGCCTTGTGTAGAATAGTTGAGAAAATTATGTAGTTTTACATTGGATTTGTATCAAAATCACAACCCCAAAAAACTAGGGATGATACTATTAATGCTATTGAAAATGTTCTATTAGACATTGGTCTTCATGGGGGGCAATGTTGTGATCAAGGAAGATCCTCATTCGAGTTACCTAGAATAGGGTTTCACCATTGGCAGCCATAGCTCCACATCTTGAGGTTCATGTTGAGCTCTCATTGCTCTAGGACTTCTTAGGACCTATGGGGATATCCCAAGGCATTGTTGAGTTGAAACACTTTTAATGATCGAGGCCCGTGATTTTTTCTTATCTATTCGATTGGTTTGGTAGTTAAAGTCTTTTCAGTGCCAAGAATGTTAGAGCATAAAGAAGCAATAATACTCGACTGAAGGGAAGAGGGAAATGCAAAGTGCAATGATTTGAATGGCATTTGACTCTTTATGCAATTGGAAAATTCCCTACATTGAGCTTATTTTAGGGAGTATTTAGCTTAGTATTCAGGGCTAGACATAGAAAAATGTTTTTTCAGATGTGGCCATTTTCAAGCACTTGTGTCAACCACTCCAGCAACATTGGACAAAGGCTTTGGCATTGTTTACCACTCCTCCTCTCGGCATTGACCATTAACATTGAACATTGGTTTTGAGTTATCAAGCTTCAGCTAGTAACTATGCAAACAGGGCAGCATGCTATCATAAAATAGGGACATCCATATCTTCAATGTTTGGAGCTTGTATATGCTTCTTGGGATGCCTATATATCTATGTTTTGTTGCCAGATACTTGGGGGATCATATGTCATTGGTTTGAGATGCTATTGAACTGATCTAAGCACTCTTTTAGCTTAATTTTCTCATAGATATCATTACTATAATAACAAGGATGAATGTTATTTGTTTGGGAAATGTCATGCTCTTGGCTTATGTGATGCTCATTTGATATGACACTTAGGGAATGCTTGGCCAATGTATTGGAATGCTTTTGGACTGATTTGAGCCCATATTTGGCTCAAATTTACTACCATTTTATTGTTGTAACAAGAAAGATTGAAGGCTATTTTATTAGTGAAAGCATATGCCTATTGCTTTGTTGATGCTTCTCGGCTACTTGGGATGATACATTGATGTCTATGGTTGATGCCACATGCTTGGCCATGCTCCCTTGAATGCTTTAGCTCACTTTTGCTCAGTCTTGACTGTCATTTTACTGTTGTACATACAATGGACATCAAACTTTTAATAGGGACAATCTATGCCTAATGCTCTTTCATGCTATTCGGGCATTCTATCGAATCTATTGATGCATGACATTGAAGCTCAATGCTTGGTTATGTTGTTGAATGCATTTGAGCTTTGATTTGAGCTTAGGACATTTGACATTGGTTGTGAATTACTTCATTGGATGCTTCAAAGGTCTATGACCTTACGGGCTTGAAGCTTTTACTGGGTCACATGAGGATTTGAGCTTTGTTTGCTCATCTAGCATTTGACTTTTATTCTAGTGTGGGAGCTGCTTACTTGACACTTGGATGTTACATAGAGCTTTGGATTTTATTTGCAATTGAGCTTGAGCTACTTCAACGCTTGCTCACGTGCTCTAGATAGTTGTATTATTTATGAGAGTAGTCCCCTCCATTTGATACTATCTTGGTCATAGTTTGTGGATAGTTGATTATTTGGTATGCACCTCTTGTTTTCACCTTGTTTTGGTAGTGGTTTTGGGGCTGTTTGTTGTAGGTATTATAGCAGCTTGTTTGGTCTGTAATGTGCCTCTTTTTCCTGTAGTATGACTGGTCATTCAAATGACAGTGCCATCTTTAACATTGAAAAGTTAGATGGCAACAATTATGGCTATTGGAAGACCCAAATTTGACAGGATTTGGTGCATAAATCTCAGATCAGGCCGATCAAATGCAAGAGCATTAAGCCTAAAGGTCAAGATCAGGATGTACAGAATGACTTAGATGAACTTTTCAGGTCCACGATTATCACGTCCCTCAACAAGTAGGTTTATTATAATGTTGTCACAGATGGGTAGACTTCATGGGATCTTTGGGAGAAAATCCATAATCTCTACGTGATAAGAAGAGCCGTAATTCTAAGATGTATTGGCTAAAGAATCTTATGAACCTTCATATGAAGGAATATGCCAATGTTTCTTAGCTTTTGAGTGAGTTTCACGCTATCATTGGCGAGCTATCACCATCGGATATTGACTCTAAGGACAATCTTCCACCTTTGTTCTTATTGGTCACATTGTCTGAGTCTTGGGACACATTTGGTAGTGCTACGTATGCAAATATGCTCGAGAATGGGTGAAATGGTCTGATGTAGAGGATGCACACTTGGCATAGGAGATAAATAGGAAGAATGTGGATGCTTCTTGTACTTCTTCTACCTTGACTATTTGGGGTCACCATGATGGCAAGAGTGGGAATGACCGCAGTGGTAGAGACTCGTAGTAGAAGTCTCATTCTTAGTCCTATGGATAGTCTCGTAGTAAGTCCCGTGGGTGTAAGTTCTATTTGACATTCCATTATTGTGGAAAAATAGGACATATTAGGTCGTAGTGCCATAAAATGGGCATTGATAAGCACAAGAAAAAGGGCAAAGGGAAAGCATAGGACAAGTTTGATGATCACAGTATTGCCCCTGCTAAGTCCAATGTTAAGATCGAAGAGATCAATGTAGTACAATAATCTAACTCTGATGATGCTTACATACTTGCAACTTCTTCTTTAGATGAGTCACAATTGACCGATGCCTCGCCTGGTTTTACTCAAAGTTGGTTGATGGATTTAGGGGCTTCCTTTCATGCGACCCCTCATAGAGAGTGGTTCCATTCCTATAGCATTATGATTGGATTTGTTTATTTGGGGAATGATTTGGCATTGTAGATAGTTGATATTGGTGATATCCGGTTGTAGTTTGGTTTAGGTAGTATATTTACTTTGCATAATGTTTGACATGTACCAATTCTCATGAAGAGTCTTATCTCTACTGGCACATTGGATGATGAGGGTTACTTTGTTTCCTTTGGGGATTCTTCTTGGAAGATCACCCGTGGAAACTAAGTATAACACTTTATATCCCTTGGTTGTATTTGGATCCGTAGATCATGTTTTTTCTGTGGTGGCTGCAGTCCCGCATGTATCTCTTTGGCATTGTCGCCTTGGGCACATGGAATGAAAATGCTTACTTGTTTGTAGTATCTTCCACCCCTTGAATATAAGTGTTTTGAGTCATGTGATCATTGTTTGTATGGAAGGTAGACACGTAGTATGGACAATAAATCTAGCACTCTGTGCACATGGGTGAGCCTTTGGCTCTTGTTCATTCTGATGTCTATGGACCTATGCCTTGTCAGTTGTCGTTAGGAGGTGCAAAGTACTTAATCACATTCATTGATGATTACTCACATAAGGTTTGGCATATCCCATCAAGTTGAGATCTGATGTTTTGGCTATCTTTAAGCATTGGCTTGCATTGGTTGAGAACGAGTCTGGGTATAGGTTGTGAAATGCCTATGGTTAGATAATTGGGGTAAGTATGTCTCTAAAGACTTTGACCAGTTTTGTGATGAGAGGGGTATTAAGCGTCAGTTGACCACCCTGTATACCCCACCTCAGAATGGTATGGTTGAGCACATGTAGAGGACAATATAGGAAATGGTCTATAGTATGCTTAGCTAGGTAGGCTTACAACAATAGTTTTGGGTTGAGGCAGTGACTATTGCCGTACACTTGATCAATTGATCTCCTTGCAACACTATTAAGTTTCAGGTTACAAAGGAGGTGTGGTCTAGAAAACCTGCCTCGTATTCTCATTTGCATGTCTTTGGTTGTGAGGCTTTTTTCCATGTACCCAAGGAAAAGTACACAAAGCTGGATCCTAAGTTTGTGAAATGTATCTTTCTTGGTTATGGGGATGTAGGTGAGATGGGCTATTGCCTATGGGTTTTATAGGCTTGAAAAGTCATTTGCAACCATGATGTAGTTTTCCATGAGGAAAAGATGCATAAGCAGTCTGAGTGGATAATCGAGATACATAGGGTTTTTATTTCAGGAGGAGCCTCGTGCTCTCATACATCTAGCTAGATAGCATGCAGTAGTAGCTAATTCTTTAGTGGCCCATGAACATGATGTTACACAGAACGCGTAGGCTCCTCAGTTTGCCTTGAGATGCTCTACTAGAGCTAGACGTCCTCTTGATGAGTGGTTTGAGCCCTCCGTTGATTATGTGATGGTCATAGATGCAGGTGAGTCTCTCACTTATGATGAGGCCATGTGCCATGGTGATAGTCACTCTTGGGAGAGGGCAATGCAGTCAGAGTTTGACTCTTTACAAAAAAATCATATGTGAGAGTTGGTTCCTTTGCTTAGTGGAAAGTGTGTATTGCCATGCAAATGGGTATACAAGTTGAAGAGCGCCCCTAGATGCCCCAAGCCTGCCTAAAAGACTAGATTGGTTTTGTTGAGGGTTTTAAATAGGAGCATGGTGTTGACTTTGATGAAGTCTTGTCTCCTATAGTAAAGATGACTACCCTATGCTTGGTACTAGCATTGGTTGCTCAGTTAGATTTGGACCTTTATTAGATGGATGTTAAGATGGCTTTCTTACATGGGGACTTGCATGAGGAGATTTCTATGTAGCAACCTAAGGTCTTTGAGGAAAAAGACATGGAACACCTAGTGTGCAGATTGAGAAAGAGCCTTTATGGCCTTTAGCAAGCACCTAGGGAATGGTACCACAAGTTTGATGCTTTTATGCATTTGCAGGTCTATACATGCAGTGATATGGATCCATGTTTATAGAAGAAGAAAGTTTGTAATGGCAGCCTTTTGATTTTGGCATTCTATGTGGATGATATGTTGATTGCTGGAAGAGCTCATGATGAGCTGGATGCTCTGAAAAGTCAACTCAAGAAGAGCTTTGAGATGAAAGATATGGGACATGCCTCACATATTCTTGGGATGCACATTATGCATGACTACTCTCAAGGGCTCCTTTACTTGTCACAGAAGGAGTGTATCTAGAAGGTCCTTGAGTAGTTTCATATGTAGGATATTAAGCCTATTAGTTGTCCTTTGCCTTCTCATGTGAAGGTGAGGCATGTCGATTGTCCACAGTTTGATGAGTAGAAGGTCGAGATCGTGAAGATCCCTTGTGCATCCACAGTGGGTAGTTCGATGTATACCATGATAGCCACTCGTCCTGACATAGATTTTGCAGTGGGAGTTGTGGCACACTATATGGCTACACCTTGGAGGTGGCATTGGGATGCCATCAAGGGTATCATGAGGTGCTTGAAGGGCACAACAAATATGTGCATATGTTATGGTAGCTAGGATACATGAGTAGGGGGTACACTGACTCTGATTATATAGGACATGCAGATAGTAAGAAATCCACCTCTAGCTATGTTCTTACCTTTGCTGGGGTACTGCGTCTTGGATGTCTAGGGTGCAAAAATGCATGACCCTCTCTACTACTGAGGTCGAGTATGTTGCAACTATTGAGGCTTGCAAGGAGGCTCTCTGGTTAGATCGTCAAGTGGCGAACCTTGGTATGACAATTGATGTTGTTGAGATGGCAAGCTCAACATGTGCGAACATTGATGATGGACTGCCTGGCTAGATGAGTCTGCACATCTACACTTAGCACGTTGGTGGTCATTATGATACTCACATGGCCACTGACTTATCACTTATTATATTTAGTTTGTTACACCTACCTGCAGTTGGCAAAGATATAACACCAGTCGATTAGTGTAGTCGGTTATGCACCGTTTGACTTAGAAGGCCACTTTCCTTTATGTTGTATCTTATCTATACTTTGTGTACATTGTATAGTGTGTGGAAGAAGAAAAAGAAACCATCAAGAAAACATTTCGGCCTCCATCTCTCTTCTTGTGTTCTTGAGTGAGCTTCCTCTTGTGTATATAGTGTGTATTTGGTACAACAATTCAAGCAAGTCCCCCCACCATGCGATTCTTGAAATGGTATCAGAGCCACGCCATTGAGAGAGGCTCATTTCGAAGGCTGAAGTGAAGGAGAAGAAGCAAGGTTCAAGCAAGAAAGCAACGGGTAAGAAGCTCTCCTATTCTTTCACTCTCTCTCTTGGATAGTGCTTGCGAAGGCACCGGAAGCAGGGTCGATCAAAAATCTCAGATTGCTGTGAGATTTGGTGTACAAGTAAATTATTGTATATTTTGGGCGTCCAAGGCCGTTTTAGGTCCCATTTCAGGCCCCGTTTTAGAGCCGCAAGGTTATTTTAGGCGTGAGATTGCTATGTATTTGATGTGAGATTGTTGTGAGTTATTTTGGGCATCTGAGGCCGTTTCAGGCCTTGTTTTAGAGCCGCAAGGTTGCGGACAACAGTTTCAGGGTACACTGTGATTTCGGCTGTATTGACCGAAAGTGGATGCACATGTTATATATTGCAAATCTGTAATTTTTGAGGTGTTTGTAGGAAGAAAACATAAGGTTTATCTGCAAACAGGTTGCAGATTACATGTAATATTGAGCAATCAGTGAAAAAGATTTCTTGATGTATTGCTGTGCACGTGTTGTGAAAGATTGCAGAAGACTAGCTAGCTATGTTGTATCCTTATTTGTGATAGTGGCAGAGAACAGTGGAAATCCCATTATTGAGAAGCTCAACAAGAACAACTACCCTTCATGGAAGTTTCATGTGATGAACTTCCTCATTGGAAAGGGCCTTTATGAGTTTGTCTCAGGTGAAGAAAAGAAGCTAGAGCTAGGTATCCCTCCGACTATAGATGAGTTAAAAGCATAGAAAGAGTGGAATGCAAAAGAAAAAAAGGTGATGTACTGGTTGTCTGCAGTCATTGATAATACTATGTTGGGACATATCAGAAATGCAAAAACTTCACATGTAGCTTGGACAATTTTTGAGAGCATGTTTTCAGTTAATACAAAGGCATGAAAGATTCAACTCAAGCAAGAATTGAATGCCTTGAAGAAATGGAAAATGTTTGTCAATGAGTATGTGTTGAAGGTGAGGAGCATTGCAGATGCTTTAGCAGCGATAGATGCAATGCCGGATGATGATGATTTGGTTTCATCCACTCTGAGTGGCCTTAACAATGAGAATGCATGGAAATCATTTGTTACTTCAATATATGTACGGAAGCCATTTCCAGATTTTGATGAACTGATCTCTCTCATGATTATTGAAGAGATCAATATGCAGGGTGATTCGTTTGAAAGAAATGGTGAACAAGTCCAAGCATTTTACTCAAGTTCAAGAAGGGGACGTGGTAGATTCTCTTCAAGAGGCCATGGTATGGGATGTGCTGGCGATAACTGGCAAAATAGGTTCAATCAATAGTTTGGTGAAATGCAAGTTTCTTGAGGCAGAGGAAACTTTAGAGGCAGGGGGAGCTCTAGAGGAAGAGGTGGATGGCAGAATAGAGGCTCTGGAAATTCTTCTATTGTTTGCCATTACTGTGGCAAAACATGACATATTACAACCAATTGTTATGCTAAGAAGGATGATATTTGCAGTGGTAAATTGCTGCGAGGAAACTATGCATTGTCTTCACGATAGAATGAAGACAAAAATGAGCATATGTTTGTTATGCAGCATATGATGAATGCAGTTACAAGAAATGAGACACATGATGATGTATGGTATGTTGATTCAGGTGCATCTAACCACATGACCAGTCATGTTCAATGGTTTGGAGAGATCTAGGACTTACAAAATCCAGGTTATATGTAGACAGGTGATGATTCATGCCACCCAATTTCACACATTGGAAAGGTTCCCTTGTCCTTGTATGATGGCCAAACAAAGAGTCTAACAGATGTACTACATATGCCATCAATCACAAAAAATCTAGTGTCAGTTGGCCAAATGGTAGAGCAGGGGTTGCAGGTTCGATTCAATGCAAAAGGTTGTTTTGTAGAAGACTTTAATGATAGGTGCAGGTTGGTCACAAAAGGAAGTAGAGTCGGCCACACGTTCACTTTAGATGATGGAATTCCTGCAATGGATGCTGCTCTGTATGCTAAATGAAAAGGAGTAGTTGCAGATATTGAAATATGGCATAAACATATTGGACATGCAAATGTGCAAAGGCTAAAATTAATGTAGTCCAGAGGATTGGTTACAGGGTTACCTTCTTTTAGAATTGCAGAATTGCATAAAGTCTATGAAGCATGCCAATTTGGTAAGCAGGCGAGACAACCCTTCTCACATGATAGAGAAGTGAGTAGAAATATACTTGATGTAGTACATACAGATGTTTGGGGGCCTACACAGAATGTATCACTTGGTGGCAGTAAATACTTTGTCACATTTATTGATGAATGTTTAAGGAAGCTATGGGTATACTTCATGAATGAAAAGAGTGATGTGTTTGAGCACTTTAAATCTTTTAAGGTAGCTATTGAAACAGAAACAAGCTTAAAAGTGAAGTGCTTGATATCAAATGGAGGGGGAGAGTACCTCTTTAATGAGTTCAGTGGCTTCTTGAGGACTCATGGAATAAAGAGGCAATTTACTTGGAGGTACACCCGACAGCAAAATGGTGTTGCAGAAAGAAAAAACATGCATATTGCTGAAGTTGAATGGGCATTAATGGCTGAAAAGAATATGCCCAAACATTTTTGGTCTGAGGCTGTCCATACTATTGTCAACATTATGAACAGAACTCCCACAATTGCAGTTCATGGGATGACTCCTGAAGAGTGCTTTACAGGCAAGAAGTCTGATGTATCACACTTGAAGGTATTTGGATGTGTTGCATATGTTCATGTGCCAGATGAGCTACGGAAGAAGCTTGATCCAAAGGCTAAAAAATATATTTTTATTGGGTACTCTTTAGAACAGAAAGGGTATCGTTGTTATAACCCTAACACAGGTGAATTTAGAGTGAGCAGTATCTTAGCTTTGATGAGATGGGCAGCTGGTATGCACCTATTGATGATGTATTAGATGATGATAATGATCAGGACAACTATGTGCAAAAAGAAAAAAAAGAATCATAGAGTCTTAGTGGACCAGAAACATCATCTGGTACTATACCTATAGTGAGCCCTTGGTCAGGGAGACTAAGGAGTAGTCTCACATCTTTAGGTGGATCTATAAGTGTTACAAGGAAGGACAAAGGAAAGAAGAAAGTGCCGGATGGTAATGATGCATCTACTAGTCATTTGGGATTTGATGGAGATTCTAGTGGTTCAGAGAGTTTGGATGATGAGCTTGGCATTCCTTTAGTCAGGACACTAGGTGTACAGAGAGCTCATAGTAATGTAAAGGCTCCATTGAGTGATCCGGTGGTACGCAGATCTAGCAGGGTCAGATACCCTACCCTATTAAAAGATTTGGTTTTGAAGGTTATACAGCTCACCATTATGCTTATATGGTGAAACTAGTTGAGGATGTTGAGACCACTTGTTTCGAGGATGCTGTTGGTCATGCTCATTGGGATGCAACAATGGATGAGGAGATGGCTGCATTAGAAGCCAATAAGACTTGGAATTTGGTACCCTTACCTAAGGGTAAGAAAGATATTGGCTGTAAGTGGGTTTACAAAGTCAAGCATAATGCAGATGGTTTAGTTAGTAGGTATAAAGCTAGACTGGTTGCAAAAGGCTATGCTCAAACATATGGCATATATTATGAAGAGACATTCAGTCTAGTTGCTAGGATGGCAACTGTTAGATGTGTGATTGCCTTGGCAGTAGCCAAAGGTTGGAGTTTGTAGCAAATGGATGTTAAGAATGTCTTCATACATGGTGAATTACAAGAAGAAGTGTATATGGAGCAATCAGCAGGTCATATATGAGGATTTAGAGCATCCCACATATGTGTACAGGTTAAAAAAGGCACTCTATGGGCTAAACCAAGCACCTAGAGCATGGTTTGACAAGATTGGAGAGTATCTTGTCAATATTGGATTTTGTATTTCTAATGATGATCATTCACTTGATGTGAGAAAGGGAGATGCAGGTTTGGTCATCATAGTCATCTATGTGGATGACTTGATTATTACAAGTGACAGTGACAATGGGATTGTTGAAGTTAAGGACTTCTTGAAGAAGAAGTTTGAGATGAAGGATTTGGGTGAGCTGAGATGCTTTCTTGGTAGTGAGGTGATAAGATGTGATGAGGGTATATGGCTATTCCAAAGGCAGTATGGCTTGGATATGTTATCCAAGTATGGTATGATAGCATGTAAGCCTCTTTTAGTACCATTGGAGTAAAATGTGAAGTTGAGTGGACGTTGGGAATGAGATAGAAGACCCTACTATGTTCAGGAGGACAGTAGGGAGTTTGATTTACATGACTATCGTAAGACCAAACTTGAGCTATGCTGTTGGCCTTATCAGTCAGTTTATGTAGATGCCTAGAAAGCATCAATTGGATGCAGTTAGACGTATATTGAGGTATGTGAAGTCCACTTTACATAATGGAAATTTTTATGAGGCAGGTAAGGATGTACTGGTCTTTGGATACACAGATGCAGATGGGCTAGTAGCATGTCATACAGAAGATCTACAAGTGGATTCATGTTTTCCCTTGGTAGTCCATCAGTTACATGGAACATAAAAAAGCAACTTACAATTGCTTTATCGAGTTACAGAGGCTGAGTATAGAGGTGCTGCTATGGCAGCATGTGAGGTGGTATGGCTACAAAAGTTATTAGGTGATTTGGACGTGCAGGGAGATCATCTAGTTGTCATTCATTATGATAACATGAGCAGCATACAGCTAGCTAAGAATCCAATGTTTCATGCTAGGACAAAACACATTGAGGTGCACTACCACTTTGTGAGAGAGAAGGTACTTGTAGGAGAGATTGACTTGGTATATGTCAGTACAAAGGATAAGATAGCTGACATTTTCACAAAGGCATTGGGTGAAGAGAAGCTTCAAAAGTTCTGAAGCTTACTTGGAGTTGCAGAGATAGAATTGAGCTCAAGGGGGAGTGTTGAGATGGCAAGCTCAACACGTGTAGACATTGATGATGGACCACCTGGCTAGATGAGTCCGCACATCTACACTTATCATGTTGGTGGTCATTATGATACTCACATGGCCATTGACTAATCACTTATTATATTTAGTTTATTACATCTACCTACAATTGGCAAAGATATAATACCAGTCGATTAGTGTAGTCGGTTATGCACTGTTTGACCTAGAAGGCCACTTTCCTTTATGTTGTATCTTATCTATACTTTGTGTACATTGTATAGTGTGTGGAAGAAGAAGAAGAAATTAACAAGAAAACGTTTTGGCCTCCATCTCTCTTCTTGTGTTCTTGAGTGAGCTTCCTCTTGTGTATATAGTGTGTGTTTGGCGCAACAGCTCTAGCAAGTTCCCCCACCATGTGATTCTTGATAGATGTGGTTCCTACATTGCATTCAATTCTATGAGTGCTATCTAATTAGCCAAGAATGTATTACATGCGAAGATAAAGCACATTGAGGTGTGGTACCACTTTATCAGAGAGGTCATTGAGGATAAATCTGTTGATTTTGTCAAGATCTCAATTGACCAAAATCCTACAGATTTACTCAAGAAAAGTCTCTCTGCAGAGCGTTTTGCCTTCCTTAGGAAGTTGATGGGTGTTGGATGAGATGACCTCTATTTCTCATCCTGTTGTACTCTATGTACACATTGTACTTCATCATTTTGTTTTCTCGTTCCCTCTTCACTCGAGGCACATTTAGCTTTAAGTGGGAGGTTGGTGGGGGTAAAGGCGCATGTGCCTAACTGCCCATGTATTACTACAATGATAGTACCTACACATGCATACTACAGGCGGCATGCAGCTTTATTTTTTCAATGATATTTGAATAAAGGGAAGGTCGGGTCACACATTGTGACTATTGGAGTTTCCACATCTTGAGTCTGTCTCTCTTGCTCCATCCGTTATAGCTCACACCTCTCTTGCTTCTGCTTGATCATGCTTCCACTTGGGCTTGTCCCTTTAGAAGGTTCTTCTCACATCCAATATAACCAATGGAAAGTGCTACACAATTTACATGGAGCAGCAAAAAGCAACCTATAGTTGCTTTATTGAGTACAGAGGCTGAGTATAGAGATGCTGCTATGGCAGCATGTGAGGTGATATGGCTGCAAAAGTTATTAGGTGATTTGGACGTGTAGGGAGATGGTCTAGTTGTCATTCATTGTGACAACATGAGCAGCATACAGCTAGCTAGGAATCTAGTGTTCCACGCTAGGGAAAAACACATTGAGCTGTACTACCACTTTGTGAGAGAGAAGGTACTTGTAGGAGAGATTGACTTGGTATATGTCAGCACACAGGATCAAATAGCTGACATTTTCACAAAGGCATTGGATGCAGAGAAGCTTCGAAAGTTTTGAAGCTTACTTGGAGTTGCAGAGATAGAATTGAGCTTGAGAGGGAGTGTTGAGATGGCAAGCTCAACACGTGCGGACATTGATGATGGACCGCTCGGCTAGATGAGTTCGCACGTCTACACTTAGCACGTTGGTGGTCATTATGATACTCACATGGCCACTGACTTATCACTTATTTATATTTAGTTTGTTACACCTGCCTACAACTGGCAAAGATATAGTACCAGTCGATTAGCGTAGTCGGTTATGCACTGTTTTACTCAGAAGGCCACTTTCCTTTATGTTGTATCTTATCTATACTTTGTGTACATTGTATAGTGTGTGGAAGAAGAAGAAAAATTAGCAAGAAAACGTTTTGGCCTCCATCTCTCTTCTTGTGTTCTTGAGTAAGCTTCCTCTTGTGTATACAGTGTGTGTTTGGCGTAGCAGCTCAAGCAAGTCCCCCCACCACACGATTCTTGACAGGGTCTCTAGTCAAACACCTTGGTTTTAGTGAGGATTTTCGTAAATGTAGCTTGATCAGCCCTCTACTGACTAATTATTGCAATAGAAACTCAGCCCTCTATTGGTTTTGATGGGGGATTTCGGCATTATCTTGATCAATGCTCTATCGGCTATGCTGACTGCAGTAAAAACCCAACTTTCCTTGTGTGGCTGAGCATGCATGGCTATCAAACTTTCCCAAAATGGTTTAGTACATTTCCCGGCTCAACGATTTGCCTCGCTTCATCTTCATCAGTGCCACCTTTATTTCACAGACATATTCCAAAAATCTTTGATGACTAAGGTCATAATCCATCATTGAAGGGGGGTTCAGTGCCAACAATAGAAGAGAGGTGGCGCTCAAAGATAAGAGCGGCTATGCTCTTCTCGAATGCACGAGATAGTTTCTCATTGCTGTTTTACTTTTAAAGCCTTAAATAAAGAAGAAATTGTTGGCCCCATCCCCTAAGCATTCCCAATGGCCTTTTAGTTGAACACATGCTGTGCTTGCAGGTGGTGGCGCTCTTGCAGCTTGAGGAAGTCCTCCATCTCATGTAGACAGTTTTGAAGGTAGCAGTCATTCGGGTCAGTAGTGGCTTGTTGCACCAATCCCAGTCTTAGAGGACACATATCCTCCTTTCGTTCATGATGACGAGTCGTCAAGGCCTTTCGAGAGTAGCAACGATGTTGGGAGCTTCCTCATCCAAGACGAGTCCCCAAGAGGTGGTTTAAACTGAATATGGAGGGTAGAGAACCTTTCCACGAGTAGCAACGATGCTGGGAGCTTTATCATCCAACCGTAGTGGGAGGTCGGTGAAGGTGATCCGTACAGGCCACTCATGCAGAAGTAACCGGGTGTCTGGAGTGAAGATGGAGCGCCAAGGTAAGGCGTATACAAGGTTTCTGACAGCAGATGTAAGGAGCCCATCTCTCTCTGTCCTCGAAGCGAGGAGAACCAAGTAAGAGCCCTTACTGACGAATCTATACTGCAGGAGGGATGTCTTGCTACATTCCGGATTGCGTTGGGCCTGATCGCTTCATAGGGCATGATCCACTTCTGCCACCATGAGACTGAACTGCCTGCTTGAAGCTCGGAGCTCCATCCAACTCAGAGTTTGCATGCAAGAGCCAGTGCCAGGTGGCGAGTCAGGAGACCATGAATGTCCCAATTGGTTTTGGAGAAGGAGAAGGAGAAGATTGATATATTGAAGATCATCACGGGAGTCAAAATCAACTTGACAATAGTGAACTGCCTGCAAGACCAAGAGCTAAGTTATTTGCCTTTTGAAGCTTAGGCTAGCTTTAATCTTCTCCATAAGCCAATCAAAGTATTGCCCCATTGTAACACCTAGACCAATACGGCACTGCCCAAATATTATAACACCTACGTAACCCCTTTTTGATAACCTTCAAACCAAAGTGAGCCAAGGCACCCATATTCTCTCCTCATGTAAAAAGCACAACTTTACTTGTCTCTTTGCTCATGAGCCATCCCCATAGGATCACAAACTCATCATAAAATGCTAGCAACTCTTACAACGGGCTTCGTTCTACTGCCATTATATTTGAATTATCATATGCAAACACCCCTCATTAGGCAAAGGATAATATATTATAAGCCCTTGCTAAACTTTATAATCAATGCGATCAAAGCATGGGTTCAATGATTAGTGACTAATCATTATGGTGCCATTATATTTGAATTATCATATGCAAACACCCCTCATTAGGCAAGGGATAATCTATTATAAGCCCTTGCTAAACTTTATAATCAATGTGATCAAAGTAGGGGCTCACTGATTAGTGTAAACAAATATGGTGCCAAATGAACACACCTCCTCAAAATAAAAGAGCCAAAATTGTATCCATTAATACGAACAATTGTATTGTTGGAGAACAATGCTTGCACCATCGTGTAGAAAGTAGATCCAAAGCCACACCATTCTAGTACCTTGATTACGAAGTGCCAACTCACTCTGGCATAAGCCCTTGTTGAACTAGCTTTAATCAAGTAGGGATTGAGTGATTAGTGCAAATGATAGTGCAAGACAACACCCTTGATGGATAGACCTCCTTAAAGTGAAAGAGTGAGAATAGCATGCATTGATACAACAAGCCAAAGATTCAATATTGCATCATATATGTTCCTAGATAAAGACATATTAAAAAAGGTGAAGGGCATCTGAGAGGTTATCCTCAAGGCAATTGCTTTGGATACATTTTACAAACAACATTCATCAACATCAATATTTTGTAATGACATTGCTTTCATTTGAGCTTCCCTTTGTGTAGTTGCTAATTTTATTGACCAACTTTCAAAACTCACTTGACTAGGCATCCCATAAGGTAGCAATTACCTTTGAAGAAATTCCATCAAGGCAACTACCTTCCCTTTATCATTTTCTTTAGGATAAACTAGAGCTCTTACTTACTAAACATTCTATCTAGGAGTAGAGCAACTTGATCTATTATTCCAACTTTCATATGATCAAGAAAGAACATCAAGCTCTCTTCATTACCCTCCACACAAACCCATGATAGAGGAGATATGTATTAGAAATACCTTTGTGATATATGAATCACATTTATTCATGTCCTTGCAAAATTATGACTAAACCCATGCAATTATAGAGAGGTCAATGTCCTCCTGACAATTCCAAATTGAGTTGCTTATACCTTGAGCAAGCTTTGATGTAAACTATACGGGCTATTTTAAAAATCTATTAATACTATTACAATGTATGGATTTCACAAAGCCAATATTGATCCTACATTAATCCTACATATATTCTCAATGGAAATAGATATATATATTTTCAATTTCATAAAGCGACCACCAATCCTACATGTAACCTACATATATCCTAGGAGATATATATACATATTTATGAGGATTTGGAGTATTAAACAATCAATCTTACTTCATTTGTTGTTTAAAAAAATGTGTCAAACAACATACATGATCCTTGGATACATGCATAAAGGCTTTGGATACATACATATTGGTGTGCATTATGCATTTGATGATAGTGCAAATATTGCAGTACACATAATGTTGATGCATGTGCTAACAAACTTCTTTTAGCCTTTGCACCATAAGTTTTAATAGTATTGACATGCTTTATGCATATTTTTGTAGCCCAATATTACAATAAACATTACATGATGCATGTGTTGACATACATCTCCATGCCTATGCCATAGCTCTATTAGATAACATGTAGTTTTGAGTGTCAACTTGGAGTGATTACGAAGTAAGAATGCCATAGTTGTTTGTATATGCACAAAAAACAAGGCCATCTTCATTAGTTTGAGCTACCCTTAGCTTGTCCTTAACATGTGTTATTGAGCATGAACACAGCTTAGTTTGGTTTTTTGGAATAAGTAAGCATTTGATCACATGCGCATGCATGCATGCACGCGTGCGTGCACGCACGCACGCGCGCGCGCGCACACACACACACACAAAGAGAGAGAGAGAGAGAGAGAGAGAGAGAGAGAGAGAGAGAGAGAGAGAGAGAGAGAGAGAGAGAGAGAGAGAGAGAGAGAGAGAGAGAGAGAGAGAGAGAGAGAGAGAGAGAGAGAGAGAGAGAGAGAGAGAGAGAGAGAGAGAGAGAGAGAGAGAGAGTGTGTGTGTGTGTGTGTGTGTGTCTGTCTACACACACACACACACACACACACACACACACACACAGACACACACACACACACACACAGAGTGTGTGTGTGTGTCTGTTTATAGTGTTAGACTTACATAAAACCGATAGGAAACAACACTAGAACTTAACTTCATTAGACTTATTGACTCATCATGTAGGTCAAGTCTTAGTTTCTACATTTATGTTGTGGGTTTACACATGCACACCCACCTAGCTAGCCACACACAATCATCCAAGCCAATATACAACCATCTCCACAAACAAATGAACTTTAGCCCACATTACATCAACAAATTCTTCCACAACCACTTATGAAGATGACTTTTAACTCATTTGTTGGTTTTACGAGACATCACGGATAAGCTTTACACTTTACTAGAGTAAGCAAGATTAGGAAACTTATGAATGTTTGGGATTTCTCTAATTGCACATTTTCATATTGGTAATGAAAGCTTTCCATGTCTCTATGCTTAGGAAGAAAGACTTGCATTCAGTGGCGTAGGTCTTGGGCTTTGGGTGTTTATCCAACCAACCTGGAACAAGCTTAATAAGGTAGAAGAAATAGTATAGCATAGCTCACTCACATATAATTAAAACAAAGGATATTTAGTAAGCATCTACCAGCCAAGGCCTTTTCGAATCCTTGATGCATTAAAGGATTATTCCCTAGCTATTGCAAGTGTTGCATAAATAAAACCTTGCTACAAGCCTTTCTACTTATATATTAGGTTTCCATTGTTTATCCAACAAATTTGCAACAAGCTCAAGAAAGAAAAAGAAACAATACAATGCAGGTTGCTCACATATGTATACAACAAAGGAGATTTAGTAAGCATCTACCACCCAATTGAAAATGAGGCCTTTTGGAATCCTATATGCATTGAAGGATTGTTCCATAGCTACTATAAATGTCACATAAATAAAACCCTATTACAAGCCTTTCTTTCAAGATTCAAAGAGGCTAAAACATCACATGCTTAAGCTGCTAATATTGGCATCACATGATGAGCTAATAATGTGCAACAATCATCCAATGGCCCATAATAATCAACCAATGTCTTCTAGAAACTATTCAAATTAGCTTACAATTATTTAGCATTCTAGAAATGGTCCATAATAATCAACCAATGTCTTCTAGAAACTATTCAAATCAGCTTACAATTATTTAGCATTCTTTCCTTCATATAGGAAATATATAAAGAGAAAGAGAGAGGAATAAAGGATTCACTTTCCATTTCATTGAGCTTGTGCCCATTGTTTGGAGCTTTCTCATGCATATTATTTGCACATTATAATATATTGTTGACTATATTGCACTAACAATATTATTTTAAGGAATGTTCACATTAGAATTACTAAACAAATGATATGTAGTGGGTTTGACAACTGTGAACATGTCTTTTTGGACCTTCCTTTATGGATCCTTACATATTATATTGATAGATGGTAATAGTTTCCTTTACATAATTATTACAAACATGACACATATAAGTAACAATAAACTTTGTGCAAATTGCTTGATTGTACCAATAGGTTATGTTGAGGTTCTAATGTTGTCATTTTGGGGCTCTCTAAAAGCATAAACTCATGTGAAACTTTGATAAATTTAACATGGTTTGTATGATACATTATTCCCTCACTTACTTTTCCATGTTATAGTAGACCACTCTCAAGTAATAATGCTAGCTAGGGGATCATATAACACATGATCCTTTTGTGCCCCCTAGGTGCTTGGCACTTTATTAGCATGAAAATTGAAAATATTTGGGCATTATAGCACTAATACACTCACATATGGATGCATGGCATATTAAAAGAATGAAGCACTAGAGGACGGTGGAGTGAACATGCATCTAATGGTCAAAATCATTAGAAACAAGCAATGTTGATATAAATATTTTTGAAGAATATTCGTTTATGATTTGTGTTTTATCTCTAAGGAGTTTCTAAAAACACATCATGATGTACAAAGTGTGCTATTTGTTGCATACAAAGTGCACTATTTGTTTATTTTTTGTGAGTGAAAGAAAGCAACTATGTGATTAGCATGTTTGCTCCCTTTTGCTCACAAAAATGCAAAGTAAGCAAGGTAGAGGGTATGGGGACCAAAAGTTAGTGGCCCACAAAAGAAGGCCCAAAAGGGATGCTGGTTTAATGTGTGTAAAATAAAGGCACACTTCTTTTATAGGAGCATGGTGGGACGAGTAAATTTTCATGTCTCTATTTGCAAGAGTTGCAAAAAGGTGCTCCTCTTCTCATCCTCGATTGTTGCATTTTCCACGCTCACTTGCTCTTCTCCAAGTCCCTCCATAGCACACAAACCATTCAAAAGGTCCCACTTTCCCAACCAGAACCTACTCCAAAAGTCACGAATATGTAGCCTTTAATAAATGTAATCATAATATTGCACATAATATTTGGAATTCAAAATCTTGTGCTTCCAACTCAACGAACAACTGAGCTACCCAATCCCCCTGCCTTCCACCATATATAGCTCAACTCTCCACATCATTCCCATTTTGTAAGTACATTTACCGTAGACATGCCTCTAATTCTATGAACTTTCTCCAAATTGTCGAAGTCCCAGGAAGTACTTGCAAATAAACTTGGATCTCATTATCTTCAAGAATCATTCCCTACTTGTGTGCCATAAAAAAGCTACTACAACCCCTTTTCTCCTATTCTATGTGTCGTAATGGTACCTACAAATTGTGCTTCCAAATCAATCATTTCTTGCCATGTCTATATGTGTGAGTGTAAGGCATGTCTTATTCCTAAACATCCATTTGTCTCATATTATATGCACAAACCTACTCTTGAATTGGCAAAGGGGAAGAAGCTGTTAATGCGGAGGAATCCACATAGAATCTCATGCTTTTTTCCTTGTCAAGAAGAAATTGAAAGTTGCAATTGAACCCCCCAAACCATCACCAATTCACAAATTGCAAGTTTCCTTGCCACCATCCAAAAATAGGCTTCCTAAGTTGCGTGCAACTAAATTAGTTGAAGTTCTTAATTCCCAAATTGCAAGTTGCCCTGCCACCACCCAAAAATAGGCTCTCCAAAGTTGCATGAAGCTAAAGGAGTTGAAGTTCCCAAGCATCCAACCTTGGAACAACAACTTAGGAACAAAGTTTGATGCCATGATTATGTATTTTTACTATATTGAGGTATTTTCTACATGTTGTAGACTAAAAATGATTTTTTACCAACATTCATTCAGTTTTTAATAATTTGTTTTTGCATGATTTGCTATAGTTTGCAACCACTCTCCTTTGACTACTATCCACAATTATTTGTGTAGACAATTCAACACTTTCCAATTGTGTTTGTTAGCAATTTATTAATTTACTCCTCCTCCTCATCATGTCCAACAAGAGGAAAAACTTGTGAAGGAAATCTAGGAAGGTTATAAGCACACCTAAAAGCCATACAATTGTTATTCCTTCCAAAACTACTCATTTGCACTACAAAAAGGCCCATCCTACTAAGCCCACTAAACATGCTCGTATTCAATCTCAACCTTTTGAATGGAATTCTTTGCCTCAACCTTCCCAATCACATGAGGAGCTTTCTTTGCCTCTACCTAACCATTTGCCTCATCCAACCAGGAACCAATCTAAATGTAGTGCCAAGAAGGGACACTATCTAAAATTTGAGAAAGGCAATTGTAGCTCATGAAGATGGTATGCTAATTAGAGAATGCAATACGCAGTTTGGAATGAGCTCAACATCATTGGAAAACTAGATTGATGATAGAACAAAGAAAATGATGAAGGAAATGTATATGGCATGACACTTGATAGTAGGGAGTGGTTGACTATATGTTTTGTAAATGCTACTACACATTCTTTACCAGGGTACTACATCTTCAAAGGCAAGAAAAATATGCAATATTATTTGTTGAAGTGCAAAGAAGGGGTTGTAATGTCCATGGTAAACAAAGCATGGATGCCTTCGATGTATGGTTGGAGCATTTCCAACATGCTATATCAAGCCCACCCTCTCCTTCATCTCAAAATTTATTGATTGTGGGTGGACCTGGTAGCCACATGAGGCTTGAAGTTGTGCAAAAGGCAAAAGATGTTGGCATAGTATTGTCACTCTTTTGGCTCACACCTCTCACAAGCTTCAACCTTTGGATCTTTTAGTTTTCAAAACCTTCAAATCCTATTTCACAAAAGAGAGAAATTTGTGGTAGATGCAAATATAATTTATTGAGGCATTAAAGAGAGAGCTTGTTGGTGTTGCCTCAAGGGCACTAGCAATTGCATGCATCAAGTCTAACATAAAAGCAAGATTTTGTGCTATTGGAATGTGGCCTTTAAATCATGACATATTCTAGTATGAGGATATACCATGTGACAACATGGATATGCATGGTGAGGTTGTTATAGATTTGGAGACACAAAATGTGGAGGAGAATACTACAATCCAAGATCCTTTTGATTGTAGTCAAGTGCCTAGCACCCCCATACTTAAGGAATTGGATGGAGGTGATGTTGACTTGCTTTCAAGCATGGCTAGAACTAGCTATGGACCAAATTTTTTTCCTCCAAGTACATCAAATACAATGCAAAATCCTACTAGAACTACAACAACCAATTTACTTGAGCTTTTATAATTGCCAAGGGAGGATGTCACTATCGATCATGTCAATGGGGAGGCCTTTTTGGTCTACTCTCACTCACTTGTATTCACATTTGACCACTATATTGAATCTATGAAGGAAAAATATGCCAAGAAGCTAGAATCATTATGTCAGGAAGGATTGTCAATGTTCCTTTCATCCATCCACCCTTATCGCCTAGAGGAGGAAATACAAATTGAGCAACAACAAAATAAGCAAGCAAAGATGTTTGTTACTAAAGCTAGGAGGAGGCAATGAGATAACAAAAAGGAAGCAAGGGAAGAAAGAAAGATATGGGAGATACAACTCATAGGGTCTTAAAGGCACATGAGGGTAGTCCTTTGGGAAGGCAAAAAAGATAAGGAGCAACAATGCAACATCATGCCTACAAATTCTATTTTGTAAGAGGGTTAGTCCATTCCCTGGGCATCATGGTTTTGCATACGTGCTACTTTTGACATATTAGCAAGAATAGTGGTTTTGTAAGAGGGTTAGTCCATTCCCTAGGTAGCACGGTTTTGCTTACTAGCCTAGGGGGTTCACATTGGGCAACTCATGAAATCATGAAGTGTTGGGGAAGGGGTTTTTTTCCAAAAGGTGTATAAGCATTTACATTAGGGGGTAGCTCCCATTAATTTCCACCTCCAATCATAAAAGGGGGGAGGGGGGGGGGAATGGGGGGAGATCTGGTGTGGCCAACCCTTCCTCTTACTGTTCCCTTCCCACCTTGATCCTAGAGTGCTGGAAGTGATCACTTGGTCAACGAGAATTGTGATTGGGGTAGTCAAGCTTAAAGACCTAGGATAGTGTTGATCCAACCCTTCCTAGCACTCAAAACTATTGAGGTAGTGAATAATATTTACAATAGGTCTGGCTTTAAGAGCTAATATCCAACTACAGAGTATGACTATCACCAAGGGGAGTAAAAATAATTACACCACTAGAGGTATGATTCTAAACACCCTTAAGAAATATTATACAACTGAGGTTATCCCAAGAAACAATGAAAGTTTATAGATTTGATAGCTAAAATTAATAATTAGATGGACTTTGCCAAAAGCATCATGGATTAAATAATGTCTAAAATATGGAGAACATTAGGAGTCATGATATTAGATGATCTACCCAGGCTTTCATTTTCTTAGAAGTCAAATTTTTTCTTCTGAGTCCTCTAGGTCTTTATGAGAAGAGATATTGATTGGGGACTAGTAGCTTAAAAGGAAACCTCTTGAAAGATCCTCTTTGAACTAGGCACTATCATTGATTACCTCTCACTATTAAAGTTGGTGGAGGAAAGTATAAATTAAGAATGGAAAATATTTTTATGGATATTGACAACAATTCATGTTATTTATTATTTGAAATAGGTACAAATTGTGTATTATGGAATTTTATAAGACAACAACTTTATATTTATGAACATATTTAAAGATGTCTCTATTGATCTTCTTAACATGTTCAAATTGAACCAGAGTATGGGATTTAGGGGTTGCTCAACCTCAAACTTTATAGGTTATATCCTGGTTAGAGATGTAAACCCTTATATCCATTGTTTAAGATTTAGAGTTGGCTTTGATGGCTTTTGAATCATCATATAGTCCAAATTGTGAAGCTTTGTGAGGCATCTTTCTAGGATCATTCCCTTAGTTTATAGCTCCTTGGTTTTGTATGGTGGTAAGCTCTATTCATATTATTAGATCTAGCTTAAACAATTTGCATGCTAGACCAATGTTTGATGAAAATATACATGGCCATTAGATTATATAAAATTATGTGTTGAAAGGAACTTGTAATTGCTAAGGTCTTTCTTTGTGTTTGACATAATCAATGGAAATATTAAATCTTAGTTGCATACAACATAATGGGTGTTGGAAGGAGCTTGTGATTTTGCTGAGGTCTTGCTTTGTGTTAAACCATCCCAAATGGCAATATTAAATATTAGTTGCATGTAGTATAATGGGTATTGGAAGGATCTTATAATTGTTGAGGTCTTGCTTTGTGTTAAACCATCTTCAATGGAAATATTAAATCTTAGTTGCACACAAGAGTGGTGATAACTTCTAAAGATTCTTGGTTGCAAAGATTGGAATCTAGTTTGATTAGGTGGTTCCTTATAGTGGAAGATGAGTTATAGATTGTTTAGATAGATTGGCTACAAAGTTTGTGAGGGGGGGTGATGAATTGGCAATTCAAGTTGAACATTCTCATGGGTTCTATGGTTGGTTTTCGGTGGGAGTTGAGAGGCAAATCTGCACCCAAACATCAAATTGGATCTTTCTTGTGTAAATCAAGTTACAAATTTCCATCCCATTTTACAAATACCCTACGTCTCCATATTCTTATTGAAGAGACCTGACCATTGAAATGAATAAAAATATATAGAAAAGAAAGCATGCATAGTTTTTTATAGAGCAATTGGTTCTTTCTTCTCTCCCACGAATTAGAGGCTACATTTTATTCCTTGGAAATGGGCTTTACCAATAATAAAGCGAAGGCCTGGAAGGAGGGAAGGGGGAATTCATTTTCTTGGTTAGTTATTGAGAGAGAGAGAGAGAGAGAGAGAGAGAGAGAGAGAGAGAGAGAGAGAGAGAGAGAGAGAGAGAGAGAGAGAGAGAGAGAGAGAGAGAGAGAGAGAGAGAGAGAGAGAGAGAGAGGGAGGGAGGGAGGGAGGGAGGGAGGGAGGGAGGGAGGGAGGGAGGGAGGGGGAGGGAGGGAGGGAGGGAGGGAGAGAGAGAGAGAGAGAGAGAGAGAGAGAGAGAGAGAGAGAGAGAGAGAGAGAGAGAGAGAGAGAGAGAGAGAGTGGGGAGGGAGAGAGAGAGAGAGAGAGAGAGAGAGAGAGAGAGAGAGAGAGAGAGAGAGAGAGAGAGAGAGAGAGAGAGAGAGAGAGAGAGGGAGAGAGAGGGAGAGAGAGGGAGAGAGAGGGAGAGAGAGAGAGAGAGAGAGAGAGAGAGAGAGAGAGGAAATGGATGTTCCCCTGACCTGACCATTGAAATGAATAAAAATATATAGAAAAGAAAGCATGCATAGTTTTTTATAGAGCAATTGGTTCTTTCTTCTCTCCCATGAATTAGAGGCTACATTTTATTCCTTGGAAATGGGCTTTACCAATAATAAAGCGAAGGCCTGGAAGGAGGGAAGGGGGAATTCATTTTCTTGGTTAGTTATTGAGAGAGAGAGAGAGAGAGAGAGAGAGAGAGAGAGAGAGAGAGAGAGAGAGAGAGAGAGAGAGAGAGAGAGAGAGAGAGAGAGAGAGAGAGAGAGAGAGAGAGAGAGAGAGAGAGAGAGAGAGAGAGAGAGAGAGAGAGAGAGAGAGAGAGAGAGAGAGAGAGAGAGAGAGGGAGGGAGGGAGGGAGGGAGGGAGGGAGGGAGGGAGGGAGGGAGAGAGGGAGGGAGAGGGAGAGAGAGAGAGAGAGAGAGAGAGAGAGAGAGAGAGAGAGAGAGAGAGAGAGAGAGAGAGAGAGAGAGAGAGAGAGAGAGAGAGAGAGGGAGGGAGGGAGGGAGGGAGGGAGGGAGGGAGGGAGGGAGGGAGGGAGGGAGGGAGAGAGCGAGGGAGGGAGGGAGGGAGGGAGGGAGGGAGGGAGGGAGGGAGGGAGGGAGGGAGGGAGGGAGGGAGGGAGGGAGGGAGAGAGAGAGAGAGAGAGAGAGAGAGAGAGAGAGAGAGAGAGAGAGAGAGAGAGAGAGAGAGGAAATGGATGTTCCCCTAGTCCTTTCATAGCTCTCTAGGACAAAGAGGAAATTCAACCACCAACACATCCATCTTGGATCTCCCTATGAAGGAGACCTTAGACTACTTTGAAGTTGTAGATATTGAGAATGAGAAAATCTTGTTTGCATTGAAGGATCAAGATTTTGGAGAGTACCATGGCATATAACCTATTATGGGAATTGATAAACTCTAAGTACTGGAGAGGGCACATTGTCATCTACATATACAACCAACCAATGAATGATATCTTTGATAGTTTCACAATTCCAAAATGATTATAGCAATCTTATTAACTTGAAGTTCGGTTGTTCGATCCTTAAAGTCCCTCATTGCAAATAAAGACTTTCAACATATTCTTCTTATTCTCACCACCAATGTTGATGGGTGAGAAAAGATCATGCTTTTCTTGACATCTATCAAGGGTATCAGTCACCAATTTGCTAACCTTATCTTCTGCAAGAAAATAGATTTGAACATGAATAAGAGGTATTTCTAATGTATTGCTAGTCTTTTATTGGGTTGCTAGTTTTCAATAGGTTTGCTAATGCTACCTATTTTCCTATAGAACTGGTGAACTCTTAGCTATAGAACTAGAGAATCTCATGCTTATTGCTGTGATAACCCTAAGCAATTCAAGATTCTTGATTGGGTTTTAAGAGAGAGAAAGATAACAAGGATGGGTTCTACTCTTGAGTTCTATAAAATGCACATGACATGAAGTTAAGAGATGATCTTGAGCACCTAAAGAAGATCAAGTATTATATTCATTTGAATTTATTGAAATTTTTCAAAATATAAAGTGTATGAGGCTAGCTGAAGGAAAGATAAACTACATTGAGGGAACTTATTAGCAAGCTTAATTGCACGCTTGTCTAGAGCCAATGGATACCAATTATTGTGGAGGGGTGTTGGTTGGTGACAAAGTGCACCATGGATAATTGGTTGTGTTTGTGGAGAGAATTTAGTTAAATATATTTGATGAATGCAATGAGCATTGGATACAAAATATGTAGTTCTGCTTGCGAAGAAAGTGCTCACATGATGGGGTGACTTGTTACAAAAGCCTATAATATGTGTTGATTTTGTAACATAGTTCATACGATGATGAACACTCTTTTTAAAGCATATAATAAGATTTAGGAAATAGTTATAGGAGGTGGTGGGTAGCTTGAAACAGTAGTACACACAAATTTAGGACTTGATGAAGAGCATGCTAACTAGGTCAGCATGTAGTAGAAAATTCTTATACCCCTTTGGAGGTTGTGAATCAAAATGAAATCATATTTGACAAGGGCTAATTGTGTTTTGTTGTTTGTACTCATGCATTGTACTATAGTCGACTCTGAATTCAAGCTAAGCTGTCGAGATGAAGCTATGAGCTGCCCTTCTATTGTTGTGTGTGCTATTATAGTAGATGGTCTCTTGATTGATAAATCAATGCTTGTGTTGTGTTTTTTTTATTCATGCATTGTAGGCAAGCTAAGCTATTGAGATGAATTTCTAAGGTACACCTAATCATTTTGTCTTCTATTGTGGTGTGCATCATTATAGTAGGCAATCTACTAATTTTAAGTGTCATGCACGTTTATTGATCATGTTGATTGTGTTATCTAATTACTGATGCAGACACAAAATAGGAAGGATAGGGGAAATTATGTCCCTCTACATTGTAATCTTGTGATTGCAAGATACTCATGTGTTGAATTGAGAGGAATTGAGTCAAGCTGAATGTAGGGACAAAGTTGCACCACTATTCGCGTATGCTCCCACAACAATTCTCTCTCTTCCAAATGCCTCACATACTGTGAGTACCTACAAACCTCACCCCTTTTGTTGCTCAAAAGAGAAATCATTCGTAATGACAAGGATGAGGGTGGCAATAATAGTTGCTTTGAAGGAGGAAAAAGCCACATTGTTTCTTTTAAAGAGAAAAAACTATTACACATGGAGACAAGTAAAGAGGAGGGGCATAAGACTACTTGCTCATCTTTAAGCACACATTGTGATGATGACCATGAGCTACACCAATCTAGGACTAGCAATGCTCTAGCTTAGTACAGTGGATTCTCTCAAGTGGCCCCTTGGGAGTGTGCTAGCACAAGCTTGTCATGCTATGGTTGCCACCCTTAGCTTTTTACTAAGAAGCTTGAAACTGTTTATTAATGCAAGGACCTAAACATTATGACCACTATAAGCATCTTCTCATCTTATGCTCCGTCAATATTGATTATATGATATAGCCTTGACAAAAAATTTTGATTTTTTTGTAGCAGTTGGCTTAAATGCTCAACCTATGTCATACTTTTTGCTTTGTGTAGGTGTCCCAAGATTGATTGACACACAAATACAAGACTTTCCTTAAGCTTGCACTAAGCATGGTGTCTAGGTCCTAGGTCCTTGTGGCTTGGCACTGAAGGGACACCATGATTAGTGTAGTCATGCATTTGACTTAAGTGGTTTATAGCTTGTGCTTTCCACCTTGTATTGGTATCCTAGGCTCTCTTGACACACAAAGATACAAGGACTTCCTTATTCTTGCACTAAGCATGGTGTTTAGGTCCCACCTCCTCATGGCTTGGCATCGAAGGGACACTATGATTAGTGTATTTATGTGTTTGACTTTAGTGATTTGTCACTTTGTGCTTTCCACTTTGTATCAATGTCACAAGCCTTATGCTTGCACTAAGTATGGTATGTAGGTTCCCTGTCCTCATGGCTTGGCACTAAAGGGACACCATGAATAGTGTAGTCATGGGTCTGATTTAAGTGATTTATAGGTTGTGCTTTGTGTCATTTGGGAATGTTATGCTAATGTATTGGAATGGTATGGGACTAATTTGAGCACTCTTTTGCTCGGTTTTACAATTGCTTTTTTAATTGTTATTGACTATTTGGGGTTGATATACCGATGCTTGTGGTTCATGTTACATGTGTGGTTATACTCCCGAATGGCTTTTGATATGAGATTGGAGCTTTGAATCTTGACATTGATTCCAGTGGGAGCCACTTCTTGACATTTGGAGACTACATTGAGCTTTTGGTTACATAGTTGAGCTTGTTGATCTTACAATGAGACTGTGGGACGTGGTGACATGTACATGCTCTTGTCATGCTTTATGTATGCAGTTGATGTTTAGTGGACTGATTTGACATTATTTTTGGGCCAACACCTATCTCAATCATGATGTTGTCAGTAATGTATGCATCTTGGTTAGTTATGTATTGAGCTTTCGTTACATTGCTCAGCTCATTGTGCCTTTGGTTGGTCTCTTCTATTACCTGTGACACGGAGACCCACTCAGCATGATGGTTATGCCTATGGGATGTATCTCAGTCTAACACACTGATCCTTTGACAATTCTCAGTACCAGCCGCATACTTACTCATTGCTAGTTGGAGCTACTCCCTAGCAGTTGTAGTTTATCTTACATCAATGACTGCCCCTCTTTCGCATTGATTTCTTATTACTGATGTACTTTATTTTCAACATGTTGTAATTGCAATTTACTGCACTATTTATGCGAGTAGTCACCTTCATTTGACAATCCTTTGCATTGAGTTTGTGGAAAGTTCATTACTTGGTCAGTACCCCTTGTTTTTAGCTTGATTTGGTAGTGGTTTTAGGGTTGTTTACAATAATTACAACAGTTTACTTTGACAATTTGTGCACTTATTTTCCTTCATTATGGATGGTGGCTCGACTGATAGTGCTATATTTAATATTGACAAGTTGGACGGCACTAACTATAGCTACTAGAAGGCCCAAATTTGGCAAGTTTTAGTGTAGAAAATGCAAGTTAGGCCCTTGAAACATAAGGGTCTCGAGCCCAAACTTATTGATGAAAATGATTGAGTTGAATCAAATGAGCAATGTAAGTCCACCATCATATTATCCATCTCTAAGCAAGTGTTCTATAAATTTGTCTTTGAAGGGAAGTTCGCATGGGAATGATGGAAGAAGATTCACAATGTCTATGACAAACAAAGCTCTGCTTCTCGGATGTATTGGCTAAAGCAACTCATGGACCTTTGCATGAAGGAGGGAACTTCTATGTTAGCTCACTTAAATGAGTTTCATTTCATTATCAATCATTTTTCTTCATAGGGAATTGAATTCAAGGACACTCTTCTTGCCTCGTTCCTATTAGTTACACTACTTGAATCATGGGATACCTTTCGTACTGCTATGTGTACCAACATACATATTGATAGGTCACATTTACAAGATATAGAGGGTGCACTCTTGAGACTGAAGAGATTAACAAAAGAAATGTTGATGCTTCCCATACCTCTCATGCTTTGACAATTAGAGGCAATAATGGTAGGAGTTGTAATGACCATTGTGGCAGACAATCAATAGTCTTGCTCTTAATCACGTGGATAGTAGAGATTAATAATGTGCAAACTGATTCTGATGAGGATTTCATACTTGCAGCTTCTTCTCTTGATACTTCACAGAGCTAACTTATGCTTTGTTAGGATATACTTAGTGTTGGTTGATAGATTCAGGGGCTTCTTTTTATCTGACCCCTCATAGAGAGTGGTTTCACTCCTATCGTAGTATAATTGGATCTGTCTATTTGGATAATGACCTAGCATTGGAGATAGTTGATATTGGTGATGTCCAATTATAGTTTGGTTCAGGTCCCATGTTTACTCTTCATAATGTACGTCATGTACCGGCTCTCACAAAGAGCCTTATCTTCGCTGGCACTTTGGATGATGCAGGTATTGTAGTTTCTTTTGGTGATTCCTCATGGAAGATTACATGTGGGAATCTTGTCATTGCACATGGTGCTAAGTCCAATACTCTCTACCCCTTGCTTGTATCTAGGTCAGTTGACCATATTTGGGTAGTGGATAATGCAGTTCCAACTGTATCTCTTTGGTATCATTGCCTTGGGCACATGTCCTTAAAAGGAATGAAAATGCTTACTCATTTGCAATATCTTCCACTCATTGACTATAAGTGTTTTGAGTCTTGTGATCATTGTTTGTATGGCAGGCAGACATGTAATACACATAAACAATCTAGTATGATACGCATGGATGAGCCATTGTCTCTTGTTCATTTGAATATATATGGTCCCATGCCCTGCGTGTTGTTAGGTGGTGCGAAGTTTTTCATTACCTTCATTGATGACTATAAGTATAAATTCTAGGCATATCCTATTAATTAGAAATCGGAAGTCTTGGACACATTTTAGCATTGGCTTACTTTGGTTGAGGACCAGTCTGGGTATAGGCTGAAATACCTAAGGTCACATAATGGGGGTGAGGATGTCTCTAAAGCCTTTGAGTATTAAGCGTCAGTTGATCGTCCTGTATACCCCACCCTAGAATGGTGTGGCTAAGTGCATGAATATAACAATTTAGGAGTGAGTTTGCAGTATGCTTAGCCAAGCAAGCTTACCACAACATTTTTCGACTGAGGCAATTACTATTCTCGTACACTTGATACATTAATCCCTATATACTGCTCTTGACTATTAGGTTGCAAAGCAGATATGGTTTAGAAAACCTTCCTCATATGCTCATTGTAACGTGTCCACCTGTTATCTTCATGACACGTCTTAGCAGTCCATCGAAAAGGATGTCTAGAAAGCTCCGCTCGGCACTCCCATGGAATGCTACAGGGTTTGCGATCTAGGACTTTCCGCATCTGCCACGTAGCGGAAGTATTCTGGCCGTTCCCACTTAGGACGGACCTGAATCAAGGTTTTCCCTATTGGCCATTTTCTAAACGGCAATTAGCGTCGAACCTGAGCGAACTACTTTACGCAGAAACCCCAGGTCCGAAGCGGATTCACGCTGCACTTGGTTCAAGGAGAATGGGAAATGAGAGGGATGTGAAACTCAACCTCTCTGCCATAAGGCATAGTCCCATTCCGTTCCCCTAAAACAACGTAAATTGGGATCATTTATAACTTAGATCCTAGGTTAGCGCTCTTGCTATTCGTGTTCTTTGAACGATCGTCTTGCTGTCCATCATGATTGAGAAGAGTTCCCGGCCAACCGGGACCACCCATCCGTAGGATGGACCCATGGCCACATCCACCGCACTTTTCTCAGGTTGTTTTAGTTATTAAATAGCCTAGCACATTTAGTTGGACATGCATCAATCAGCTTCCTTAATTATCCTGTTAGGCACTGGTTCCTTCACGTAATCATAGCACTTGACATAGAAGAGCAATGTCAAATAAGTTCCTTTTCAACAGCTTATGGATTACTAACCCAAGATTCCGCCCGTAGACTAGTATGCGGGCCTCGAGATCCAATCCCGAGTCACGTTGGCCTCTTGCGCAGGGCCCAAAAGGTGAGGGATTTACGGCCAGAGCCCCCTGGCACCCAAGCGTCCTCCTGCTCCAAGTAGCACTCAGCGGAGAGACCTCTCGCGGTGGGTTCGGTCCACCTTCCCAGCGCAGTTAACAACCCCCTTGGTTAGGGTCAGGCAGGCAGTTGGGGGTAACTGAAACTGCCTCTCCCTTCAGGCCTTCAACCTGAAGCATTAGATATCTTTTCATCCTTTAATTCTTTGAGCAAACAAAGAAAAATAGTGCTCTTAAAACTGTTACAAGCACCATCATTTCCATTGGTCGTTATTTGGCCAACTGCAAAGGAGTGAATCCTTCTTTCCGAATGCATCCAGCACTCGATCCGGGATTAGTTTGCGACTTGGCAAGATCCCCAAGGGTTTATTTTTTTACCCTATATCCTGGGTTAGGGCCGTACCCTATTAACCCGACTTAATCAATACCTTAAGTTCATATGTTATTCCAATTTATTGATTGGTCTTTTGCTTCCAAGCAATTATCTTTACCCAAGAAAGGTACTATATCAGGATAATTATTTATCCTCTTGCAAGATAAACATGCGTAAGAATCTGCCAATCTCATTCCGAGGAATTGGCCATTCCCTTGTGATCAAATCACATGATCATGCGACTCTGCAACTTGTTGCACAAGTGTTGCATCAAACTATGGGACTATTCTACCCATCAACGGTGTCTTCTAATCACGGTATCATGATTAGATATAACAATCCGTTCCTGATTGTATTAGGCCGAAATTGTCGGTTCTAGGGTTTCGAGTTTCATCTTTTTAGCGAGAGATCCTTAGGAAAAACCCTAGATAACTTCTCGCAAGTATGTTCCAATGTCCCTATATTCCATGAATGTGGGCAAGTCTTTAGGGTATAGGAGTTATAGCTTTGGTAATACGAGCGACTAGGTAATGTCCTCAACGTGTTAAATCCTAGTTAGCTCTTTGGGATACCTTGCATTGAATTAACCCTTCCTAAACGAGTACCTTGCGGTTTTAGGTGTTTAGGTTTAAACCAATTTAACTTGTGTGGTCTTGAACATGATTCATTGCCTACGTATAAAACGATTTACAAGTCCTAACTTTTCGGGTTAAGATCAAAGCATAGGTTAAGTTATAGCATAATTCCAATTGATCATCCTATAACATGCAAACATGATTCATGCTACTAAGCTTTAGGATTTTATGTTTAAACATGCAGCCTTTTTCTACTTTCTTTTCTGAATGGATTTGCTGAACTTACACAACCTTTCATTGATTTGAGTTTTTAGGTCACTTTCCTAGAGTTAAATCTTCCTCATGTAGCCCTACCAATTTCCTACGGTTGCTAGTAACTTTCCTTAAGAATCATCTCATTAAAAAAAAGTTCAATAATGCGATAAGTGGTTTATTCCTTCCATGCTTAATTGAAGTGTACTGTGATCATTCCGTTTTCTAAAAATGGACATTAATTAATCTAATTTCATTTTCTTGCAATGCATAAAAACCACTTGCTAGAAATCTTATGCTCACTTTATTTTATTCATGTTTTATTGAAAAAAAATACTAATGACCGAATCCCTCAATTGTGAGCTATTAGCCAAAAATATGTTCAATCGAAAAAAAACATGTATCCTCATTCCTCAAATGATCCATGCATAATTGAAATATTACGACATTAATCAAATTTAGAAAGAAGAACCTGGACTTGTGGTGAAATGTCCACATGGATGTTAGGAGACGATCCTCCAGCGGTTGCGCCTTGTGCTTTGTTAGGAGCCATTGCAAATTTGGCCTTTCCGCCTTGGACGTAGATTTATGATGTTGGCCGTCTCCTTTGCACACGAAACTCCCTTTGTGATTCGACCGTCCTTCAGAATCGAACCTTAGAAATGGAACTTATTAATTTCTCCTTCCTTTTGTAGAAGCTTCGGGGTGCAAATTGTCTACACGGGAAGGGGTTTAGCACTTGGGCTAATTGGGAGATTGTAGGAAATCCAAGAGGGAAAAAGGGCTTGATGAGGCTTTTTAAAGGCATCGGATAGGACTCCATGGGAATGGGGGTGCTAAAATGGACTTTAGCGGATTGGAAAAAGGAGGGCAAAGGGTGAAAAAGACATTAAAGAAGAATTTTTGCGGAGGGGGGAAACCCACGGGAATGGGGTTTAAATCTCGGGGAGGGGGGTTTATCAAACCCCCTTGGAAAAGGCCTTTTAAAGACCCATAGGAAAGGGGGCTTCCAAGGAGGCTTTAGAAGCTTCCTAAGAAGCTTCTAAAGCTTCAAGAAAAATCGTGGAAGCCCCAGGTGGAAGAGAGAAGGCGATATCCTTGTCGGCGTGTTGACAGTCATATGGCGGCGAGTTGGTGGCGATGGAGGTAGTCTCCCCTCTCCTTCACTTGGTCGGCGGCGTTATGCAGTACCTCCCTCCTCCTAGCACACACGGCTCCCACCTCCCTTACGACTGGCAACGATATGGCCTCTCCCAGCTCACAGCAGCCTCTCAAAGCCTCTTCCTCTCTCAAGGGCAGCGCTCAAGGGTAGCGTCAGAAATCTGACGGTTCTTTGCCTCCTAGTCTCCTCCCACAGCTTATATAGCTGAGGGGAGGGGATCCTCCCTTCCCCATGTGGCATCAAGCATGGTCTCCACCCTCTTGCGAGCTCCAGCAAGGAGCTTAATCCTCCAGCACGACAGTCGGCTGGAGGAGAGAGGGATAATTAATTAAAAAAATTTGTCAGTATCCCCCCGTGACTTATACTTTTGGCCTTTTAAGAGACGGTTCATATGAAGAATGCATGTTTTTAGAAAATTGAGAATGTTACATTCTCTTCCCCTTGGTGGGATCGAGATGTCCTTATCTCGAGATAAACTGGGGATATTGATGGTTGAGATTGCTTTCATGTATCCAAGTGGCATCCTCCTCGGGATAATCTTTCCACTAGAGGAGGCATTCTCTCAAGGTTCTGGATCTCAGTTGTCTCTCCCTAACATCTAAGATCCTATTAGGCCGTAGTTCAAGGACTCCTTGACTAGGCATTACAACTTGTTGGTCATCAATTAATGGTTAGGATTAGGTGCATACTTCTTCAATAGGATGATATGGAATACATTATGAACCTTTAGGTTCTCAAGGAGTTGTAGTCTATACGCATTAGGTCCTAGGCACTTAAGGATCTTGTATGGTCCACAATACCTTGGACTTAGCTTTTTGCAATCTCCTAAGGATAGAGAACTCTTCTTTGGGCGTACGCGAATGAAGACCATGTCTCCTTCCTCGAAGATTCTATCTTGACGCTTCAAATGCGCGTATGCCTTCTGTCTATCCTTGGTGGCTTGGATATCCTGTCTTATTGACTTTATTTGGTCATCCATCTCTTCCAACATCTGCCTTGAAGCTTCAACCCTCAAGGTTGGATCTGAGAAGTTTAGGGGACTTCTACAGTCATGACCATATAATGCTTGAAAAGGGGTCATTTGAATGCTTTGTTGGTAAGAAGCATTGTAGGCAAATTCAACCAAAGGCAAGTATTGAATCCACCTTTTTGGCTCACGACAGCAGTGTGCCCTAAGCATATCCTTGATAACTTGATTGACTCGCTCTGTTTGACCATCGGTTTGGGGATGGTAAGCTCTGCTAAGAGTTGAGTCCCAATGGCTTCAAAGATGGCTCTCCAGAAGTATGATGTGAAGAGAGAATCACGATCACTAATGATTCTTCTGGTTAGCCCATGTAGCTTGAATATCTCCTTGATAAACAACCTTGCAATGTCTGAGGCTTTATAGTTTGTCTTTACTAGAATAAGGTATGTAGCTTGAATATCTCCTTGATAAACAACCTTGCAATGTCTGAGGCTTTATAGTTTGTCTTTACTTGAATAAGGTGTGTGACCTTAGTCAGCATGTCAACCACAGCCATAATGGAGTTGTATCCTCCCTGAACTTGGTGTAGGCCAACAACAAAGTCCATACTGATGAATTTCCATTTCATTTGGGGAATGTCAAGTGGTTGCAATTTCCTTGGCATTTTGACATGTTCAGCGTTGATATGTTGACAAGACGAACACTAAGTGACATATTTGAGCACGTCACCTTTAAGCCTCTCCCAATAGTAGCTCCTCCTAATTGCATTGAGAGTCTTGGCATAGCCAGGATGTTCTGAGAAAGGGGAATCATGAGCTTCCCACAATATCTTCTGCCTAAGTGACTGGCTTGCCGGTATACATAGCCTCATCCTATAGTAGACAAGTCCATTATTGATAGAGAATTCATGATAGTTAGCATGCAACTTTTGGTCCTGATCCTTGATAGAGATCTCCCTTAGCATCTTTTGATAGGCTGGATCACGGCATGCTTCTTCTCTAGCCAGCTCAAGTATTGGATTGTTTGGCATGGATACCTTTGTGGCTAGAGATCTAGCTGTTGATGGATTTTGCAAGATTAATAAATTAAGGAATGCCTTGTGACTGAGTGCATTGGCAACTACATTCTCTTTTCCTAGTTGGTACTTGATTTCAAAGTCATACTTCTCCAGCACGTCAATCCACCGACGTTGCCTCATGTTGAGCTCGTTCTGGGTAAAGATCCACTTGAGACTCTTATGATCAGTCACTAGAGTAAACTTGTTACCCAATAGGTAGTGTCTCCAAAGCTTTAGAGCATGGATGGCAACTAACAATTCCGGATCATGGGTAGAATAATTCTTCTCATGACTCTTCAGCTTGAAGAGTATGCTATAGGATGACTTTCCTGCATGAGCACACATCCTAAGGCAAGTGCACTAGCATCAGTTACCATCTCGAACTCCTTACTGAGGTCTGGAAGCTTTAGGATAGGTGCTGATAAAAAACTTTGCTTCAATCTGTCGAAGCTAGTTTGTCCGGGAGTTGACCATGCAATGGAAGTTTGTTTCTTCAGTAAGTCCGTTAGAGGTGCTGCAATCAAAGCATAGTTACCCTATACCATCCTGTCAATCCAAGAAAACTGCATATTTCTTTGATAGTTGTTGGTATTGGCCATTCTAGCACATCCCTAACCTTGGCCGGGTCCACTAAGATTCCTTCCGCTGATACGATGAATCCCATATATTCAATCTGACGTTTGAAGAATGCACATTTCTTCATCTTAGCATACAGCTTATGTGCCCTCATTGTCTCAAGGACAATCCGAAGTTGGGGTTCATGATCTTCTTCCTGTTTAGAATAGACTAAAGTGTCGTCGAAGAAGATGAGTACGAAGTCATCAAGATATGGCCTAAAGATATCTTGCATTAACTTGTTGAAGGTGGCAGGCGCATTTGTAAGCCCGAATGACATAACTAGGAACATAAAGTATCCATATCTTGTGTTGAAGGCCGTCTTTGGGATATCTTCTTCCTTGATCCTTATCTGATAGTAACTAGATCTGAGGTCAATCTTGGAAAAGATCTTCGCACCCTGAAGGTGATCAAGAAGCTCATCTATTCTAGGAATAGGGTACTTGTTCTTGACAGTTGATTGATTCAACCCTCTGTAATCAATACATAGTCGAAGTGTTCCGTCTTTCTTTTTCTGGAACAGTACTAGAGCTCCCCATGGTGAACTGCTAGAACGGGTGTAGCCCTAATCTAGCAGTTGCTTGAGTTGTTCCTTCAGCTCAATTGCTTCCGGTATGGACATTCTATAAGGTCTCATTGCAATTGGCCCAGCTCCTGGTACTAGCTTGATCCCATGATCCACATCTCTTTGAGGTGGAACTTTTGTCAACTCTTTAGGAAATACATCCACGTATTCCTTTAGCCATGAAGGTCCTTCATTAGACTCCTCCTTCTGATCTAACTTGTTGAGCTTAATCAAGTAGACAGGTAGTCCTTTTCTGACTCCCTTTATGATCCGAGATGCTTTGGCCGATCGGATTTTTGGATTTCCAGCCTCACCTTGAGTTGTGACCAATTCCCTTTCAGAGTTTCGAAAGGAAATTTGGCCCTTTCCACAATGAATGTGGGAGTCATTAGGTTTAAGCCAATCCATTCCGAGTAGACACTCATGGATACCTAAATTCATGACTCTGAATTTGACCGAAGTCGCCTTTCCTCCCAGAAAGAATTCTACCTTAGCAGTTTGCCTAGTACAAGTGACCTCACGACCATTTGCCGATTCCGCAAGCAATATAGCTGCTTCTACTATGGCTATTCCTAATGTTTTTGCACAAGCTGGTGAGATAAAGGAATGTGTACTACCACAATCAATCAAGGTTTTGAAACCTTTATCTTGATAGTGCGACGGTGTCTGAATCACCGAGAACTGGCGATTTGGCCCTTTCTTGTGAAGAGTGGCATGGACCATCACCCTTTCAAACTCTGCTTCCATGGTCAGATCTTCTTCTTCTTCGCACATTTGCCTATTGGCAATGCAGGCGATTCTTCCTCTGCCTCGGGTAGCGGCTCCCGGGCCATGGCCAGTTCCTTGGAAAGGTGCTTGGCGATGTCCTCCTCCAAGCTTGGGACATTGCCTCTTGAAATGATCGGGCTCGTTGTAGTGGAAACAACGGAGGTTTCGACCATTGCTTTGAGTAGGGACAAAGTTGTTGACATTATTAGTCCTTGCTTTCTTTCTTTGTCCTTGATTTTGACCTTGAACTCTCTTCATTTGAGGCCTAAATGCTCCTCTGTTTGGGTCATTATAAGACCAAGTTTTGTTGCCTCTTGGTCTAGCCTGCACCTCCTGAATTATAGGGGCAGCTCGAATGAGTGCGTCCTATAGATCCGATGGGTGCATAGATTCGAGATGGGTATTCACTGGCGGGTTTAAACCAACACAAAATTTTGACACCTGTTGTGTCATGTCCATCTGTGGTGCATACTTAAGAAGTGAGACAAATTTGGAGTAGTATGCGTCAAGAGTGAGTCCCAACTGTTTTAGCTCGTAGAACTCATTCATTTTCTATGTGCGATATGCAGGTGGTAAGTATCTTCCCTGCACGGCTTTCTTCAGCTTCTCCCAGGTAATGGATCCTTCCGCGATCCCTTGATCTTTGCACCATTGCTTCCACCAAAGCCTGGCTTCGCCGGTGAGCTTCAGCTTGGCGAGCATAGCCTGGTTGGCGGGTGCAGTACCGGCTGCTTCAAAGTAATCTTCCATGGATTCAATCCAAATTTTAGCTTCTGCTTGGACATACCTGCCTCTCCCGTCAAGTTCGGGTGGCTTAATCCGCTTGAGAAGAAACTTCTTCTCCTGGATTACAGCAGTACTTGATATAGGAGGCGAACTGGGATTGTGTACTTGGGGTTGTGCCTAGATAAAGGTTTCTTAACGTTCTTATTCATTAATTGTTATGATTTATATTTCATCTCCATTTGAGCTCTATCAATCAATCAATCTAACCACTTAACTTCTTATCAATTCTCATCGACAAAATAGACATTGATAAAAAGAAGTCTTACTGTATTTATATGGGCATAGTCCTTTCGAAATACAACATTTCTTGCGATGATAAGCCAACTGTTTAAATTTAATTTGGGGAGAATCATGTTGTATTACATTTATCTGGAACTGGATAATAGTATGGTTTCGGGTCATGGATCTTCAGGAATCTGTAAGTCATTGGAAGATCATGGTATCCTTTCCTTTGGAACCAATTTTTCTCATGGTGCCCCAACACCTTGATCTTGTCGGCGGGGATTACACGAGTCACTTCGTCATATACATATGAATTCAGCTCAACCATCCGATCACAAATATGTAAAGTTGAGTTTACTTGAGCTTCCACAAAAATAAACAGCTTCACGACTTTCAGGTCTTCCAACCACTTGATCCTCTTTAGGTTGGTCTGTAGGTATGCAAACCGGTGGGCAGCTATATAGTAGATTCCTGAGGTGCCCATCCATCTTCGTTCCATGTACAAAGGTGATGGATTATAGATACGCTCTAGGATGTTCATCATCTCAACCCTTTGTCGATAATCCAGGGAATGCATCGTAGTCATAAACATGATGCAGAATGCTAAGAACATGTTCCATGCTTTGTAATTATGCAAGACAGCATCGAAAGTAAGGAAATGTTCTGATCGCAACATTTGCTTTACTTCATTTTTATTAAGATTTCTTAAAAACAAATCCTTCGTTGGTTCGCTCTGATACCAACTGTAACGTGTCCACCTGTTATCTTCAGGACATGTCTTAGCAGTCCATCAGAAAGGACGTTTAGAAAGCTCCGCCCGGCACTCCCATGGAATGTTGCTGTGTTTGCGATCTAGGACTTTCCACGTCTGCCACGTAGCAAAAGTATTCTGTCCGTTCCCACTTAGGACCGACTTGAATCAAGGTTTTTCCTATTGGTCATTTCCTAAACGGCAACTAGTGTCCAACCCGAGCGAAATACTTTACGTAGAAACGCCAGGTCCAGAGCGGATTCACATTGTACTTAGTTCAAGGAGAATGGGAAATGAGAGGGATGCGAAACTCAACCTCTCTGCCATAAGGCATAGTCCCATTCCGTTCCCCTAAAACAACGTAAATTGGGATCATTTATAACTTAGACCCTAGGTCAACGCTCTTGTTGTTCGTGTTCTTTGAACGATCTTCTTGCTGTCCATCATGATTGAGAAAAGTTCCCGGCCAACAGGGACCATCCATCCATAGGATGGACCCATGGCCACATCGACCGCACTTTCCTGAGGTTGTTTTAGTTATTTAATTACCTAGCACATTTAGTTGGACATGCATCAATCAGCTTCCTTAATTATCCTATTAGGCACTGGTTCCTTCATGTAATCATAGCACTTGACATAGAAAAGCAATGTCAAACAAGTTCCTTTTCAATATCCTATTGGCAATGCAGGCGGTCCTTCCTCTACCTTGGGTAGCGGCTCCCTGGCCATGGCCAGTTCCTTGGAAAGGTGCTTGGCGATGTTCTCCTCCAAGATTGGGACATTGCCTCTTGAAATGACCGGGCTCGTTGCAATGGAAACAACGTAGGTTTCGGCCATTGCTTTGAGTAGGGACAAAGTTGTTGACATTATTAGTCCTTGCTTTCTTTCTTTGTCCCTGATTCTGACCTTGAACTCTCTTCATTTGAGGCTTGAATGCTCCTCTGTTTGGGTCATTATAAGACCAAGTTTTGTTGCCTCTTGGTCTAGCCTGCACATCCTGAATTATAGGGGTAGCTCGAATGAGTGTGTCCTATAGATTTGATGGACACATAGATTCGAGATGGGTATTCACTAGAGAGTTTAAACCAACACAAAATTTTGACACCTGTTGTGTCATGTCCATCTGTGGTGCATACTTAAGAAGTGAGATAAATTTGGAGTAGTATGCGTCAAGAGTGAGTCCCAGCTGTTTTAACTGGTAGAACTCATTCATTTTCTATGTGTGATATGCATGTGATAAGTGTCTTCCTTGCACGGCTTTCTTCAGCTTCTCCCAAGTAACGGATCCTTTCGTGATCCCTTGATCTCTGCACCATTGCTTCCACCAAAGCCTGGCTTTGCCGGTGAGCTTTAGCTTGGTGAGCATAGCCTGGTTGGCGGGTGCAGTACCGGCTGCTTCAAAGTAATCTTCCATGGATTCAATCCAAATTTTAGCATCTGCTTGGACGGACCTGCCTCTCCCATCAAATTCAGGTAGCTTAATTTGCTTGAGAAGAAACTTCTTCTCCTGGATTACAGCAATACTTGATATAGGAGGTGAATTGTGATTCTGTACCTATGGTTGTGGCTGGATAAAGGTTTCTTAACATTATTATTCGTTAATTGTTATGATTTATATTTCATCTCCATTTCAGCTAATCAAGCAATCTAACCACTTAACTTCTTATCAATTCTCATCGACAAAACAAACATTGATAAAAAGAAGTCTTATTGTATTTATATGGGCATAGCCCTTTCGAAATACAATATTTCTTGTGATGATAAGTCAACTGTTTACATTTACTTTAGGGAGAATAATGTTGTATTACATTTATCTACGGGAACTGGATAATAGTATGGTTTCGAGTCATGGATCTTCAGGAATGGGTAAGTCATTGGAAGATCAGGGTATCATTTCCTTTGGAACCCATTTTTCTCATGGTGCCCCAACACCTTGATCTTGTCGGCGGGGATTACACGAGTCACTTCCTCATATACATATGAATTCAGCTCAACCATCTGACCACGAATATGTAAAGTTGAGTTTATGTGAGCTTCCACAAAAATAAACAGCTTCACGACTTTCAGGTCTTCCAACCACTTGATCCTCTTTAGGTTGGTCTGTAGGTATGCAAACCGGTGGGCAGCTATATAGTAGATTGCTGAGGTGCCCGTCCATCTTTGTTCCATGTACAAAGGTGATGGATTATAGATACACTCTAGGATGTTCATCATCTCAACCCTTTGTCGATAATCCGGGGAATGCATTGCAGTCATAAACATGACGCGGAACACTAAGAACCCGTTCCATGCTTCGTAATTCTACAAGACAGTATCGAAAGTAAGGAAATGTTCCGATCGCAACATTTGCTTTACTTTATTCTTATTAAGATTTCTTAAAAACAAATCCTTCGTTGGTTTGCTTTGATACCAACTGTAATGTGTCCACCTGTTATCTTTAGGACACGTCTTAGCAGTCCATTAGAAAGGATGTGTAGAAAGCTCCGCTTGGCACTCCCATGGAATGTTACGGGGTTTGTGATCTAGGACTTTCCGTGTCTGCCATGTAGTGGAAGTATTTTGGCCGTTCCCACTTAGGACCGACCTGAATCAAGGTTTTCCCTATTGGTCATTTCCTAAACGGAAACTAGCGTCCAACCCGAGCGAACTACTTTACGTAGAAACGCCAGGTCCGAAGTGGATTCACGCTACACTTGGTTCAAGGAGAATGGGAAACGAGAGGGATGCGAAACTCAACCTCTCTGCCATAAGGCATAGTCCCATTCCGTTTCCCTAAAACAACGTAAATCGGGATCATTTATAACTTAGACCCTAGGTTAACGCTCTTGTTGTTCGTGTTCTTTGAACGATCTTCTTGCTGTCCATCATGATTGAGAAAAGTTCCCAGGCAATCGGGACCACCCATCCGTAGGATGGAACCATGGCTACATCAACTGCACTTTCCTCAGGTTGTTTCAGTTATTTAATTACCTAGCACATTTAGTTGGACATGCATCAATCAGTTTTCTTAATTATCCTATTAAGCACTGGTTCCTTCGCGTAATCATAGCACTTGACATAGAAAAACAATGTCAAACAAGTTCCTTTTCAACAGCTTAAAATATTTATCTTTGGAATACATTTATAACATCCAGCCCGTAGGCTTATCCATAATCCACCCGAAGGCTATCCAGTAATCCACAGGGATTACTAACCCAAGATTCCGCCCGTTGACTAGTATGCGAGCCTCGAGATCCAATCCCGAGTCACGTTGGGCTCTTGCGTAGGGCCCGGAAGGCGAGGGATTTACGGCCAGAGCCCCCTGTTGCACCCAAGCGTCCTCCTGCTCCAAGTAGCACTCAACGGAGAGACCTCTCGCGGTGGGTTCGGTCCACCTTCCTAGTGCGGTTAACAACCCCTTGGTTAGGGTCAGGTAGGCAATCGGGGGTAACTGAAACTGCCTCTCCCTTCAGGCCTTCAATCTGAAGCATTAGATATCTTTTTATCCTTTAATTCTTTGAGCAAACAAAGCAAAACAGTGCTCTTAAAACTGTTACAAGCACCATCATTTCCATTGGTCATTATTTGGCCAATTGCTAAGGAGTGAATCCTTGTTTCTGAATGCATCGAGCACTCAATCCGGGATCAGTTGCGACTTGGCAAGATCCCCAAGGGTTTATTTGTTAACCCTATATCCTGGGTTAGGGCCGTACCCTATTAACCCGACTTAATCAATATCTTAAGTTCATATGTTATTCCAATTTATTGATTGGTCTTTTGCTTCCCAGCAATTATCTTTACCCAAGAAAGGTACTATATCAGGACAATTATTCATCCTCTTGCAAGATAAACTTGCGTAAGAATCCGCTAATCTCATTTTGAGGAATTGGCCATTCCCTTGTGATCAAATCACAAAATCATGCCATTCCGTTCCTGATTGTATTAGGCCGAAATTGTCGGTTCTAGGGTTTCGAGTTTCATCTTTTTAGCGAGAGATCCTTAGGAAAAACCCTAGATCACTTCTCGCAAGTATGTTCCAATGTCCCTATATTCCATGAATGTGGGCAAGTCTTTAGGGTATAGGAGTTATAGCTTTGGTAATACGAGCGACTAGGTAATGTCCTCAACGTGTTAAATCCTAGTTAGCTCTTTGGGATACCTTGCATTGAATTAACCCTTCCTAAACGAGTACCTCACGGTTTTAGGTGTTTAGGTTTAAACCAATTTAACTTGTGTGGTCTTGAACATGATTCATTGCCTACGTATAAAACGATTTACAAGTCCTAACTTTTTGGGTTAAGATCAAAGCATAGGTTAAGTTATAGCATAATTCCAATTGATCATCCTATAACATGCAAACATGATTCATGCTACTAAGCTTTAGGATTTTATGTTTAAACACGCAGCCTTTTTCTACTTTCTTATCTGAATGGATTTGTCGTATGCTGAACTTACACAACCTTTCGTTGATTTGAGTTTTTAGGTCACTTGCCTAGAGTTAAATATTCCTTATGCAGCCCTAGCAATTTCCTACGGTTGCTAGTAACATTCCTTAAGAATCATCTCGTAAAAAAGAAGTTCAATAATGCGATAAGTGGTTTATTCCTTCCATGCTTAATTGAAGTGTACTATCATCATTCCGTTTTGTAAAAATGGACATTAATTAATCTAATTTCATTTCCTTGCAATGCATAAAAACCACTTGCTAGAAATCTTATGCTCACTTTATTTTGTTCGTGTTTTATTGAAAAAAAAGACTAATGGCCGAATTCCTCAATTGTGAGCTATTAGCCAAAAATATTTTCAATCGAAAAAAAACATGTATCCTCATTCCTCAAATGATCCATGCATAATTGAAATATTACGATAATCAAATTTAGGAAGAAGAACCTGGACTTGTGGTGAAATATCCACATGGATGTTAGGAGATGATCCTCCAGCGGTAAAGCCTTGTGCTTTCTTAGGAGCCATCGTGAATTCGGCCTTTCTGCCTTGGACGCAAATTTATGATGTTGGCCGTCTCCTTTGCACACGAAACCCTTTGTGATTCCACCGTCCTTCAGAATCGAACCTTAGAAATGGAACTTAATAATTTCTCCTTCCTTTCGTAGAAGCTTCGGGGTGCAAATTGTCTACACAGGAAGGGGTTTAGCACTTGGACTAATTGGGAGATTGTAGGAAATCCAAGAGGGAAAAAGGGCTTGACGAGACTTTTTAAAGGCCTCGGATAGGACTCATGGGAATGGGGGTGCTAAAATGGACTTTGGCGGATTGGAAAAAGGGGGGCAAAGGGTGAAAAAGACCTTAAAGAAGAATTTTTGCAGGGGGGGGGGGGGGAACCCATGGGAATGGGGTTTAAATCCCAGGGAGGGGGGTTTATCAAACCCCCTTTGAAAAGGCCTTTTAAAGACCCACAGGAAAGGGGGCTTCCAAGGAGGCTTTAGAAGCTTCCTAAGAAGCTTCTAAAGCTTCTGGAAAAATCGTGGAAGTCCCACATGGAAGAGAGAAGGCGATATCCTTGTCGGCGTGTTGATGGCCAGATGGCGGCGAGTTGGTGGCGACGGAGGCAGTCTTCCCTCTCCTTCACTTGGCTGACAGTGTTATGCAGTACCTCCCTCCTCCCAGCACACACGGCTCCCACTTCCCTTACGACTCGTAGCGATATGGCCTCTCCCAGCTCGCAACAGCGTCTCAAAGCCTCCTCCTCTCTCAACGGCAGCATCAGAAATCTGACGGTTCTTTGCCTCCTACTCTCCTCCCACAACTTATATAGCTGAGGGGAGGGGATCCTCCCTTCCCCACGCGGCATCAAGCATGGTCTCCACCCTCTTGCGAGCTCCAGCAAGGAGCTTAATGGCCCTTGCTATTCCCTTCTCCTCCAGCATGATAGTCGGCTGGAGGAGAGAGGGATAATTAATTAAAAAAATTTGTCATTATCCCCCCATGACTTATCCTTTTGGCCTCTTAAGAGGCAGTTCATATAAAGAATGCATGTTTTTAGAAAATTGAGAATGTTACACTCATTTTTGTGTCTTTGGTTGTGAGACTTTCTACCATGTACCCACAAGGACAAGAGCAATAAGGTGAAATCCTAAGTCCAAGAAATGGATCTTTCTTGGTTATGGAGATAAAGATAAGATGGGCTATTGCCTATGGGATCCACAAGCTGGAAAGGTTATATGTAGCCATGATGTTATTTTCCACAAGGAGTAAATGCATAAGTAGGCTAGGCATGTTATTGAGGTACGTAGGGTAATATTTCAAGAGGAGCCTCTTGTTACTATGCAGCAACCTAAACATCCCATAGCAGCAAACAACTGATGCCCTAGTGGCCCATATCCTTAATGCTTCATAGGATATGTAGGCCCCATAGCTTGTAGTCTACTAGAGATAGATGACAACCTGCATAGTTTCAGCCCTCTATGGATTATGTTATGGTGATAGATGCTGGTGAGCCTCTTACTTATGATGAGGCCATGCATAGAGGTGATAGTCACTCTTGGGAGAGGGCCATGTAGTCAGAATATGACTCACTTTAGAAAAATCATACGTGGGATTTGGTTCCTTTGCTTAGTGGTAAGTATGCTTTGCCATGCAAGTGGATGTACAAGCTGAAAAATACCCTTAGATATTCCAAGCTAGGATACATAGCCGGATTGGTTGAAGGGGTTCAAGCATGAACATGGTGTGGACTTTGATGAAGTTTTTTATTTTGTTGTGAAGATGACTATCCTACACTTGGTATTAGCTTTGGTGGCTTAGGTTGATGTGGATCTTTATTAGATGGATGTCAAGACGGCTTTTCTTCATGGGAATTTGCATGATGAGATTTACATGGAGTAGCCTATGGGGTTTGCAGAACATGGTAGGGAACACCTAGTGTGCATATTATTTAGAAAGAACCTTTATGTCCCTAATTAGGAACATAGAGAATGATACCACAATTTTGATGCCTTTATGCATTCACAGGGAAATTCTTGTAGTGATATGGATCTGTGTTTATACACGAAGAAGGCTCGTGATAGCAGCCTTATGATTTTGATCCTCTAAGTGGATGACATATTGATTGCTAGGAGTGCTCATAATTAGTTGGATGCCTTAAAAGTTCAGATCAAGAATAGCCTTGAGATGAAGGACATGGGACATGTCTCACATTCTTAGGATGTACATTACGCATGATCACTCTAAGGGACTCCTCTACTTATAATCACAGAAAAAGTACATCTAGAAGATCCTTGAGTGGTTTCATCTATAGGATGTTAAGCCTATTGGTTGTCGTTTACCTTCTCATGTGAAGGTTAGTCAGGTTGATTGTTCGCAGTTTGATGTGCAGAAGGCCGAGATGGCCAAGATCCCTTATGCATTTACTGTGGGCAGTTTGATGTATGCCATGATAGTCAGTCATCCTAACATAGCATTTGTAGTGGGAGTTGTGGCAAGATATATGGCTATACCTGGCTGATGACATTGGGATGCTGTCAAGGGTATCATGAGGTACCTGAACGGCTTAACAGTTATGTGCATTTGTTATGGTGGCTAGGATATAGGAGTCATTGGATATGCTGACTTTGATTATGTAGGATATGCAAACAGTAGAAAGTCCACCTCTAGCTATGTCTTTACCTTTGCCAGAGGCGTTGCTTCTTGGATGTTCAAGATGCAAAAATCCAAGGCCCTATCTACTACAGAGGCAGAGTATGTTGTAGCCATTGAGGCTTGCAACAATGAGGCCCTCTGGTTAGCCCATCCTTAGCATCACTGATGTGGTCTCTACACTACATTCAGTTTCTATGAGTGCACTTCAGTTAGCCAAGAATCCTAGTCTTCCATGTGAAGATGAAGCACATTGAGGTGCATTACCACTTTATTCGAGAGGTTATTGAGGACATGTCCATTGAGCTTGTCAAGATCTCAAACTGACCAAAATCCTGCAAATCTACTTAGTAAAAGTCTCATTCTTTATGCTTTCCATGACATTTGAATAAAGGAAAGATTGGTTACACATTGTGACTATTGGAGTTCCCACATTGTATATGTCTCTCTCTCTTACTCTTGCTTCTTCCACCATAGCTCTTGCTTCTACTCCATGCTTCCACTTCAGGGTTCATCTCCCTTCATTTACATGACATTATTATTAATTTGTTTGTGAATTGCAAGTTTTTCTATAGTGGTAATTTAAACTAAATCATTGATCTTTAATATTATTAATCATTTAATTTACTCTCTTTGATATAAATAATATTAAAGTATTAGATTTAAAATATATTTTTATTAAAATAATTTTTATTTATGGGATGCTTTGTTATTTTCTTTATATGATTCAAGCTTTTCTATGTGTGCAAACATAGCAAGATCGCACACAAAACATGAGAATAGGGTAAAAAACTAGTTTTGTTGTTTCTCTTTCATCCCAGAGTGGAAATCTAGAGCTTTTGGAGTCATTTGGGGGCTTTAGCATGTTCCAAATGTGATGCTAATGTTAAAATGTCATGATTTGATACAACAAATGTTTTGCATCAACTGCTGCAGGCTACAAGAAACCTCTTAATTCATAACACTTTGTAGTTCTATTTGTGTTTTCTTTGAAGTTAGACATATGATATGAAATTAAATAGCTCTATCATTAACATTCTATAATATAGGATGGTAAACCATATCTTTTGTCATGGGGGAGATTAGGCACTATCATATGTTCTCTCTTATTCTTTTTGAATTTGTTAACATATTTTATTATTTTATATTTCATAATGTTTTATGTATTTAATATTTAGGATGCTAGACTCATCATGTGGTCCACTTTACAATAAGTTTTTATGTAAAATTGAGCATATTGTAAAATAAGTACATAGCTTTGATCGTATGATTACAAGTAGGCTTTGATCATACAAAAAAATGTTGAGAATTTACCATATAGGCTCTTTCTTTAGTTGCAATGGCATAAACCCATCAACCAATACTTTGGCATGTCCATCTAATAGTTTCACAACTTTCCTGAGATGTGGTGTTGATAGTAATCAAGGCTCCATGAACCAAATTGATGCTATCTACTTGTACAACTTGTATCTTAGTTGATTCTAAAGCTACATTGGGCACTATCCAAAGTTGACTCAACCTATTGATTCTAAAGCATCAAATTGCTTACCAATTCTAGAGTTTGCCTCTACTTTACCATCTAGAATTTATGTATTCTAGAGTTTGCCACTTCCTTAAACAAAAAGGTAGGTTTGATTATTTAGACATGAGATGGTACAAGACAACACTGGAACTCAAAGTCCTCATCTATAGTTGATGTGTGTTAATCCTAACATTTTTTCGTGCAAGAAAGAAATTTACAATATTTCATGTAGAGAATAACCAAGCACAATACTAACCATTTCATGTACTCCTCTTTGTTATGGAGTTGATACTCCTCCATATGTGAATTTGACACTATCGGTTCATTGAGTCAATGGGTCTAATCAACAAATCCACAGACACCTGAATATGTGTGTCTTATAGTAAGTATAAAAGCTAAGCCATAAAAATCAGTCTCAAAAAGAAGGAGCCACAATTTAATATTACATACAAAATTCATTTCTTCATAAGAAGCTAAGATCAAGCATAGGTACATATCTCACTTGGCACATGTGGCCAAACTTGACAAGAATTTCTTGAAATGAAGAGCTTGATAAGCCTTCATTTCTATACTTGTCACATGCATGGTAATGACATCATCAAATTTCAACATTGATTCAACAAGATACTGAAATTAGGAGCTTACCTAGTTTGAGTTTCATTCCAAATATATAGGTGATAGACCTTGATATTTTGAGTTGTCACAAGCATCATAATGGCATCCCATATAAGCTTGCAAGTTGCCAAAACAACTCCTTAAGCATGGTTGCGAGTGATTACCGATTCAATCGGAAGCACTGCAACCTGTTTCAGTGTAGGTGATTGTCAATTCAAAGTAAGAATTGCAAAATTGAAACAATTCAAATTATTTTCCACAAAGTATTTATTTGATATGTACTTCAATTTAGAACTTTACCACCATCATAGACTATGGGATTTTAGCAAGCCAAATTCCTTTCAACAAAATGCATCATAGAGTTTGGGGATTTCAACCATCGTAGACTTACATGTAGGCTCAAAATCATTAGCTTCCTCCTAATCTTCTCTAGGCATAAAATCACTAGCTTCCTCTTCATCCTCAACTCTAACAATGGCTGTAAAATGTACTCAATGCCATAATCTTCCTACCAACACCAATAGTACCTTTAAGTGCAACAATTTAAAAGGAAAAAAACTTGAAACACATGTTAAACAATCAATAAAATATTATATAATAATAATTGCTACAAAAATATTATTAAATAGACTTGCAAGATTAATAGAATGTTTTGCAATAAGAACTATCCAATCTTCATCCTCAATGCCAGTTGAGTTGACAACTCTACCTCTAGAATTCCCTATGTCATCATCTTCATCCCCATCTTCTTTGATGCCATCCTCATCTTCCTTGTCTTCCTCGTCTTCATCCTCTTTATATGATTCGAGTCTCTCATTATTCTTGAAGTCCTCCTTGTCCAGATGCTACATCAACTTGATGAGAGACAAATTTTGACCTACAATCCTCAATCCATGTGAAAGGGCATTCATACAGATCCAAGGAGAGGAGATTGAGCTTGGTAAGGGAAGCAAGGTCTTCAAGGAGAGATTTTGGTGTGCCTCTTAAAAGTAGACTTATGTAGTACTTCCAATCTTGATCACATCTCATTCTTCCAATATGCAAATTAGTAACTTAGAATTCCACCACCACCACCACTAAATTGATCACGATTAGCATCACATGTAGATCACCTCACAAGCAGCACAATGGAGTCACATGTTATGGGAGCACTAGACTATGCTTGAGAGACTAGACTAGACACAAGATTTGTTAAATGAATTCTAATTACAAGATAATCCCACGTAGGGGCACAAGGTATAATGATAACTTAGCTAGATATGAAAAATCCCACAATCCGAGACTGTAGGTATAGACAACAGGACTCCATAGAATATGAAGGATCCCACAACCTGAAACAATAGGTATGGATACAAGATATCAAAATTACAAGGGGAGGATAAATAAGATACAAGATAGTACTAGACAAGATCTCATACTATGAGATTATAAGGTGACAAGACAACAGAAGTATAATGGAAGACAAGACAAGACTAGATACCATGATTAGACAAAAACTAGAAATGGAACTCAAAGTTACTTACTTGGAGGTCTCAACTCCTTGAGCTCCCAAGACTAGCATTGGCGCAAGATTGAGGAGCTCTATGGCAAGCCCCTCCTTTTATAGGTGTTGGAGGGTGCTAAAAATCTTCTAGAATTTTTCATGATGATATCATTGATGATGTAGTTGATGACATGGCATATCTTCTAGAAGGTTCTATGGTGACATGGCAAGGGTAGGTTCGCATGGTTGGCTCAAGGATGTCCTGTTAAGGGCGCATTCGCATGGGGTGTGGATTCATATGGCATGAGCAAGAATTAATCCGTGCACTTGATCATGACATGTTCATGACATCACTCCCTCCTCTAGCAATGAGTTCCACGAGGAGTGGCTTGGTGGTTTGGTCCAAGTTTCATTGGACTACTTGTGAAATTCATTAACTTTGAGAGATGCTCTTTGGAGATATTCTATAGGTTCCCAAGGGCAATCATTAATTTCATATCCTTTCTAATAAACAAGGTATTCCAATTGACCTTGGGAGATCCTCGAGTCTAAGACATGCTTGACCTTTGATTCTTCATGATCTTCAATCTAGATAGGTGGTGGGGGATTAGATCTCTCCCCCCTCAATGGTGAGCTATGGTATGGCTTGAGCAATGAAATATAAAAGATTGGGTGAATCTTCATGGTACTGGGAAGTTGGGGTTGATCTGGGCTATGATAATGAAGGGCCCAAATCTCTGGTGGTCTAGCTTGGTGGAGGGCCTTGCTGTCTGGAGGTTATGCCTAAGTAACCATACTTTATCACCGACTTTATATACTAGATACTGGAGAGATATTGGTCCGCATAGTGCTTGTACTGATTCTGAGCCTTTTGGATTTGTTACCATAGATGATTTTAATGGCTATATGTCGCCAATCGTCTATACTTTTATTTTTTCAGATTTTTATTTTTGAAACTCAAGTAGGTTGAGTTATAACTCCAAAATTTTTTATTTGCCAATATTCTAAGGTATATCGAGATTTTGAAGGCTCTTTTGCCATTCATGCGAAATAAATATTTAAAAAAATATATTAAATTGACCACAATATTTATAAGTTATGGGATATATATAGAAATATTTGTCACATGTACATATGTACTCATACACATAGTACATACATAAACACATGTCACATACTACTTATCCTTGCTCCTTCTTTACATACTAATACACACGACTCACACACACCCCTCCGCACACACACATTACTTAGCATTATGTTTACTCTTGTATTCATACATACATATACTCAATTCTTAGGACCAAAAGGTTTGAGGTACTCATGGTACAATAACTTGAGCTAGTTAGATCTTTGAAGCATGCATCTGAAAGTTGCAAAAAGCAAGATAGAGATCTACCTAAAACCCGTAAATGCTAAGGGACTTACCATCTTCATAGGCTTGAGCACAAATAATACCTCCCCTTCAATGAATGGCTTAGCTAATTTCAGCAAGGTGCCAAGGACTCTCTCCATTTCCACATCCAATATTTTAGCAACACACTAGGACCTTTATATATTTAGGATGAAAATATATGCACCTTTATTGATGACTAGGATATGCTAATGTTTTCCACAAGCATCTCTTAGTGCTAGCCAAAGTTGAGCCCAATAGTGTTGTTGATTGGTCCTAGAGTGGAAATCCAAGATTTTAGCAACACAATAGGACCAATCAACAACATTCTTGGGCTCAAATTCGGCTAGCATTGAGAGATGCTTATGGAAAACATTAGCATATCCTAGTCATTAATAAAGGTGCATCTATTTTCATCCTAAATAAATGTGATAGTCTCTCTTTGATTCTTAGCTTTAAGAAAATCGAAGTAAAATTGATATGGAGCATCTCTCAAGAGGTCCCACCCAACTTAGCAAGAGGATCCAAATCAAATGTTCGAGATGCTAACACACAATGATAAGTAACAATGTCAATCAAGAGGTTGGGACCCTCAAGGTGGTTAACTATGTGCAACTCCTTCTCAAGTAGGGTTTTATACAAGAGGGGGTGATGCTCTAATTTTGGGTGTAGACCATGTTACATAAGAGAATGATGGAGAGAAGAGAGACGTTGTTGTAGTGAGTTGGATTTGATTGAATTGTTTTGGTGGTACATTGCTCATGATTTGACAATCCCTACAGGAACTGTCAACTCGATGCATATATGATTTCTTCTAAAACGGGCATTGAGAGTTGCATTTTTATTTGATTTCATTGACTCAGGATTGATCCTCAATTTCTATGGCAAGTGCACAACTAGGGATAAGCCTAAGTGCTCTAGCGTTCTTCGGCAACATCTTTAGTACGACTCATCATGACTAGCAGTTGCATGGGGCATCTTTCAATATGTATAGGCATGTGGTTCACAAGCAAGTGCACAAGGCCTTGAATTTTAGAAAGGATGTCCATCATTTTTTCCACATTGGCCATTTGGATTGAGATAAACTTTTTTGGAGTACTAGGGAACTACCTTCTTATGCGCATACTTCAAGATAAGTTGAGTAACACCTTAGTAGGATCGAGATTCATGCTCTATGCTAGGGTGATAGTTGTGCGAAAACAAGCATTTGTAGTACATGGTGCAAGTAAAACTCACGAGTCACTACATGGTCTAGGGACTAAAATAGATGTAGCTAGTTTTCCAAGCAGCTCAACAAGATAGAGGTACTCCGATATTACCTTTTTCAATGACGTTTGTATACATGGTGGTATTGCTTTTTGATTATAAGTCACTTGTGGATGAGGGAAGGAGAAATTTGACACAAAAGAAAAAGGCTTGTAGGTGACAAGTCTAGCAAGAGATGTTGAAGACTTTTAGAGCTAGCAATGCAGGTCGAGGGCTAGAAGTTGTACTTTAGGTGCGAAGTACCAACCTGGGTGCATAAGCCGAGTAAAAGCATTTACAAGTCTAATCTTTATGTGAAAAAACCTTGCATGACTATTGATTAATAGGTGTGTGCACCCATAATGTTCTCCTAATGATAGTAACTCCATGGCTTCTTTGTGATTAAAGGTAGAAATGTCTTCTACTTATGCTTCTTATGGGATTTGGAGTGTAGAAGCTCATTTCCAAGGGAGTAATACTTGTACATGGAAAAAGCAATGATCACGGTGATGCCATTTGCTGATCATCTAGAAATGTGGTGTACTCTCTCAAGTGCCTCTTGTCGGATATAAGGAATGACAACAGTAGCAAAAATGGCATTTGGAATGTTGTGTAGTTACTCCAAAGCAACATTGCACCTTATTTTTCAAAGAGTAATGTTTATGTAGATTTTGATTATACAAATGGAAATGATGATAGGAAAGAGACTGTTTATGTAGATTTTGACTATACAAATGGAAACAATGATAGACAAGAGAATGTGGGTGAGAACTTTATGAGCTAGATTGCTATTTTTGGATTATGCCAGTACAATTTTTGATGCATTTCTCTTGAGATAATAAATATTCCCATGTAGTGCTACCACTGTACTTTTATCTAAGTGTGAGTTGATAAGGTTTGATGTGGATATGAGATTAGTGTGATACAAGCTAAGGTTCATAGGTTGGGGCTAATAGAAAAATGGTGATTTTGTGCTAGGCATTGCATTAGAGAGCATGCATGCTAAGTGTGCTACGCTTATAAAAGTGCAAGAAGTGTTCAAAAAAATCTTATAGCACCACATGCAGTCTCTTGGATTGTCCTAACTGCTCGATATATGGACATGGACATCATGATAAAGCTTTAAGATGATATTGGCACATTCAAAATGAAGGTCTCTTTCTAAATGTTGTTGTGCAGGTTTACACACTTACACGTCTCTAGGTCTATGAGTCAACAAACATAAACACATTTTTTCTAAATTAGTGCTCAAAAGTGGGAAATGCAAGGGGAGAGAGATAGATATGAGAGATAATTCTAGGAATCAACGAATATAAACACATGTTTTCTAAATTAATGTTCAGATAGTGCAGAAAATCCAAGGGAAGATAGAGAAAGAGAAAGATAGATCTAAGAAAGTGTGTATATTGAACTTGCCCCCTCCCCCCCCCCCCCCCCCCCCCCCCCCCCCACCACACACACACACACACACACACACACACACACACACACACACACACACACACACACACACACACACACACACACACACACACACACACACACGCACGCACACACATGCACACACACACATAGTGTGTGTGTGTATGTGTGAGAAAAATTTCAAATCTTGAAAAAGGTGGAGAAGTGAGCTACCCATTCTTGCAAGTTGCGATGGTTGCCCTAAGGCTATTGAGCATGAAAAACCAGGATAGTGTGCAACATCAAAATTAGGTGCTTCTCTGCACTTCTCCAATCTTTGGAAGAATCTTAACAAAGATTCATTGATCAGCCACTACCCAATGATAAGCTCCAACAACACCATCCCAAAGCTGGCAACATCGAGTTCAAAGATCCCTCTCGCAATAGTGGGACTGCTATAAAATCCAAGATACATGCTCAACTTTCTTATATACTTAAAATATATATGGTGAATATTATGTTGGCACAGAGGGAGAATAGATGAGAGAAAAGAAAAATGTAGAGAGAGAGGTACAGAAATTGGCAACACACTAGGGACTGGAAGATGGGCTAGTCCCCCCCTTGTGGAGTTATATTATTGACAAGAAGCAAGCTCCTCCATTACACATAAGCCAGTTCTTACTTGTAGATCTTGGAAAACAAGATCACGGTTCCTTGCACGATATACAACCGGTTAACACTTGCACAACTTGGAAGTTGGCACCTTTTGATCCTTCTTGAGTCTCCTTCTCTCCTACACAATATGTGTAGGGCTCTCGTCTTGGTGCTTGATTTCAACAGAGATTCCATAGGACTTGCACCTTCTCTTCTCCTCTTGGAACTTGATTTCAGCAGAGCTTTCGCAGCACTTGCACCTTCTCTTTTCCTCTTGGACCTTGATTTCAGCAGGGCTTCCGCAACACTTGTACCTTCTCTTCTCCTCTTGGAACTTGCAAAGTGATGCTTCCTTCACCCCTCCCTTACACCCAAAGAGAGCCTCCTCTTTTATAGGCTTTCAAGAGCTTCTCTTCTTGGAGAGAGAATTGAGTGGTTCTTCATGCAAGATGTGGTTGTTCCACTCTACAGCACTAATTTTGAGATATCTCTTTGTGCGTTGTTTGGATGAAAAAACGTCCAATACGAAAGTTGTAGATCTCGCTGTTTCCGATAACCCTCGCGGCCTGTTTTTAGAGATCATTTTTCTATTGCGAGGTATTTTAAAAATGGATTTTCCAAAAAAACAGCTTTTTAAACTATACTCTTAACTTGTGGTCCATGCAACCACTTTGAGTCATAGATAAGGAGAGTTCATTAGATTGCCTTGGGCCTTAACCTTAAGATTGAATTCCACATAAAAGCTTGTGTCATTTTAGACCTTAGAAAGAGAAAATCACTTCTCTCCTCACTTCTAGAGGATCATGTCTCTCGTTTTTCTTAGTGAGAGAATTTTCTCTCTCGTCTTTCTTAGAAAGAAAAGACCTTAAACCTTGACTTGTAGGGGAGAGGATGACCCCAAATGAATGCAATGCTCATTACACACAAGTAAAATATTCCCAGGCGTCCTTGGATGCACACATAAATACATAACACAATGCTAATGCACTTCCTCTTCTTAGAACTCAATCCATATTCATTTATGTGTAACTCCTTGGTTCTTGTGTACACTCTTATATTGGGCAGACACTTCTTTCCCCCTTCATAACTTGTACTACCTGTACCAGATATCCCCGTCACAGTGCTTTGATCACCACATTAAGTGATACACTAGGAATACTGGTCTCTAAATGGTCTCATGGCCATGCTAGATCATCATCAACACTTAAAGAAAAGTGAGTCATTAATTTATTGACATGAATTTATTAAATAGAGAATGCGTAAATAAGCAATCAATTTAGTGACAAGGACAATCACAATAGCAAGGTTAGTTTGCCCCAATATATTTTATTATGAGTCATGATGTATTCCACATCTGTAAAACATGAAATATTGTGAGCTCTCATAGAGACATGGCTTTTTATTTTGTCCCACTTTAACCATCGACTAGTGCAAGGTCTCTAGTTTTCAAGCACAAAGTGACAGTAGGTGCCTTGTGGTTGGATTGCCGCTGTACAATTCAACCTAGGTTTTTGAAGATGTCAAAAAAATTGAATTGATGTCCACACTTAAATTGAGCGAAGGGGAGCCTCAAGAGGAGAAGGAGTTGTCTTTCCAAAGGAGACTACTCATGTTGTGGGACTGATGAAGGCTTGTGCAAAGCAAAAAGATCTATTCAAGGGCACAAGGCTACATGAGGAAATTTGCAAATGGGGGTTACTTGAAAGAAGCCCCTATGTTGTAAGCACTTTAATAACTATGTATGCTAAATGTGGTGCTCTTGCAAAAGCACAACAAGTGCTTGACAAACATGTTGTTCATGATGGATTCTCTTGGATTGCACTGATTGCATGAAATGTGCGAAATGGTCACATTGATGAAGCTCTAAAATGCTTTGATAAGATGCAACATTACCTTTTTCCATCTCAAAGCCAACATGGGCCTGTAACCAACAACGACCAACACACATAGGGGGACCCATGCTTGTATTTATCCACAACCCACTACATGGGGGCCATAACATCATCTTGGTTCATCATGATTCATAACAAATACCCCCTCTCTCTATACAATAATCAACCCATACACTCCCTCTCTCAAAATTAAAAAACACAAATTAAAAGATCTCTTTCTCTCTGTCTTTCTCTCTCATATACAAACACACATACACCCCTCTCTTCTTCCCTTTTTTTCTTTTTTTGTAAAGTCTTCCCCCCCTTTTCTCAAAACCAATCTCTCTCTCTATCTCCCGCCCATCATGCATTACTTCAAATGTGTTGCAATGGTGGTCTTCACACTGACTAGGTATTCACCATGTCATTTTCTTAAGGCCTTCCAATACGTCATCTTCGGGTCATTTTTTGCTGCCCTCCCTGCTGTGTGTGGTCTTCCTCAGCCAATTCTTTAGGGTAAAAACTACATGAACGACCTGCCTCGTCAACCTCCAGCATGCCCTAGCCACCCAACGTGCCCCCACATCCTGCATTGAACATTGTGCACCCACATCTAGCATTGAACAGCTTCACTGATTATAGCAAGCAAGGTAAGATTTCAACAAACTTAGACTATATGCCTTCATTGATAAGCTTTTCTATTGCAGTATAAATAGCAACTCACTCTAAAAATTGGCTCTTATGTTTCTATCATTTTGATTATAATGACAGCTGTAGCACACCTAGGCTATATGCCATCACTGTTTAATCCTTCAAAGGCTTCTAACTATGAGAATATTATTTTGAGGGGCTTGGAAGGGGATTTGTATGTGGCCAGTAAATTTGTGGACATGTACTACAAGTGCTACTCCCTTGCAGAAGCACAGTTGGTGCTTGACAATTTACCAGCTCCAAATGTGGTCACATGGAATGCCATGCTCGTTGGGTATGTAGAACATGGGCCTTGTGAAGAAGCATTGAGATTTTGAGCAATAACAACAACACAATCTTACATTATACTCTCGACCAAATATATCAACTCTAGTTATAAATGTTTGAGTTGTTACCATTAGCAGCTTAGAAATGGAAGACACATCTCTTATTTTGGCAGCTTACCTTTGCATATGCCTTATAGCAATCATGGTTGATGAAATCATTAATGATGGGTTGGATTATAACACACTTCCTTACTACTATTGAAAAAACTTAGGCTAGTTGCAGTTGCAACCATGAATGACATTATTGCTTGTTAGGTGGTTGTAATTAATAGTCATCATTGAGACTAAGAACCTCCCACTCCTTTTCTAGGTTCTTCCAAACTCCGAGGAGAATAGCACTAAGATTATTTTGGGACAAATGCTCAAGATATTAACTTATTGCAATGTTAACTATGTTGATAATCACATTCATCTATAGTTACTAGATACATGAGTAATTACCATCTTTAGTTCTAAAGAGGCACAATCTAAGCCTACTCAGATCACCCCTACATTATAGTCCAACTAATCATCTAAAACCATGATGCTCTTAACCTAACTCTTGAACAATCAAGCGCGTAAGAAGTTACATGTTAGCTCCACCACATAGTGGAAGTGGAAATCCAAAAAGTTCCGCACACACCTCTACATGTCGTATGCTAGGAAATGAAAACAAAAACACACTTGTTTATGATGATGCCAACCTTGTAGTAATGCATGCATAACAACTCAGTATGTTCTAAAGGCCCTTCTAGAAGCACAATGGTATTATGAAGACCATCTCAAAATCTCATTGCCAAATTTGTCCATGGTTGCATGCATCATCACACCCTCACACCAACTATAGCAACGGCTTCGACAACATAACATGGACCAACCAAACCAGTTGCCTATACTATGTTTACTATTTAAACCCCCATAGAGCCTTCATGTAGCACCTCTACTTAGAAAAACGGTTCACCTATATCTTCTAGTCTACTTACCACGTCATCTCCACCCTTTCCTAGGCATCTCAACATCTCAATCCTCTAAACTAGCTACAACTATTATTGGCACAAGCTCTTCTGTCACTAACTTACCTCCATAGGATGATATTATTCCTAAATTGTACAAAGTCCCCCCATATTGAATGTGTGAATATCAACCCTCTGCACACTAGCTACACCGAAAAAACCATGTCAATGCCATTTGATTTAGCTAAAAACTTATCTAGAAGTGCTAATTCTGGTGGCTGAATTCCATGTTTGGCACCTTTGACAAATTATTTGCAATGATGGATCTCGAATTGATTGACATAGATATGATCCTACTCACCTCCCAATGGAAACCCACTTGTTTTGGGAGGAGCAATAATAACTGTTTCAAAAAAGCATTTTCATGCAAGATCAACTAGGTTAGGAGAGCTAAAAGCAATAGCTCAAAAAAGCATTTTCATGCAAGTCCACTCCGGCGGTAGGAGTGTCTTGGCAGGAAACAGGATCCCCCCCGCACCCTTCTCTGTCTCTGTCTCTCTCCACGCGTATTCTCTGGGCATAGATTTTCACAATAGCTTCGCATGAGCGGAATCTGATCAGAGAGAAGGAATTCAGAGAATTGCAGCCGAGCTAGATGAGCCTGTACAAACTGATCACATGACAGTGATAAGGGAGGGATATGGACATCCTAGCATCACTATGACAACCGATGTTCTTTCTCTTTCTGCATCATGATTACTTCTTGACGGTCCCATTGGAGCATATCAGCCATGGCTCGCGGCAGAGGACGGCCTTCGAGCTACCGGGATGAAGATACTTGCGTGGACAATGGCATTCTTAAGGATATCAGAGCAGCAAGTGGTTTTAAAGGGGATAGTACATGTCCAGCAAATTATGATGATTTGCAGTACCAACAAGCGGAAGAGGAAGTCGGAAGTGATGATGTATGCTCCCGTTTGCTGCATTTGGATGTCCTGAGCATATCCTATGCATGGTTTATTAGAGGTCTAAAGTGTTCATGGATTGAATTGACCTGTTTCAGGGTTCTTACTCTGGTGAAATAGTAAATTGTGGCGCTTATGTTATTATTGGAGTGCTGATTTTGTGATCCTGGCAAGTGCAGGCTCTCAAGGATCGTGGAGTGCACATAATAGAGGGTGGGGGATGCAACTACTTTGGGGTGATTAAGAAGAAACAGAAAGTGGAGCCAAGCCTATGAATGACCAATTTTCCAAGAATCTTTCTACTTAGCCAATTTAATATGCAAATCCTCCATAGTTTTTCACCAGCTTATTAATGACATCCTCTTTCCTTGACACTTTAAACCTTTTATTACTTTACTATTTTCATAAAAAATATTCACCAACTGATTATAGGATATCTTTGGTTTAGAGAACAAATCGCCACACTTTCAAAAGTCTAAAATACAAGTTTTGCCACATATTCTATAACATGAAAGTATACATTGGCTCTTAAAATCATCTATGTTTGTTACTTGAGTTCTTGGTATATATCTACTAGGTGTTGAGCTTTATCTCGGGTGGCAAGGTTCTTTACTTGATTGGAGAGATGTACCTCCATCTATGGATGCTTGTCATAGTTTGCGAAGAAAGGAGTTTGCTTGGTAGATGCATAGTTAGTATTGTTATAAGCAAGCTCTGCAAAGGGAAAGAGCTCAAACCAATCATTCTAATTGTAGTTGTTGGTGTAGTGGAGATATTGCTCCAAGACTCGATTTACTTGTTTTGTTTGACCTCCATCAGTCTATGGATGCTTGGCTGTGGATAACTTGACTTGGACTCCAAGGAGGTTGCAAATGCACTTCCAAAAACTAGATATAAATTGGAAACCCTAATCATTGATGATGTCTTCTTGGAGTCCATGTAATCTGAAAATGTATCTGAGGAAGAGTCTAGTGGTAGCTGCGCTTGTGATGGCCTTGGTGGTAGGGATAAATTATGCCATTTTTGTGATCTTATCTACCACAACAAGAATAGAATCATATTTGTCTGATTCGAGAAGATCTGTTATGAAATCCATGGACAGAGAAGACCAGGGTCGCATTGAAATGGGCAAGGGTTGCAAAAGGCCATGTGGTTTGTGACGAGATACCTTGGCCCTGATGCATGTATTACATGATTTTATATATTTCTTAACTTCTTTCCACATTTGGGACTACCCAAAATCTCTTGAAATAAGCTCTAAGGTCTTATTACCTCCAACGTGTTTTGCTACTAGGGTGTCATGGCATTGTTGGAGTACTTGGAGTCTCGCCTTTCTTGGAGGGATGTAAAGTAGATCCTTATAGCATAACAATCCATTAGTTTCCTAAAACTCACAAACTTCATTTTCTTTTCCCTCTTGATTTTTCCTATTGACATTGTTGGCCAAATCTTCATGGGTAGGGCTTCATGGATTAATTAAATCAGGTAGAGTTGTTTTGGTGACAACTGGAGATGGCTACTAGCTGGAGGTGCTCTAGCTTGAGTAGTATTGCTCATTGTTGATCAAAATCTTCTTCTTCCTTTTTAGGTGCTAGGTAGGATCTTCTTGATAAAGCATCTAATTAGCATTGTTGGCGTCTTGGGCGATAGGTGATGACAAAGTCAAACCAAGATAAGAAGTTACTCCAACGGGATTGTCTTTGATTGAGGATGCGGTTGTCATAAATTATTCTTGATTTTTGTGATTTGTATAGATGATAACTTTATGGGCTGCACTCTCTAGATGATGATGCCAAGTATCAAAGGCATATACAATGGCAAGGAGTTCTTTGTCATGGATCTCATAGTTTATCTTTGGAGAGGACAACTTTCTTGAGTGGAATGCCATTGGATGCATATGACCATTATCTCCATGCTAGGACAAGATGGCTCCTAAGCCATAGTCTAATACATTGGTCTCCATGAAAAATGGCTCGATAGGATCTAGCTAGACTAGGATTGGGGCAATGGTGAAAGCGGTCTTTAAGGTTTGGAGGGCTTTCTGGGCTTCTGGGGTCCATGAGAACTTTGAGTTTCTTGTGAGTCTAGTGAGTAGTATGACTATCTTTGAGTAATCCTTGATAAATATCTTGTAGAAGTTGACAAAGCCAAGGAAACATTGGACATCGCAGACACATGTGGATATCTGCCAGTCAAGAATAGTCTCGATCTTCTTGGGGCCCATGAAAATTTCTCTCTGGGAGACATTGTACCCTAAGAATTCCACTTCTGTTTGATGGAAGAAACATTTCTCAAGTTTTGCATAAAGTATTTTTTCTCTGAGCTTTTCCAAAACTAAATTTACATGGTGCTCATGTTCCTTTGGATCTTTTGAGAATCAAGATATCATCCAAGTATATAACTACAAAATCATCTAGATGCTCTCGAAAGATATCATTCATTATATGTTGAAACACTAAGGAGCATTGGTGAGACTGAGTGACATAACAACATACTCAAAGTGACCATACCTTGTGTGAAAGATTGTCTTCCATTTGTCTCATTCTCTTTGATTCGTACAAGGTTGTAAGCACCTCGTAGATCAATCTTTGTGAAGATCTTGGCTTTTGCAAGGCGTTTCAAGAGCTCTAGTATCAATGATGAAGGGAATCGATTCTTGACTATTATCTTGTTGAGTTATGGATAATCCACACACATTCGAAGTGACCCATCTTTCTTCTTTATGAACAAAATTGGGGCTCTAACAGGAGACTTCAAGTGCGTAGTGAACCCCTTGGCTAAGTTCTTATCAATATTCTTGCATAGTTCAGCTAGTTCATTAGGGGATAGCTTGTAGATGGGTCCAAAAGGTGGTTGAGTCCCTCATGGAGTTCTATAGCACAATCATATGGTTTGTGTTTGGGCAAGAGATTTGCAATTTTTTTTCAAAGACATCTTGGAATTCTTGATACTTGCTTGGTAGCTTGACTAACTCATCCTTACTAGATTCTTGAGCTGGTATATGACATATCATGTAGGTCGGTTCCTGCCTTGCTATGTACATAAAGGCTTTGGCTCCTAAATATACCGACTTTCCTTGATTTTCACGACGTGTAATCTTTTGCTTAATCCAATCAATTTCTAGGTTGTATTTCTTTAGCCAAGGTATCCCAAGGATGATTGGATTTATGGGACTGGATATGACATTAAAGCATACACAAGATTTGTGATCGCCAAGAGTTACCATGAATCCATTTTCCTTGGTAATATCTCTAGATGCTAGAGGTCTTCCATCCACGACTTCAGCTAGTACAAGATTGGTCTTTTGGAGTAATGGAATTCTGAATCTGGTATTTATTCACAAAACCATCATCAATGAAACATGCAAAGGCCCCAGAGTTAGCCAAGGCTTTGAGGGAAAGGAATCATGGCATGTCCATGACACCATGCTTGGAGCTGCAGTGATGACCCTGCATCATTATTGTGCATCGCATGGATTAGGCAACCTTGAAGTAGAAAGGCATGTGAATCTCTTGCTCCATGGCCACTCCCCTGCCACTCTATTATCACTCCTTGCACATCCCATTACCACTCCATTGACACTCCGATGATAGTAAATGGAAGCAACTTCATCACTCTGCATGGGTTGCAATCTTCTTACTAGCAATCAAAAGTCACACATCAATTCTCCTAAAAAAATATTTTTTAAGTATACACAAATTTTACATGTCCCATTTTTTTCCCACCTAGGCCAAGTGTCCATCAAGCAATCTATAAAGTCAATATCACAAAGTCCACTAAAGAGTCATTTACATGGGGCCTTTTTAAGTGGTAATCTATTGGCCCCTTTATCCTACCTTGCAAGCTTCGGAATGATACCAACCACATTTTAGAACTATTTCAAGAGTACAACTAATCTTGACCATATTCCAAAAATATTTCAAAAGTACAGCTAATCATAATTCATTATTCCCACACTTGTGCTATCAATATTTCTAGATGGCTTATCATACAACTTGAACCTTGGACCTAAGACGTTGCACAACTCCCTCAAGAGAGAGATGAAGGTCGTATACGCCAAATTACAAGCATTATCGTCTGCTCAAACTTTTGACGAAGAGAGACAATCTTATTACCTACGGAAGGTGGTTACAAAATCACATGCTCTCGAGAAAAGATAAGGACAACATCAATCAACAGATAAAGATGGAGTCCGCATTCTCGTCTGTGCAATAAAGACCAGGCTGCTGGGAGAAGCCCTGGGAGGCCAAGAGACGACGGGCCTCCGAAACGAGCTGGCGGAGGGTGATAGGCTCGGAGTGGGTTTGGAGGATGGTTTGGATGGTATTGCTGAGGGCGCCGTAGGCTTGAGAGGAGTCCGAGCTGCCGCCAGGGTTGGCGTCGGCGGATGTCTGGCTGGACTGGCAGCCACTGATAAGGATGCCCATGTCAGGGGCGCCGGCGGCGCGGCGTTTGCCGGCGTAGACGGCCGAGGGGTCGGCAGGGGCGGGGGTCTCCAGGGCGGGCTTGGCCCACCCAAAGCCGTCGCCGGGGCTGTCGTCCAGCTTCTGCTGCAGGAACTGGCCGGCGAGGGAGCCGACCATGCTCATGAGGCCGCCTGAGGATTCCGAACCGTCGCCCGCGTCGCCGGCCTGGTGGGCACCGAGTTTGCCCATGACGAAGACTTTGACGAATTTCTTGACCTTGGAGCTGGAGTCGTCGCCGAACATGTCGTAGAGGGTGGGGCGGATGCTGCCCACCTCGATGTCCTGGCGCCCGGTCTTCTCTCGCAGCATCTCCAGCAGCGTCTCCAGCGACAGAGCCCGGTTCTTCACACCCGGCAGCTGCTCTCTCGAGCGCCCTCCCTCCTCCTCCTCCTCTTGCCTTCTCCTAGTACCGTGATGGTCCCCTCCGAATCCCAACCCCAACCCTCCCACGTCCAGCCCCCTGCTCTCCAGCGCCTCCCTCACCCCCCCGCTCTCCCACGCTTGCTTCAGCATCCCTCTCCAACCTCCACCTCCCCCTCCTCCGCTCCTGTCCTCCTGCCCCTCCTCGTTATACTCTCTCCTCCCCCCCTGCAGCTCCTCTTGGAAACTCTCCCCGATCTGCTCCTTGGAATGATCGATCAACCCGCCGCTGTGGCAGGAGTCCGACACGATCGTCAGCGTCGCTCCCCGGGGCACTCTATCTACGAACTCACGGAAGTCATCATCTGCACGAAAAATTGCACATCAGATCCCTTGTTTTCCCCTATAGTGTTCAACATCAGGAGCTTGAATCTACTCGGAAGGTTTCCGATACCTGGTTAGGTGCGGTTGGGGATATTAGCTAGATATACAGTTCCTCCCTCGCAAACGCTCATAATATTTTCATAATTCACAACGGATGATTCACAATGGAAGAATTACTGTGGCAATTGGTCTAAACGTTCTTGTGATAGATCATTCTATAGGATCAACCTCTTCTGACCTTCCACAGCTTAACAATCAGTAAAGCTGCAGAAAGCTCGCTTAATCAAACTATCGGAAAGAAACAGCACTCGAAGTTACGGACAATCGCTACTCTCTCAATTGTAGCAAATTAGCTTCATGCCACTCACCGTTCATCAGATTCATGTCACACGGCACTATGCACTCATCATAGCCCGTGTCGTCTTCTTCTCCCGTCTCTGCAGGTAGGCGCGTCCCATGGCCGCTGTAGTGGAAGAAGAGCACATCTCCTGATTCGGCTTCTGATATAAGGTCGTTCAGGGCCCTCTTGATGTTTGCCCCGGTAGGCTGCGTGTAGCTATCGTCCGTGTCGATCAGGACAGTAATATCCTGCTCCTCGAAGCCAAATCTCTCGACCAGGGCCTTGTGCATCCTCCACACATCATTTACGCAGCCATGGAGCTCCGCCTTCGTCCCTGGGTAGTTGCAACCCACCAGCACGGCTCTCTTCGCCATGTCCCCGATCTAATTCTGCACACAGTAGGACTGCTTTACTACTGATAATGATCAATGGCAATGGCTCACCTGCAATCCCCTTGTCTTCTGCACACAGCAGAGTCTCCACTTATAGCTTTACTACTGAAGATGATCATGAATGGCTCACCGACACAGCGACGTGTTAAAGGGATATTTATCATGGACTGACCACGATAATGTTCACAAGGCGACGGTGCTTAAAATGTCTTTCGCTTTACACATCGATATATAAATTATTATGCTGTCTCCTTTTGGAGATGCAATGTTGGCCATTAGATGGATCATTAATGGAGTTGCCATGACGATGAGTGACGTCAACATGAATGCCATTGATTAGGCACTATCGTTCCAAATCAAGGAAGAATTGGATTTGAACGATGTCAAATTGAACTCCTAGGCTCTCTTCTATTGATTTAAAGTTTTCCCTAGCAAAAATCCCATCTCATGGATTGCCTTTAGCATTCTAATTTCTCGGCCTTGCCTTGCTAGGATTGAAACCACCTTCAAAATCCTTCCAATTATAGCCAGATAAATTGTTTGAGTGATGAGTCCCCTTTAGCTTATGCAATCCATTTGCTTTCGCGCAAAACAATTTTCCAAGTCCTCACCACACTATTATGTAGTAGTAAGCCTCCTAACTTATCAAACACCTTGTCTAAACCTAACCCACCATAGCCTTCTCATGCATGCCTTTGTTATTGCCAATGTACTATATAAACTATCTTAACAATTTATGCACATTCTTCCAAGGAACTATCTTAATAGTTTGTCCACATTCTTTCAAGGAGTTGTCTTAATAGTTTATGTGCATCCTTTCAAAGGAACTATCTTAATAGTGGAGTAGGTACTTAGGAGTATTAATTTAATATTCTCTACACTTATCTTGGAGCCTAACACTTTAGTGAACAACTCATACACTTGCAACAAATTTTAATTGAAGTCTCATGCAACACTATGGTATTTGTATTATCATTAGTGAAGATTTGAGAAGCAAGAAACCCTCCCTCAAGTAATGGTAAAGCTTGCTCATTCTTGCAATAGCTCTTAAAAGATACTCGGTCACAATGGAAAAAATGACAAGGGCAAACTTCGTAAGGGAAAAACCTTTGGACAAGTAGCCATTAATTAATGGTGTCTTGGTAAGCAAAGATGCAGCCATCTTGTAGAAGATGCATGCCTAGTCCTAGTCCTAAGACTTCCACTAATTTTAGGATAAATTGCCATCATAAGCTTGTCTAGGTCCATACTAATAATGACAAAATTCTTACTATTTACAGAGGCTAAGTCAATCTCTAGATGGCATCATGGATTTTCCTTCCATGCACAACCCATATTCTTAAGGATGTAGCAACTTCGAGGCTCACAACAGATCTTGTGTACCAAAGCTTTTGCTATAGTTTCTAAGGAGAGGGAAAGAGAAGGTGCTCTTATATTAGCTTATGTGGAGCCAAAAGCCAAGGAATGATGGAAGGATGGCAATGGTTTTATGCTTTCTATATAGGTCATTAGAGATGGTGAAGAAGTTGAGATAATATTTATCTATGCCCCTAATGTCTCATCCTTTAGGGAAGAGAAGTTGTACATGCTAGCCTAAGCAAGAGCTATGGAGATTCAAGAACATCAAAAGGTGGAGCATGAGTGAAATCACAAGCATAAGCAAGAGCTATGGAGATTCAAGCAAAGAAGAGAGGGACTAGTATGTGGGAACTCGAACAATCACAATGTGTAACCTACCTTTCCTTATTCCATTGTCATGTAAATAATAAAGAATAATGTGACAATGATGGGTGGTCACCACTTGCAGTGTGCAGGTGTGTGAGTAGTAAGTACAAAAGTAAATATAGGTGGTGAGGTATAGGTGACCTTTAACCACCAAAAACCTTCCAATTAAAGATGAATGTGTATAAGTATGGAGAAAATAAGACAAAACTAACAAAGTACAAAGTGTACATATAAGTACAATAGGATGAGGAATAGATGTCATCCCATTCTAGGCCCATTATCTTCCTAAGGAAGGCATAATGCTCCATTAGGAGACTTTTAGTGATGAGTAGATATATAGGATTCTAGTCAATCAAAATCTTGAAAACCTCTATCTACTTGTCCTCAATCACCTCTTTGAGGAAGTGATAATGAACCTCTTGAATGTGCTTGGTCTTTGCATGAAAGACTATTACATGGCAACTAAATGGTACTAATAGAGTCCAAATATAATGTAGGAGCCATACTCATGCCAAGGTCTACCACTAGATAGTCTAACCATAGGGCCTCCTTGCAAGCATTTGTGGTTGAAATGTAATTAGTATCAATAGTAAATAAGGCCATGAAATAGGTGTACATGAGACCAAAGTAGGTAGTTGAGACATACAAGGTGATCTTTCAAGAGAAGCCTCCTATTATAGTATAGCTAGCTTGAGTTAGACAACCTATTATAGCCCTTGATGATGTAGTGGCCCAGGATCTACTTATTATGCAAGATCATGATGTTGGACAGGGAGGAGGACAAGCCATATAGGCCCCATAGCTAGTCTTGAGATGCTCAACTTGAGCCTCACATCCTCCTTATCATTTTGAGCCCTTTATGCACTATCTCATGGTGACACATTTTGGTGAGCCCCTTACTTATGGGGAGAGGACCATGCAGTCTAAGTATGATCCACTACACAATAACCATATATGGGATTTAGTTCCTTTGTCCAATGGAAAACATGCATTGCCATGTAGTGAGTATACAAGTTAAAGAGTACCCTTGATTGCACTAAGCTAGCATATAAGGCCACATTGGTTGCTAAGGGTTTTAAGCAAGAGAAGAAAGTAGACTTTGGTCAAGATGACGGTATTGTTCTTGGTTGCATTGATGGAACTGGACTTGTATTAGATGGATGTGAAAATGACCTTTCTTCATGAGGAATTCTATGAGTACATTCCAAGGTGTTAGCCCATCTAACATGTATCACCATATCCAAGAAAGATGCCATTGATAGTGTTGTGTGGCTACACATTCAATGAAGTAAAAATAAGAAAAATACATCTATATAGGTATTCTAGAGATATGCTTATGGGATACTTACTCATGATCCTGGCAGGTTTTTCTAGGATCAAAATTGGTCCATTGAAATAGTATAAGTTTCCATTGTTAAAGTTCTATTAATTTAATGAGAGTTTTGGGTGGATCAAAACACATGCAAGGAGTTATATTGAGTGCTACAAGGAGACTGGGCCTAAAAATACAAAAAGACAATGTGTTTATGGGTTGAAGTGGTTTTGGTGTGTTTTATGTATATCTAGACTATTTTGGCAAGAGTATTGTCAAGGTATTGAAGGGTTTTGCTTTGTATCTTTTGCAATATAGTTCTTGGGCCGAAAGTATGGAGCTAGGCTCTTGACCTAGACAATCTTTTGCATTAGCTATTTGTCTCAAGTGTAGTATATTTAGTCGGGAGAGTTTTACTATAGTTGTACAGGGTATTCATGAGTAATACAAAGGGTTGTTCAAGTTGTCTGTTTCTTGGCTTTTATTGTTTATCAAAGAGTTTTTGTTACATTGTTTCTTTCTTCCATCTATTTTGTCTATTCCTTTGAACCTCAATGGCTTGTGGCTTAACACATATCCCCTTGACATTTGGTGAACTCGATGTTAAAAGCTATGTCCGAACTTGACAAGATGAGAGATAGTTGTTGAGATATCGAGCTCCACTCGTGATACGCCAGGGTGACCGTTGTGTATTTATGTCACCGACTTGTCAGTTACAGATGCGGTTGGTACACAGCCCATGAATAATAGCTACATGATAGCTATCCTTATCTACTCTAGTTCGTGGCTCAGTTAGTATGCCACCTTAGTTAGTTGAGTTTGGTTTGAGACCCATATATAGGGTTCTTCTATTTCTTTGTACTAGTGTTCTTTTGGCTTACACAACTAAGAAGATGAAAACTGTTTTCAATCTCCACCCTTGTGTGTATTCTCCCATTGTGCAAGCAAGAAAGCTTCAAGTGAGACTCATTCCTTCTCTCCCACAATCTTGACATGGTATCAGAGCCTTGTTCATGGTAAGGAGCTCAAGAAAGCAAGCCAAGCTCGCGGTGTTCTGGTAAGAGGAGTAGTGTTTCTTTCATTTTCTGTTTTGGGAGCAAATCTCTGCAAGTAGCACAGCCGAAAAGTGCAGAAGTGCATTGTCTCAGGTTGAGGCGCCCTTTGCAGTGAAGCAAGAGGGCAGCATATGCTGCGGGTGAGGGTTTTAGCCCTCGGCGACCTTGTTTTTTTGATTTGAGGCCATTTTGGGGCTTGTTTTGGAGGCGGAAGTTTTCTGCACGCACTTAGGAAAAGGCCCAGTTTTATGCTGTGCAGCCACTGTTCTACAGGTCGGTGAAAAGTTACTGTAGAAATTGCATCGTATGCTTGTGCGCAGAGACATTGGGAGTTACAGAATTATCCATGTTGCCTGTTGATGCAAAATCGTCACTAGGAAGTGACTGTGTGGTCAAATACCACTTTCGTCAGTTTTGCAGATTTGCCTTTGTGAGGCTGAAGCTCTGTTCTTTGCAGTGACAGAATTTTTTGCAGTGTTCTGTAATGGCGTCTGATTGTCTCACACAGATTGTCACTGAAAAGCTTGACAAGAACAACTTCCAAGCATGGAAGCTTAGAATGACGAATTTCCTTATGGAAAAAGGATATTGGGAATTTGTTGCAGGAAATGAAGAAGAACCAGTTCTTCCTAATGTTCCCAATCAACAGAAAATGCAGGCATTTAAAGCATGTCATGAGAGAGCCATGAAAGTTATGTATTGGCTGTCTATCAGCATTTCAGACTCTATGATTGTGCATATTCAAGATGTAAGTACGCCAAAGGAGGCATGGGATACTTTGTCAAAAATGTATAGTACAAATACACAAGCTAGGAAAATGCAGCTCAAGCAAGAGTTGCATAATGTGCAAAGAGAAAATATGAGCATCAATGACTACCACATGAAGGTGAAGAAGATTACAGATGCACTTGCTTCCATTGGGTCGCCAGTGGAAGATGATGATTTAGTTTCTGTGACCTTGAATGGTCTAGGAAATGATTATGCACAGTTCTGAACATCCATTTCCGTCCGTGAAAGATTTCCTGATTTTGAGGAGTTGATTGCTCTTCTAATTTCTGAGAAGCAGAGAAATGGTGGTGCATCTTCTTCAGGAGGAACTTCAAAAGAAGCTGTCTTCTACTCAAATGTTGGAAGAGGTAGAGGCAGAGGTAGAGGAGGCCGATATGGAAGCCGTGGTAGAAATCAGAATATGCAGCAAACTCAAGAAAACCAGTCCTATGGAGGAGGACGTGGTAACTCTAGAGGCAGGGGGAGCCAAAGAGGTCGTGGTGGATGGCAAAGAGGCCAAAATACAAACAGTAATGTTGAATGCTACTACTGTGGTAAAATGGGTCATATGGCTAAAGACTGCTATAAAAAACAGAATGACATCATGAATAGAAAACTGCAACAAGGGAATTATGCATCTTCTAGTAGATAGGGTGATGACAGAAATGAGCACTTGTTTATGGTGCAGCACATGAACAATTCTGTGACAAGTGCAAAAGAAAGCAATGATGTATGGTATGTTGACTCAGGTGCATCAAACCACATGACAGGTCATGCAGAATGGATGGAGGATGCAAGAAAAATGGAAAAACCAGGATTTGTGGAGACTGGTGATGATACTGCACATCCTATTGTGCAGATTGGAAAAATTCCTTTGTCTATGCAGGATGGAAAAAAGAAATACATGTCCGATGTATTTCATGTCCCGAATATCACCAAGAATCTGGTTTCTGTTGGTCAAATGGTTGAGCAGGGCTTGCAAGTCAGATTTAATCCTCATGGATGCTTTGTTGAGGATATGAAAAATAAAGATCACTTGATAGCAAAAGGAAAGAAGAAGGGCAGAGTGTTTACATTGGATGCAGACATGTCTGAATTAAGTGCAGCAATGTTTGCACATGGGACCGGTGTAGTTGCAGATATTGATATCTGGCATAAACGCATTGGTCATGTTAATGTACAACGACTTAAATCAATGCAGGCCCAAAATATTGTTGCAGGTTTGCCTAAATTCAAGGTTGCAGAAATGCATAAGGTATGTGAAGCCTGTCAGTTTGGAAAACAGGCAAGGAAACCATTTTCTAGACATGTTTAAGAGAGTGAGAAGCCATTGGAATTAATCCACTCTGATGTGTAGACTACTAAAGCTGCATCTCTTGGAGGTTGTCATTATTTTGTCACTTTTATTAATGACTATAGCAAAAAAGTTTGGGTGTATTTTATGAAAAAGAAAAGTGAAGTTTTTGGGCATTTCAAAACCCTTAAAGCTATAGTTGAAAAAGAAACAGGCCTGCAAATAAAATGCCTAAGGTCAGATGGAGGGGGAGAGTACCTCTCAAATGAGTTTGCAAGGTTCCTACAGGAGCATGGCATAAAGCAGCAATATTCATGTAGTCATACCCCACAACAAAATGAAATTGCAGAAAGGAAAAACATGCATATTGGAGAGGTATCTCGTGCCATGCTCAATGAAAAAGACTTGCCAGATTTTTATTGGGCTGAAGCAGTTGCTACAGCAGTCTACATAATGAACAGGACTCCCACTGCAGCAATACATGGAGTGACTCCAAAGGAGAGGTATACTGGTAGGAAACCAGATATTTCTCATTTGAAAATTTTTGGTTGCATTGCCTATGTACATGTGCCAGATGAGTTGAGATCCAAGTTGAATCCAAAAGCTGAGAAGTGCATCTTTATTGATTACTCTCTGCAGCAAAAAGGGTATAGATGCTATAACCCTTCTACTCGTAAGTTTACAGTGAGCAGAGATGTTTTTGATGAGATGAGTAGCTGGTATAAACCAATAAATGTGATTGATGATGTAGATGCACAAAATAGTAATGCTGCACAGAATTCACAGCAACAGTCACAAAATATTAGTGGACCTGGAGCGTCCTCTAGCAGTGGTTCACATTCTTCGCCATGGACAGGCAGATTGAGATCATGAGAATCTTCTCAAAGTAATGCAGATAGTGGTATGCAGGTATCACGAAAAGGAAAAGAGAAGGTTGATCAGCCCATGTTTGATGTGAATGCAGGTCACTCTTATGTGGATGGTGAATCCAGTGGCTCAGAACAGAGCATTGATGATGAGTTGGGTATTCCTTCTATTGTTACACCTGGAGTAAGGAAGACCAGGGATGTTTTGAGAGCACCTGGGAGCGAACCTACTTTGCGCAGGTCTACGAGAGCTAGGTATCCTGTGGATAGGCTGAAATATGATGGATTTACAGCCATTCACTCTGCATATATGGTCAAAGTGATACAGGAACCAGAACCCACTTCTTTTGAGCAAGCCATGGAAAAAGAAAAATGGGAGAAAGCCATGGATGCCTTGGAAGCAAATGCTACATGGAAATTGGTACCTTTGCCTAAAGGTAAAAATGCAATTGGCTGTAAGTGGGTTTATAAGGTGAAGCACAATGCAGATGGTTCTGTGAACAGATACAAGGCAAGATTAGTAGTCAAGGGGTATGCACAAACATATGGCATCGACTATGAAGAAACATTCAGTCCAGTTGCAAGGATGGCAACTGTAAGAGCAGTCATTGCTATGGCTGCATCAAAGGGATAGTCTTTACATCAGATGGATGTAATGAATGCCTTCTTGCATGGTGATTTGCAAGAAGAGGTCTATATGGAGCAGCCACCAGGTTATGTGCATGCTGTTCATCCTGAGTTTATTTGCAGGTTGAAGAAAGCCTTGTATGGCTTGAAGCAAGCACCTAGAGCATGGTCTGACAAAATAGGACAGTATCTTGTCACTATTGGCTTTCAGATTTCCAAGGCAGATTTCTCACTTTATGTGAGAAAAACAGAGAAAGGTATTATGCTACTTGTCATTTATGTTGATGATTTGATTATGACAGGTGACAGTGATGAAGATATCCTTCATGTGAAAATGCTATTGAAGTAGAAGTTTGAGATGAAGGATTTGGGAGAGCTGCGTTATTTATTTGGCATTGAGGTGATTAGATAACCAAGTGGGACACAGCTCTTGCAGAGGCAGTATGGATTGGACATGCTGTCCAAATATGGGATGATAGGCTGTAAGCCTATTTCAATTCCTTTGGAGCAGAATGTGAAGCTGAGCACAGATGCAGGTGAGCTTCTAGAAGACCCTACTATGTACAGACGCATAGTAGGAAGTTTGATTTATATGACTATTACCAGGCCAGATTTGAGCTATGTTGTTGGATTGGTAAGTCAGTTTATGCAGGCTCCAAGGAAACCACATTTAGATGCGGCTAGAGGCATACTCAGGTATGTGAAGTCCACATTGCAGTATGGACTATTTTATGAGACTGGGGTTCAGATACAGTTGCATGGATACACTGATGCTGATTGGGCTGGTAGTATTTCTGATAGACAATCTACCAGTGGATATGTGTTCTCTTTTGGGAGTGCTGCAGTCACTTGGAGCAGCAAGAAACAGCCTACAGTTGCCTTGTCGAGCACAGAGGCTGAGTACAAGGGTGCAGCAATGGCTGCATGTGAGGTAGCTTGGTTGCATAAGCTACTTTATGATATGCATCAGTCTACAGATGGGCCAGTTGTCATTTATTGTGACAACATGAGTAGTATACGCTTGGCAAATAACCCAGTCTATCATGCTAGAACAAAGCACATTGAGGTGCATTATCACTATGTGCGAGAGAGGGTTTTACTAGGTCTTATTGATCTAGTTTATGTCAGCACAGAGGATCAGGTAGCTGACATATTCACGAAGGCATTGGGTGCAGAGAAGCTGCGCAAGTTCAGAGACTTGCTTGGTGTGCAGGAATTGGGATTGAGCTCGAGGGGGAGTGTTGAGATATTGAGCTCCACTCGTGATACGCCAGGGTGACCGTTGTGTATTTATGTCACCGACTTGTCAGTTACAGACGCAGTTGGTACGCCGCCCATGAATAATAGCTACATGATAGCTATCCTTATCTACTCTAGTTCGTGGCTCAGTTAGTATGCCACCTTAGTTAGTTGAGTTTGGTTTGAGACCCATATATAGGGTTCTTCTATTTCTTTGTACTAGTGTTCTTTTGGCTTACACAACTAAGAAGATGAAAACTGTTTTTAGCCTCCATCCTTGTGTATATTCCCCCATTGTGCAAGCAAGAAAGCTTCAAGTGAGACTCCTTCCTTCTCTCCCACAATCTTGACAATAGTATATATGTAGATGATAATATTGTTAGAGCTAGAGACTTAATGAATTGCATTAGGATCTATGACATGTTCGACTAGGAAGAATTGTGACTAATGATTTGGAAAAGTTCATAGTAGAAGTTAAGAAATTTGACAGATGAAATATTACCACATTTCTCCATTTTTATTTAGAAATGCTTGAGATGGCTAGGCTACCGCCGACCAAAGAGATACCGATGCATTTTGATAGAGTTATGGCTTATGGGTTAGGACCAAAGTTAATATAATTTATACAAAGCATAGGATTACATGGGGTACTTTCAAGAGAGCTCTAATAGATAAAATTTATCTTGAAAATGTAGATCATGTGATAAAGAGATCTTTCTTCCTAGAGTGGGTTTCTAAACCCAGAAAGGGACTTTTCACTCCAGATCTACAAAGGGATTTTGAGAAGAAGTGTGAGCAGTTGAGTGCTATAGATCACCTAACACTTGAGACAGAGAAAGTCTTTCTTTTCATACATGTTGCAGGCATATGGAATTAGTAAATGGTCCGAAGACTAACTGAGTGGAAGAGGCAAATAAGACATGAGTAGTTGATGGGTCCACAAACTACGGCTACCCTTGCACAGCTTGGGCCTTTGCCTAGACCACAACCTCTTGTACCCACTTCAACACCAGCAAAGGATGAAGTCATGGATAAGCTTGTAAAGAATATGAGAGATCTATAGATAAAATTGGCTAAATTGGATGATCCGGGGCGAGATTCTCCTTTACAAACTCTACCTATGAGTGATTTTGTTTGCATATGTATATGGTATGATAGCGTTGAGCATGATAGTAGGGACTATGAAGCCTATAGAGATGTTATGAGGAAAAATCTGATTTTCTAGAAGGATGGAAAAATTTGTGCCAATGAGACACATCTACTAATTACCATGGACTTTGGAAAGGATGGAATAAATAAGATTTTAGAGGATTTGTTTGTGTGGACTACATACGTTGCTGTAGGTGCTATAGCCTATGGATTGTTGATTGAGAAGAAGCCTAAAGATAAAAAGACAGAGAATTGGACCTATGCGCTGTAGACTACAGAAAAGATCAAGGTGCCTCAGAGTCAAAGTTACCTTGGACAAACTATCAAAGCTCAAACTTGAAGCAAATCTCCTATAGATTTATGCTTTGGTTAAACATAGAATACATAAGTGATTGTAGAAGAGAAGAAAAAGAGAGATTAAGGGAATCCTTGCATTCAAAGAAAGTATCTAGAGGACCTAGACTAGAGTAGTGTATGGAAGGTCTACAATAGAAAGAGAAAATGAAGAACACAGAGAGCAAAAAGAAGAACATGAAAAACAAGAGAAAAACCAGGACACTTTGATAAAGGGGTATTCCAGAGGGTATTGCAAATATACTTGTAAAGTATGGTACACATGCTTTACATGAAGATGTGGATATGCTAGAGATTATGGAATTGCATACTATGATGATGCTATGACTACAAGGGCAGATTCTATAATTCTCATGAATGTAGATGAGATAGTGATCATGCATGCAAATATGGTATTGTGTAAGGGTGCACATAATACATTTTCTTTATCTGATGACTATGCTTGGATAGTGAATACAAAGGATATAGTGACCATGACTATGGTTGATGATTTTCTTGAAGATATTGCAGATACATATGTATCAAAGAATGTATTGCTTGAGGATAATGTACATGCTTTGTTTGAGGACATGGATATGTTCTCTACCTATTCTTTGACAATACAAGTAGTGGATCTAGTGGAAACAATGATTCAGGATGCAACGAGAATGAATGCTTTGATTGATGATGATGATGAGTTGGTTGTTGTGGGTGGTTAGATGTCAAAAAGTTCACAAGAGATTGTAATGGAGGATGCAAACTATGTAGGATATATTCAAGTTTATGATAAAGGTGGCTGCTTTCAACAAGGTGACTTATGCGAGGTAATGAAGTGGACCTTTGATCTCGGCAGATTTCATGTGTTACTAAGCATGATATGCAAGCTATTTGGACTAGGAAGGAGTGTATGGGTTCTATGTATGATGTATTGGATTATTATCAAGTGGCCCTTTGACCCATGAGAAGGATATGGATGTATGCTATCACCATAAATTGTTTGGGGAAAATTTGATGATTTTGAAATCTATTCTAAATTAGAGAGGCTTGATGGTGGGTGACACTTCTAGGATGGGCTTTTATATCTAGGAAAGAGGCCTACCATGTTTGGTAGTCATCTGAGTTAGTATGTGGGAGTTATATCTTGAGAAGATTGATGTATGACTAGGATTACACATAGAAAAATAGAGTTGCAAACTGTGTAGAAAATTTTTTGGACTAAATATTTCAAAATTTTCTTGCTGTCTTCACAAAACATGTAGATTAGAAGCAGCCTTTAGATTTTCTCAAGAAAGCTTGGTGATCTGAGTTACATATAAAAAGTTATGAGAAATTTTCTATAGGGTGGTCCTAATTGACAGTTTTCAAAGTAGGAAGTGATAAACCAAGATGGATGCAAAGTATTGATATCAACATTTGGATGAAAATGCCACCTATAATTCAGATGATATATAGTTGAGGATCATAGTTATAGATAAAAAGATATTTAAGGGAAGAGAAGTAGAAGAGTATGCAATAGAAGAGTTGACAGTTAAGACACCACATGATGACATTGTAGAGAAAGAAGAAGAATAGCTTACAGAAGATTCTTCAAACTTGGAGCAAAGGAGAAAAACTTTGAGTTGATAGTTAATCTTGGAGATGATGATGAGTAGTAGTGGCACACATATCAAAGCATGTGCAGGTTCTTGAGGGGATGGATGTCATGTGGTTACACATCCAGTGAAGGAAAAACAAGGAAAACACATCTATATTAGTATTCCAAATATATGCTTATCGAATACTCATGATCCTGATAGGTTTTTCAAGAATCAAAATTGGTCCACAAGAATAGTCTAAGTTTCCATTATTACATTATATTAACTTAATGAGAATTTTGGGTGGATTAAAACACATGCAAGGAGTTATCTTGAGTGCTACAAGGCAACGATGCATATAAACACAAAAAAAACAATCAAGTTGTAGAGGAGGTATGGTCTGGAAAACCTCCATCATATGCTATTTGCGTTGTCATGAGATTCTTTGCCCATGGTCTGAATATAAAAACTTTAATCCTTTACATATATCACTAAGTTACTTGAAATCTAGATATACTACATAGAGACTTTCCTAGTGCAATAAGTCATAAAAACCTAAGTCCACCAACATATGGTATGGTGTAATAAAGATGGGGCTACCTTTAAATGCAATAAATTTACCATGGTTCCCTGTCAAGATGATTGAATTCGATTACTTACTCATATGAAGTTGCTACAAGTCTTGTAAGTCATGCTCCATATGTCATGATATGAGTAAATTTGGGCACTTCAATGGCTTGGTTGTGAGCGTGACTGCATGTGTTAGTAATGTCATTACTTCAAAAATAGGTCTCACAAGTTTATTATTGAGAAAACTCACCAAAGTTCATGAAGTTGACTATGTCTTTGTGCATAGGACATTGTATATGCCTTGCATTATCACTTATGTGACTTATGATATCAAAGAACAAGACAAGTGAGAGACAAGAGGGCAACAAACAACTAGTTTTTTTTGCCGCATTTTGCAGGCTGAAGTAGGATCCATGGATGGAGAAGGGGAAGAGGTGTCTAAAGCTTCCACATGAAGGGGCAGTTCAAGCCATGCAACCACAAGTATTTGCAGAAAACTCCACTTGACATGTAAGTGCTATTGTCTCCATGCTTGGACAAGGCAATTCTTGGTTGAGAAAAACAGGGCAAGAGAGACATTAAATCCACTCTCTTGAGTCTTTAGGGATTGTTAATGGACTTCCTATCCTATAAATTGAAGGACTGAAATTCATCCACTTACTCTAATGATTATCTTGATCTAAAGGGCTCATTTTTGCTCTTGGAAGCTCACTGCAATCTACCATAGTGGAAGCTTGGAGAGAGGAGAGTCAAGAAACCCTCTTGACTTGCTTATGAGAAGAAAGTGGGATAAATATTTCGGCCCAACCTAAGTTTTGTGGGCAACAACACTTATTTTTCTCTTCTTGACTTGCTTATGAGAAGAAAGTGGGATAAATATTTCGGCCCAATCTAAGTTTTGTGGGAAACAACACTTATTTTTCTCTTCTTGTAGATTCATGGCATTGCTATGCTTGATGCAAGTAGATATTGCATAAATCATTATGGAAGGGAGCATCTTGATTGCTCTATGTACGTGCTTGAAGCTGAAATAGGTGGCCAATTACAAAGCAAACAAGGACAACAAGAATTCCTTCTTCTCTCATACTTCTATATGTCTATTGCAAGCTACCTATTGCTTGTTACATGCTCTTGAATATAGGGGTTGTTTTGTGCTCCATCAAAGTGTCTTCTTGGAAGGTTGAAGCTATGTATATGGGTTGAAATAGGCAGCCCACAACAGTGATTTTGTGGGTAGCAATTCCTTTTACTTCTCAAATGCTTCATATGGTATGATTTACACTTGTATTTGGTTGATCTATGTGCTCTATGTTAGAGAAAGTCTATGCTATCATCAGAGGAGAATCTTGGAAGTTTATGGGCAGATTTGGGGCTGTTATCTTCAGCCATATTTAGAGAGTTAGCTTCAGTAGTAATCTTTTAATTCATCTTCAAGGACTTGGCTTGAAACCTTCAATCCTTCTCTTATCTCTTCCATCTCTAGAGTCTAAGCTCTTGAACCCCAATACAATCTTCTCTCTCAAACCCTGTGATTGACCAATAACTAATTCTTGAACCTTTAAACATCCACTGTAATTTACTTATCTCTTGAAGACACCAATTATCTTGTCTAGTTCTCTTGCCAAACCCTTGTGGTGGCCTTCAAGCCTATGCGCTATGACAACATGTCTTTGGTTGTGAGGTCGAAAGGTCATCCATATCCATGATATTATTTTCCATGAGGAGAAATTGCATAAGTAACCTAAGCATAAGGAGAAATTGCATAAGTAACCTAAGCATGATATTATTTTCCATGAGGAGAAATTGCATAAGTAACCTAAGCATGTTGTTGAGGTACATAGGGTAATATTTTAGGAGGAGCCTCCTATTACTATACAACAAGCTAGGTAGCCTATATCAGTTAATGCTCCAATGGCCCAGGATCATGATGTTATACAGGATGTATGGGCCCCAGAGCCTATTTGTACCCTCAATGGATTATATTATGGTGATGGATACTAGCGAGCCTCTTACCTATAATAATGACATGCGCAGAGGTGATAATCACTCTAAGGAGATAGCCATACTATCAGAATATGACTCATTATAGAAAAACCATACGTGGGACTTGGTTTCTTTGCCTAATGAAAGCATGCTTTGCCATGCACATGGATATACAAGTTGAAGAGTACCCTTGGATGACCTAAGATAATCTATAAGAAGGCAAGATTGATTGCTAAGGGTTTTAAGTAGGAGCATGGTGTTAACTTCGATGAAGTCTTCTCTCTTGTAGTCAAGATGACGGTTTATGTTGTTGGGAGGCATGTGTTGAGGTGGATACATTGAAAAGTCAGCTCAAGAAGAGCTTTGAGATGAAGGAAATGGGACAAGCCTCACATATTCTTGGGATGCACATCACACACACGATTGCTTTAAAGAGCTTCTTTACTTGTTTTCACAGAAGGTATATAATTGTCCTTTACCTTCTCCTATGAAGATTAGTTTAGGTCAATTGTCCACAATTTGATGAGAAGAAGGTTGAGATGACCAAGATCCCTTATGTATTCATAATGGGTATTTTGATATATGCCATAATAGCTACTCATCCTGATATATAGTTTATAGTGGGAGTTATGGCACTCTATATGGCTACACCTAGCAAGCGCGACTTTGAGGTGTCATGAAGAAGGGTATCATGAGGTACCTTAAAGGCACTGCAGATATGTGTATATGTTATAGTAGCTAGGATATAGAAGTTGTGGGGTACATTGACTCTGATTATGCAAGACATGCAAATGGTATGAAGTCCACCTTTGGCTATGTCTTCAACTTTACTAGAGATGCTATTTCTTGGATGTCTAGGATGCAAAAATGCATAGCCCTATCCACTATAGAGACATAGTATATTGTGACCACTGAGGCTTACATAAGAAGGAGGCTTTTTAGCTAGGCCATCTCATTTGCAGACCTTGGTATTATTGATATGGTCCCTACACTACATTCAGATTTTATGAGTGCTATTCAGTTGGAATCCGATCTTCCATATAATGACAAATCACATTGAGATACGTTACCAATTTATTAGAGATGTTATTGAGGATAAGTCCATTGAGCTTATCAAGATCTCATTGACCAAAATCCTATAGATTTTCTTAATAAAAGTCTCTTAGTGGATGTTTTGCCTTAGAAAGATGATGTGAATTGGATGAGACGATGTATTTTCTCATCTTGTTATACTTTATGTACATTTGCACTTTGTCACTTTTTTCTTATACCCTTGTTATACTTTATGTACTTTTGCACTTTGTCACTTTCTTCTTATACCCTTCTTTGGACCACATTCACCTTTAAGTGAGATATTGTTGGGGATAAAGATACATGTGCCTATGTTGCCCATGTATTACTATACTGACAGTACCCACTCACTCGTATACTGTAGGTGGTGGGTGTTCATGTCACTTCATTATTTATTATTTTAATGATACTTGAATAACGGAAGGCCGGTCACACATTATAACTATTAGAGTTCTCACATCTTGTATCTCTCTCTTTCTTACTTTCTTTCTCTATTCACCATAGCTCACTTCTCCATTGCTTCTGCTTTCTCATGCTCTCACTCAGGCTTCTCCCTTCAAAAAGTACTGTGGTAAGCTTGCTTGTCTAAGCATGCGGTGAACTTGTTGTTGAATAGGCTTATTCATGTGCTTTGTAATACCATTTTGGGGTGGAATGTATGAGGTAGTCAATTGACAATTAATACCCCTCTCATCACAAAATTTCTCAAATGCCTTGGATACATATTCACTCCCATCCCCTCTATGCACATGTGTACTCACATGCATATAATAGAAATGTAAACCTATAATTAAATTAACTCATGCCATCACACATGCATGCCCTTAGTGCCATACATAATGTAATTGTAACAATGAGTGTTGCATACTAGAGTCATGTTATTTAGTCGAGTTTGAGTGGGTTGGCTATGTTTGATTTCGATTCACTTTTTATTAACATGATAATTTGATAATGAATTAACTATTTAGTTATCATTTAATAAAGGAATCCAATTAGCTCTCCACACTCATTGCACCACACTTTAGGATTGATGGAATGCGCAACAGGGGATGGGGTGGTCTATTAGTCAAGTCTAGTCTTATCAATCTCCTTGCCTATCCACCTTGTCTTTAAGTCAGTTATTTGCAATTGGGAGATGGGGTCTATAAGCCAAGTTTGGTCTTATCAATCTTCTTCCCTACCCACCATGTCTTTTAGTTTATTACCTTTGTATGAGTTAGTCATGTTTTGTATAGTTTGATTTGTGCATGGGTGACATAATGTTGATTTTATTTTCTTTTGCATGTTCGATTACACGGTTTTTTGTGCCTATTTGTTTGCATCTCAAGAAGATTTAGTTGCACTATGCATAGATTATGTCCAAATTTTTATGTAGTCTTGTGAATTGCTTGGGGATGTTTGGTCTAGTCTTGTTTACTATGGGTCTCCTTTGTTCTTAGTTGTTGTTTATGGTCTTTTGCAAGAATTCCCTTATTTTTCCTAGTTTGTGTATGTGTGTGTTATTTTTGTCAAATGGGATATCCTAGAGAAGCCATTAAAGATAGTTATGTTGATGGCATTTTAAGATGAAGATCTCTCTATTGTCTTATGGAAGATGGACGTGCTCCAGAAAATCTTATATCACTTACTAGTTATGCATATATATTTGGTTACTAATTAAATGGTTCATAGATTTTCATGTTTTCCTTTCATTTTTGTGTTAAGACCTACATTATTTTAAAGGTATGTTGGGATCATTGTTTGGGTTGTTGTTCAGTTGAAGTTGGTAGATAAAAAATTAGCTATAAGATTTTTATTATTATGCTATTTCCAATGTCATGAGGACACTCCCTTACTAAGTGTGGGGATATGTTTTGTGCTAATTTGATTGGATTTTCAACCCTTTTTTTATGAGAGATAAATTGTTTATTTTTGCATTATTTTATGGGTTTTATCTCTTTTTGGAGTGATCTAGGAAGTGTTGGTTTGGATTGAAGATCTTTTGATATCATGAGAACCCTATGTAAGTAAGGGTGCATGAGGAAAGGTGAAGTGTGAATAGCATGAGAACCCTATGTAAGCAAGGGTGCATGAGGGAAGTTGAGGTTGTTTCAAATCAGAGTTGGAAGCATGAGAGAGTGTGCACAAGAGGGAGAGAGAGAGCTCAAGTACAAAAATAAGATCTTGTTTAGTTAGTTGTTCAAGGTACAACTAGTACACTCTCCTCAACTGTGAGTGTGTACTTTAGGCTGTTTATATAGCCTCTGGAGGAGTTAGGGTTAGGGTTTTCCCTTGATCCCCTGTCCTTCGGTCCTTTTATACCTAGCTACCTTTATCCTCTCCAGTATAAGGAAAGTTCTCATGCTTATTTCTCAACATCCCCCCTCAATTCCAGGCAGCATTGGATCCCCTTAATCCACAATGAGATGCCTTTATAAATCAGGCTGCAAAATAAGGTTATAGGTAGAGAGTGTTACAAGACTCAAAAGAGCCGGTCATTTCTAGAACACTGAGACACTTATTGGTGATATGCCTAGTCTTTATGCATTTATTGCATTTCATTTTGTTAGGATATTTCTTCAAGCAATTGCTTACAATAGGCCCTTTTTTGCGACAGAAAGAGCACTTAGCAGAAGCTGTATGGACTAACACTTGCTTACGGGAAGTAAATGTGGAAGTCCCTTTAGTATGGTTTCTCTTTTCTTCATCTAGGCAAGACTGGATGGTACTTACCAAGGTTGGGTTTGGGATATTAGTTAGGGTAGTCACAAGAGTCAGAAAGAACTTCTTCATAGACTTTAGAAGCATGGCAATGGCATCTTCCTCATGAATTGGTGCTTGAACGGAGGCTAGTTGTGCCATGAGCCCCTTCATATGTGAAATAAACTTGCTTAGATCTTCTCCCTATTTGTATTCCAAGATAAAAAACTCAATCTTTAGAAAGATCTTGGAGTTCTTTCCTGTAGCCCCATAGAGTCTTTCAAGCTCCTCCCACTTCTCCTCAGCAGTGGAGAGTTGGTCAATATGATGAATTAATGATTCATCCAAAAGAAGCATGATGATGGCTTGAGCCCTTTCATCATTTTCTACATCAAGAGAACTGGATGGGTCAATAACTTTGGTCCCTTTTATGAAGGGCCAATAGCCTCGTTCCATCATTTTATATTTTACTAGGACTTGCCAAGGATGGAAATCTTTTCCATTGAACTTGCGAATTTGGGGCCTTACATATATGTAGGTCATGGCCATTATAGGAAGGTCTTACCTATTGCTTTAAGCAATGACAATGTCTAGTCCTTTATAGGTGACCAAGTACAAACCAAATAGCAAAATTGATAGCCCTACAAATGATAACCAACTTTAAAGCTTTAGAGATTAAAAAGGTTGGAAATCATACATATGTAATATCTCAAGATAGGACTTTGGAGGTCCTATTCTTCAAACAACCCTTGATTTGAGCTTTACTATTTTTCTAGGTTTTAATGAGGTGAGCTTTGACTAGACTTTAGGCTCCTCCTGATAATGTGGCCTATTAGAGGAGTTCTTGGTAGAGCACAGTTTATCAATCAACTCTGTGCTATGGGATGAATCAGAGGAAAGTATAATAACGCTCATATCTTTGATTTACTAGCAACAAACAGTATGGAGCATTAGTTAAATGCATCAGTAGTGCTAAGAAGCACTCTTACCAACATCCGTTCTCGTAATCATAATGTAGATTGATCTTTATAAGCTTAATATTGCCCATGGATTGAGAAGCACTTTGCATTTAAGCTCAACAGAGCAAGAACAAAACTTGAAAAGTGTTTTCAGTGATTAAAATCAATGTTGATAATTGCTAGGTTGAGAAAATTTGAAAATGAGTGAGCTTGAAGCTCATTGGCTATGGTTGCCAGAAACCCACAGTTAGGGTTTGATTGATTGCAACCACCACAGGAGGAATTTCTCCAAACCCTATTAGGGGGAGATAGCCCACTGGGGGGGCTTTGAAAGCCCTATGGTGGCCCCCATGATTGTGCCTTCTATAGGTTGTGATTCAGCTCATGGCAAGTCACTGTCAGAAACTACGCCGAATCTGCATTTGCTGCAATGTTGTCCTTCTGCATGGTCAATGTGGGGGTTTGTGGTGCTGGGCTATTGCACCTTTAGCTGGGGAAGAGTTCCTTAGAAGAGCCCTTGAGCTGAAACCTCCTCCTTTGTTCTCCCCAAGTCCTCCATCAGAGGTGGGTCTAGCTGTGGATATGGTGGTCAAGAGGTAAGAGGTAGATATGGTGGTCAAGAGGTAAGAGGTAGAGGATGTAAGCTCATGTGCACTTAATGATGTAGGGAAGCTGAAGGATTAGAGATGGATCTGATCCCATGTTTCAAATCAGAGTTGGAAGCATGAGAGAGTGTGTATAAGGGGGAGAGAGAGAGCTCAAGTACAAGAATGAGATCTTGTTTAGTCAGTTGTTCAAGGTACAACTAGTATACTCTCCTTGACTGTGAGTGTGTACTTTAGGCTGTTTATATAGCCTCTGGAGGCATTAGGTTTAGGGTTTCCCCTTGCTCCCCTATCCTCCAGTCCTTTTACACCTACTACCCTTATCCTCTCTAGTATAAGGAGAGTTCCCATGCTTATTTCTCAATAGAGGTGTGAATAGACTAGAGGACAAGGGAAACCCTAACCCTAGCTCACTCAAAGGCTGTATAAACATGGCCAAAGGTCACTCTCAATAGATGAGAGAGTGCACTAATTGTACCTTGAGAACCTTAATAAGAATTTTCTTGTACTTGAGCTCTCTTCTCCCTCTTGTATACACTCTTCCATGCTGCAACTTTGATATTTCAACATGATATTAAAGCCATCTCTAATCCATTAAGTTTCTGTTAATCCTATCTTAGTTGCGTGCACTAGAATGTTTCATTTTTCACCTTATCCTCTCAACCTTCATAGCTAGTTCTAGACCTATAGACCTTGGAGGAGTTGGTGCGGACAAAGGAGGGATTTTCAGCTCTTGGTTTCTTCTAGACACTTCTTCCCCACCTTAGAGCATAGCGGCCTATCACTTAAAACCTTGACATTGGTCACATAAGAACCCAACATTGTGGGAATTGTAGATCTAGTGCAATCTAGGATAGCATGTTACTTCTCTACTTCTCATAGCTTGTAGAAGATGCAATCTTATCACCTATCATGGGGAATTTGTAGCCCCCCCAAGTAGGCTATCCTCATCTAAAAGGGTTGCCAAAATTCCTTCCCTTCTGCTGCTTACACAAAGTGAAACTTTAATTGTATGTCTAGCTAGTAGCCATAGCTAGAAAGCTTCAAACTTTCTCATTTCAACTATAATCATCTTGGAAGTTACTAACAGTGATTCTAATCGTTGATTAACCTTATATGGAGTTAATTGCAAATTTGGAAGCTCCATCTTAAGGCTGGACACACTTGGTGGACATTATTAAGTCCATTAAGACCAACATTTCACATTTCAACTTAGGCATAAACTATGAAGTAAGTTCTCATAAGCACTAATACTATTTTTTAAATCATTGCTTGCTGATGTTAATTAGAAATTTGAATGTTAAGTTTGAGATATGAATGGTGTTTATAGCATTTTAGTATGGTCATTAAGTGTTTTTCTCATTAAGTGACACTATAAGGCTATATGTAAAATTATAAACACATAGACCATGCCACTACTTCTCTCTAAATGTTGTCTTGCTGATTTTTAAATCAAAATTTAAATCACTTTTAGTCTATTATTCATTTGATTTAAACAACATTTCATTTTCTTTCGCCGCTCTTATTATCCACCTTGTAAAGGATTAGCAATTTCCATTTCCCTCCTATGCAATCGGCAAGACCTTCCTATCATGGCCTATGTTGATGTAAAAACTCAAATTCACAAGTTTGATGGAAGAGATTTCCATCCATGGCAAGTATTAGTGAAATATAAAATTATGGAGAGGGGTTATTGGTCCTTCATTAAAGGGACCAAGGCCATTGACTCATCCAACCCTATAGATGTAGAAGATGATGAAATAGCCCAAGCCATACTAATGTTACAGAGCTGGATGAATCCTTAATCCACCACATTGATAAACTTGCAACTATAAGGAGAAGTGGGATGAGCTCAAGAAATTGTATTGTGCAAGTCTAGGAAAGAACTCCAAAATCTTCCTCTCAATATAGTTCTTTAGCTTGGAATACAAGCAAGGAGAAGACTTGGGAAAGTTCATTTCCCACATGAAGGGCTAATGGCCCAAAGTCAAATCTCAAGTTGTTGAAGAAGATGCCATTGCAATACTTTTAAAGGTCGTAAAGTCTTCCCAACTCTTGTAACTATGCTAACAAATGTACCAAATCCTACACTTGAAGCTGTCATTCAGACTTGTCTAGATGAGGAGAAAAGAAATGAAAAGGAAGGCAACACTAGTTCAACATCTACTTCAACAACCTATGATAAACTCTTAGTTAATACCATTTTCACTAAATGTTTCTTTTGTAATAAAAGGGGACATATTGTAAGCAACTGCTTGAAAAAATATCCCAACAAGATGAAGTGCAACAAATGTAAGTAAACATGACATATTACAAGTAAATTTTCCTAACGCCCCTAAAGCACCAAAAGAATTGGAGGCTAACTATGTCTCCAAAACACTCGATGACCACCTTTTTTAGTATCCTTCATATTATCTTTCCATAAACATCCATGTAACCTACTTCATAAAGGCATCCTATTGATTGATTAAGGGAGGAAAATTTTCCATGCTATGTGATCCAATGCCACCTTGGCATTGAGGGGGGATGTTAGGAGTATAGCATGAGAATCCTATGTAAGCAAGGGTGCATGAGGGAAGATGAGGTGTGAATAGCATGAGAACCTTGTATAAACAAAGGTGCATGAGGGAAGGTGAGGTGTGAATATACTAGAGGATAAAGGAAACCTTAGGGCCTAGCTCACTCAAAGGCTATATAAACATGGCCAAAGATCAACAAGTTCCTCACTAGAGGAGAGAGTATAAAAGTTGTACCTTGAGCAACTTAATAAGCAATATATTTTTCTTGTACTTGAGCTCTTTTCTCCCTCTTGTGCATATTGTTCCATGCCGCAACTCTAATATTCCAATAGGGGATACATTATATGATGTTACATGAGAATCTTTTTCTTGGTGTTTGTTTTTTAAATGTGGTTTCATAGAAGATGAAAAATATGCTTATTGTTGGTGAGACAAAATAGATGTTCTTGCAGCTCTTTCCCTAAGTTATCGGCGTTGTCTCTTGAGCTTCACTAGATGCAATGATTGTTTCTTAGTAGTACTAGATACAATTCCAATGCCATCTCCCTAGGTGCAGTGTATCCTATTCCCCAATTGTATGCCTTGCATTCTATTGTGTCTCCTTGGGTACATCTATGAGTTGTCACAATGTCCGATCCATACAAAGTGCAATATTTCTAACAACATCACAATATGCTGGCTTTCTTCCTAGATATGCCTCATCATTTATAACTAGTTTTATCATCATTAACAAGTGGATTTTCATATGATAAACATTTAAGTGACATGAGCTTTCATTTTAGCTAGATGGGATTGTAAGGGTTCCCTCTATATTGATCAAACAAGAATGAGATAGAGGTTGGGGGTGAGTGACTAGTTCTTTCCTTCAAATCAAATGAGAAGTGAGATGTGTGGATATTGAGCATTGCATGCAGTGGATGGGCCTTTCAATGCACAACACACGATCTGTTCTATGCAAGCATGTTGAGGCTCCTTGACATTTTTTTTTTGCACTGTATGACAACATTGAGCGGAACACATGTTTGCAACATCAATTATATACAAGGCATACAAAATTTTGCACAAGTGACTATGAGGATCAATTAATGGATGCATGAGTAGATTTGCCCTCTAATATCTTTTAAACAAAGCATGAGATAATGGGGGGTTGAGCTTGAAAAATCCTCTCCAAAATAAACTAAGAGTGAGGTTTGAGGAGTGTTACGACAATCAGAGCCAGGTACCTTCCCATTTTCCTTAGCATACATGAGATATGTCTCTTCAAACATGACACCACACTTTTATTTTATGTATTGCACTATAAGGCTTCCTCGCCTTTGGTCTTGCACCTATGTCGACCAAGTTGGGTTACACTAATGAATCAACAAATGTGCACAATAATATACTCTCCCTATATCCTAAAACTTGTCAATTTCTTTATCAAGTGTGAGAATGGGATTCTATTAAATTCTAAATTGAGTGCTATTAGTAGGTGGGTGAGGGAGCATTCTATCATTTAATTCAAGTGATTGGCTAGGTTGAGAGATTCACTCATCGATGAGACAATGTCATCTTCTTTAATGGGAAGTATTCTCTCCCTTGGGCCTCAGTAGCTTAACTTTTGATCTAGGGAGAACTTGGATTGGGGATGGCTTGAATATAACATGTATAGTCACACAAATAATTAATATTTTATTGTAGAATGGGATAGTCAAGCATGTGATGAAAATGATGTATAGATTTTGTTATAAATATTTCTTGATATAGTGATACTCGATGCTTCTGAAGAATACTATTCATGATGTGGTCCCCTCCACACTCGGTGCTTCGAGACGAACTATCTCAACAAAGCTTTCATGGTCTTCATTGACAATCATATGACCAAGTTTTCTTAACTCTCTATCCTTTTGTGTGTGCATATATGTATGTATGCCATCTTAAGTGTGTGGACATTTAGGATAGGGTGGTTTTGCATTGGTAAATTTTCAATCCATTAGTGTATCCTAGATGATTTTTGATTTTAGCATGGGAAGCTTCTTTACAGTTGCTTCATTATGGATTCTTTCATGGGAATGCCCCTTTTCCCATCCCCTGCTCATTGAAATTCTAGTTGGTCATTCCCTAAGGTGTCTTTTCAACTGCACATGTCCTTTCTCACATCCCAAATAGTGCTTCCAATCATATTTAATTTCATTATGTGGAGCTTCTTATGTTCCATGTGAAAGTCTACTTGTCACATCAGATGTGAGCTTTGAACCCATAATCTTGCTCATCATTTAATATTTTTATCCTACTATGAATTAAGCTTTTGAGCTTTGTTTATTTACATGTTTAACTTTTCACTTTCATTCCATGTGAATGCCCACATTTTGCCCCAAACTTGCATTTTGACCTCTAGATCCTGTTCCTTCCTTCAAATTGAGCATTTTTTTCCTTCCAAGCTACATATTTTTTAGTATTAATTTTGAAGACTTTTGTGCATTTTTTGGGATTTTATTTCTATGAACACTCTTCATGTCCATAGGATGCTTTGTGTTTTCTTCATGTCTTCATTAAATTTCCATGGAATATCCATTTTTTATTTTTAATTAAATTATTATTTCATAATAAAAATTAATTTTCAATTTACATTTTTATCAATTTTTTTCATGATGATAAAATTTTAAAAAATTTTGATGTTTATTTATTAAAAAAGAAATAAGAAAGGAGGTGAAACATCACTCCACACATGCATCCCCCCTTGACCCCACCCTTTCCTTTTGTCCACCCACAATGGGGGGGGGGGGCCTTCAGGCCTCCCTATTTTTTAATAAAACAAAAATCAAGAAATGAAAAAAAAGTAATAATAATAAACCCTAACCAATTGGCCAATTGTTCTCTCTCTCTCTCTCTCTTTTTATTTCCTTATCTTTCTCCCCCCCTCTCTCTCTCTCTCTCTCTCAACACTCACCTCTCCCTATCGCCCTCCCTCTTTCTCTCTCCTCTCCCTCTCACAAATTACCTATCTTTTAAGCCTTTGCTATGATACCAAGCGTGAGGTGACTCGTGTACTAATAAATCTAGAGGAGTCCTCTAGTAGTCAACCCAAATCCATATCCATACACATCACCACCTAGTCTCCCCTTGAGAAACATCAAACTTAGTTGAGCACGGGAATCCTAGTTCTACTTCACAAGGAAAGCATGGGAAAGTTCATGCATATCATCACCTAATCTCCCCTTGAGAAATGTCAAACTTAGTTGAGCATGGGAATCCCGGTTCTACTTCACAAGAAAAGCATGGACAAGTCACCCTTAACAATAGTATAATACCCATCTAAGAAAGATCACTTCGTAGTCAGTGAGATTAATCATAGGTAAGAGTAGGGCTAACATCATATTTGATTCATTTATAAAGAAAGGGAGGAGAGTAGAGCATCGATCCCCCTTCCATAAGGCATAGTCTCACACTATCCCCTTATAATAGTGTTAAGCCTCATAATTATCCTACCAAATTTGGAGGATTGTGTATTACTAGCTCTATCTAGTGTTTAGAAAAGTGATCATAGTAACTTTAGATTGGCATTTGATCACCATACTTTCAGATTGCACTGATTTTGAAGATTTTTTAGGTTGTGATTCAACCTCAAGTTAAGCCTTAGTTTCATTAGCCATCGTGTTGCTAATGGGAGCACGAACACATCCTCTACGCCTTTTCAGAGCCATAACAATAGTCTTTGGGACACAATCTTCATGAGCATGCATGAATAGCCCCTAAAAAGTTGTGTCTTCTATTGCTTGGATTGGACCAAGGGTATAATAGTGCTCATGATTTTTCTTAACCCATCCCAAAGTTGTTTGGACTTTTTGATCATCTCTGAGGTTCGTCTCATAGGAGAGTAGGGGCTAGAGTAACTCAAAAGAGGTTGTAGGATAGTGTGAATGGATTTAACATTGATGTAACACTTCATGGTAGTTGTGGGAATAAAGAAATTCCAAAAAAGAAGGTGCTAATAGTAGAAGATACTACAGGAGATTACTCTTAGCATAGAGCATGAAGCTTGGAAATGGCATGCATAGCATGGTTGGAATCCTTTGAAAAGAGCATATTAGGATGCTCTAGGGCTCGGCCTTTCTGACAGAGATTGAAATCCATGGTTTTTTTCCTCATAAGGAAAGTTTAAATAAATGTTGGGGGGAGAAGAGCATGATATGCTTTTCTCTCCTCACTTTTTTTGGGTATTCTATTTTAATATTGACCTTGTTGACCATGTCCTTAGCCCAAAAAGCATGTCTTCCTTTTAGCTTTTTTATTTTTGCTTAGAAGTTGATTTCGAATTTATTTTTTCACTCTAAAATTGTCTTCCCTTTCCCTCATAAAATTTTAAGCTCAAAAGTGTTTTTTTCCCTATTTGTTGTCAATAAAGCCTAGTGCACTCCTAGTATTACATTAAAAAGTCATGAATTTGCAAAGTGACTAATTTTTCAAGGCGAATGCATCTACACTATTAATTTTTCCTGGTTCAACATTAAATGGATCACTTTAAAATGTTCAAGTTTTTTCAAAATATAATGTTATGAGTTAAGTTTTATCAAGCGTGTTCAATTTTAACAATGTGTAAATGTGCAAATGTGTAATTTAGATTTTAATAATGAATTCACTTGTTCACACACATTCATTAACTTATTTTGAGATGCATATTGTTTATTGAGTTCAATCGTGTGATGGAGATATTACAATTGTGGAAAGGTGGATACATTACAAAACCATCCTGTCACTTCTTACTTCTCTATCGATCATTGTGGTTCTAGCTACACTAACTTGGGTTGTACCAGATTACCAACTAAAACCCCAACATCTAATGAAATATGGTGCACCAGTGCAACGAGCCACTAAGGCCTTTGGTCAATAATACCCACTCTCTATCTACCCTACTAGAAGAGAACTTGTTGACGTTTGTAAGTAGAACTACTACATGCACATTTGTCTTGCATCCCTCAAGCTCATCATGCCACATGCCTAAGAACTTAATGAATCTAACTATGCATACTCCATTTTTTGGAAGATATCCATAAGCCACACATGTGATGTCATATGTCATACTATGTCTACTAGCCAAGTCATCCCCAATGTGGAGCAAGTCAAAGCCTAATCATTTCCTTGGTGATTATGTCTACATAGAATCATGGAAAATAAAAGTCTCTTAGGATCTCATGGTACCCCTGTGGCTACATTCTTGATTCCATTCCACTCAATCCTTGCCTTCTTCATAGTGTTAATGCTTACTCCTCTATTGTTGATAAGGGAAATGCAAGCCTAATCAAGCTTGCTCATGCTACAAGTATCATTACTTCTTAGTTGAATGCATACTCTTCTACTATTTGATAAGGGAAATACAAGCCTAATCAAGCTTACTCTCATAATACTAGTACTCTTGCTTCCTAGTTGATGGCCCCACATGAAGATGGTGATTGGTGAGCATCAGTATTGAGAACTCTCATTAATTGGATATGTGAATTTGCAATTCCGAATCAAACTTATTAGGAGAAATAGGATGCACTAGGTGACTACACAAAGTACTCTAGAAAGCCTATCACCGTAGTAAGGGCCACATTGAATTCAATCAATGGCTTTATTTTTAGTTAGAAATGTCCATGAGTATCATGGCCCTCTACAACCCTCATCAATCTCCTAAGTTCCATTGATGCAAACTTGGACATGTATGTACTAGTTAATGCATATGCTCTAGCGTAGTGCAATTCCAAGCCATCATATTTGCTAGTTGCCTTTTATTTTTTAATGAATATATACAAAGGTATCGGAATGATGCAACACAAAATAAGAAGAGACCAAGAGGGATTCAACCCCAAATATTTCAATATATGGTTCCATAAGAGAAGGTTATAAACCAATAACATACAAAAGCATATAGAAGGCTATAGAGGCACCATACAAAACCTCCTAGAAGCCAATATAAGGTAAACAAATGCAATAAAACCCCATAGATTTAATAAAAACCTATATCAATGAACTAAAAACCATCCACATAATCTCAAACCAGATCCAATCTCATTCATCCATAACCTCAAAACCTCAAATAGAAGAAACACAATGCTTCACAAAGGTAAATTATAGAAGTAAACATAACCAAATATATCAAATCATTGTAAACCAATCAAAAACCACAATAAACTAACAAAAGATATTCAATCCATCCAAATTCGTATCAACACTTTGAAAAAATGACAAAAGAGATCAAATAAGCAATATACCTCCCAAAAACAACCAAAAAAAGGCAAAAGTTCAATCATTGCAAGCAAACAACATATCCCCACACTTAGTTTATCAGCATCCTTGTGATTTTTGAAAAAGGTAGAATAAAAACCTCATCGAACTAGCTAAACATCCAATTATCTTAATCAACACGAGCTTGAAATACCATCCAAGAAAGACCCCACCTAAATCTTAAAAAAAACTTAGATTTATCACATCAAAGAAAGGAAAACAAGGGTGAATTATGATCCAAAAATTTAAAGGATTAAAATACATAAACAAATTAATGAAGGATATGAGAGTTTTCTCTATCTTATCCAACTCCAAAACTTCAAAAAGACCTTTAGATTTAAACTTAATCAAATCAATCCCATCGATCCTCCACAATATCCACAATTTAAGAGAATAGAATCACCCATAAAAGAAGTCCACAACATCACATCCACATATATATAGACAAATAGACATATTCACAAAAATATTGTAGTTTGAATGGTAGGACTAAAGAAGGAGAAATAAAATATATTCCATTGAGTAATCGAGGTACATCCTTAGACTAGCTAGGTGCAAGTATTTCCTTTTGAATTGCACACTTAGTCCTAACCTCTCTACAACTTAGTTCTCATCAACAAAATATGAGGAAGGATTTTGGAGAAATTGCAAACACCACATTCTCTCTAGGAGAACCACAAATCTAGTGGGAAATGCCTAGATAAAATAATACAAGATATCCTTCTAGGCCATTGACACATCCATATTAGGTTTGATAGTAAGTAAACATGTATTGATATGTGATTATTGGTGCATGAAAGCAATGTACCAACAATAGTAAACATCCAATTGCATTGAAACATCTGTTGATTGCACTTGGGCTCTAAAAAATTACAAATAAGAAGTTGAGTAGGTCGCAAGGTTATCTTAGGACCCTAGAAAAAGAGACCATTCTATCAATGAATCGTGCAAGGTCTAAAGACATCAATGGAATACATTGCAATCAAATCCTAATGTCTCCATCACTAGGCTGAGGAGGATGGGTGATATAAGCATTTGGTTGTGGGAGATGAAGAAGCAAAGAATAATGGAGAGACATAAAATGCAATATAATGAAGGAAAAGGGATGTTGAAAAAGAAGGAAAGGAGGATAAAAGTTACTAAAGGGAATCTAGAGACAAGGTAGTTGGAAGAGCGGATTCATCAACCCTCTTCCACTTGCAATATAGTTGGCTGCTACTACATGGTCTATGGTATGGACAAAGTAGGAGTTGGAGAAAATATGCAATAAGCAATAATGGATAGGCTGTAAAAAGTGGGATATAGCTTGTTAAAGATGAGTAGATTAGCCTATCCTTGAAATGCCATCAGCATTGAGGAAGTATTTTGTGAAGTTTAAGGTTATCCATAGAGACATCAAAATCTTTAGCCCTAGGTCAAGATGATTCAAGGCTCATCATGATGAGGATGGGTTTTGTAAGTTTATTAGTATTGGATTCAACCATATGCTTAGTGAGATCTTCTCCACTCCATTGGCTCATTCACTTAAAGGATTCCTTATATTCACCTTATTTTGTGAATGAAAAGTTTAGAATGGTGAGAATATGTATCTAGTCTCACTTGTCTTTTGGGAAGAGGATGTATTTATTCAGGGGTCACATTGTGGTGTGCAATTTGTCTCTCCTCAAAGCATACCAAATATGAAACCTAAGAGCATTGATCTTTATAGATAGGACAATCTATAATGTTTCCTCCCCTCATCCATGTGTACTTAGGCCAAGGGGGGGTTGGACTTTCAAATTTTACCCTTAGTAATAAAAGCATGGGAAAAAGAACAAAGAAAATAAGCAAATTGGTCATTATACTGAATAGTGCCACCACCATCAAATTAATCATTGCCTCGATCTCATCACATCATGTGCTCTCAAATTGTGTGACTCTCATTGACCCTCATAAATGTCACTGCAAATTTGTCATCTCTCTTAGTCTTGATACATTCTAGGTTGCCATGCCATCACACATCAAGCAATATAATCAAAGGTGGAGTATACAATGCAGTTATCATGCATTATCATTGATAGCTACTTAGGCTTTAGACACGGCTTATAAAAGCCTTGGCTTAGGCTAGCTAATCCAATCTTTATGTCTTGCTAGTTGTGCTACTAATATGTGTGTGTGTGTGTGCATGTGTGTGGAGAGAGAGAGAGAGAGAGAGAGAGAGAGAGAGAGAGAGAGAGAGAGAGAGAGAGAGAGAGAGAGAGAGAGAGAGAGAGAGAGAGAGAGAGAGAGAGAGAGAGAGAGAGAGAGAGAGAGAGAGAGAGAGAGAGAGAGAGAGAGAGAGAGAGAGAGAGAGAGAGAGAGAGAGAGAGAGAGAGAGAGAGAGAGAGAGAGAGAGAGAGAGAGCAATATAATCAAAGGTGGAGTATACAATGCAGTTATCATGCATTATCATTAATAGCTACTTAGGCTTTAGACATGGCTTATAAAAGCCTTGGATTAGGCTAGCTAATCCAATCTTTATGTCTTGCTAGTTGTGATACTAATGTGTGTGTGTGTGTGCATGCATGTGTGTGTTAAAAAAAAAAAAAAACTGCCATGGACTTCTATGCTAGCATCCATGTGTGCCAGCATGAGCACTTCTGCATATGGTCATTGGATTACGGATTTTTGGGAGGTTGCCATTGGCAGATTTGTGGGCAGAATACCTAGCTGTCCTTTCTCTACTGCTTTGATACTTGATTGGAAACAGGTTCTCTCTAAGGTCAAATGGGCTTCTGGTTGTTTGGGGACAAACTCCATGCGAAAAGAAAGCATTCATTGGAGTGCCATTTTTGACATTCCTCTTGCTTTACAGGAACCTGTTCGGTCATACAATCTTATGAAACTGGGAATTAGGTACATACAAGATGTGGCGGATGATCGGGGATATACTTTATCCTTTCCTCGGGCCACGACCTCTTATGCATTGGGAATGCATCATAGGTTTATATGGAAGAAAATTGCTGATTTACTACATCCCTTTCTCCCAATTCCACCTATGCTTGATACAGACATGCTTATGGATTGGCAATTACACCCATCTACTACATGCATTCATCCTGTCTCTCTTTCTACCTTAACTTCCATCAAAGTATACAAGCTTCTTCAGCTTGCCCCATGGATTCAACAGCATGCTAATTCTTTGTGGCACTTAACGAAGTCTCTTGCATGGTGGCGGAAGAATCTTAGGATGCTTTCGAAGTGTAAAATTCCACTGAAACAAAGGCTTTTTCTTTGGAGATGTTTGACAGGCACTCTGTAGTGGGGGTCACACTTGCTAAACGTCACATTGCATCATCCACATGTCTGAGATGTTTGGCTCCCTCAAAGACTGTCCCTCATTTATTTTGGCATTGTCCTTGTTCTAGGATCCTCCTCAGGAGAATATCGGATTCGCTTCGGCTTTGTTTCCCGAGTCATATCTTTGGGAAACATTTCTGACTCTTTGGAAGATTTATGTGTTCTTTGTCTCAATACTCACTCTTTCTTTTTTGGGTGAGATATTGGGCTCTTTGGACAATCTGGAGTGATCATAATTTGGCATACTTGGGTCGCCAAAATCACTAGCAATATGAATCCTTTCGAGCCTCACTGCGGCAATCTCTATATGATGCCAGCTATGAGGGTGACATGGACGCTTCCTGCATAGAACTTTTATTTTTATGTTTCTGATAGTTTGGGATAGCTCCCCTTTTCCGAGGGTCCCCGGCTTGTAAATTTGTGAGCACATAAATATACTGCACTGGATATTACCAAAAAAAAGTGTGTGTGTATGTGTGTGTGTGTGTGTGTGTAGAGAGAGAGAGAGAGAGAGAGAGAGAGAGAGAGAGAGAGAGAGAGAGGGGGAGGGGGAGGGGGAGGGGGAGGGGGAGGGGGAGGGAGGGAGGGAGGGAGGGAGGGAGGGAGGGAGGGAGGGAGGGAGGGAGGGAGGGAGAGAGAGAGAGAGAAAAGAGGAGGAGGAGGAGGAGGAGGAGGAGAAGAAGAAAATAAGAGGGAGAATAGTAGGAGGAGAAAATGGAAGGAGGGAAAATAGAAGAAGAAGGAGAAAGTAGATGAAGAAGGGAGAATAGGAGGGGGAGAAAATAGAAGAGAATAGAGGAGAGAAGAACAAGAAAGAGGAGAAGAGGAGGATAGAAGAAGGAAGAGAGAAGTACAAGAAGAGGGAGGAAGAAGAGGAAGGATAGAGAGAGAAGAGGCCACAGAAAGAGGATAGCCAAAAGAGTCCATCATCATCAACAACCACCATGAAGGGAGCACCACTTCCAGTTTGAATAAAAATATGTCCACCCTCTTACCTCTAGCATCCATGGATGGCTCCTTTTATCTCTACAAAGTCTTTGTCTTGAAAGTATTTATCTAGCAGTTTGAGGTACCCAATTGTACCATTCAAGACTAACAAAGCTTGGGAGGCTAGCACATGTGAGAGTCCCATATCCACAATGGCCCTAAAGATGATACTTTGGAGCAAGAAACACGAGAGCTTTGAACAGAGTTGCAAGCATGGACAATAGACCATCTCTCACAACAGAATCGTAGGTTCTTTTCATAGGGTGACATTTGTTTAGTATAGGGGAATAGGTACATAACAAAAGTTCTTTCAAATTTTAGACAAAATTTTTACAATTAGCAAATAAGCGAGTTATATTTTAAAAAGAAAATAATATTAGAATAAAGTAGAAAGTATTATTTCATAATTTTCAAAAATAAGAAAAACAAAAAAAATAATAGATTTACTTTCCAAACAAATAAATTAGGATAGAAAATGATGTAAAAATTAAGAAAAATCAAAGGGCAGCTATATGTAAGCAAAGTGCGTGAAATACATCAATATTACATTTAGAAAGGTCATTTTGAGAAAGGTGAGAAGGATCGAAGCTTGCACGATAGATCTATATATATATATATATATATATAGAGAGAGAGAGAGAGAGAGAGAGAGAGAGAGAGAGAGAGAGAGCAATATAATCAAAGGTGGA